>NC_142081.1:75854145-76462645 GCF_054644295.1 Miniopterus natalensis
CAGGACAAACAGAGCGCTACACTAGAGTTTCTGAACAGACAAAATCCCAAGGGAGTGTAGCACAAGGAGACATTTACCCTCTTGAGAGGAGGAGACTTCTCCAAGGTGGTCTCTAAATATGAACATCTTTCTGTTTGTTCCTGATTTTTCAAGGAAACATGCTCATTTTAGAAAAATGGAAGTACATAATACATATAAGAAGCAGGAAAAAAGTACTTCTAAAAGCTATTTATTCTGAAACAATTTTAGATTTATAAGAGTTGCAAAGATAATATCAAATGTCCATATATATCTTTTTTTTAAAAAACTCAGCTTCCTCCTATGTTAACATCTGAAATAACCATGATGTATTTATCAACACTAAGATTAGCATTGTAACACTAATGCTAATAAACTAAACTATAGACCCTCCCAGCCCCTGATTTTCCTATTTTTTCCATTAATACTCCTTTTCTCTTCCAGATCCAGCCCAGAACCCCACATTGCATTTAGTCGTCATATGTCTTTAGTCTTATCCAGTCTATGACAATTTCTGTCTTTCCTTGTCTTTTATGACTTTGATACTTTTGAAGACTAGTGGTCAGATATTTTTTCAAATGTCCCTCAATTTGAGTATGTCTGACATTTTCTCCTGCATAAATTGAGATTATGGATTTGGGGGAGAATACCACGTAAGAGATTTACCCCTCTCATCACATCATGTCAGAGGGCTCATGATATCCACACAACTGATTGCTGGTGATTTTCACCTTAATCACATGGGTAACGTAGAGTTGCCAGTAAAGCTACTACTTTTCCCTTTCCATGCTCTATTTTTGAGTTCAGACACATTCAAGGGGAAGGGACTTGAACTTTACTTGTTGGAGGGAAGTCTATCAAAGAATCTTTTGGCATATGCTAAAAGCACCCCAGTCATTAGTAAATATAGGGAGGTATTCTGAGGCTATGCAAATATCCTCTTTCTCCTGAACATTTTTTGCCACTGATTATAGCATTCATCAATGGATCTTTCCTGTAGCAATTGTTACTGTGGTGACTTTCTATTTTCCTCATTCATCTACTTTTATTCATTGGAAATTTTTTGGTAAGGAATGTCACTCCTGCATTTATTTATTCTATCATTTATATCAGTATAGACTCATGAATACATTTATTTTATATTTTGGTTATAATTCAATACTATGGTTATTTATTACATTGCTCAAATTGTTTTACCTTTGGCTATTGAATATATACAGGGTGTCCCCAAAAATGTACACACACTGTAACAGCTGATAGCTCCATTTTGCAAATGAAATGTATTTTAATAAACACTGCCTTTATAATTATTCAAAGTGTGTGTAAACATTTTTGGGGCGAGCACCCTTCCTTTATTTTGAGACGCTAGGGAAGGTCATCATAGGCTGAGAACACGGTGTGAGCAATGATCTGCAGGGGGGGAGTTTGGTGGGATCAGGGACTTGAGGTTAGGCTCTGCTATAAATGTTAGAAGATGAAGGGAATGGCAGTGGCCAACACCAGCCAGGAGGCCAGGGAGGCCAGCACTGGAAAGGAGGCAGCAAACAGCTCAGTGGGCAGCTGTTTCAAAGCACAGTAACTAATGAATCACTGGACCGCTTAAAGGGATGCCATCTAGAGTTTTATTTTGGATTCTGCTGAGTGAAGTGTGATGTGAGGGACTAATTAGAGTTTTCTTCATTGCGTCTGCAATCTTTCTCCTTCCTGCAGGGAATATTTTCACGTTGCAATAAGGATTGGATTCTTACTGGTTTTTCTTAAGCCTTTAGGCTTTATGTGGCTCAATCTCAACAGAGACCAAGGCTCACTTATACTACAGGAAAAAATGTTCAATTTCTGTTTGTTCATTAATTATCCGTTGATTGCCGTTTCCCATTCGTTAAGGTCAGTAGGGTGCTGCTGTGCTTCCGTGTTTAAAGAAGGCTCACTTCGGGTGTGCAGGCTAATCTTTGAATTGCGGTCAGTAGGGGGCTCTGCTGATGGCTGGCTGTAGGAACTTGGGCAAGTCTTTTCTCCTTTCTGAGCTTTTCTTTCTTTAGCACTGAAAAGGAAATAATTTGCCTACCTCATAGGTCTGCTGTGAGAAATGAATAAGATGATTGAGTTTTAAAAATCACTAGCACAGTGCTTGGCCCATTGTACATACTCAGTAAGTAGGAGAATCAGGTTAGCACCTAGAGGGTCTTTGAGGGATTACTTAGTCCATCCCTCTGCCTGTGGACCACTGACTGTCCCCAGCCTTCAGGTTAAATGCTTTGTATTTTCTTTCCAAATATTTCTAGACATGTGTATTCCATAATCATCTTCGATTCAGCAGTGGTGAAAACACTTATTAAGAACCACCTATATATTTGTATTATATGACTGGTGTGCATTACAAAGATGAATAAAATATGTCTTGGGCACCAACAAGTTTATAATATTGTAGAGGACACAGCTGTGTATACAGAATTAAAATTCAGTTTATTAAGTGCTATACTAGGGGTATGACCAAAGGAATGTGGGTGCAGTGCGAGAGAAATGAGTGAATTCTGCTAGACTGAAGGAAAGCTTCAGAGGGATATTAACATTGAGATGGGCCTCTATCTCAAATAGGAATTTTCCAGGAAGGTGTGTGTGTGTGCAGGGGCATGAGACAGACTGGTGGTGGTTACCCAGGCAGGGTAAATAGCAGATGCAAAGGCATGGAAGCAGCAACAAACATGGAATGTGCTAGTTTTGTGTAACTTGAGTGTAAGGTGAGTAGATGGCTGGTTCGGCAGGTAAGTCACAGAGGAGAGAAAGGATATGGGACTGGAGAGGTGAACTGGAACCATGCTAAAGAGGTAAGCCTTTACCTGTTGAGTAGAAAAGTTGCACAATTAGGCCTATGCTTTAGAAAATCACTTTTATAATAACTTGAAGGATTAGTCCATGGTGGGAGGGCTGAAAATGGTGAGCAGATTAGTGTCATAGGCCAGGTGTGAAAAGACAAAGGCTGGTATGAGGCTGTGACTGTGGGGTTGGAGAGCAGAATAGTGAGTCAGTATTTTGGAGGTATATGTCAGGACTTTGATGAATGAGGGAAAGAGAGAAAAGGGTGAACCAAAGATCGCCCTGAGGTTTGTAGAGTGAAAGGCTGAATGGATGGAGTGTTATTATCTGAGATATGGACTAGATAACACATTTTTGTTAGTTCGATGCTAGATGCATGCTCTTCTGGGCACTGGAGCTACAGAGAGAAGATGCATAGTCCCCTGTGTCAAAGAATTAACCATCCTAGTGAATAGACAGACGTGCTAAAACCAACCAGCCCACCCCTACCAGTAAACAGGTGATTATGTACTAAGTGCTGTGGGAACACAGAAAAACAAGCATTTAAGTCTACTGAGGGGAGCAGAGAAAAAGACTTCACAGAGGAGGAGTTCCACTGAAGAGATGAGTAGGTGGTTGCTAAGTAGATAGGAAGGCAGTAGCTCATCCATGGTGAAGGAGTAACATTTGATAAGTAAAAAAAATAATGAGAGGGTGGACTGTAAAGGAAATGGCTGATTTCCCCATTAGATTGTAAGCAGGATGAGAGTAGGGGCCATATCTCTCTAGCTCAGCATTGTATCTCCAGCTGTGTGGTAGGAGAGAGAACAGGAGAAGCAGAAAGAGTGGTAGCAGGAAGCCACCTTACCCTGGGGTGAAGATGCAGAGACAATAAATCAGGACTGTTCTTTGTAAAAAGCTGGGCAGGAAAAGGAAGGTGTGAGAAAGGTGGCAAATTTTGAGGGAAAGAAACAAGCAGAGAATTGAAGTAGATCCGGACTCTGGGATTCTTCTAGATACTGATGCAGAGATGCCTCCACTCTAAGACCCCCTTACATTTTACCACAACCAGTGCCCTTGGGAAATTTGATTGGCTCATAAGCTGTGGATGCTGTCTGGTGGGCAGGGCAGACTGGTTCATTCAAATGTAGTTTTGCAGCTGTAACATCAGTGACCCTGCACAACTCCCCACCCACCCCATCTGTTGAAGGGTGGTGGTGCTGGTGATGAGAGGAAGTGGTGGGATTATTTAAGTAAATATCTAAGTAAACTACTTATCCCTTTGGCTAAGGTAAATAGCCACAGTTTCTTTTGATCTTTCACACTGGCTGTATTTTCCAGTCTTTTATTCATTTGGACCATGTCCCTTCTCTGCTCTAATACTACCCATTTCCTGCCTCACCCCACTCCCCAGTGAAGTGTAGAAATTTCAAGGGAAAGGAGATAAGATTTTAACTCCAAGGAAAAGTGAAGAGAGGATTTTTTTCAAACATTTTCTACAATTTATGTTCCAGAAGTTCCAATTGGGAAAGCTACTTTTCTAGATGATAATCTACAACATGAACAGCAAATCGTGACAACCTCGTCAGGGTCCCAGTCAGAATGCTCCCATTTTATCTGTTGCTAAGTGATAGATTTAGGTTGCCAGAGATGCTTGGATGCTGGAATCAGGCATTTAATTTATAAATATAGTTAATGGTAAAATTATAAAGAAAAATAGAATCAGGGAACAGCTTAGATTCTAGGGCAAACTCCAAACTTTACAGATAAGGAAGCTGACACTAAGTGTCTGTCTAAGCCATGCACCCAAGTTAGCAGAGGGAACCAAATTAGGCCTGCATTCCCAGGCCCAGCTCCCTGACTTCCTGTGCTGAAGATGATAGGATGCAGCACACATTCCTTAATTGCTTCCTGGCTGCTCTGATCTCTCCTCTGATTGCATATGCTGCAGGGTGGCAGTATTTGTTTCAAGTGAATCATCTCAGAACAACAAAGTTACTTATCTGATGATTAAGTCATGGAACAGTAGGGAGAGAGATCTCTAGGCAGGAGTTTTCTACAGCCCAACAGGCATTTCCACCCTGTTTCCTCATGCTGGGCCTAGGTCCCTCCCTTTTGTAGAGCACTCACAGGAACACCTGCCATCAAGGGTGTCTGATGCCTCACCAGGACTTAGTGACAACCCTAGGACCTGCTGAACCTTCTTTTGGAATTACCGTGTAATGTGTGTCTTGTATTGTCAGTCAACCATCTTGACTGCTGATTCCAGTCCTTTTTCACCTCCTCTGAATAGCTTCCTCCAGCTGCTTTGGTCCTTAGGGATTCTGTTTTCTTCTGTGATCTCTCATGGGTGCTATTGCTGGGGCATCTATACCCAGGTTGACTGTTTGGAGGGCTTCTGGGCCACCAGGCAGTCGTCCTGGTCAGCCTTTCCCCTGTCCTTTCAGCAACCAGTTCTAACTTTTACCTCAAATCTCTCCCTGCTACTTCCCCTCCTCCCCACAGGGGAAGACCATGCCCCTAACTTCAAGAAACTATTGACATAGGATGAGAACCCTTCAGCTTCTATGTCCCAGGCATGCTTATCGCCATGCAATTTGAACTCATCATTTCCTCCTTTCTCAGGGGAGAGGTGTCTTAGCCCTGTCTGCAGTTAGCCCACCTTTCTTCCCCTTCTTGGGCCCTTGCCCACTGTGGCCCACTGGTCAACTCCTCTCTACTCCCTGTATCTTCAGACCTCTTTGTCTTCATTGACACTTCCCCTTACAATATAAATACCCTCAAAATCTCTCCCATTAAAATAACCAAACATATAGGTAAACCCACACACATCAAACAGTAATCCATTGGTACATCTCTCCCCATTCCACCCTTCCTTGTTTGTCACCTTCCATGAACAGCCACATCTGCTCAGGCCTCAAGCCATCGCTCCCCATCCATTTGTAGTGACCTGATACCTAATCGCCAGGCGACATTCTTTTACTTGATAAAAGTTGTCCTGCACTTAGAGTTTGACACTTGAGCTAAACTTGATTCTGGGCATCCCCGGGAGTTAATTCTTTGTGGGGCAGTCCCTTCAGGGGTCAAAATTCCCTCTGGATGGATTGTCAGACTGAGCTGATAGCCTATCTCCAGCACCACCCAGTGGCCAGTGGTGACTGTGGGTGGGAAGAGGGGATGACTGAATCCTTGGCAGATACTCTCTGACTTCAGTCCAAGATCTTTAGAAAACTATTGTGAGAGCAAGACATTCTGTCCTGAGAACCAAGCCCTCTAATGTTTAGGATGTTGACTTTAACTGGCATTGAATATTTTATCTCTTGCTGTGTTTCTTTTCTAAGTAGAATGTGAAATCTTTCTCTCTTTAATTTGTATTAAAAAATGCTGTGGGGTGTGTGTGTGTGTGTGTGTGTGTGTGTGTGTGTGTGTGTGTTGGGGAGTAGCAGTGGAAAGCGGTGTTGGTCATCAAAAGTGTAACAAGCATTTCCACTTATGTTTAGTCTGTTCAATCAAAATGTTATGAAAATTGAACTGTTCAAATCTCAAAATCTCTAGGAGAAAGAAAGGCTTGTGCAAGGTCATAGTGCAACTCAGAGGAGGCTGGGGAAAGAAGTTTCAAGGCACACCAGGATGCTTTACAAACCATCCTCACCTCCCTCTTCATGAAACTCTAGAATAGGACCTTGAAAGGGGCCTGCATCATAGCTAAACATGAAGGCATGATTAAATTCCCTGCGGTGGGCTGCTTCAACTACAACTGTGAATTATCCAGCAGATCTTTTAGAAGCTCTTCTGGGAACAGTGGTCCCACTCCCCTATGATGGGCTCTTTTGAATGAGAGAGGCCCAGCCACTTCCTCACACTTGTAGCTGGGAATTTCTTTCCTGCCCCACTAAGTCCACAAAACAGTAGGGCCTCCAAAATATAGATCGGTGTCATCAGTTTGTCACCTACAGCCTCATCTCAGAGCCTATTCGGACATGTACTTCTACACCAGGGACTAGAAGCTTGGGTTAAGAATATGAAGTGGTCAGAAGTGTTCATGCTCATGGAATTAAGTGGTTGAAAACTCCATCTCCCTGCTTATTTGTTTTTTAAAATTATTAATTGCTCAGGAGCTAAGATTATAAATGTGTTATTAGATATAATTTTTTATGAAAAAAATCTTTCTCTTCATTTTGAATTAAAATGAACAGTTTTTTTCTTTGTTTTTATTAAAAGGTGACTACTGGTTCTCATATGGATTCTTAAATTTTTATTGTATTTTTAAACAAGAATGGCATGTCATCAACCACATTTTTATGATTTTCATTTTCTCCTCAGTGATTGTATCGCCTTTAGGATCCTATTCATTAAACCTTTTTTTTTAAAAAAAATATGTTTTTATTGATTTCAGAGAGAAGAAGGAAGAAGGAGAGAGAGGGAGAGAGAGGAACATTAATGATGAGAGAGTCATTGATCGGCTGCCTCCTGTACACCCTCTCCCGGGGATCGATCCTGCAGCCCAGGCATGAGCCCTGACCGGGTATCGAACAGTGACCTCCTAGTTCATAGGTCAGTGCTCAAGCACTGAGCCACGGTGGCCGGGTTCTTTTAGAAATTTGAAGGCAGTTCTCATGTTCTTTATTTCTTCCTCCCCTGCTACCTTCCCTCTCTCTCTTTTCTAAGCTAAGCTATTTCAGTTTGTTTGCAGTCTGTTAACCCTCCTGATTGCCTTTCTCTGAGCAGGCAGGGGCTATGTTTCCACTGGCATGTGGTACTCAGTTCTAAACATAATCCATTTCAGAGTAAGGCACACTGTCATCCCATTTCTTCTTTACATATACGTGGTACCTTTAAGATCACATCAGTTTATTTTCATTAACTCAACAGTAATTTATTAATTGCCTACCAGGTGGTAGACAGTGTAGGAGGTGCCTGGGTGCTAGGAATATGTATAAGTGCTATTAGAGAGCAAGCAAACCAGGAGAGGGAAATGAAGAGGGGAGGACGCGTATAGTTAATTAGAAAGTACCCTGAGTATTAGCCTTGGAGAAACTCAAGGCTAATAAATAGTGGGAGGGCATCTCCTAGCTAGAAAGGGGAGACCTCCCAGAGGAAGTGACTTTAGAGCTGGCCCCTGCAGAAATTAGGCAAGCGATTATGGAAATGAGAGAGGTAGAGGTGCAGGAGGGAGGAGAATGTATCAGGCAGAAGGAAGAATATATGCAAAGGCCTAGAGGAGAGAAAGGACCTGAATGTAGCACCATCTGACCGAAGATTGTGAAGGAGAGAAGGCAGAGATGAAGTAGGAGGTGTGGGCAGTGTCCAAACTGTGGGATCCTTGAAAGCCAATCATTCAGAACATGTTTGAACACCTACTGTGTGCCAGGTGCTATTCTGCGCTCTGGGGTATTAACAAAAAAGACCCCCCCAAAAAAATCCAAAGCAAAAAACATTCTGCCCTCATGATATTTATAGTTTAGTGGGTGTTAAGAAATTAAAAAGCCTTGTCGAAGAAGTTTGGGCTTTACTCTAAGGGCAGGGGGAAGCCACTACAAGGGTTAAGTGGGGAGTGATGTGGTTAGAGTCATGCTGTTTAAAGTTAGGCATATAACTTCACCTACTAGGGGACACTTTTGAGAATGAAAGTAATTATTAATAAAAATTACTACTACTAATTATTATTAATAATCATCATCCTGGCACAATAGGCATAAACTAGGCAAAGCAGGAAAGATGGGCGCCCTTTTAAACTATGGAAAAAAAGACTGTAGGGAAGGGAGACTGGAGGCAGAGACTGGCCATTGCAGAAACCCAGGTGACAGATAGCCAGGACTGGTGCCAAGATGTGCAGTGAAGGGGAAGGAAGTGGATATGACTGAGAAGCAGTTAGAGGGAGAGACCTGTCGGGCCAGTGAATGCCGTGTGGCACCAAAAACCTTCTTCCAAACTGATAGGGACCCAGAAATCAGTAACAGTTAGACAAGGGCATTAGCTCTGTTGCTCATCTCCTGTTGTCCTATCTTATCCACATCGTGGTCGACTAAGTCAAAATTTTTGATGAAATCTAGATAGGTATTCACATCTATTACATTTTCCTGAACTGCTTGTCCAGTAATCTGTTTAAAAACAAAGAAGTAGGGAGAGGTTAGCCTGACAGGACTTCTTCAGAGTCAACATCCTTTGGATCCTGATATTGTTGCTTCCTTTCCATTCAAGTGTTGGCTTATGGTTAGTACACTATATTAATCAGGGTTCTCCAGAGAAGCAAAACCAACAGGAGATACATAAATACTGTTGACCATCGAATAACATGTGGGTTAAGGATGCTGATTTTTCACTTCCCCCAAACTCCATTTGTCCCTTGGTATCCTCGTGGGGGGATTGGCTCCAGGAACCCCTGAGGATATAAAAGTCTGTGGATTCTCAAGTCCGTTACATAAAATGGTGCAGAACAATGCATACAGTTGGCCTTTCATAGATTCCCAGCCACGGGTTGAACATATTGTTTTTGATCAAGAGTTAGTTTAATTTGCAGATGCAAAACACAGGGCTGGCTGTATATTTATTGAAAAAAATATGGGTGTAAGTGGACTTGTGCAGTTCAAATCCATGTTGTTCAAGAGTCAACTGTATATATGAGGAGATTTATCATAGGAATTGGATCATGCAGTTATGGAAGCCAAGAGTTCCCACAATCTATTGTCTGCAAGCTACAGAACCAGGAAAGCTGGCGGTGTAATTCAGCTCCAGTCTGAAGGTCTGAAAATTGGGGATTCGATGGTTTAAGTGCCAGTCTGAGTCCAAATATCCTTGAACCAGGAGCACCGATGTCTGTTTGTAGGAGATGAATGTCCCTGCTCAAGTAGATAGAGTGAATTTGCCCTTTCTCCACTTTTTTGTTCTATGCAGGCTCTTAATGGGTTGGATTATACCTCCCCACTTTGGGTGGGTGATTTTTACTCGGTCTACTAATTTAAATGCTAATTTTTTCAGAGACACTGAGAAATAATTTTTTATCAGCTATTTGGGCATCCTTTAGACCAGTCAAGTTGACATATAAAATTAACCATCACACGTACAATCTGTTTACTATATTAAATTAAAGAATCTCCCTCAACAGGTGAGGGAGAGAACTATCCATTTTAAGCATTGAGTTTATCCCTTTAGTGGTTGACCTTCTCCAAAAATGTAAAGAACAAATCTCACTGTTCTCAATGCTTTTTTTTTCTTTAAGTGTCTAAGTTCCCTCTAAATCATAATCCCTTAGAGCAGCTTAACAATGGGTCAGTACATGCCCATTATTTGTAAGCCATTATGTTGTGTTCCACTTTGGCCCAGAGCACATGATGCATGGCATTTTCAGGACGGAGTCAGAGGTTCTGAAACATCTGCCATCTGTCAAGAGAGGACCTAGCAAAAGACTGAAAATACCGTGGACAAATCAGCACACACCAGAAACTACAGTTGGAAAAGCAACTTGGTGCCAGCCCCTAGGGGAGTAGAATAACCTTCATACAGAAGGGAGAGAACTTCTTGTTCCCTGGCCACCATCATTTTGAATCTTATAAAGATGACACTGTTGCCCGGCCGGGCGTGGCTCAGCGGTTGAGCGTCGACCTAGGATCCAGGCGATCAGGGTTCGATTCCCGGTCAGGGCACATGCCCGGGTTGCGGGCTGCAGCCGATCAATGAATCTCTCATCATTGATGTTTCTATCTCTCTCTCTCCCTCTCCTTTCCTCTCTCTGAAATCAATAAAGATATATTTAAAGATGACACTGTTAATTTGGTGGTGCTATTCTAGGTTCTTATGAGGAGTGCTTATAAAAATTGTTGCTGAACATGCTATATATGCAGTGTTATTTAAATGTTTAATTGTCAGAAGTGAACTCAAATAATGACTGAGTTCGATTCTCAGCAGGCCAGAACCCTTGTTCCTGATGCACGACCGTTAGCAGAGTTTTGCAGTGTTTCCAATTGCACAGTCCTGAGGCTTAGCCATAAATAAGTTACTCATTGATCAAGGAGGAAACCAGTGGCTCTGTCAGTGCTGGTGAAATGAAAGAAGGACCGAGTAACTTGCATAAAATAACTCTTTTACACTGTTAAATGATGGAGGGAAGAGGTGATAGTTTCTTAAAGCTAAAATATGTTACTCTTATAAAAGCTCTCAAAATATAAACAAATGAGTAAGCAGTTAAGGATCCGCCTGGGGTTTGTATTTTCTAGGTTTACGGGCGTGTAAAGACTTGGGCAGGTTATAGCACTGGAGGGGCCCGCCCATTCTTTGCATATTCTGTCCATAACTGCGCCCTCTCTACTTGTGCATGAGGAAGAGGAGTGACTCATGATGACTCCTGGTTTTAGTTTCAGTTGATTCCTGAAGGTGCAAAACTGAGTCAACAAATTGTCTTATTTAAATTTACTTGGGTTGATATCTTTATATCTTTTGAGGGGAAGCTATTTGATAATTTAAGCAGTAATACTGAGAAGTAGAAAATGACATATTAAACCACAGAAAGAGAACTCCAGCAACATGAAAATTAACTAAGTGTTAAAAATAAATGCTCATCTTGTTTTCTCTGACCTAAAAAGATGTCATAATTAAGACACATGAACCATAACCTCTATCTCTCCTTTCTTTTTTTCTACCTCCCTCCCTTCCTTCTTTCCAATACATGTTTACTGAGTACCTGTTGTATTCCTAGTGCTGTCCTGTGTCCTGTGAATATAGATTGCCCCCGCCTCCTATAGAGGAGATGAGCAAACAGATTGCTATACAGAAGGACACATGCACTTTGAGGAGGCTAGCATGCTGCAGGAATGCTAACAGGCTGGGAGCCAGGGAAGGCTTGTTATGCAAATCAAAATGATAACCAAAATGCTATTTATTAACTAAGCATTTTTCTTTTACTTTTTTTTTTTTAATCTTCATCCGAGGATATTTTTTCCATTGCTTTCCAGAGAGAGAAGGAGAGAGAGAAACATCGATGTGAGAGAGACACATCACTTGGTTGCCTCCCACACGCACCCCGACTCGGGGCTGGGGATCGAGCCTGCAACCAAGGTATGTACCCTTGGCCGGAATCAAATCCAGGACCCTTCAGTCCGTGGCCCGGCGCTCTAACCACTGAGAAAACTGCCTAGGGCTTTATTTTATTTTTGATGGGTCCTTTGTAGATTTCTGTGCTGTAGAGGAGTTCTGAGTCACCATCGAAGATTTTGGTAAAGAAATGCACCATTGACAGGCAGAGGAGGAGATGTTTTAGTTCAGTGAACCTTGGACCAATGCAAATTTATTGGGTCAGATACAGTGTTTGTAACTGGATGAGAAATACTAGTCATCTAATGAAATGCCATCACAATGAATCCAGAAACAGTCACTTTTTTTTTTTTTTTACTAGAGTAAAACTTCTTTACAATAAATACAACTGTTAAAAATCATGTTTTTTATTTTTGGAAATAGAGACAAAGTAGAGGGGATGGCAAGACTCAGATTTTTGGGATCAAGCATTCACTAACTTTTTCTGAACACGGTGTAAGGAGGGATTAGGAACTCCCAATGCAAGATTTTGAGTAGTTTTGGAGGCTGTTTCTCATGAGAACACAGAGTGATTAGAAGGAAGTGAAGTGCAAGGTTCAAGTGTTACTGCTAATCGTTACCTACTAAATTTTAGGGAAAGATGGGAAGGTTAGATGCAAACTTTGATAAAAATTCTGAGGGACATTTCACAGTCTAATGGTTCTAGTTCTTTATAATATAAAATGTTATTTTAAAACTTATGGTTTTTTTTGGTATAAGGTCATTTTTAGCCCTTCTAGAAAGAGACCATAGTCTTAAGTGAGCTTCTCCACTTTTATATGTTGATGTAAAAGTCTTTATAGGAAACAAAAAACACACATTACTAAATAATTATAGCAAACAGACTAGAAATGTGTGCAACCCATTTGGATTAAAACACAACAGCTGTACATCCTGATGTCATAGTTATCCCTGGTTAAAGATGAGGAGTAATGGAAAAACTCGTCGTGTGTAACAGAGGACAGACAGATTGCTATGGAGTGAAGTAAAAAGTCCAAGGAGAGCAACTTACAACTTTGCATAAGAAACAGCACACTTAGTCTGGTGGTCAGCTTAATTCACAGACATGTTTTGAGGGCCTAGAATGTGTTGGGACTACGCTGGGTATTTTGTATGCAAAGATTGAGAGACATAGTCCCTCAGGTAGCTCCTAGTGCAGTTGGGAAAAACACAGACATAAGTACCAACCATAGCTCAACAATAACTGGTATATCAATCAGGTAATTTTGTCCAGGAAGTCATCTCAGAGGAGATGCTGCTGTTAAGAACAATTAGACATTCCCCAGCTAGGGAAATAATGGAAGGATCTTCCAGGCAAAGAGGAAAGGATGGCAAAGCCTCACCAACAGAAGAGTATATAGGACATTATTAGGGGGTGTGGACTTTTTCCATTTAGCTAGAACTTAGGGTGCAGACCCAGGGGGAGAACGGGAGCCTGGAGAGGTAGATTGGAGCCAAATTGTGAAAGACTCACCTAAGATGGTTGGACGCTGTTCTCTAGATAACAGGGCAGCCTCCCCCCACCCACATTTTATTATGAACAGTTTTTAAACGTATAGCAAAGCTGAAACAATTCTACAATGAACACTAGTGTAACTTTCATTCAGATTGTACTATTAACATTTTACTATACTTGTTTTATCACCTGTCTATCCATTTATTCATCCCTTTACAACCTATCAGTCCATTTTCATGCATTTCAAAACAAATGACAAGATTTCAGTACATTTCTCTCTAAATACTTCAGCATGAATATCAATTAGAGTTCACTGTTTAAGGTATATAAAATTATAATCTTTATAGGTTTTAAAGTATGAGAATAAGGTCATCGGTTTTGCATTTAGGAAATATCACAGTGTGGAGGATCAGTTAGGAGAGAAAAAAACAAGTTAGAAACCTGCTTTGAAAATCTAAACGAGAGAAGGTAAGAATGTGATAAGAGCTATAGTAGGAATGGAGAGACACCAATTAATTCAGGAGATAATTCAGAATTGGAGTTAATGGATCAGTTCACCAGTGTAGGGAGGGGAGAGTAGTGGAGAGCATAGGCAGGGTTAGTTAAGTATAAAAAGTGAAAAATGGATTCACGACTTTCTAGCCTGGACAACTGGGTACTTGATGATGAGATATATAATACAGGGGAGAAAAGTGGTTTGGAAGGAGAATGGAGGATACAGTAAATAAAGTTTTGAACATGTTGAGCTCAAGGTGCCTATAGGACAGTTCAGATGGGTATGTTCAGGTGGTGTTTGGAGCTATTCTCAGGAGTTAAGGAGAAATGTTAGAGCTGGGATTGTAGATATGGGATGCCTCAGGCCAGGTAAGCTGAAGCCACCTCTCAAGGACAGCATTTAGGAAAAAGGGGGCTAAGGGGATAACTCTGGGGATAACTCTGGGGAAGCCAATATTTCAGGAACAAGAAGAAAATGCTGAGATAATAAGGCAGATAGAGAGGAACAGTCAGAAAGCCAGAAAGGAAACCAAGCCACAGACAGATAGATGATAGATGGTAGACAGACAGACAGATATTTATTATGTGTTTGCTATGATCCAAGTACCATAAGTGGTTTATATTCATAGACTCACTGAGTCAACTCTATTGTATAGATAACTCTGGGATACAAAGGCCATGTATTTAGTAAGTGGCAGTTAGTAAGTGGCAGAACCAGTTTTCGGATTGAAGGTATTCAGATTTACCTTATCATCATGGGCAAGGAAAGAGGGAATTTCAAGGCGAGAGTAGTCACCAGGTTACAGTCTTTCCTCTGTGATTTGACCCTAACCTACCTTTCCAGCTTTGTCTTCTAATTACTTGATGTTGGTCGATTTGAAGTGCTCCAAGTCTTTTACACAAGCTCAAACTCTGTTAGAGCTTCCAGAGTGTTTTGTGGGCCACTAGTTACATGAGATGCTCTGTGAAAAAAAGTGTGCTGTGGTCAAGTAAGTTTGAGAAATACTACCAACTCTCTTCTCCTTGGAAATTTGCAAGCCCATCGAAGGTATTGGGAAGTCCTGCAGTAAAGAACCTGTTGTAACTTTGTCTACCAGGTGTTTAGTAAACTTATGTGAACTTATTTGACACTGGGACACATGCCCCTTTTCCTGATAGAAAATCTATAAACTTCTCTCAGAACTAGGGTTCTGGAACACCCCAAGTGAAACACTACCTTTCCTCAGGTGGCTTTAAGTGAGACACACATAGCTTTATGTGCCTCTCACTTGATGGCCACAAACACATTCTTCCCTGTGATATTGTTATTTGTCCCCTGTTCCCCAGGAGAATGGAGTCATGTCTATTTCATTTTTGGTGCCTTACATAAGCTTAGCACAGTGCCTCTCATATACATACTAATTTTTCATCAGAGTCTATTTGTGGGTAAATAAAATATACAAAACACAGAGGAAATTAGTACTTTTTCTTTGAAATAAATGTTCTCCATTATAAGGACTTATCTGGTTGAAAACATGAATGCAAATTTAGACTCAAACCAGGTTTTTATTTGAGAATAGGGAGAACATATGTTTTCAGTTGTGTTTTTTTTCTTTTTTTTCATTTGAACTGTTTGCTTTGAGGTTCAGTTGAAGAGTAAACTGAGGAAGGAAATTAACATTTTGGTCTTTTCTGTCCTAACTGCCTGTGAGATATACGATGAAGTCTTGGAAACACCACTTTTCTTGATCAGTGTTTGGTCTTTTATAATTTAAAATCAAACTTGGATTTTTAAAATTTATTTTTATTTTTTAGCTGAATCCGTGCATGCCTATACCCTTTGAATGTTATTTACTGATTTGATGCAATTATTTCTCTTGCTCATTTTAACTTACTGTTGTCAGTAGTCCCATTGGTTTTATTATTTCACTTGTAAGTCTTTACATGGAATTTAATCAAGTGTAATGCGTCTGATTTTTCTCTCCTTTAAGTTATATAACACATTCAGCTATGCCATTCTCTATTTCCCCTTGGGATAGAGGAGAGATTTCTCTGATTCCCTCCCACATTCTTTTTTACTTCACACGGCTCCTAACTCCCACATATGGATAAGTCATATAGAACTGTGTGTGTTTGTGTGTGTGTGTGTGAGAGAGAGAGAGAGAGAGAGAGAGAGAGAGAAAGTGTATATATAAGCCAGTGTGAGTCATGCTGGGGGAGACAGACCAGTCATAAACACCCACAGTCACAGGAGCTTGGAGATCCCCAGGAAAGTCCTGAGCATTTGGGCAAAAGCGTTGCTTTCCTCCTGTACATCAACCCCACCTGCAACTCAGCTTTTGTTTGTTTCTTTGTTAGCTGGCTGTCCTACCTCTAGAGCAGAATACCAGAATCCTTGTGAGTTTGGAGAGCTCCATAGGAGTTTTATCAGCTCACAATAGTTGTTTAATCATACTTATTGTTTTAGAAGGAGCCTAAGATTTTTTTTATGGAAAAGGCAAATCCTACTTGGAGTTTATTTATTTATTTATTTATTTATTTATTTATTTATTTATTTATTTTCAGAGTCTCTTCAATGCCATGGAAAGTTAGTTATTTGAATTTGCATATATTATGTGGTGATGGTACATTGATAATTATCATTCGGAGAGGCAACAAGCATGGTGGCCACTTCTGATGAAAGCTCTAGATTTAGTATATTAAATTATTTGCAGTTTGGAAGAGGAAGAAAGTCCTGAGAATCAGATCTGGCTATGTACAATAAGAGAATCTTACACTATCAAGAATAATTTTTAGGGCGCTCTCCCTCTCTGGAGCAGGCCCGGGCCTTTTCCATCCCCCTTGTCTTCCCTCCAGGCTCATTCCCTTTGCCTTTCTCTCTCCTAAGCTCCAAGGGCCCTTCTTCTGCCTGTAACCTGTTTTCTGAGCCTGTGCAGTCCAGCTGGCTCAGTTCTACTACCTCATAACTTTCTAAATAAACATGCTCTTATAATTTTGGGGAAAAAAGAATAATTCTCTTAATTTTTCCATAGTGACATTATACCATGCAATTAAAATGGCAATATTCTGTATGGTGTGACAAAAGCGTATTGTCATGGCCACCATATCAATAAGGAGAAAACTAACATTTAGCACCAATGTAATAATACTGAAATATTTTGAACAAGCATTCGATTTTATTTTTTTTAGGGTGAACAATTATTATGATGTCATCAAAATGGAAAGTGTTGCAAAGGGAAGAAAACACACTTTTGGCTGAATGCACAGGGAATGCTGATGGTATTCATTAAGCATGAAATAATAAGAGGAACAAAATTTCCATCTCCTTCCCCTCCCCTATGAAATATCTTCTGTGTTTGCAGCATTCCCTTTGAAGTCAATATATGATTGTTGCTTTAATCCATTTTTAAAGCATCCTTTGAAGTCGTGGGAGCTCGTGCCTGGAAGAGAGGAAAGTGGCTGGAGATTGGGTGCCTGCTAGGGAAGGGGACCAGCCTAATCATCACCGGAAAAGAATATTTATTGATTGTCCTCATGTGCAGCGTCTGTCTATCAGGCTCCACATCAAAGTGCTTTCAAATTGGTCTATTCTTTTCCTAGTATTATAAAGCTATTAAGATGACCCAAACCAATTACTTCTTTTTAGGACAGTGTTTTTGTTTCAAATGATTGGGAAAAAATTAATATTTATAAATGAAAATAATTCTTTTATCTTGACCCCAGTTCTCATAAGTGCTGTGTTTCACCTAAGTGAATTTTCCATATAACTAAAACTAATAATTATCTAATGAAGTAATTTCTTCTAGGACAATTGAAGAGTGTAGGATTATTTTCTCTTATATGAAATTGCTTCAAACTGCTTAGCTTTTAAAAAAATTTTTCATTAAATACTTTGGAGAAAGGTAGCAGGTAAATTGTTTCTCCTTCTGTCTGCCTCTCCCTAGCCTGCGGCCAGTCCTCTGTGATACAGGCCATGAGTTCTCTGTTGCCCTTGGGCTCTCTTATTTTACACAGTTGCCTGAAGAAAACTGAGAGGCCTGAAGTAGCTTTATGACTTCCCTGCGGGGTAAGGTACAAAGACTGCTTCACTCTCTGTTCTTGCCTCAGTGTGGTACGAGGTGAGGGGCCCTGCGATGATCTGTTTCTGTGTGTCTCCTGGAGAGTGCAGTTTGTTGTTTTTCTTTTATTTCCCATCCCAATGCCCACCTCACATGAGCTACAAATCAATAAATGTTTGATGAATCAATTAATGGAGATCTTGAGAGGTACTTTTATGTTATTAAAGATGCTGGCTCAGACATTAAAATAATAAAACATTTCCTTAGATTCTCCTTTCAGGAAGCATATAGTTAAAAAAGGTACAATATTTTTATCTTTTTTTAAAAAAAATCTTTATTGATTTCAGAGAGAGGAAAGGAGAGAGAGAGATAGAAACATCAATGATGAGAGAATCACTGATTGGCTGCCTCCTGCACACCCCTGACTGGGGATCGAGCCCGCAACCCAGGTATGTGCCTGACCGGGAATCGCACCCTGACCGCCTGGATCCTACCTAGGCCGATGCTCAACTGCTGATAAGGGAAAACAGTGCCTACACCCTGAGGGTGGTCCAGCAGAAGGATAGACAGTTTTGATCCTTAGCAATGCCATAAACCCTTGTACCACCTTCAGAATCACCTGCTCCTAGCATCTTTATCAAATGAGAAGAGTAACCCCTATCATAAAACCACTTTTAGTTGGGTGCAGAGGGCAGTCATCTGCTTCAGAGCTTCCACTTCTCAAGATTTCTGAGAGAATTTCAGCTAAGAGCCTCTTACAAAGTTTTTTTCCTTAGTGTTTTAGCAGGGCCTATACATCAAACATACAAATCTCCAAAGTCTTATTTATTTTTAATCCCCACCCAAGGACTTGCTTAGAGAGAGGAAGGGAGAGAGAGAGGGAAGGAGAGAGAGAAACATCAGTCGGCTGCCATCGGCTGCTGCCTGCATGTGCTACGACCGGGGATCAAACCCACAGCTCAGGCATGTACCCTGAACAGGAATCGAACCAGCAACCTTTTGGTGCACAGGATGATCCCCAAACCAACTGAGCCACTTCGGCCAGGCCCCAAAGTCTTATTTTTTAAAAATGATAATACAGTTGGAGAAACACACAGCCAAAGTACCAATCTATGGTAAGAACGCAAACCTTTTTTAAAAAAAGAAATGTAGCAAGAATCAATAAGATCCCCTTACTTATGAAGAGAAACTTGGTTTTAATTGCATTGATGTTTCTGGGCCATGGTAAAGGTAGAAAATGAACTCTTTAGATAATTTAGACATTGAGTGAAAGCATCTCCCTTTATTTAATAAAAATATGAAAGATGCTTCAGCTCCGTTGTTTGGGATATTAAAGCAGAGAAGAAAAATGCAAGACTGAGATCTGGAGGCAGAGCAGTGGGAGACATAGGAGGCGGCAAAGCACAGCTTGTGTTAGAGGGAAGGCTGGGAGGGGAGAGCAAGCCCAAGAGGAGAAGAGATTGTTCCCTTAGCTTTCCCCCACTGCTCCAAAACCTTATCTTTGAGGTCTGTGCTTCACTGTCCCTCCCTCCTTGCTTACTTCCCTCATCTGGCCTGACAAACCATCCTCCAATGGCCTGTCTGCTCTAGGTGCTTCAGGTTCATCCCTCAGGCTCTAATGGTCTCTCTCCTCAGCCTCTGCTCCTTGACCCTCACCTGCTCAGGGTCCCACTCACTGTGGATCTCATCTCCTTCCTCTCTTTCCCCATCAAGGGTGCGGAACGTCTGGCCCTTGGGCCATATACAGCCTCGAAATCATTTGGTCTCGCCCTGGGACTCGAGATTCAATAAATCGAGGAGCTTTTTTCATAGCTAATTTTTAAGTTGATAATTTTGTATGGCCCGCAAATGATGTTACAAATATCCAAATGGCCCTTGGCAGAAAAAAGGTTCCCCTCCCCTGCCCTAGATGAACAAAATTTCTGCCTGCTCATCTCTAGTTAATGCAGTTTTAACTTATCTTTGGTGTATTATTTAACCCCTTGAGCCTCAGTATTCTCATTTGTGAAAAGAGGATTAGTATTACATACCTCACAAGACTGAGTCACTCAGCAGGTCCTCAACAAACATTCCTTCCTCCTTTGCTGTTTGCTGCTGTTCCCATTGTCTCACTCTTGCTTTGCTGATACCAATGTTCCCCATTTCTCTGACCAACTAAGCCATCGGCTGGGAATTTGCCTCTGGAATTCTGCCTGGAGTTTACCCCTGTGTCTGAGAGCAGGTTTCAGAGGGAGGTTGTGAAGTAAGGACATCTTTGTACCAGCTTCAGAATTAGGCATCACATTTCAGGCCCTGGTCCCACCATGGACTTGCTGTGGGAGCCTTGAGCAGGTTCCATACACTGTTGCTGGCCTAGTTTTCTCATCTGTAACTTGGGGATAATATTTATTTCTACTTTATAGTAAGGATTAAATGAGCTACTTAATGAAAAGCGTTGGTGCAATGCCTAGCACATTGCAAGTGCTCAATCAGTGTCATAGACACCTCAATTTAGAAAATGTGCTAAGTGTCTTATGACCAATGGAACTACGTCCTTAGTGCCTCAGCTTCGTCATTTTCTCTCAGAAGGAGAGTTTGTCAGGATTCAGGTCCCAGTTACAGTGGTATGTCCAGAATAGGCCCCTGATGGATAATTGCTGGGCTCACTGTCTGTGGTGGGAGGGGAGTGTGAAAGTGTGCACCAGCTTTATTTTGTGTGGAAGGGAAGCTGTGCCAACAGGGAAGGTTGCAGTGACTTGGATGTGGCTGCCGGGACAGGAGAGGTGGTGGCAGCTGACTAAAGAGAGTGGACCGACAATGGGTGCTGCTGCTATAACCTGACCGTTTTTTGGTATCTCCTTTGGCTTCACCCTCTCACCACCAGCTCAGAAGTTCCCTGATAGTACCAGAGCCCTAGAAACTCTACTTAAAAATAAATACTGCTTTAAAAAAAATCATGATCCACAGATTTAGGATTCCAAAGGAGTCTGGTGAGTATGTGTTATAGCATGAGAGAGAGAAAGGCCCCAAACTGGAACCACGGGTGGGAGTCCAGTACGGCCGCTAGTCTTGTATTTCCATGGGGTGAGGTGGAACATCCTTTCCTAGTCAACTGAAACATATATGTGTCTTAATTTGGGCTCTATCATTTAGTTAGAGAAGTAGTTCCTGACCTGTAGATACAGCTTTATTTATTTTTATAGTATATTAAAGGCTCTATATTTGCTATTCTTAGGAAGTAAAGGAAAAAGACCCGAATCTCTGAAAAATTGTGGGCAAAACAAATTGTACATGTAAAAAGTGAAGTGTCTGCTAAATAGAGTGTCATTCATTACAGAGTGGATCCTGGTGTAAGTCAGGGCCACCTTGGTTTCCTTTTCAGGGGCTCTGGTTACCGTGGATTAGGAGTTGACTTCAGGAATTAAGTAGTAACTATTTTCATGCATCAGCAAAATATTTAGGTGTGCAAAAAAAAAAAAGAAAAAAGAATTGTCTTAAAACAACTTGAAAAGAATATCTGTTATTTAACTGTTTGTCAAAAATAATATTTTATCACATCTGGCCCCAGAAATAAATCAGTGCTTTTTAATAGGAAATAAGATAGGCCTCTGTGTGTATATACATAAAGGTACTATGTCATTTTCTAGTCTAGTCAGAAAAGGTGGATGGGTTATCTTTCAAGGGCATGTATTATTTTCTGGAATGTTTATAGTTTCTGAAACCTACAATTTATCACATACTCTGCAGCTGAGACATAATATCTAAATTTGGTTAGTCCCAGAAAATCCAGTATGCTTTCCTGGTGACAGTGACGTTACATCAGTGCTATGTATGGGGTGGGGCAAAAGTAGATTTACAGTTGTCTGTATGGAAAATATTACAATAATTAATAAATAATACTACAAGAATATACTCTGTTTAGTGTACTCGCAACTGTAAACTTACTTTTGCCCCACCCTGTAGTTATGTAGTCAAGTTATATTATGTGACATTTAACATATGCAAATTCATCAAGGATCATTTGGAAGAAGCTGATGTACTGTGAGTCATTCTCCATGCTGATTCACTCAATAAACCTAGGCCTTTCCTGAGCGCTCCCTTAGGATGGGAGATTCCTTTTGCTTCTTTCCTCAGTCATCTTAGCTCCTTCAGGCTTCCCAGGGTGGAGCATCTTCCTGAGTTGAGGGTGATTCTGGTGTTTAAACATAGCTCCTGAGTACAAGCCAGCTTTTTTGTCTCCTGTTTAACCCAAGAAAGAGTCATCTATTCCAATCCTGGATAAAAGTAGTATTATAGAGGGGCCAAGTGTCAATTTCCAATGTGGTGCTTTCCTGATGGATTTTGAAGGCTTATTTTCAAAATGAGCATCTTTCGTCATATGTGCTGCCCTGAGAATTTATACCCTGGTGAAATGTACCTCCGCACTCCACCATTCGTTGCCTCTCGTATCTGCCGTTCCATACTCCCTCCCGAAAGTCATGTTCTCTCCCTTTGCCATTGTGCGTACAAGTGACCAGGAGTAGACAATAGAAGTGCTGGTCCATGACTGGTAAGCCGCCACCAGTAATGGGGTGCTCGGTGCTAGAATTAGGAACAACTGATTAGGAGTTAGCACCCTGCAAAATAGAGGTGTAGGTTTGGTGAATCACTTAGGGGGACGGAGCAAAATCCCTTAATTTGTGAAACCAGGTTATAGCCAAAGAGGAATCTGGTCATTGTGTTCCTGTCTTGCTAGAATAATGGGAGGAAGGCTTTCTTTCCAGACTAGGTTAATTCTCCAATATCGGAGCAATAGGTAGTCTCTAGGGTACAAATTCTCTCTTGTATTGCCCTATTCTGCAAAGTTTTCAAGATATTTTTAATACCACTTGACAAATTCTCTTGGGGGAGTGGGAGGTAAAACTGGGAAATTCTGATTGTCACCTCATGTTTTGCTGCTTGGTGATATGGGAGGAGAGAGGCAAGGGATAGCTGATAATGGCTACCTACAAGAAGTCTTAGAATCATAGAATTTTGGTACAGAAGGGGACCTCAGTCCTTGATTTAAGGTCAAATATGTGGCAGAGCTAGGACCAGAACTGCAGTTTCCTGGCCCCAGGCCTGTGTTCCTTAAGCTGTTTCAATGTCTGATGAACTGGTTTAGGAGGAACTGGTTTAACCTGTTTTGTGTTAGTACTGCTCCACCCTTCAGTGAGCGCCCAGGAAAGGGGAAGACAAAATCTACAGTATTCTTTCTTGTTTTGGTCTTAGGGGTATGATTGTTACCAGCAAAGCTCCAAGTATGCCTAAACTCTGAAAATGTTTCATGCTTGTATGTGCTAGAGGTGCTGAGGGATTAGGATGGGGTGGGGTGGGACAGCTAAAGGGTTATAGGCGATAATGAAGCCACAAGTGCAGAAATTGATCCCACTTATGATAATGGATGCCTTCAGAATTAATGGGGGGGGGGCGGTGTTTAGGAATATTCCTTGCTTTGATCTTTTTGGCATTAGGCAGATCTACAAGGAGCAAGTTTAAAATGAGAAATAGTTTTAGACTACTTTCTTCGTATTGCACCTGTCGTGGTGCTGTCATGGGTCTTGCTCGCCTTCTCCTTCAGTAGGCAACCTCCTCTAGCCCCGGCCAGTGTGGCTTAGTTGGTTGAGGGTCATCCTATGCACCAGAAGCTCGCAGGTATCCCAGTAGGGGGTGTGCAGGAGGCAACTGATCAATGTTTCTCTCTCTAAAATCAATAAGAACATTTTTTTAAAAAAGAAAAGAAACCTAGCCTCAAGACACCTTGAAAAGAAGGATGGGCCTAAGAAACCAAGAGGCACTTTTTCTGAGGGGAAATTGCCAAATGTCCACGTAGCACTGATGGGAGTCACCTGGTGGGGATGGAGATCGCTCTTAACTCATTTCTGGGTGAGCTAAATCAACATGAACTAGTACTTGTCCACCAATGACTTTGTCATGAGTCTTATACCCAAATACAGCTCGGCAAGTTTACTAACTTTCTGATTGTCAGCTATGTTGCCTTACTCATGCTGCCTGTGAGTGAGCAAAGAGGGAGTTAGGGAAGGGGAAGGAGAGGCAGAGGGAGCTGCATGATGGGTATGGGGGTGCAGAAGGAGGGCAAGGGGATGGGAGGGTAAGAGATTGGGAAAGAGAGAGGGAGAGAATATATATTTGAGAGTAGGAAAAAGACACAAAAGGAGGCTTCATTTTCTGTTGGATTGTGTTAATCTGTGATTTGGAAATTGGTCCCGTTTCTCAACAATGTCCCCGAAAATGAAGATGATACATTTCAACTGTATTTATTTATTTATTTAAAAAATACGTTTTTATTGATTTTTAGAGAGAGAGGAAGAGAGAGGGATAGAGACATGGACCATCGATGAGAGAGAAACATCATCAATCAGCTACCTTCTGTATGCCCCACACTGGGGATCAAGCCTGCAACCCAGGCTCATGCCCTGACCTGGAATCAAACTGTGACCTCTTGGTTCCTAGGTTGATGCTCAACCACTGCACCACACCAGCCGGGCACAACTGTATTTTAAAAGACAGAGATAGATATGCTAGACTTTCAAATATACCATAGGAAGAATTTGGCTCTATTCCAGAATGTCATTAAAGAGCAGAAAATGTCTCTGAATTCTAGTATGAGAGGTGGAAATGATCTTAATTTAACTTTTCATTTTCCAGAGTCAGAAACTGAAGTATAGTGTTGCTGACTTTGCCAGAGATCACTAGCTGGTCAGAGGCAGAGCAGGGACTAGACCACAATTCTAATTTGTATTCTGTGGGCTTTCTACTGCACCCTGGACACATAGGCCAGAAAACTGATAATATCTGACAGACTCCAGAAAAAAAAAGGAGGTTGGAATTGAGTTTGAGGTGAAGGCAGGAGAGGTGGACCTGTTCTGCAGTAAAGATTTTGAGTGAGGGGGCTTCTCGGTTAGCCTGTGATGGAGCAGGGGTCTTCCTGGAAGAGGAATCTGGTGAGAAGTGATACTGTCTTCTGCAGGGAACAGATCCCTGGTCTTGCCTTTCGCTTGTGGTGACCAAAGGAATGATAAATGTACATGGCTGATATACTGCACATCTTGACTTATCTGACTAAGAGAAGAGAGAGCTGGAGAGCACAGGGCATCCTGATGAGGCTGTCTGAGAAGGAACTGCAGAGAAAGGAAATGTTAGAGGTGCCTGAGATTTATTATTTATGATTGTTGGTCCTTTGCCTGCCAGCTGTTTGCAGGCAAGTAGATTTTTTGGGCAAGTATATTTGTAGGGCCACAGCTCCCACACAAAGACCTTAGTAGGAGCGTTGTCATTGATTGACATCAGCAAAAGTGTGATTTACAAAATAAAATTCACCCATGTTTCATACCTGAGAACAAACCATGTAAATATTTGGAGAACTTCCTTCCTGGTAGTGTATACAAGCATTTATTTTTATGAAAGTGCGACCACAATATTATGTATCTTGTCTTATAGTCTGCTTTATTTAACATTTATTTAAATTTTATTTTATTTCATTTTTTTCCATCACCATTTATCCCCTCTATGCCCTCTTCTACCTCCACCAGCGCCCCCCCCTGCAATTACCACACTGTAAGTTTTAAGTCACTGTTATTGAATCCAAGACTCAAAGAACAAATGACAACTTAATCCTCCCTCCAACTTAATAAGCTTTAGTTTTATTTTTTTTAATCAATTTTATTAATGTGTAATTTACATAAATAAAATATACTCATTTTATTTTTGCTTTATTTTTTTTATATACTGTGATATTGGAGTTCTAGGGAATTAGCAGACAATAATTCTCCATCCCCAACCTTGGACTCAGTCAAATCCAGTGTTTTATAAGCTATGCGTTTTTATAGGCTATGCTTTCGGCCAATATTAAGAGGAAATGAAAAGCTAAAAAACCCTCTTTCTCCCATCATTCTTGGTTTCAGTGCTGTGGAAGGGTTCACTCTGGTGCTAACACCATCATCTCTTTATGGTGGGTATTCTCTCTGTTCCTAACTCTTTAATGGTTATCCTAATTTCCCCAAGATCAGAGGTTTTGGATGTCTTCTCCTTTCACTGCTTCAAAGCTAAGTTCACTTGAAGTTTAGACCGGAATTCTTAGCTCTTGGTGACAATTGCAATAATACTTGTATAGGGCTTGAATGAAGAGCCACTGTCATTCAGTTTCTCTTCCTTCATCCTGTTCTGTGCTAGGTAGCAGATTCAGCCTTCTGAAGGTCAGCCCGGATCATACCATCAAACAAATATTTGCCCTGGTTTCCCAATGTTTACATCACTGATCTCCAGAATAGAGTGTGTATACCCCAAGGGATATGCAAGACTTCCATTTTTTTGTGGAAAGAAAATGTCAGAACTGCTATGTATAGTTATTATTTCTCCAAATAAGGAGAAAACAAAGTTTAATTAGTATTCTATGTACAGATTGACACAGATTCTCTTACTCAGTTTTTATGTTGGAAAGTCCCACATCACATGTACTATGTGTGGATTTTCCTGGGGGAAGAAAGGGAGTTCCACTATGGGGCGAGGTTGGCAATGGAACTTTGACTCATCTTTTATCGTTTGGTTTATTGCAGCTTACTGCAATTTACATTGCTAAGTTAATTGTATTTATAGGTTAAATTATATGCTTTTTATTATTAAATATTTTATTGCTTCTACACCCCTCCCCCTGCCTCTGGCAGCCACCAATCTGTCCTCTGTATCTATGGGCTTGGTTTTGTTTTGTTTTTGTTTTTCTGCTGTTGTTAGGGTCCACATGTAAGAGAGATCATATGGTATTTGTCTTTCTCTGTCTGACTTATTTCACTTAGCATATGCCCTCCAGGTCCATCCATGCTGTAACAAATGGCAAGATTCCATTATTTTTTGGCTGAGTAATATTACATTGTATATATATGCCACAATTTCTTAATCTGTTCATCCATCAATGGACACTTAGGTGTTTCCATATTTTGACTATTGTAAATAATGCTGCAATGAACATGTGGGTGCATATATCTTTTTGAGTTAATGTGTTCATTTTCTTTGGTTAAACATTTGAAGTACCCTCATTTAATTTTTTTAGATAAATTTATTTAAAATATGTTTGTTTGTTTTTTATTGACTTTAGAGAGAGAGGAAGGAAGAGGGAGAGAAAGAGAAACATCAATTGGTTGCCTCCCACATGCTCCCCAAACCCACAACCTGAGCATGTGCCCTAACTGGGAATCGAACCAGCAAGCTTTTGGTGCACAAGACAATGCTCAACCAACCAAACCACATCAGCCAGGGCCAAAATACCCTCATTTTAAGTGCACAGTTCAATGAGTTTTGACAAATATAAGGACTCAGATGGACCTAGAAGGTATTATGATAAGTGAAATAATTCAGAGAAAGACAAACACCATATGATTTTATTTATATGTAGAATCTAAAGAACAAAATAGAAATAGATTCATAGATACAGAGAACAGACTGGCTTGGGGGGTTGGGTGACTACAGTGAAGGAATTAAGAAGTAAAAATTGGTAGTTACAGAATAGTGTCAGAGATGTGGATTACAGCATAGGGAGGGTAGTCAATTATGTCATAATGACTGTGTATGAGGCCAGGTGGGTGCTTGAAATATTGGGGGTGCGAGGAACCACTCTGTAAAGTACATGATTGTCTAACCACTATGCTATACATCTGAAACTAATACAGAATAATTTGAATGTAAACTGTAATCGAAAAATAAAAAAGAAAAGAAATCCTAAAGTTTGTCTCCAAAAAAGATAAGACTCATACAATTAAATAATAAGAAAGCAAACAACCCAATACAAATGGGCACAAGATTTGAACAGGCAGCTCATAAAGGAAGATATTTTTCCATTTGGTTCCATCAATTTTTGCTTCTTGTAGTTTGAAACCCTGTTAAGAGTTTGAAACTCAATCGAATTGTTATATCCTCTTGATGAACTGACTTCTTTATCATTATCATATGTCCCTTTTGCTCCTTGGTATTATCCCTTGTTTTGAAGTCTACTTTGCTTGATTTTGAAATAGACTCTCTAGATTCCTTATGGTATATCTTTTTTTTCTTTCTTTTACTTTTAAACTATCTGAGTCTCCATATTTAAAGTGAGTTTCTTATAGATAGCATGTAGCTTTGTCTTGTTTTATAATTCCAGCCTTTTAATTGAAATTTTTAGTTAAATATATATTTAATATAATTATTGATGTGGTTGAATTTAAATCTACTAGCTTTCTATTTGTTTTCTATTTGTTCTATCTAGTCCTTGTTACCTTTTTCCTACTTTTCTGCCTTCTTTTGGGTAGAGTATTTATTTTAGTATTATTATTAAGTAGTGAATATTTATCATTTTAAATTCCCTGTATTTTCTATACTGCTTTGTTGATGTAAAGTAACATGCATCTTTATTATTCCAATTTATTTTCAAATAATATTTTACCACCTTGTATATAAGAATCCAACAACCTTCAATTTCTCCCCTCCTGTTTTTTTTTTGCTATTGTTGTCATATATTTTCTTTCATATATGTTGTAAATCCCAAAATACATTATTATTTTGATTTAAACAGCAATGTCTTAAGGACATCATTTATAAATGTGAAAATGTTTTATATATACATATATATTCGCATAGTTGCCATTTTTAATGCTCTTCATTTCTTTGTGTACAGATTTCTATTGTGTTATTTCCTTTCCATAAAGAACTTCCTTTAACATTCTTTATAGTACAAGGTTGCTGGTGATAAATTTTTTCATCTATTTTTTTTCTGGTGGTAGAGTTCTAGGTTGACAGTGTTTTTCTTTTAGCACACTACAGTTGTTATTTAGTTGTCCTCTGCTTTGTATAGTTTCTGATAAGAAGCCTAAGATCACTTATTTGTTCTTTGTTACATAAAGTATCTGTCTTTCCTCTGACTGCTTTTAAGATTATTCTTTAATACAGATTTTGAGCAATTTGAGTATGATGTACCTTTGTGTGATTTTCTTTGTGTTTATCCCGCTTGGAGTTCTTTAAATATCTTTTCTACAAGAGAGAACATTTTCTGTCACATTTTTGATAGGATGCCAGCCATTGTGAATTTTAATAGTGTGTGCTGGATTTTGTTGGATTTCTTTAAAGAAAGTTGAATATCCTGTAGCAGAAGTTAGATGGTTTGCAAACCACTTAAACTTGTTGGAGTTTTATTCATAAGCTGTTCTAGAACAGCCTTTACTCTATGGGTAGTTTAGTCCTAATACTAGGGTATGACTCTTCTGGAATCTCTGCTGAATACCTATATATTCAAGGAAGTTTCTGTACTTTGGCTAGTGAGAGTTAGGGTTCCCAGTTCTTTGTGAGCTTTTGGGAATTGCACAGCTTATATCTCTCTTTAATTACTATTTCCTAAGAAGTTGCCTGGCCTTGAAAGATTTTATTTTATGCATGCACAGATTGTATTTGGCCAATACTCAAGGAGGCTCATACTTACATTTCTTGAGTTTTTTCTCTTTGTAGCTTCTTCCTCTCTGGTATTCTGTCCTATAAATTTAAGCTTCCATGCCCTCTCCAAACTCCAGTTTCTCTCTCCTTAATTCAGCAAGACAACTAGCTCTCTTTGCATACCCCCCCCCCCCCCCGCCCCTCTGCAGTATGGTCTGTAGTTTGCTTACAGGCAGAAATCTGGGTCTACCATAGAACTGCTCTCACTTTTTCCCTATTTTTCCAGGAGTCACAGTCATGTTGCTGTCTGTGGCCCAATGGCTAAACACCAGGGCTGAGACTAGGGTTAGGAGAGATACAGGGGTACAAAATTTAAGAAGACACTCACTCTCAAGATTATGCAAGTGTAAGGTCAGCCTTAAAAAAGGAATGCTTTCTTAACTTTTGTACCCTAAGTACCTTTCTTGCCTCACTCTAGTCCCAGACCTGATGAAAACAATTGTTTTATATATTTTATCCATATTCTTGTTTATGGTGGGAGGGTAATTCTGGACTTTGCTAATCACAGTCATTGACCAAAGTGCAAGTCACTTTCACTGGAATGTTTAACTCAACAATATGTCATGGACACCATTCTAAATCAGAGAATTTAGATATTAACCACCTTTTAAAATGATTGCCCCGTAATCAATTGTGTGGATGGATCTGAGAAATTATGGAAAGTAAAACTCATTTCTTAAAAAGTCTCCTCAGTCTCAGATGTGACATTAATGTATCACTGAAAATAAAATATGTGAGGAAACATTAAAAAATTCATTTAGAAATATACTTTGTATTGAACATGTTAACTAAGAAGCAAAATGGATGGTTTTTCTGTACACTTTGTGATTTGTTACCTGGATGTGTTTGTTAATCTAGATGAGTGGCCTAGAAATAAAACCTGTCACTGTGGCAGTGTTCAGCGTTACATTCTGGAGTTTGAAGTACCCTTAACAATGATTCAAAATCAGAGTTTTAAGAGACTAACAAATACATAAAAATTACTATTTTTAAGATTTTACTCAGCTGTTTCTCCATATTAATTTTTTTTAAAAAATGGAAATAAAGGTGAAATAAAAATATTAAGGTTAAGTTCTATCTAGTATTTAAAACAAACATAAATGGAGAATAGACTGTCTGACATATATTGTCCTCTTTCTAGTTTAACTGCAAACTAGGTATCCAAAAACCTTACTTTGTTGTAACAACATTTTAAACCATCTAAATATTGTTCTATTTTAACTATCATTTGGAACTTTTATGATGCCTTTTTCATTTCTGAACCAGATACAGAAATTTTATCATTATCATTAGAAATTATGTAAAACCAATAAAAATACCAGAAGGACATACAGGAAAAAATAGAAAACATTGATTTGTATAAATGATAGGATTTGGGGTAGTATGTCTTTCCTCCCCTCCTATTTTATCCATTTTTTTTTTTAATGTAGTCATCATACTTTTAGAACAGAAAAGTGCATTTCTGTATTAAAATTCAATGTATCAACAAAATATTAGCAAGTCGAATCTAACAGTGTATGAAAGAACTATACACTATGACCAAATGGGATTTATCCCAGGTATGCAAGGCTAGTTCAGCATTAGTAGATCAATTAATGTTATCTATCACATCAGCAGGCTAAAGAAGGAAAATCACATGATCATATCAATCGATGCAAAAAAGTATTTGACAAAATTCAACACACATTCACAATTAAAACTCTCAGCAAACTAGGAATAGATAGGAACTTTCTCAATTTGATAAAGAACATTTGCAAAAAACCTATACCCACAACATACTTATGGTGATGAACTGGAAGCTTTACTGCTAAGATCAGGAATAAGACAATGATATTCTCTCTCACCACTCCTTTTCAACAATGTACTAGAAGTCATAACTAATGCAATAAGACAAGAATAGGATATAAGCAATATACTGCCCCAGCTGGGTCGCTCAGTGGGTTGGAGCCTCATTCTGTAAAACAAAAAGAATGCAGGTTCAATCTCCAATTAGGGCACGTACAGGAAGCAATCGATCAACATTTCTGTCTCACATCAATGTTTCCCAACTTGATCTACAGATTCGACATAATTCCAAACAAAATCCCAGCAAGTTATTTTGTAGATATTGGCAAACTGATTCAAAAGTTTATACGAAGAGAAAAAAGACCCAAAATAATATTGAAGGTGAAAAACAAAATTAGAGGACTGACACTACTCTACTTCAAGATTTATAAAGCTTGGGTGGAATGGGTCATTGGAGAGAAAAAGGGACATCTGTAATATTTTAAACAAAAATAAAATTTAAAAGAAGACTTACAAAGCTTCAGTAATCAAGACAGTGTGGTATTGGTGAAAGAATAGACAAATAGAATCAATAGAATAGAATAGAAATAGACCCATACAAATGTAGTTAACTGATCTTTGACAAAGGAGCAAATATAATACAGCAGAGCAAAGATACTCTCTTCAATAATAAGTGGTGCTGAAAAAAACAGACGACATGCAAAAAAAAAAAATGAATCTAGACATAGACCTTACACTCTTCACAAAAATGGACTCAAAATGGACCATAGACCTAAATGTAGAATGCAAAACTATAAAACTCCTAGAAGATAATATAGGAGAAGATGTAGGTGACCTTGGGGATGGGGGTGATTTTTTAGGTTCAGCATCAAAGATGCAACAACAATTCATGAAGGAAAGAATTGATAAGCTGAATTTTATGAAAATTAAAAACTTTTGTTCTGCAAAAGACATTATCAACAGAATAAGATAAGCCACAGACTGGGAGAAATATTTGCAAAACACATATCTGATAAAGGACTTGTATCCAAAATATACAAAGAACTTGTAAAACTTAGCAATAAGAAAGTGAACAGCCCAATTAAAAAATGGACAAAATACTTGAACAGACATGTCACAAAGGAAGATACACAGATAGCAAATAAGCATATGAAAAGATGCCTAACATTATGTGTAACAAAGGAATTGCAACATAAAACAACAATGAGATATCACTGTACTCCTATTAGAATGGCCAAAATCCAGAATACTGACTGCACTAAATACTGGTGAGAATGGGGAGCAACAGAAACACTCGTTCATTGCTGGTGAGAATGCAAAGTGGTGCAGCACTTTGGAAGACAGTTTGGCACAAAGCTAAATGTACTCTTAAGATATGATCCAACAAATTGTGCTCTTTAGTGTTTACTCAAATAAGTCAAAAACTTATGTCCACACAAAAACCTGCACACGGATGAATATAACAGCTTTATTCATAACTGCCAAAGCTTGGAAGCAATCAAGATGTACTTCGGTAGGTGAATGGATAAATAAACCGATACATCCAGACAATGGAATATTGTTCAGCACTAAAAAGAAATGAGCTTTCAAGCCGTGAAAAATCATGAGGAATCTGGAATTACAAAGTGAAAGAAATCAATCTGAAAAGACTCTCATGCTGTGTGATTTTAACTATATGACATGCTGGAAAAGGCAAAACTGTGGAGACAGTGAAAGGATCAGTGGTTTCCCAGGGCTAGTGGGACGAGAGGGGATACATCAGTGGAGCACAGAGGATTTTTAGGGCAGTGAAACTATATGATAGATACTATAATGGTGGATACAGGTCATTATGCATTTGTCAAAGCCCAAAGAACGTACACTGCCAAGAATGAATCCTAATGTAAACGATGGGTGTTGGGTGGTAATGTGACAATGTAGATTCAGTGGTTGTAATAAATGTGCCACTCTGGTGTGAGATGTTGGTAGGGGGGAGATTGTGTATATGGAGAGGGGGCAGGGAGTACACAGGAAATCTCCATACCTTTAGCTCAATATTGCTGTAAACCTAAAACTGCTCTAAAATAAAGTCTATTAAAATAATGCAGCACTGCATACAAATCCTTAATATTATAAAGCCAAGTTAAGAGCCTTTGCTTAGTTTTCCTAGAAAGCAGAGCCCAAGGCAAGAATTCAGGTGCTTTACTTGCAGATGCAAATCTAGGCGGTGAGGACTGAGAGTAAAAGGGAAATGAAGCAAGGAAAATTGCCACCATATGTGATGCAAAGCATTACTGTATTCACTAGCCCTTGGCCTTGAGGAACAGCTCACTCGGCAGGCAGGTGTCCTTGAAGGCCCCTCCCGAAGAGTTGCAAGAAAGATCTGCGCCTTCAGGTATTCCATAGAAGCTGACAGTGGAGGAGCAACCCAGTGCCAGCAGGCCACTAAACAAGAGAAAGTAAAAGGGAGGTGGCGAAGAGAATATGAAGACACGCAGGTTCTGTGTTCCAATACATCAAGGAAGACAGAGTGAGGAAAATACAGGAAGAGATGGCCGTAGCAGCAAAAGTCAGGAAGGGCAGGAGGCGGCTGTGTCAAGATCCTGGACCCATAATGGAACGAGGACATTAATTTTGGAGTTAGACCTGGATCGAAATCCATGTTCCATCATGTAGCAGTTGTGTCACCCTCGGGGAAGTTAAATCACCTTTCTAAGCCATATTTCCTCAACTCTGAAAATGAAGTAAAATATCACTTCATAGTGTAGTGTTGAGAAATAAATGGATTAATTTAATGAAATTCTTGGCACACAATGTACATTGCTTCCCTCTATTCCAATTCTGTTATCTTGTTTTAATTTCACAAAAGTCTATCATGACAGTTCTTCCTCAACATTTTTTCCCAGGGAGATTGGGGCATTGGGGAAGGAAAGACTCACTGTTGCCACCTAACTTGATTGGGAAACAATCCAAATAAATTTAAATTCCCCATAGTATCTTCTGTACTCAGCATGGCTAAAGGGCAAATCTCATTTTACCATTTTATAGAATAAAGAAGACCAACATGTGTCCTTTTGAAAAATGAATCATTCATTCTCAGATTTTTTTCTTTAGGTCCAATTTCACAATCTCTGATCATTTTTTTGCCTTATGTAAAAAAGGTGACTTAATTAGCTTGTTAACTTTTCTCTGATAGTAAGGCCATGAGTAACATAGCTGACTGTGTTTCAATGCCATAACATTTGGTGTTTTACTGACTTTGGAAAGTGAACTGCAGTTTTATCATCAGTGAAGATACTTTTCCTTACCAGTTGAGCATGAGGTTCAGGATGTCAAAGACAGCTAACTTTACTAGGTAGCCATTTGCAACTGCTGTAGAGTCTTATTAATGCATTAAACCTATTTTCATTTATGCTTGATTTATATTTGCATTATATAGTACTTCTGTTTTTGTTGTTGATAATATTTTTCTTATTTATTTTTTAAATTAAGTTTCTATTCAATATTATTTTTTCTTAGTTTCAGTGTATAGCATAGTAGTTAGGCAATCATATATTTTACAAAGTATTCCTTACCTCCAATAATTCCAATACCCCCTGGCACTGTACATAGTTATTACAGTATTTCTCTCTGCTATACTTTACATTCCTGTGACTATTTTGTAGCTACCAATTTGTACCTCTTAATTCCTTCACCTTTCACTCAGCCCCTGACTCCCTCCCCTCTGGCAACCATAGTCTATGAGCCTGTTCCAATTTTGTTTGTTTATTTTGTTCTTTAGATTCCATATATAAGTGAAATGTATTTGTCTTTCTCTGCCTTATTTCATTTAGCATAATACCCTCTAGGTCCATCCATGAAGCTGCAAATGGTAAGATTTCATTCTTTTTTTTATGGCTGAGTAGTATTCCATTACATAAACAACTTTTTTAATCCAATTGTCTATTAATGGGCACATGGGTTGCTTCCATATCGTGGCTATTGTAAGTAACACTGCAGTAAACATAGGGGTACCTATATTCTTTGAATTCGTGTTTTTATTTTCATTTTCAATAGCTATTTTCTTTCCTTCTACCTTTTCTTTTATTTGTAGCTTAGTAGTTTGAGACTCATTTGGTTATTTCTCATGTCTTTCCATTTTCATTTTGGAGATGGAAGACTTTGAAACAGGAAAATGGCGTCATGGAGAATATCTAGAGCCTACGTCCTGAACAGGGCCACTGTCACCCTGCCCTCCAGTGGGTGAAAGTTGGTTCTTGCAGGATAAAAAATATTCCTACTCTTAAAACAGAGTGCACAGATATACACATAGTAGATGTATAGTATATCTGTGGTGGTAAAGTTTTACGAGCGGTGATTACAAAAAAATGTCTAAAATAGCACCTGAAGTGTATGATAATGAAAAAAAGCTGAGGAACACTGTTGGTTCTTGTGGCTGCTTTTCATTGTTTTCCAGTGACAATTAAATTATATATTAACAGGATCAGAGTCAGGGTCCATTGAGTTGTTGGAGTAAAGTTTGGAGTTTATAATTATCTGTTATTTTTACATTCCACTGCAAATGAGTGCTTTCTCCTTTTAGCTTATTTCTTGGGCCTATAATATGTCATTAGTTTAAAAACAAAACAGAACAGAACAGAACAAAACACAAAAACCAGAACCATTGGTTAAGTAATATCAGTAACAAACACAAATTTTTGGTGTTCCTAACCATTCTATTGGACAGTATCTTCCATTTTGAATTTCCAGGGCATTTTTTTTTTTTTAATACATCTTTATTGATTTCAGAGAGAGGAAAGGAGAGGGGGAGAGATAGATAGAAACATCAATGATGAGAGAGTCATTGAGCGAGCCCACAACCCGGGCATGTGCCCTGACCGGGAATCAAACCCCGATCACCTGGATCCTAGGTCGACGTTCAACCGCCGAGCCACTCCCGCCGGGCTCCAGGGCACTTTTTACACCACTTTCCTGGCAGATAGCTTGGCTTTACAGTCTTTCCCTTAGTTCTGTTTTATGGCACTTCTTATCTTACCAGCTGCAGGGTGTTGTAGCCTATAGTTACTGGCATTCAGAAGGTGTTCAATAAATATTCATTAATACTTTATTAATTTACCAGATAGTTAAAATATAGCTCAAAAGAGAAATGCCAGAAATGATAAAGTTAATTTAAAATCTATATGGAAATTTTTTCTAGGTGAGATGCTTCACTGTAGATGAGTGAGGAGCTGTTTCATGGAATGAAAGGAGGCATCCTGCCAGGTTTAGGCAGGCTTATCTATGCACTTGGTGTTTTAAGAAACATTTCCTCCAGGAAGTATTAGTTCAACTATTCTAGAATTTGATACACTGTCATATCATTTTCCTTCATTCTTCTGAATAAATTTCATCCTCACAACAGAAGATTTAAAAACGAATTATAATCTCTATGAGCTGATACAGAATGGTTTCTTTGACATATTAAGTGAAAAAGGCAAAATGTAAATCACCATCTGTAGCATGGTACCTTTCATGTAAGAAAGACAGGCAAATAGTAAAATATTTATTTGAGAAAAAGAAATACTGGTTGGATAAACCAGAAACCAATTAGATGGTTATATATAGAGGGTGGGAGGGAAGAAAGTGTGTGTGGTCAGGGAGAGAATGGAAATGGGACAGAAGACTCTTCTCTGAATATGCCTTTTTATATAGTACTGTCTTTTAAAACCATGTTAATGTTTCACTTACTCAAAAAGAGAACCATCTAGGATGTGGGGAAGCCCAAAATAGAATACTAATAGTAACAATTGAACCTAACTACTACACACGAGTAACATAACCACAGGGAATGGGACGGAAAAGGAAAGAGTTAACCTGAGCAACTTCGGAGAACTGCACACAAATAATTTTCCCTGGTTCAAAGCATATTTTTCCACAGGGTTGTGGGTTAGTAATTTTGAAATGATTTTATGTGTATTCTAGAGCAAGTAAGTAAATACATTGTGGGTAATGAAAGCCAACTCTCTCACTGTCAGAGAAAGGAAGTCTCGTTAAGGAGAGAGGGAAGGCCAGAATCCAGTGCCTGCGGCGGATTGGAATTATAGCTATCAATGCGAACTCGTGTTGTTGTTTTAATATGTAAACAAAGATATATAGAAATAGATATAGTTGTTTGTATATGCATGGCTTAGTATGCATACATATATTTGTTAGTTCTGTTCACTGAAAGGGCCTATATGCAGTAAAAACCTAGTAGCTATGAGCACTACTAGCCTACATCTTGGTTTCTAAATAGTTTCCTCAAATAGAAACTTCAGCTCCTCAGAGAAATGGCAGATTCCAGGGCTGAGACAGAGAAAGTACAAGATGAGCCTGGAGCCTCTTATTATGCCCGAAAGTAAGGACGAGCTCAAGAAATGATTGAGATACGTCAAGTGAATATAGCTGCCAACTTGAAGGAGCTACTACTGGCCAAATGAAAACAACTTGAGAAAAAAATGAGTAATGATAGTAATGGATTATAATTCATAGAATAAAATAAATATCCAAGAGTCCATAGTGTTACATTGAATAAATAAATGGTGATAAGGGAAATCTCTTCTCATAAAATAATTTTAATTAAGTGTAGAATAAATGATGGAAATAAAAAAACTACCATTTGTCAAATACTGCAATAATAATTTTTATAGGCAAGAAGCATCAATGCATGCTAAAACTAGTGGACAGAAATATTTGCTTAGTATCTCTCCACACAAAGCACTTATTAATTTCAATGGGAAAAATAGTAGTGTTACAATGGAAAAACCTAGCAGATACCCCTCAACCAAATGATAAAAATTAACATCAATAATTAGACATATTGATATTACATATCTCCTGCTATGATATACCGAGAAAGGTACAATATCACTTCTGTGGTATTCTTGCCAAAAATTCATAACCTAAATTTAATAATGAACAAACATTAAACAAACCCAAATTGAGGAGCATTCTACAAAATATTAAGCCAATGCTCTTCAAAATTGTCATGGTCACAAAAGACAAAGACTGAAAAACTGTCCCAGATTGGCAGAGACATGATAAATAAATGCATATATGATCCTGAACTGGGCCCTAGAGGGGGAAAAGGGACATTAGTGGGAAAAATTGCAAACTTTGAATCAAGATTAGAGATTAGTTAATATTGTACCAATGTTTATTTTCTGGTTTTGATAATTGTACTGTGGTTATATAAGATGTTAACATTTGGGAAAACTAAGTGAAGGATTTACTGATATTCCTTGTACTACTTTTCAGCTCCTTTATAAATAAAAAAATGAAAAGTTAAAGTTAAAATTTAAGAAAAAATTAAATTTAAAAACTGAAAAGAAAAATTGTAGCAGGGAGAGATTTAAAAACAAATACAGGTTCTAGTTCTCTTCTTGGCTATTATTATTTCTGGATAAGACTAATAATTATAAAAAAAAGAAGAAAGTGCTCTTTCTCTAAAGAAATAGATACACTTATAAACATTTGATATTTGTTGTGTATTTAAAATTACTTGTTTCAACTTTAACTGGCAAAGTTCAATATATGAAGTATAAATAACATATTATATTAAGAATATAAAAATGGAATTAGGTGTGGAAGTTAGATGGAAAGAAAAGAACAATTTTTTAAGGAGAAAATAAATCATATAAAAATTAACTACATTTAATCAGGTGCTCCAGGCTTAAATCATTACATATTTAAAATCAATAATAGCCATTAAGCACTCTCATCTACAGAGTCATGTTAAATGGTTATAATTAACACAGGTGCATGAATTCTGCTTTTTCAGGTATGCAACTGACAGCTGGTACTATAACATTCATTAAGGTGAGATGTGAGCAATACATGGAATTGAAAGCCGTTTGATAGTAGTGTTTCAGGAGTTTTTCTGATGCTCTTCTTGCAAGCTCATTTTCTACTGTTATCATCAATAAGATTTCCTGAGCATTTATGATGTGTTGAGTGTTACCCATAAGGGATACATTCTTTGCTTACTTGAGGGAACTGTTTCAAACTTTCACAGATTTAGGATTCCAAAGGAGTCTTGCAGGTATATGTTATAATACTAGGGAGACAAAAGTCCAAAAACTGGGACCATGGGGTGGAGTTGAATATGGCCTCTGGCCTTGAACTTTTATGGAACATCCTTTCCTAGTTAACTGAAACAGTACTTTTCTTAATTTGGGTTCTGTTATTTAGTTAGAGAAGCAGTTCCTGACCTGTAGATACAGCTTTATTTTAAATATTAAAGGCTCTATATTCTCCATTCTTAGAAACTAAAGAAAAAGGAGAGAAAAGACTCCGGTTTCTGAAAATTGTGGGGCAAAACAAATTGTACATGTAAAAAAATTAAGTTCTTCGGAATAGCATCATTCATTACAGAGTGGACCCTGGTGCAAGTCAGGGCCACCTTGGTTTCCTTTCCAGGGACCTTGGTTACCACAAGTTAGGAGCTGACTTCAGGAATTAAGTAGTGACAGCATTAACCGAGAGCTGCTGTCTTCACCGTCTCCCACTAGACACTCAGAACAGATCCTGTGCATACCCAGTATACACAATCCCGGGAAACCCAGGCATGTGTTCTGTCTTCAGCAGGCCAATACACCTCTTTCCCGTGTCTCCTTCACCCCTGAAAGCGCGTGAGAATGCAAATGATATTAACAGGGTTATAGTGATAACGTTGAACCTGCTCTCATTTATTCAGTGGTGAATTCTAGTACTTTATTATTAGTAGCGAGCAACTTTCCACTATCTCAGAACAGACTGATACAGCCCCGGAGCCCCCTCACTGAAGTGGAGCATCCTGCCCTGGGACAGGTCTACTGCTTTGTTATACAGATGAAATGCTACGTTGTCGCTGCTGTGTTGTCTATGGTGACTTCTGAAGATTGTCCAGAAAGAAGTTACACCCCCCAACACACACACACACACACACACACACACACACACACACAAATTTATCTTCAAAACCTTTCTGGAGTTATCACCTCCATCCCTGGTATCTCCGAGGCAGCTCATTTCTATGGCATCCATAGGACATGTATAGTGTGGGCACATGTGTGTTACTGCCCCGGGCACCCTGCACTGTGTTCATTGATTCACGTGTCTGTCTCTCCCCTTCACTGTGGGTCCTAGAGATGAGGACCCCCTTTGTCATTGTATCACCTTTGCTCAACACCCTGCCTGGCTTAGAGTTGCTGCTCCAATTAGCGTCTGGTGAGCTATGGAAATAGCTTCCGGATACATTATTTTTGAGTGAAATACGTCATTAATTTTTTAGAATGAGTATTCGTATCACTTGGGAAATGGCCAAAAGACCTCTGCTATTCGACAGAAAATTATATTGTTAGGGAGAGAAGAGGGAGAACGGTGCGGGGAGAAGCACAAAGTTAATAGTTTCCCTATTTCACTTACGTCCTTAGGTTGCCTGTGAGATTTGATAAATCTGACTCCATACTAATTGCCATTCAGTGATAAAGGGTGGAATTTGTGATCTTGGGTTGCCAAGATTCCTGATGCGTAGCTTTAACTGCCATGTCAGGAACAGATGATTTCCCTTCCTAAGAGCATGTTTTTGGAAATGAGTTGGCTGGAGTTGTCTACCTATCAGTCATTGCTCCCTCCTCCACCCCAGTGAGTCATGATTTTCTTTTGGCATCCACTCTGCCCCTGCATGGGGCAAGTGCCTGTGGGGTGGGGGCACAACTGCCCCCAGAAGAAGGAATGGGCCTGATTGAGCAACCCCATCCTTCTTGCCAGTAATTGGTTCAGGAATGAACTTGTGCTGCAGTTTGGACCAATGATAAAAGAGGAAAGAGACCTCTGTGAAAATTTTCCCTCACTCTTTTTCGAGAGTTTCCAGAAGAGAGCCCAGATGTGAGACTGAATTTCTGCTGCCATCTCACTGGCGGCCTGAGGGTGAAGTTCACCCTCACATGAGGGCAGAATTAATAGAATTCTGGGGAATCCAAGCTGGGGCTGGTGGATTAGGTCAACCATGGAATCTACCCTTATGCTAGTTTTCCAGTTACATGAGCCAGTAAGTGTTCTCATTGTTTAAGGTAGTTTGATAAGTGTCTGCTGTGACTTGCAGCCAAAAGTGTCATAACTCATTAAAAAAACAAAACAAAACTTCTTTAGTTTTGAATAGGTGGAAAGTAGAAACAATGCAAGACAGTTGGCAGATAGGAGAGCTTTAAAAAAGTAGATTTTTTTAGGCCAGTGCTTCTGAAACTTGAGCATACGTTACAATTGTCTGAAGAATTGTTAAAACACAAATTGCTGAGACTGAGTCCCAGATCTTCTGATTCTGTTGCCCTGGGTAGAGTCTGAAAATTTGCATTTCTAACAAGTTCCCTAATGGTGCTGATGCTGCTGGTCCAGGGACCACACCTGAGAACCACTACCTTAGACTTCCAGATATTCTGCCTTTTCTGCCAAGCTGGTCTTGACGGGGCCATGGTGCCAAGAAAGAAGCTCCAGCTTTTCCTCGAGGAGCCAGTGAGCACCTCAAAACAGGCGGCCCAGGTAAACCCACATAGTAGGACAAAGCAGCAAAACCAAATTAGTAGTTACAGAATAGTCACTGGGATATAAAGTATGGCAAAGGGCATATAGTCAATAATATTGTAATAACTATGTATGGGGCCAAGTGGGTACTGGAAATATCAGGGGAACCACTTTGTAAAGTATTAAATCGTCTAACCACTATGCTGTACACCTGAAACTAATACAAAATAATATTTAATGTAAACTGTAATTGAAGAAAAACACAATTTTGTTCTTAAATGAACCATATACTTCATGAGGAGAGGGTTTATGACTTGAATATCTTTGTTACCCTTAGGATTAAATACACATCTCTAAGCACACTGTAGGCACTCAATAATACTTGATTCATATGCTGGAAGGAAAAAGTTATCTGCCAAGTTTTTGTGGTTGGATGTTTTAATACAAGAGTAGGCACAATACAAGGAAGGCTAAAACTATCCCAGGATGATGATTATGTAAATAAGAGCTCACCTAGTTCCTAAGAAACTTTGGCAACTTGTCCTTTAGGGGAATGGCAACACTGAAGTCTCCTCTTTGAATCCTTAGGCCTCTGAACAGGAAAACTGATCAGCTATCACTTTCAACTTTTCATGCCAACCACAGAGTAAATCTCTGATGCTGCTCTATTAATTTGGCAATGTTGCTTTTGCCTTCAGGTATTTACTCCCTCTAGAGACAGACCAATTCCAAGTTTATAATAAAGGACACCTCTGTGATATGGGTAGATAAACTCTCACTTTCTAAGAGAAGAGAACCTTCTTGCCTTTATGTAGCTTGCGTTCAGACACATAACTATTTCATAAGTAAAGAATATAATTGCTGTTTATACAAGGGCCAGGAGTGCTTCCACGCTTTCTCCCCAAGCAGCAAACGGTGATTCCGAATGCAGCGAGTCTCTGACCTGTGATGGAAGAAAGTCGGGAGCTGGCAGGTGCGAGGACTTCCCCCTGGCATGGGGTCACTGCTTCCTCCGAACTCCTGTTTAAACCAAGTGTTTGTTCACCCGGAGGCAGGGTCAGACGGGGGCTTCTTGGCTTGAAGTCGCCCTTTGCATTTCTTTTGGTGTCAGGTTTGGCCAAGTGATTCACCCATGCTGGAAACACAGAGAGAAGCCTGAAGGAGCAGCCTTTCCCGTAACTGAGAATGGATTAAGAGACAACAAATTTGATGAGCATGATTTGCAGCAATCCCTGTGCTTTTCAGCCATCCACACAATATACTCAGGCCTCTCCCATGCTTTCAGGCCTCTGGTAGGTCTAGCCAGCCGAAGGGTTGGGGCAGTCTCTGTCAGTAAGTAAATCTATAATGATTACTAAACTGCAGGCCTTCATAGAGGCCTTTCTCCAACATGGAAATTGAATTTTTTAAAAAAAGATTTTTTTTTTATTGATTGTTTTAGAGACGAAGGGAGAGGGAGAGAGAAACATTGCTGTGAGAGGGAAGCATCGGCTGCCTCCTGATGGAGCGAGGAACTGGGCACGTGCCCTGACCGGGAATGGAATTAGCGACTTTTTGGTGCACGTGACAATGACCAACTAACGGAACCACACTGGTCAGGGCAGGAATTGAATTCTTATTTGGTGAAAATTGATGGCACTCTGCACCTTGCATTTGTCGCTTTATATTTCTACAAGTTATTAGAAATAAATTTTCAAGGAAACACTCCTCACTTGGAGAGTCAGAGCAAAAAGCTATGATAAGTTTGATAGACAAGACTCAGATAATCAGAGGTTTGAGTTTAATATAGTAATTTCTGAAATGTTGGCCTTTGTTGTGAAATACTGTAATATATAAATGTTAAGCTTAAAGGTAAATCTATGATAGATTCTGCAGAGCAAGAAATTTCACAAAACTTTTCATGAAATATTTCCTCCATATATTCAAAAAGACCATCACCAATTATTCAACCACTGTCCAGGTTTCACCGTGTTACAGCAGGGGACGAGCAAATCTCTTCATGTCGGGGTAGGGGTGGGCATTGGATACCATTTAAAGCAGAGCATTTGGGAGATTCCATGCTTAGACACACAGATTATAAAATGCTTTATAGTGCAATGATATCAATCTTGTATTTCCCCAGCTTCTCTGACAACTTCTGTTCTAGCTAAGGCTGATTTTTCATTGAGGTTATACATTTCTTGCTGAAAATGATAGAAGTTGAAAACTTCCCTTTTGTATGTCTTTTTAAAATCTGCATGGTTTTTAAAAATAGTATTTTGTTTCTTTTTCATATTTTAAATTCTTTCTTTTATTTTAAAAAATAATCTATAGCCCTAGCCAGTGTGTCTCAGTGCTTAGAGTGGTGGCCTGAGCGCCAAAGGGACATGGGTTCAATTCTGGGTCAAGGGCACCTACCTGGGTTGCAGGTTCCATCCCTACCCGGATTAGGGCATGTGCAGGAGGCAACCAATCAATGTGTCTCTCTCACATCGATGTTTCTCTCTCTCTCCCCCCTCCCACTCTCTAAAAATCAATGGAAAAAATATCCTCGGGTGAGGAGATTATATATAAAACCTGCTCTCCTGATAATTCTATTGTGTGAAGTTCATATTTGTCAGTATGATGATTTTGGCCATGGTGACATGTTCCTTCAGGGTTTGTGATTTAGGGTTGCAAGCTCTTGTTATGTGTGAGAACCCTGTGTGGCCTGAGTTGAGGATGCATCTTTACAAAGAGGCTTTCTGCTTTTTTCAGCCAGGACCTCAGGGGCAGTGACATTCTGGAAACCAATTTTTATGTTAATTTCTGTGTTTGAAATTTACCTTCCCTTGCAGGTAGTATAAATCCACATCTCAGACCCACATGAGATAGGCCTGTGGTTACAAATTATCAGGGGAGATCTTTTTCCTTTAGGGTTCTGTGGAGATAGAGAAGGTTCCTTGTTGCCTCCTTCTGTAGGTAGAATTTTTTCTGGTTCACCTGTTCTCTGAGACTTTCACCCTTCTAGGATCCTGACTCAAGATAAGAATCTCAGGTCTGTTGCCCCAGTTTGTGGCTACCTCATGTGTCATTTACATACAGGCCCCTTTGTTATTCAGAATGGCAATGACTGCTGGAGTAACTGAAACTTGAGTTACTGGTTTTTCAGATTTTTCTGTCTTTTGGGCCTACCAGGATTTCCCTTCCATTACTGAAAGGAAAAAAGTCTCCATGTATATCTGAGCTGTCTTGAGATTTGGTTGACTCTGGACGCTAAGAAACCATTAAGAAACCTCAGGGAGGCCTCACAACCTGGAAATTCCTTAGAATTTCAGAACCCAAGATAGACTGTAGACCTGAGGATATTTCTCTGGTTAATTTTCATTTAATGTGAATATCAAGGAATTTAGAGCCTCCATAGAATATAGAGGTATGGGCTAAGGCAGCCTACATACTTTAGCTCTGGCATAATGGAATGAAATCAGAAGACGTAAGTTCAAATCTTGACTTTGCTATGTAAAATTGGGCGAGCTAATGCAAATTGTCTGAGCTTCCATTTCCTCATCTGTAAAATGGAGACAATAATACCTGCCACAGTTGCTATGAAAAGTTAAAGGATATACTGAAAGTTAAAAAAAAAAAAAAGTTGGAACAGAGCAAGCATTAAAAAATGCTAGGTGAATGTAACCCCTGGTCATCTTAACAGTTGTGGACTGCCTCAATTACTGATCCCTTGACCAGTGTCCTGGTCACTGCGGTTGCAAATCCAACACCCATCCCACTCTAGTATAAACCAGTGGCTCACAAACTTAAATTCATCCAAATCACCTGGAATTCTTGTTAAAACACAGGTTGCTGTGCACCAACTCTGGAGATTCTGATTCAGTAAGTCTGGAGCTGGTCCCAGTAGTTTGCATTGCCCCCAAGTACTGCTGATGGCCTGGGGGCCACACTTTGAGGAGCAGTTATGATCACCCTGTTCTTCTCATTGGTGACTGGTTTAGGAAGGGGCATGTGATCTAAATCTTCCAGGAGAGATGTAAGAGGAAGCCTGCTGAGAGCTTCCGGGCATGGTTATCTCAATCCTGGGGAAAAGAAACAGGAAAAGCTCATCCGGTTTTTCTTCTGGACATGGCGTCAGGACACGATGCCTTAGAACTGCCACAGGCATCTTGCCTCCATCCTGAGGACAAAGCCCGTCTGGGGTGGAGAGCAGAGCCCAGAGAATCCTGGGCAGCCGCGCTGTAATCCTGATGGTTCCTCCTTGGCTAGGTACCTCTGTTATTTCATTATGTGAGCTATTGTATAAGCGGAAAATTAATACAAAATTTTAAAACAGTTTGAGTCAGAGTTTTCCGGTTATTTACAGCCTCAAATATTCTAAGCGATGCCTCCATTGTATTGATATGTTAAATCTTACTCTCTGCAACCGGCAGCCATAGAGTGCCAAAGTATTTGAGATCATTTACAATTATGCTTTCATTTCTTCTTTTAAACTAGTAATTTTCTTTGATTCTTTCTTTTACATTTACTCCCCTTGCCCCCCAATCTCACTCACTTCTCTGGGGTTATGCTGTAACACTGTCAAAGGGGAAAGGAAGCAACTGCTCCAAACTTGGGCCTCATTTACACGCGTGGGGCTAGGATCCATTTCTGGTTGAACGCACGTGGACAGTTTTACCCGATGTCTTCTTCATCACATATTCTGCTCCTATACATTGTTATTTTCTTGCAACCTTAGCTAATTAGGAACATAATCTGTCTCCTTTCAGACTTTAATTTCAACATAGATTCTACCAGAATTTCAAATATACCCTGTCCTGTGTTGAATTTTTGCTGAAAGAATTGCAGCAAGAACTGAGGCCGAGTTATGCAAATTCCCGAATCCTGAATCATGTCCAGGATTGCAAAAAAAATAAAAAGGGAGCTCTCTAGGGAGCTCAGCACCTCCACATGGAGTCTGAGGAAGGGAGCAGTGATTCCCCCCTGCCTCTTTCTTTTATCCTTGTATGGACAGCTTCTTTATTCAGAACATCAAGGACTGTTGACAGTTGAATAAAGACTGGAGGCTCATGGCATTGCTAATGAGATACAAAATGACCCCAGAATCAAGATAAATTTTTATCTGTTGGCTCCTCTGCCAGTGGGGAAATGAGTTAAGAGCTTCAAGCCAATTTCTATTGACAGATATCCTTAGCATGGTCAATGGTGCGATGCAGGTTCTAGCCTCCTTCTGAGAGGGAATGCCAAGGGCTCCCAGCAGAGAGCTGGGCCAAAGTGAACAGATTGGTGCTGATGTGGCATGAAGCGCACTATCTGGGTAAGAAAATAGGTTCCTAGTAATTATAGCTAACATTTATCACAAAATTAAACTTTTCAGCCCACAAATTAAGGCAAGTATTAAAGTGAAGAATTGAAAGGCAACAAACATTTTTTGAGATAAAAAATAATTGTAATTCTGGGGATAGATTCAGGCAGAAACCCAAATTATGGAGTGAAGGAAAGGGGTTTTTATGAGTAAGGGAAGGGAAATAATTACATGAATAGAAGAAAGGAATTCTATTGGTGTTAACCAGCTAAGTTACTTTTAAGCTATACATGGCTAGTTACTGATTCTAAAGACTGTCTATAATCATCAGTTCTGTTGGTAAGGATGTCTGCTTTCCGTTAGCTTTATAAAAAATTGTTTTTAAGACAATGTTGGTCTGGCCCAGTCCAAACATTATTTTGCCTAGGTCAAACATTATGAAGTTTCAAGGAGCAGGACATGTAGGCCATTCCTCTGGAATGGCTGTTCTAGCTCTGTTTTAAAATGGCTCCACTTATGTCAACTTTTCACACTAGCTGTCTGACCTTGGAAAAATTACTCAAAATCTCTGAATCTGTTTCTTCATCTGTAAGTGGGAATAGTAATAGTGGTGAATTCCTGGGGTTGCTCAGAGGATCAAATGAGTCAATGCATGTAAAGCATTTAAAATAGTGCCTTGCACACATCATAAGCACAGTGTGTTAGCTATCGTTGTTGTTGTTGTTCAACTCTACCTCTTATTTTCATCAATACAGGTTAGTCACGGTAATTGTATCCTGAGTGGCCCTTTCCACCACCAAATTCTTTCCTGGGTAATCATATTAGGGTCAGGTCAGAGTTATGAATTGTTTTGCAGAAATTATGCACTTTTACTCTTTACTAGGTATAATTCCATGTTCTTGCTTGAGTTTGGTTGGTACTCCGAAGTCAAGTTCTCATATTATGATACGATTTTAGTCATTTTACAAGGGCAGAGAATCAAAGGCAGAGAAATCTTTTGAATTTCAATGAATGTGCCCTTTTTCCTAGAAAAATATGAACAAAAATATTCCTCATTCTAAGAAAAACTTTTAGTAGTGTCTTTCAGTCACCGGTTTAGTTGCTGTTAACTTGGGGAAGGGTGAAGTGCAATGGAGAGGATGTGGGCAGACTGAAGTCAGTACTGCCTTGAGTTAATTCTTTCCATTAGCCTCACAATTAGCCCTTTTAAAATGATGACAGTTTTTTATTAATCTCAGAATGTATACATTTAATTGACAGAGATGATATGACAGGTGAGTATTTAGTTTCCACTTTTGAGAGAGGCAGAAAAATAATGAAGGGGTTTTTATGTAGGGAAGTGTTGTGCCAAATGAGGCAATTTGTCCGATGTTATTTTTATGAGGCGACTGGCAGACATTTGAGGAGGCAGGTGATGTATTGAGACTGTGCTGCAGAGATTCCTCAGCTAAGTGCACATCCTGCAATATTTCCCCTGGATACTGCAACTGCAATTAAACAGCTAGTATCAACTACTCCATTCCCAGTAGCCCAAGAATCCATGGAATTGGGATATATACACACACACACACACACACACACACACACACACACACACACACACTTAAGGAAGAGAAAATTTTAAATTTGAGTCTAGGATAATGAAGAGTTGTGATGGAAACTGGGGTTTTGAGGAGTAAGAATATATATTAACCAGTGTCTTAGCAGAAAATAGTTGATACATACAAATTGGGTAATTTTTAGAGAGTTTAAATAAAACTAAATTTATAAAGGTGTGGGCAGAGTGTAGAGAAATGATAAGGATAGTGCAATAGTCTTAGGCCACTAAGGGGTGAGGGTGGTGCCTGTTCACTCCTGGGTCTGAACTGGCGAGAGAAGCAAGCAATAATTGTAACCCAGGAACAGAAACAGAGAGAGCAAATGTTGAGAATCAGCTGTGTGAGAGGAGGGTCTCTGCTGGGAGCTCAGAACTCTGGTTAAAGTCAAAGGATGGTGGGAATGTAAAATGGTACAGCCATTATGAAACAGTATGGAGGTTCCTAAAAATAAAATAAAAAACAACTAAAAATAGAACTACCATATGATCTAGCAATCCCACTTTTGGGTATATATTCTAATGAACTAACATCACTATCTTATAGAGATATCTGCACCCCATGTTCAGTGCAACATTCTTCACAATAGCCAAGATATGGAAACAACCCAAATGTCTGTCTACAGATGAAAAGATAAAAAATGTGGTATAGCAGAGTATTATACAATGAATATTATTTAACCATAAAAAGAAAGAAATCCTGTCATTTGTGACAACATGGAAGATCCTAGAGGACATTGTGCTAAGTGAAATAAGCCAAAGACAGATATTGTATGATCTGACTTGTATGTGATATCTAAAAAACCTAACTCATAGAAAAAGAGAGTAGAACAGTTGCCGAGGGCAGGGAGATGGAGGAAATGAGGAGATGATGGTCAGAGGGTACAAGATGGGTAAGTTTTCAAGAACTAATGTACAGCATGGTGTCCGTAGTTAGTAATACTGTATTATATACTTGAAAGTTGATAAGAGAATAGATCTTAAGTGTTCTCACCACACACACAAGCAAAAGGAAAATATACGAGGTGATAAGTTAATTAGCTTGATGGAGAATCATTTCACAATGTGATACGTACTTGAAAACATCAGGTCCTGATGTCGTGCACCTTAAATATAGTTAATTTATTCATGCACCTTAAATATATACAATGCTTATTTGTCATCATACCTCAACAACTCTGGGGAAAAAGTCAAAGGATGTTGCCAGATTGGAGCAAACACCCAAGGAAGGGAAGTGATGAAAACGCCAATCTCACTCTTCTGGCATGATCTCCACCAGCAGGGGCTCCAAAAAGATAATGATGTATACGTAGCATTTTTGACACCCAGAACAGATCATTTTTAACACTCTTTCCGTCACTCATGTAGGAAAAATTATTTTTCATAATCATGTACTCAGTCATAATGATTGTTTTCTTGATTCATCCTCAAATTTTATAATAAGAATAAACAATAAAAAAGAATAAATTACAACGGCAAAGTTATTCAAAATTTGATAAAATATTTCATGTATGATCTTAAATTTGCACTTATCAAACAGAAACATTACACTTGCACTCTGATTTCCTATTTGCACTCTGTTTTAGTGCTTTAAATATTAAACACAAATTAAAAATTCCAAGTGGTCACACAGAATGGCAGATTTGATGTAACTCAAGTTTTGGTTCTTCCTCTTGACAATCACTGTTCCTAATCCACTGTTCAAACAAGGATATGTAGTACTATGGGAACCGGAGGCAGGAATGTTCCTGCAGCAAGCTCTGATGACCCTGGACCCTTAGGACTTAATCTGGAGAGGAATGCCTGTAGCTGGGTCTCAGAGTGTTGGGCTTACAGTATCACTGGAAGCACGTTGAATTAACTTCCATGTAGAATACAATATTAAAAGTGTGCGTGTGTGTGTGTGTGTGTGCACATGTGAGAGAGAGACAGAGAGATTGGGAAAGGGAATTTTACAACTACATACGTATTATTAAAACTGCAACAATTCTTGGTTTTAGAATTTTAGCCATAGTGTTGATAAAAAGCAGATTGGCTTTTGGTTGATTTATTACTGTTTTCAAATTCCTCACAAACGATTCATCTTCTTAATATCTACAACAGGGACACAGAGCAGGGTAGGGAGTGAATCCAGAGGGGCAGCAGGAAGGCATATTGCCCGAGACGTTAAGTTATGGATCAAGAGCTTTCTAAGCCTGAGAAGGTGAGCCCTTACCTCCTGGCTAACTGTTGCTCTTCCAGTGTTTTTTTCTACCCTTTGTATGAGATTGTCAGGCACATTAGTTTCCTATGACAGATTTTGTGACATCTGTGTACTTGAGGTGAGTGGCTTTGTGGAGTGATTATAACAAAATGAAGGAAGGACCCATAATTCTATATAACAAATGAAAGTCTTAGAAGCTTTTCTCTATTTGCTGCACGACTGCTTCCTGGAAAGAAGTAAAATGGTCATTATTTGCAAATAACATGATACTATATATACAGAACCCTAAAGATTCCACCAAAAATCTTAGAACTCATAAATGAATTCAGTAAAGTAGCAGGATACAAAATTAATATTCAGAAGTTGGTTGTATTTTTATGCACCAATAATGAACCATCAGAAAGAGAAGTTAAGAAAACAATCCCATTTACAATTGTATTAAAAATATAAAATACCCGGGAATAAACTGAACCAAGAAGGTAAAAGACCTGTACTTGGAAAACTATAAGACACTGAAGAAAGAAACTGAAAAAGACACAAATAAATGGCAGCATATTCTGTGCTCATTAATAGGAACAATTACTATCATTAAACTGTCGAAACTATTTACAGATTCAATGCAACCTCTTAAAATACCAATGGCATTTTTTACAAAACTAGAACAAATAATCCTAAAATTTATATAGAACCACAAAAGACCCTGAATAGTGAAAGCAATACTGAGAAAGAACAAAGTTGGAGGTATCATACCACCTGATATCAAACTATACTACAAGGCCATACTAATCAAAACAGCAAGGTACTGATATAAACAAAAGACACCTAGATCAATGGAACAGAATAGAGATCCCAGAAATAAACCCAAACTTATTTGGCCAATTAATCTATGACAAAGGAGGTAAGAACATACATGTGGCAAAGATAGTCTCTTCAATAAATGGTATTGGGAAAATTTGACTGATACATGCAGAAAAATGAAATTAAGCCACTTTCTTACACTATATACAAAATAAAATCATAGTGGATTAAAGACTTAAGTGTAAGACCTGATACCATAAAACTCCCAGAAGAAAATATAAGTGGTAAACTCTTTGCCATCATTCTTAGCAATAATTTTTTATTTGGTATGTCTCCTCAGGCAAGTGAAACAAAAGAAAAAATAAATAAATAGGACTACATCAAATTCAAAGTTTTTGTACAGCAAAGGAAACCACCAACAGAACAAAAAGGCAACCTACTGAGTGGGACAACATATTCATTAATGATACATCCAATAAGGAGTTAATACCCAAAATATATAAGGAACTCATACAATTTAACACGAAAGGAAACAGTGCAATTAAAAATGGGCAAAAGACCTGAGTAGACACTTCTCCGAAGAGAACAAACAGATGGCCAATAGACATATGAAACGATGCTCGACATCACTAATCATCAGGGTAATGCAATGACCTCATACCTGTCAGAATGGCTGTCATCAATAAATTAATAAAAAGTGTTGGTGAGGATGTGGAAGGGAACTCTTCTGCACTGGCGGTGGGATTATAAATTGGCACAGCCACTGCGGAAACCAGTATGGAGGTTCCTCAAAAAATTAAAAATAGAACCAGCAAAATTGAAAATATGACCCAGCAATTCTATCTCTGGGTATTTACCTGAAGAAACCCAAAACACTAATTTGAAAAAATATATGCATCCCCATGTTCATTGCAGCATTATTTACAATAGCTGAGATATGGAGGTAAACTAAGGTAGCCATCGATAGTAGAGTGGATAAAGGAGTGGTGCATATATACAATAGCATATTAGCCATAAAAAAGAATGAAATCTTCCCACAACAGCATGGGTGGACCTCGAGGGTATTATGCTAAGTGAAATAAGTCATATATGTAGATAATAACAAATACCATATGATTTTACTTATATGTGGAATCTAAAAACAAAATAAATGAACAAAATAGAAACAAACTCATAGATACAGAGAACAAATTAATGGTTGTCAGTTGGGAGGGGATATGAGTGAAAAAAGTGAAGAGATTAAGAAATACAAATTGCCAGTTGTCCAAAGAGTCACAGGGATGTAAAGTACAGCATAGGGAATATAGTCAATAATATTGTAATAGCTATTTATGGTGTCAGACGGGTACTAGACTTATTGGGGTGATTGCTTCATTAGGTAGATAAGTGTCTTACCACTATGTTGTACACCTGAAACTAATATAAGATTGTATGTCAAATGTAATTGGAAAATAAATTAATGTACCCCATCTCCCAAGCAAAGATGCATTAATAAGAAATACATTTAAATGCAGACATGGCAGGAGGTCTGTACAAAAGTTCTTGGATTGGGCAGCACAAGTTAACGCATCAGTAATCTCCAATGTAATGAAATTTGGTATGTGCCCATATAAAAAAAAAATGCTTCCTAGAGCTTTCAGGAAATGCCATTCTGGGATCATTTTGTGTCATCCTATAGGATATTCTCCTTCTCTGGGAGTGTCACTCCTCACCCAAGTGTCTCCTGTTTGTCTGCCTTCCTCTTCCTGCTGCCCTAAGTTTCAAGGACATGCTGGTTCCTTTTGCCCCTTCTTGGCTACATCTGTTTTTTTCTTTTTTCTTTACTGGACCAGACATAAATTTCTTCTGGGAGCTTTTACTAATCTATGGAAACATTTGTTAAAAGCTTCATGTCAGACATTCAGTTGCTTGGTAACTCAAAGAACATCCTGCCAAGTTTATGTTCAGAGAGTTAGATAAAACGTACAGTCCCCACTGTTCTCAGCCTGGGCAGCATCGGTTCACCAGCTCAGCTGTGTCTGAGGAAATCCCCACACAGGCCGAGAGAGGAGCCTCAGCCTCCACGGAGCATAGGGATGAGGCCGGAGGCGGAGCCCACCAGCCAGGCCTGAAGAGGCACCTGGGGAGGCTGACTTGCCCAGAGGTGCAGCCACCTTTGCAGAGCAACATGAACGGAATGATCACTGCATGTTGGTGAGGTGGTTTGAAGTTTCTCTACTTCTTCCTTTGTTCTACCTTATGATCTCTCTCTCATTCTCATTTCAGTTCCTAGTGGTTTTCAGGAAACCCATAGTCTTTGACTCAGACTCTCTAACAAATGGTACTAGGTATCCTCAGAGCAATGGCATAAAACTCACTCTTGTCAACCCCCACAAACACACAAAAAACAAACAAAATCCCTTAGGATTCTGGGTTGGAAGATAGCAACCTGGAGGAAACAAGGCTTCCATAGTGGTAGGTAGCATGAACCTGGGTAAAATATTTGGTTTTAATGCCTTTTAGGAGCTGAAGCCCCAGAAACACCTGAAGGTCCTGCAAAGAGTTCCTTGGTGGAATGCAAATGATATTTATTGCCTGGTGAAGTGCAGAAAAGTGCCATAAAAGTAGGCTCCTACTGAGCGATGTGAGGATCCTCTATTACCCTGCACAACTCATTGGCCTTGTAACTCTCCCAAAGTGTAATACAGTGGAGATGAAAAAGCTTTTAAGAGCAGATGAGCTGCCATAGCATGAATAAAAATTAGTGTTTGGTACGCCAAACTAAGGGTGGGGAGGGGTGGGGAGCAGGGTTTTCTTCAAGACTGGCTGTCTAGGAGCCAGGGTTATTTAAGTGGAAATGAACAGGGAAAGAGAGGAAAAGAACAAAAGCCTATTGAAGGGCACAATAAAAATTTTAATGAGCCAGGCCAGCATGGCTCAGTGGTTGAGCTTTGCGATCCCTAAACCTGGAGATCATGGTTTGATTCCCAGTCAGGGCATATGCCCAGGTTATGGGCTCAATCCCCAGCAGGGGATGTGCAGAGGGCAGCTGATCAATGACTCTCTCTCATCACTGATGTTTCTCTCTCTCTCTTCTTCTCCCTTCCTTTCTCTGAAATCAATAAAATCATATTTTAAAATAAAATAAAAACATTTTTAAAGAATTTAAAAAGTTTTTAATGAGGCTTCAAATGTTGCATTATGTGGTAAAATTAGTCATTGAATAATTTGCAAATTCAACTTTGAAATGATTGACTTGAATTGGGCTAGAATCTTAAAAATGATTATAATAAAGGAAAAGGTCTCTGATTAGCAATGAAATTTATACTAAAGAGTGCTCTTTTGGTGATGGTTTTAACTGTTAGGAGCTCATCTTTCTTAAGATAATAATAAAAACTCTGGTATCTGCTGCAGAGTTTTCCTTAAGAATACAAGTAAATTGTATGTGACTCGAGTTTAGCCTCTTTTCATAATCGGGGCTATTGATTACACTCTGTTGTAGTTTAAAATTGTCTCCTAGTAGGTATATGTAGGGGAGGAAGAGGATCTTTGTGCCTCTTCTCTCCTGGCCTTGGAGTAGAAATGAGGCTCACTGCTTGGTGGATGGATATTGGTGAAGGGTGGAGGCTCATGTCCATGGAGAGGGTGATGCTGGTGACAGGTTGCATATAGCCAATTAATATTAGTTCACATAACCGATCTTGTACAAAGATTTTCTTTCCCTTTGAAAATGCTAACTACCTAGTGTGTTTGAAAGGAGTTAGGCACAGGTGGGAAGGTTTTGGGTGGCATGGGTGCTCTGTCAGGTGTCTTAGGAAGCTTATTCTGCTTCCTCATTTCCTAACGGTGCTAAGGCTTAGGAATATTTGGGGGCCTGCAAAACAACATGGTTGAGGGAACTCTTGAACTGAAACTGATGGATTTGAGAGAAAAATACTTTTTTCCTCTAAAGGTTAGACCAGTGGATAAAAGTTATAAAAGCAGATTTGACTAGCTTCCTAATTGACTCACAACAGATCCATTTTCTTCAAAAAATAGCAGTGCTTTATCGTTGAGCATGCTATGGAATCTTGCTTGCAGTGGCAATTCCTTCCTGGATGGGAGGTTAACAGATGGCTCTTGAGGTTCCTTTCTACTCTGAAATTGTGTGGTTCTCATAAAAAGGTTTTTCTTACATGCAAAATGTACTTCACATGTTGATACAGCATAATAGCAAAGGTTTTCTTCCTCCTCTAATTTGAAACTGGCATTAAAACTAGTAAACAGGGTGAAAGGTAATAAGATTTCACATGTTCAAGCTGTCGATGCTAATCTCTTAAAGGCCAGAGCCTCAGAGATATCCTCAGGAGAATCCACCTGACCGACTCATCTCTCTTGATCATGCATGATGAGAGTTTTTAAAAGATGGTGATGATGATGATGATGATGATGGTGATAATGACAAATCTTCCTTGAGTGAAAAACAGCAAACTGTTTAGAATTTTATAAAGTAAAGTAAGCCCAAATTTATTTCCACTAGGTAGACAGTGTTAACAGATTTTTGCTTGTTTATTTTGTAATTCTTTTGTAATTCTTTAACTTTAGATGGTGTTTTTTAGGAAGGTTTTTTTTTTGTTTGTTTTTTTTTAAGTTTAGATCTTACAAAGTATAAAATAAATTGAGAAGAACTAAACCACACTGTTTCCTAAATGCTTAATTAATTCAAGCATAAATTACAAGTGCATCTATTTTCACCGGTACATGATTTCTTTTTTTAAATTGATTTATTGATTTTTTTTTTTTTTTTTTTTTAGAGATAGAGGAAGGGGAAGAGAGAGGGAGAGAGAGAGAAAGAGAGAGAAACAAAGATTTGTTGTTCCACTTATTTATGCATTCATTGGTTGATTCTTGTATGTGCCCTGACCAGGGATTGAACCCAAAACCTTGGAGTGTTGGGCTGACACTCTAACAGAGCTACATGGCCAGGGCATCACCCATATATATTTTCAATTAACATCTAAGAAACTGATTTTGAAGCTCTGAGTATGTGGGAGAGCAATGTCAACTGTGAGCCTCACTATAAGGCAGTAGTTTTCACCAGAAATGATTTTGCCCCCCAAGGGACATTTGGCAATATCTAAAGACATTTCTGATTGTCATGTCTGGAAAGGTGGGAGTACTACTGGCATTTTGTGGGTAGAGAACACAGATGCTTCTGAACACCCTGTAATGCATGGGACAGCTCCTCACAACAAAGAATTATCTGGCCCAAAATGTCAATAGCGTCAAGGTTGAGAAATCCTGCTGGTAGAGTGATATGGGCTGTTTACTGATGGAATATCCTTCCTCGGCATTATCTTCAGGTCTTTCCTTTAGATCTGATCAGATTCTAATCTCCTGACTTGAGGATTAAGATTATACTGATAGCATTCTGGGGTCAGAGTGGAAGAAGAGATGAGATCTAAACATTCAATAGGTATATTTGACCTAATACCCCCGTTTAATATATTGCTGGATCCAATTTGCTAATATTTTGTTGAGAATTTTAGCATCTATGTTCATCAGGGATATTGGCCTGTTATTCCCTTTCTTTGTAGTGACTTTATGGTTTTGGAATTAGGCTAATGCTGGCTTCGTAAAAAGAGTTTGGAAGTGTTCCTTCCTCTTGGATTTTTTGAAGTAGTTTGAGGAGGATAGGTGTTAATTCTTTAACTGGTAAAACTCCCCTGTGAAGATCATACACCATGACTAAGTGGGATTTATTCCAGGGATGCAAGGCTGTACAATATTCACAAATCAATAAACATGATACATCACATAAACAAATTGAAAGACAAAAATCACATGATCATATCGATAGATGCAGAAAAAGCATTAGACAAAATCCAACACCCATTTTTGATAAAAACTCTCAGCAAAGTGGGAATAGAGGGATCATACCTCAACATAATAAAAGCCATATATGACAAACCTATAGCCAACATCATACTCAATGGGCAAAAACTAAAACCATTTCCCCTAAGAACAGGAACAATACAGGGGTGTACACTTTCACAAGTCTTATTCAACATAGTACTGGAAGCCCTAGCCACAGTGATCAGACAAGAAGAAAACATAAAGGCATCCAAATTGGAAAGGAGGAAACAACACTGTCATTATTTGCAGGTGACATAACATTGTACATAGAAAATCCTAAAGACTCCACCAAAAAAACTACTGGAATTTATAAATGAATTCAGCAAGGTAGCAGGATACAAAATTAACACCCAGAAATCAATGGCATTTTTATACACCAATAATGAACCCTCAGAGAGAGAAACTAAAAAAACAATCCCATGTACCATTGCAACTAAAAAAATAAGATACCTAGGAATAAAGTTAACCAAAGATGTAAAAGACCTTTACTCAGAAAACTACAAAACACTGAAAAAAGAATAGAGGAAGATATAAACAAATGGGAAAATATACCATGTTCTTGGATTGGAAGAATTAACATCATTAAAATGTCCGTACTACCCAAAGCAATCTATAAATTCAATGCCATTCCTATTAAAATACCAACAGCATATTTCACAGATCTAGAACAAACACTTCAAAAATTTATTTGAAACCAAAAAACACCCCAAATAGCCATAGCAATCTTAAGAAAGAACAAAGTTGGAGGGATCACAATACCAAATATCAAGTTAAACTACAGAGCCACTGTAATCAAAACAGCCTGGTACTGGCACAAGAACAGACATATAAATCAGTGGAATAGAACAGAGAACCCAGAAATTGACCCATACCATTATGGTCAATTAATATTTGACAAAGGAGGCAAGAACATACAATAGAGTAAAGGCAGTCTCTGCAATAAATGGTGTTGGGAAAATTGGACAGGTACATGCAAAAAAATGAAACTAGACCACCAACTTACACCATATACAAAAGTAAATTCAAAATGGATAAAAGACTTAAATGTAAAATATGAAATCAAAAAATCCTAGAGGAAAACATAAGCAGCAAAATCACAGACATCTCTTGTAGCAATATGTTGGCTGATACATCTCCTAGGGCAAGAGAAACTAAGGAGAAAATAAACAAATGGGACTGCATCAAAATTAAAAGCTCCTGCACAGCAAAAGAAACCATTAACAAAATGAAAAGGGAGCCCACTGGATGGGAGAACATATTTGCCAATGACACATCTGATAAAGGGTTAATATCCAAAATATGTAAGGAACTCATACAACTTTACAAAAGGAAGACAAACAGTCCAATTAAAGAATGGGCAAAGGACTTAAATAGACACTTCTCCAAAGAGGACATACAAATGGCTAACAGACATGAAAAAATGCTTGGTGTCGCTAATCACGAGAGAGATGAAAATTAAAACCACAATGAGGTATCACTTCACACCATCAACAAGTCAACGAACTACAAGTGCTGGCGAGGGTGTGGAGAAAGGGGAACCCTAGTACACTGCTGGTGGGAATGCAGACTGGTGCAGCCACTGTGGAAAACAGTATGGAGGTTCCTCAAAAAATTAAAAATGGAACTGCCGTTTCACCCAATGATCCCACTTCCAGGACTATATCCTAAGAAACCCGAAACACCAATCACAAAGAACTTATGCACCCCTATGTTCATAGCAGCACAATTTACAATAGCTAAGATCTGGAAACAGCCCAAGTGCCCATCAGTAGATGAGTGGATAAAAAAGCTGTGGCACATTTATACCCTGGAATACTATGCAGTTATAAAGAGGATCTTTTAGCCTTTGGCACAGCAGGGAGGGAACTAGAAAGTATTATGCTAAGTGAAATAAGCCAGTCGGAGAAAGACAAGTACCACATGTTTGCACTTATATGTGGAATATAATAAAATAAACTGATGAACAAAATGGATCCAGAGAAAGAAGCATGGAACAGACTGAGGGATCTCAGAGGGAAGGTGGGGAGGGGGAAATAGGTGCGGAGAGTTTAATCAAAGAACTTATATGCTTATAAGAATAACCTATGGACACAGACACTGGTCTGGGGAAGGCCCGGGGGTGGGATGGATGGGGGGTGGAGGGGATCAATGGGGGTAAAAAGGGGACATCTGTAATATTTTCAACAATAAAGATAAAGAAACTTAAAAAAAATCCTAGTTTACAATAAGGTGTCCCTGCCTTCAATTATATTTGGTATTTTCTAGTCCAGAGACCCTCCATTTTACTCTAGAGAGAGACAAACTCCCAACAGAGGGAATCTGGGGTTCTAGCAGCTTTATAAGTTGATTTTCAGGCAATTATCTTATTTTTAGGCCCATCTCACCCCACTTCCAGAGGAACAAGATGTCATCAGTTCTGGGGCATTTGGGGTACTCTCTATATAAATTCATTTGGTTCTCTGTTTCCCCACTGCCAGGTTTAGCTTTCTCAGATCTTCTAAATTAGTTAGTTCTTGCTCATTTTTATTTTGGCTTCCCACATTCTCTTGCCATTATTATATCTCTTACTGTGTTTGTTGGTTTTTTTTGTTTTAGTTTATTTTATTTTTTAGTGATATTTTTGTGGGATTTTTAGAGGAAGCAGAGGCTAATGGGAGTATTTGACTTTCTATCTTCACCAGAATTATAAAATAATTTTTTCTTCCCCAATATGTTGTTTTAATAATGGCTGCTAATACCAGGAAATCGCTTTTCTTTCATTGTTAAGAGAATGGACTTATTGGGGATCTTGTTGTTGTTTTTGTGGGATAAGGTCTAGATTGAGTGTTACCTCAATAGTTTCCATTGTTACTAAAAACAAAACAAAATGAAACATTTCCCAGCATTGCTTTTAGCCTCTCTGTAGCTTTTCTCCTTAACTATTTCATAGCCACTTATTTAAAAGGAGCATACAATGGTCTACCAGCTTATTCATATAAGGCCTTTATTTCCTCGCTTATTGAATCATTGATGTACGCACACTCCCCCTCATTTCCTGGCTCATGCGCATAGTCAGTACATGTTAATCCCATGCCTGCTATGCAGAAGGATCCGAGTGAGACAACATGTAGGATGCAAAAGTGTCACATATTCCTGCTTTTAAGAAGCTTGCAATCTTCTTTGCATCTTTTGGAGATAAATTAAAGAAACGACATATTTCCACGATAATGCGGCATACCTCATAATCTGTGTACATAATATTAACACAATGCCACTGTCTCCTTTTGTACCATCAACTTTGAAAGGCATCTTTGGGCAAGGCTATGTCTGCATAAAATCAATGGATTCTAAATGTTCAGGGCCTCCACTTTATCAGGTGTCATAGTCAAAGGAAAATTGCTGCTCACTTCCCTTTGTGGCCCTAGTGAGTCCTTAGAAGGTGAAGCTAAAAACTCACTGCTGAATAGCACAAAGGAGATTCCAGTGGTCAAACACTTCAAGTCACCAGGAAATTAATTCCCTTAATTGAATCAAAATATGCCAGTGTGTCCATATGCACAGTAGGTCTTTAGTGATGCATGGCAGGGATGATGCTGTCAGCAAGCTGCCTTGGACTAGTCCTATACTTCTTAAGGAATACAGATGCCTTTGGTTGAAGAAAAAGAATGGTGGGATGGGCTGAGGGTAGGTGTAGACAGTGCACTTTTGTTTGTCTTAATCTTGTATTTGGAGGTTTTCATTGTAAACAAGGCAGTCAATCCTACACTTGCCATTCTATACAGTCTGTCTCCTGGATTTCTACTGGAAGGCTATCCAGGTCCTTACAAAAGGAGGTACTGTTTTTAATTTTCTTTCTTTTTAACAGCCTCTTGTCCTGATCATCCAAAGATGATATATGAGTAGTATTGAACAAATGAGGGATAGTCATAGGGACTAAAACAAAAATTTTCAGGGTAAGCCATTCTTAAATCCTTGTAATATACGTCGACGGGATGGGGGAACCTCACAGTTACTGAGCCACAAATTTCTCCATTGCTTTCTGCTCCAACTTATCCCCAAAATATAACTCAAAGTGAAGTTCCCCGGCAGCATGCTTTCCAGTGAATTCACCACAGCTTTTAGCACAATGTCTTGATGAGAAAAGAAGCTCTTTAAGCATTTCTTCACCGGCCCATGGATGAATCCAAGCTGCAATGGACACATTGTTGGGCTTCTGTGTTTCCATGGAGCACATCTTCTTTGTCTCAGTTTGGGGTTTGCCTTTATTGATTTTGTTACAGGAAGAAGGATGAGCCCAAAGTAGAGACTAAATTGACAGGTCTATGCAGAGCATCAAAGGGAAAACATAGGCACTGAGCACCCACAATGCCAGTGTCAGAAATTAGTCATAGATTTGGGCAGCCAGTGTCTAGAATGCTAGATGGAGGGTTCCAGTCTAAAACTAAGAAAATGCTGAAAGGGGCTCTGGCAGAGTAGCTCAGTTCGTTAGAGCATCGTCCCAATACACCAAGGTTGTGGGTTTGATCTCCAGTCAGGGCACACACAAGAAGCAACCAATGTATGCAAGTGGGACAGCAAATCAATCTCTCTCTCTGAAATAAATAAATAAATTAAATAAGTTTGAAAGGGTCATAAGCTTGTTAAAAGCAGAATAAGAGTTACAGAGTTGAATTAAAAGTTAAAATGGGAAAGTAGGCATGACTTGCAGTTTTTTCTCCTTCGAATATGGGTAGATTGAGGTTGGGTGAGCCTGGGTGCTCAGGAGCAGGGACTGCCAAAGTCAAAGGGCCAGGAGGCAGGGGAAGAAAGGTTTTTTGCTTTTGGCTCTATGAGGTCTGGCATCCACACTGTTTTTGTATGCAAAGAATACTTGAAGTTTTCTAGAGCAGTGTTCCCCAAAGTGTCCCAAGGAACACTGGTACTGTTAATGCAGAAAAATATTTGGAAAACATTGGCTTAAATAAAATTAAAAGTTTCTTTCTGAAGACTCCTAGGAGCTAATGTGTGATGTGTGTAAGTACTTCATAGGGCCAGTATTATGTGGACCACATTTGGGAAATGATGCTCTGGCTAGAATCTGTGTTCATGCAGAATCTCCATGTCTTCTGCTAGGAGCATTTTGTTCTGCTGGCTGTCAGAACTCACCTTGTAAAGTTTTTCAGCTGAATGAATCTCATTATTCTCTAGGCGTTATTTATTAAAATGACACAAAACAGAAAAATTTGAAGCTGTTTCCCTTTATAGCCAAGTTACAAGGAGACAGTGACCAAAGTGAAATTTCTGCGCAGTTCAGATCTCTGTTTAGTTTTGCCCTAGGGAGCAAATGATCTCAAATAATTTATCAGACTAATCCATTCACTGAGTTAAACTTATCTTTGTTCAAATAACTAAATTTGGATGCATGTTTAGTTTGAAGCAGAAGTAATTTATTAATTTTAGCTTTCCAACTCATTTTATTTATTTATTTTATTATTGTTCAAAATATTACAGATGTCCCCTTTTTTCGCCATTGACTCCTTCTACCCCGTACCCACTCCCCTCCCCAGGCCTTCATCACACCATTGTCCCTGTCCTTGGGTTGTGCATATATGCATATAAATTCTTTGGTTACTCTCTCCCCTCACCCACCCACCCCCACCTTCCCTCTGAGATTCGTCAGTCTGATCCATGCTTCCATGTCACTGAATGTATTTTATTCATCAGTTTATTAAGTTCTTTAGATTCCACCTGTAAGTGAGATCATGTGATGTTTGTCTTTCTCTGCCTGGCTTATTTTTAAACCCCTTCGCCCAGTTCCATTTTAAATAGAATTGATCTAAATACAACCTAAGAATGAGATTTTGGAAAATTTTCTCTTTAAATATTTCATGGACACAGAAATAACTGGTGATGCTGGAAAAAGAAGAGGCAAGAAAGAGAAGGGTTAACCCTTCTTTGTGGTGATGAATCTTTGAGAGTTATAGTGTTATATACGGATGAGGAAGGCCCTCTTTAGCCCTTGAGTGATGTCACCCTGCAGTGTTATTGTACATAATGCTCATGCGTTTCCCAAGGATATTAGTGTAATGATTTTTCTGTGAACCCACACTATGCGTACCCCAGTGCCTTAACTGAGCAGATACTCAATAGGTATTTAAGAATTGCCTTTGTTATTTGATTACTTTTTGAATAATAAAAATCAATGCTATTTAATTCAAGTGACTGCTTCATAATCTGTACCCAAGATGCTATTTTAAAATGTTTTGCGCTCATACAGATAAATATTTTAAATGTTCTGCTCTCATAAAGATAAATATTTTAAAACACAGTAGAACGACAGTGTTTTATCTGTGTTTGCCTCAACGCTGATATTCTGTTATAATATAAACCTTGTTATATTTAAATATATATGAATCTTGTCATATTAAAATAAGGTTAAATATATAAATTTAAATATTAAAGACTCTGTGAAATGATAGGCAGATACCTTTGTGTGTGCGTGTATGTGTGCGTGTGCGTGTGCGTGTGCGTGTGTGTGTGTAATGGACCAAGAAACTTGGTTTAAAAGTACAAAGACTTGACCCAGCAGGAGGTTTTCTTGTCTGTGTCCTTGGAAATCCTGAAAGGGCCTCATACTGGGCATTGGCCTCTTGCCAGCCACAGTCCATGAGCAGACCTGTTGGCACAGGGACCAGGCAGGAGAAACTCTCATCTGCATCCCCAGAGACCCTGAAAGGACCCTATGTGTGGCTCCAGCTTCTTCCAAGCCATGGTCTGTCAGTCTGCCAGCAGTTCTGAGGGCTCAGGGTCCCAGTAGGAGACCCTCCCATATGTGCCCTGGGAGATCCTGAAAGGGCCTGTACTCCAGGCCCCTCATAGCTTCAGTCTGAGAGCAGTTTTGCTGGCACAGAAACCAAGCAGCAGACACGCCTATCTGCACCCCTGGAGATCCTGAAAGGGCCCTACAGTTGGCTCCAGCCCCTCAAGTCACAGTCAGGGACCAATTCAGCCTGCTCAGGGACCTCGCAGGAGACATGCCTATCTATGCTCCAGAACCAGATGGCAGACCTCAGTCTTGGCTGTGGAACCTGAAATGACCATGGTCCAGCGCCAGTCCTACCCACCCAGGGACCAATCCAGTGATCAGGCAGCAGTTGTCCCAGGGGCCTGGTAGGAGCTACACCTGCTGCACACCTGGTAATGTGCCCACTGTCCTAGGACACAGCTGTAGACCCTGAAGTGGATACTTGTTCCAGCACCACTTTACTGAACAAGATGTTAGAGGCAGTTTTTTCCACCTAGTGGCATCACTTGAGACCCAGGTAACAAGACTGCCGACCACCGATTTCACTGCGTACCCAGCAGCAGCCTCATAGTCAGCTCCAGTACAGCACAGCTGTGATTCTGGAGGGAATCCCATCAACCCGAGGAATACACTGGAGGTTTTTACTTGCTGAAATGTCTGAAAGAGGTGTTGGCTCCTTCAAATGCACAGTCACCAATCAAACCTACATGAATCATTAAGAATCAGGCAAATGTGACAACACCAAAGGAAACTAATCAAGCTCCAGTAACCAGCCTCGAGGACATCGAGATCTACAGTTTGCCTGACAAAAAATTCAAAATAATCTTCTCAAAGAAAGTGAGTGAAATGCAAGAAAACACAAACAACTAAACAAAATCAGGAAAACTAGGCGTGAACAAAATGAGTTTAATAAAGGAATAGAAATCATAAGAAAGAACCAAACAGAAGTATGCCTTGAAGATAAAACTGTCCTTCAGAAGTGAAGGCAAGATAAAGACATTTTCAGACAAACAGAAGCTAAGGGAGTTCATTACCACCAGCCCTGCCTTACAAGAAATGCCAAGGAGAGGCCTTCAAGTTGAAATGAAAGACCACTAACAACATGAAAACATAAAAGGGAAAGGTAAATATACAGTTGAATTTAGAATCCTAATAGTGTGATGGTGGTGTGTAAATCAGTTAGATTTTCAGTATAAAAGTTGAAAAGTATATTAAAAATAACTATAGCTACAGTAATTTGATAATGGATGCACAATATAAAAAAAGATAAAGTGTGACATCAATAGCATAAAATGTGGGGGGAAGAGAAAAGTGTAGAGTTTTTTAAATGAGGTTGAAGGTAAGTTGTTATCAGCTTAAAATAGACCTCTAAACCTTGTAAACATCTACAAGGTGTTTTAATAAGCCTCATGGTAACCACAACAATAAAACTTTTAGTAGTTACCACAAAAAATAAATAAATAAAAAGAAAGGAATTAAAGCATACCGCTAAAAATATAAATGTAAAGGAAGACAATAAGAGAGGAAAAAGCAACAAAGGAACTAAAATAACAGTAAAAAAACAACAACAAAATAGCAGTAGTAAGTCCTTACATACCAATAATTACCTTAAACATAAATAAACTTCTCCAATCAAAAGATGCAAAGTAGCTGAGTGTAATAAAAACACAAGATCTAACCATATGCTGCATGCAAGAGGCTCACTTTTGCTTTAAGGACAAATATAGGTGGAAGGGGAAGGGATGGAAAAAGATATTCCATGCGAATGGTAACTGAAGGAGAGCAGGAGTAATATAGCCCTCTTCCATATAAGAGTCGTCTTTTAAATTTTCATGTTATTTCACACATTTTGGTGGAAGCAGAGAAAAAAACCATATTCTCTCCTCTGTTTGTGTTTTATATTATGTAAAAAATGAAATAAAACACAACTCTCTTTATAAACTCCAGCTTAATTAAAGGTCATTCAGAACGCACTTACTTTAAAAACGGAGTCAGCTGTTTGTTAATGAAATATTCCAGATTGCTCGTTTTCAGGCATAGGAAGTAACATTTCTTGTTGAGGAAACTCATTCAAAGGACCCGAGTATCCAAATCAATGTTCGAATCATAAAGAACTATTAGCAATGATGGATGGGGCAAAGGGCACAATGAATAGAAGCTGTGAAAGCAGAATCTGTCTGAGATTCATTGTATTTGGCTGCAAATGACTAAGGCAGACCAAAATAGCTGTGTCATGTGATGTGTGATGTGATTGTGAAGCATTAATTGAAAAATTATAAATGGATGATTTCTAGAGCCTGTTGGAGAAGGACCATTGTTTCCGAGTGTCACATCAATTGTAACTATTGCTAACAAAGCAAGATATAAAAAATTAAGAAGTTTTCAAGTGCCTGACTAGCTTCTGAATGACAGCCACTCTTGGATAATGCTTGTGTGCTTGGATGATGACCACAGCAAGGCTCGGTTAGTGGTAAGTGATAAGATCAAATGGCTGGCAGGGTTTTGCTTTCAACTCAGGCTTCAGCGCTCTTATGGCAGAGGGGAGGGAGTATGAATTGGCCTGTTACAGTGATCAGCATCTTTTGTCCTTTATACTTCTGTGATTTAGAGGAGCCCCTATTTTTTTTTTTTTTTTTTACAACAGTACAAATGGCCTTTATTGGTTGCAAAGGGAAGTGGAAAAGCGGGGGATACGACAGGTCTGACTCCTGGGGTGACTTCACGGACTCTGGACACCCTCTAAACCTAATTTTTTTTTAAATCTGTTTTTCCATCTTTGCTGAAAGGAAGGTCTGGCAAAGCATTCTGTAATATTCAAATCTAATTTTCTAGGGTTGATGAAGGATGTCTTACGTTTTATTTTAGAGGCTTTTATGTAGCTAGCTCTTACTCAGCAATTTCTATTATTGCCATTTATTTCATTAAGCTAGAGAATAAATAATTTATTAAGAAAAAGACAAAAATTCAATGAAGATGAAGATGAAGTTATGCTAAATTGATATATGCCTCATGCTTTTATTGTCTACCAGCATACACAGAACAAAAGTATTTATGGGCGTGTACTGTCTGTCTGCTTTTCACTAGAAAATATGTATTTTATTTTTCTTTGAAGGTTCATAATTTACAACTTTTATGTGTTCTAGAAATGACTTTTTAAAACCAATTCATGTCAGAACAAGTTATACTTTATCAGACACTTACCTTAAATTTATTTATTTTTAATTTTTTAAAATTTATTTTTTGTTAATCCTTACCTGAGGATATTTTTTCCATTGATTTTTTAGAGAGAGTAGAAGGGAGGGAGGGGGGGAGACACACACACACACACACATTGATTGGTTGCCTCCCGCATGCGCCCCGACCGAGGCCAGGGATGGAGCCTGCAACTGAGGTACATGCCCTTGGCCAGAATTGAACCTGGGACCCTTCAGTCCTCGGACTGACTCTCTAACCACTGAGCAAAACTGGCTAGGGATATAAATATTTCTTTTTAAAAATAACATTCTGTTCTTGTTTCAGGGATATAATATCTTATCTCTGATATTTCTTTTTCATCAAAATTATCTTTTCCTTGCATAATATGCTTTCTTCAAGGTACTTCTATCATCAACTGTGCCCAGTGTTCTTAAATCCAGAGAACCTTTGATTGGTCCTTTCTGGAGAATAAACCTCTAGTCTTCTACTAAAATTGGGAGTGGGAACAACCACCTAGTAGCAATATAGAATAAGGAAAGACCTAGAGTTCTGCTTTTGAAACACTTTTAAGTCAAAATTAATGTTCTCAATGCATCTTTCTCCTTTTGGCCCAGGAGGCCAAATTCGAGGTTAAGGGTACAGTCCTGTAAGACTGCCAAGTCTGCTCAAAACTTCTGACACTAGCTCTAAGTTCAGGGGTACCCAGGGCTATCCTCAATTTTGCTCAGCTGGTAACAAATTTGGGGGTCCTCACGGTCTCCTTCAGATCTGATAATTTGATAGAACAACTCACAGAACTCAGGAAAGTGCTATACTTATGATTATAGTAATATTGTCACAAAAGGATGCAAGTTAGAACCAGCCAAAGGAAGAAACACATAGGGCAGAATCTGGGACTGAGAAGGTTCCAAACACAAAGCTTCCATGTCCTCAGAATGTGTTACCCTCTTGTCATTGATGTGTGACAATACTCATGAAGTATTGCCAACTTGGGGAGTTAGCTTGAGCTTCACTGTCCATAGTTTTTATTGGGGCTTTATTACTTAGGCATGACTGATTGAATGATTGCCTGCATGCTTGCCCAAAGTTCCAGCCCTCTAATCACGTGGTTGATCTTTCTGTCTGGTTAGCCTCGGCCATGAGTCACCTTGTTAACATAAACTGTCAAGTGTGGTCTGAGAGGCCCACTGTGAATAGAAAAAATACTCTTATCAGGAAATTCCGAGGGTTTGGAGGTTACCTCTCTAGAGTTGGAACAAAGGCCAGACTTCTCTTTGGTAAAGTTAATTCTTCACTGCACACTTTCCCTCTCTCCTTCCAGAGGTACCTGGCTCTGATACTGTTGTAATTAGCTCATTATTAATAATAAGAAAGGAGCTAAAGGGAGGCCAGACATTATAAGCATGGCCATCTGGGCAGCTTCACCTTGAAGCTGCAATTTTACACTCCCAAGGGAGTGTAAATACTACCGACCTATTCCCCACAGATTACTGGGGGAAGGGGTCCAACAAATGGGAGATAGACATGTGAGCAATAAAGTCGGGATGACATAGGGAAGATGCCTGTCAGTCAAACCTGGGAACAGAGATTGTTGGCCAGACGGAGTAGGGCCAACGCAAGCTCACAAAAGTTTGGGAATACATAATCCCCTAGACAAAGGACCTCTCTCTCTTGGCTCTTGGCTCTCTGATTCCTTTGGCTTTGCTCCTGCCCATGTTCCCTCCATAGCCATGTGGCCCTGTGGACCTTACATGCAATGGACTGATTGACTGAAACAGGGAACGGAGACTAAGCTAGCCTTATGTTGGATTGGATTGTGCCCTAACGTGGAGCGAAAACTCTGGGCAACGGCTTTAATTCTAGCCCTGTTGAAGTCACAGCTATACTACTTCTGTGGTGGGACAGAAGAAAATGGGACCCTGGAAACTCAGGGATTTAATTTGACAAAAATAAAGCTTTCTACAATATCGCATCTTCCTGTGCAAGCCTCAGAAAATTCTTTTTCTCAGGACATTGCAAGAAGCCCACTTCCACCAGCAACTGGTGGGAATGAGAAGCTCTCCCCGACCCAATAACAGTTCCACCAATTTCAAAATACTTAAAGAATTCTGAAGTAAAATAGGTTGGTTCTTTGCTTTCTGCACTGCTGGCTTAGGGTTTAGCTTTCTTCAATTGGCTAGGGCACTTATTACTTATTCACCTAATTTCCAGCTTCCAAAAATATTATTGTTTCTTCTCCCATTCTTGACTGTTTATACTGAAGTTCAGTCCGAAAAATCCTCTGCGGTAGTGTTAGTGGGGTTTCGGGAAGGAGCAAAATTAGAGACACATATTTAGTTGGCTCTCTCTACCCAGAAATCACCCAGCACTCTCTCAATATATTTGTCAATAGCAACTTTTTGTAAAATACCCATTTACACATGGTAAGTAAACACTGAATTAGCAAACATTTCTATATTGCTGCATTAATACAGATAAGTAGCTAATTTAGGCTTCAGAATCTTTAAAGGGCTCATTTCCTTTCCACTTTACTTATTGAGGTTATAAAAGATAAATACCCTCTTATCACGTATTTACTGGGGATGAAAATATGGGGGTAGAGGAGGACCTTTTAACTTTGGAGTTATCTATTTTTACAATGTTTCCATTCATCTATATTACTTTTTAATTATTTAAAAAAATTTTAGAACAAGAAAGAAAAGTAAAAACATTACATAAAAGATCCTTAAACTGTTTCCGCTTCATATATATTATGCTAGGGTTAATGGAGACCTAAAAATGGAGATTTCATTTTATATTAATGGAGTATTAGGTCAGAGCACAGAACTCCTTTAATCACTCAGGTGTAAAAGTCAGACTCTTAGGCACCCTCTCTCTCAATCTTCCCCACTCTTCCCTCTCTCCTCTCTTTGTCTCTTTTTTTCTGGGCTAGAAAGAAGTTTTTTAGGTTACATTTTATATTACTGAAGTTTGTCTGGAAAAGAAGATGTTGCTCCTCTAATATTACTGATTTCTCATTTCATTTTCTTGGTGAATAAGAGTACATGCATTGATTTTTCTGTCCCATTCTAGGACATAGCTATAATTCTATTTCTCTTCTTTTACAATCTTTTTAGATTCCCTGCTCCCTGTGAGATTCATTCTAAACTCCATTGCATGACAGTCACAGTCCTTTTATGACATGGCTGCAACTTACCTGTGGCTTTGTCTATTTCTGGTCCCCATCAAGTTCCCAGTTCCTCTCAACGTTGAATTATTTGCCGATTCTCCCAGCTTCTTGGTGTTATTTTTGTCCATATAGTTCCCCAGCTCCATTCTTTCCCCACCGCTCTTCTCCCTCTGCCCATCTAAATTATACCCATTATTATAAGCCCATCTCAAATGTTACCCTCTCCAGTAAAGTTTCCCCCTTATCTTTCCTCCCTCCAGGATTAATGCCACTCCACTGGGGGGCCTCACAGGGCTTTTTTCTTTCCCACATCCTGCCCGTGCAATAATTAGTGGGTGATTGTGTTTGAGGAGCAGAGTGGAGCAAGGGAGGCTGTCTCTATTAAGTTATAATTTCCTTGAGGGTAAATATAATGAATCATATATATACATAACACCTTACATATAGTTGGTTCTCAGTAATGTCAGTTGATTTGAAATGAATCTTGTTTCATTTTCTTTGTGTTAATAGCATTGACAAAAACAACAACTGTATAAATTACGTATTAGAGTTTTACAGATCCAGTTCTCAAGACATTTTAAAAAAATATATTTTTATTGATTTCTGAGAGAGAGGAAGGGAGACAGAGAGAGACATAGAAACACCAATGATGAGAGTCACCGAATGGCTGCCTTCTGCACGCCCCCTGCTGGGGATCGAGCCCGCAACCCGGGCATGTGCCCTGACCTGGAGTCAGACCGCGATCTCCTGGGTCATAGGTGGAGGTTCAGCCGCTGAGCCATGCCGGCCGGGCTCAAGGCATTTTTTTGAACAACAGAAAGGTAGCTGCCTAATGCTTAAAGGTGATTATTAGCAAGGTAGGGTGGGGGTGAGAAATAGGAACACTCATTAGTGTTCACTAAGTCCAGGTCCACGTACCCATGACCTATGGGCACCGTTCGCAGCTGGCTGGCTGATGCAGCCACATGAGTTTTTGAGTGACAGGGACTGACTACTGTGATGGGGGAAAGAAAACACAGAAGGTTTGACGACTAGCTGAGTCAATCTGGGGGTCCCTGCCACAGGAGAAGATCTGAATAACTGGGGGGCAGATTGGGGGTACAGGGCTAAGAGCAGGGTTTAAGCAAGGAAGATGATTGATACAGTGTGTTGTGGCTGACAGAAGGCTCTATGCTCTGGGCTAGAAAATCAGTGGTGGCTGAGGGGGGACCCGGAGAGTGTGCCTGGTCCCTGTGTGATTAGCAGGATGTCATCAGCCATCTGCCCGGGGGCACAGCGTACACAAAAGACATGAAAGGGGAGAAAAAAAAGAGAGATAAAGAGAAAGAGGTAACTTCAGTGATAACACCAGAAAGATCTTTTAAATTGTGGAAATCTGTCTGGACCTCGCCGTTCATTATTTTCAGGCTTCCTCCTCTGCCCCTCCCCCCTTAAGCCTAAGGTCCTTCTCACTGATACCCACTTGCAGGCTGTTCTTTTACGGGAGGATTAGAAAGTGAGGCTCATCTGGGGTCCCCTCAGTGATCCCACTAACCCGTGTTACTGCAGGTGAGCTCCGGAGGGCGTGGGGCTGGGAGAAGAGGGCTGAGGAGGAAGCGCAGTGATTATGGAGACTCCTTCAGGAGCATCTTATAAAAGCTGCTCCCATTTTCCCCCTAAGTAAAAATTTAACGTAATACTTGGCAGGACCTCTCTGGCTCTCTTCTTCAAGAGCTTAAAGCCACTTAAAATTTCCCAACTCTAGAACTTACAGGAGGCCAGGAAGGTAGGTAGACAGCAAGACTTGAAACTAGGTGATGGACTAGGGCCTCATTTATCTAGGTAGACCACGACGTTTAACTAAGTAACTTATTAAATACGTTGTGTTTTTGTGTTACCTTCCCAGAACCTGATTCTGGAATCCTGGAATCAGATATAGGATGCACATCTTGAGTTCATTTATTTTTCCTTAATGCAATGGTAACATGAGAGCTAACCTCAGACAAAAATAAAAACATTCCAGTGTAACATTTTTTTCTTTCAAAATTCAGTGTCTATGAATAGCTTCTGTGAAGAGTGACCCTGAGAATATGAAAGAAAAAATGAAGAGGGAGACACACGGACACTTAGTGATCCCTAACGATTTCTCTACTGAGGTTTTACAACACGTGCTTTGTAGAAAGTAGGCTTGTTCATTCGGCTAGAATTATGCTTCAGTTTCTCACTTGCTTTTGAAGAAGTGAGCAGAGCACAGAAAGACCGAGAGTAAGTATTTAGGCTTGGGGTTGATTTACATAATGACAAGACTGTCTCTCAAACTCTATACACGGTGATGCTCTTGCTTGGAAAAAACAGATCCTCCCTAAGAAAAGAGAGAGAGAGCTTGAACCTCGGGTTGGCTTTGTCAGCTGGATATGTTAATGTAGTACCATTAATTTATTTACAGATTTATTTATCCTGCTTTAGGATTGCTCTGTTTTCGGGGTACAGTCTTAATTCTTCGGAACTGTGACTGGGTATGCTCTGTCCACCATTCTTTTCCATAGTGATCCTTGTTTTGGCAACTGTCTCCTTTTCCTCAGCTCACTTATCACCGCTTGTTTGCAAAAACCTGCCTATAACCGCGCAGGCCTGGGGCTTATACATTAGCTTCCAAATAGGGACAGCACAGCAGCCCTCTCTTTGTAAGCGACTCAAGCCGCTGAGGGTGTTTGAAGCTGGTGGCCTGCAGACCTGCACTGTCCTGCAGCCGGAGCAGCCCTAACGCTGGCCTTCAGCTTGTTTGGCCACAAGAAGAGAACCCGAGGGGGGAGAGAAGGAGGAGCCAGCTGTTTAATCCTGAAGGACTTTTAGGGAGAAAAGCATTTACAGTGAGTACAGTCGGCAGATTCCCAGCTTTTCTACTCTTTTATTTCAGAGAGAAAATTGTAAGAGAAGGGGGAGAGAGGTGGGCAGCTCTGATGGCTGTGTAGCTGCATTTGTTGCCTGCTGGTTCGGTAGAGCAGTCTCCTGATTTAAATGTGTCTTATTAAAATTGAATGCATTCTGCTAATGTCAGGTTTCAGCTCAGAACCTGGGGACTGTCAAGGAGATAGCAGAACCAGTCCTTGTTAGGAAGCAATCTATGGTATGTTTCTTCTGTTTCTATAAGGTGATAACTAGAGTGTGATTGGACAACTTTTTCCATAGATTAAAAAAAAAAAAGCTTTAAAATCTTTACTGCTTTCAGCTTTTGCACTTTAAATGTTGAATCTTCTTTGGATTTGTGGAAAGGAAAGAATTTGATCTATGTTATTTTTAACAGCAGCTGGGATAAAGGTGGCATTATCTCTAATGCTGGAAAGGTGGCTGCAGATAAGCATTTGATGGGGGAGGAGGGGAAACAGGGGTCGTTGGGTTCTGGTTGGTCAGTCCCCTCCCGCAGCTCTGGAGCCAGTGGGAACTGGGTGGGCACCTGCATGCGCTCGAGCCAGCGTTTCATTCGCATCTTCAGGAGCTGTTGTCCACTGGCTTTCTCTTCTCCTTTTTACGTTTCTCTGTAACTAGAAAGGAATCTTATTATAAGATGCCTGGTAAAGGAAGTATACAAAACCTACAGTATTTAGAAGAATGTATAGACTTCTGCTGAATTTCGTATTAGTTGTTTGCATTCAAATGGAATAATTTGATGGGAAAGCAGGCTGCAATAGTCATGATAAAGGCAAAAAAAATACACAAAAATATTGCTGTAAGTCTTCACAGTGTGAAGCAGTTTTCCTTTAATTTATAAACTTAAGCTATCTTTTAAATCATATGTGACTTCGTGAAATCAGAAATGAATTTTTTTGTTTGAGGGTGGTCACTTAAATGTGACCTACTAGAATTGACAATTGAATGTTTATAGTAAATTATCTTCCATGAAAATTGGTAATTAATCAAATTTATGCCTCTTCTCAGGTTTGCAATGCTATTTGACACATACAGTATTTCTTTCCCAGTGGCAAAGTTATATGTTAGGAAAGTAAATAGAAGCAAAAATAAAACTTGAGTAAAGTGCTTTGCTTTATTTTTCTGGGTTAAGGAAATTCTCTTGTTTACAGTCTGATCAGTTAAATATAGAAACATTACATCCAGGTTGAAATTTTATAACGCAGGAAAACTTTGTTTTGACAGCTTGATTGTAAGGTTTCTTTGCCCTTTATGTGATGCACAGCAACTATAGTTTTGTTTAATGTTTTTATTTTATTCTGTTACATATATAAAACCACATCTGTCTGTGTTGTCAGTCTTAAATTGCAAACTCCTGGAGGGGATAATCTTCCATATTTGTTTCTCTAGAAACAATTAGCAACACATAATGTGTAAATAATGATTTACAAAATGCATTTGCATGGTAATAATTTCTTCCTTTCTATTAAATAGGACAAATCTATTGATGCTGTTTATGAGCTTTGGTAAAATGGAAGGCCATCACTTAGCAGCTACACAGCTCTCAGTACAGGCAGGATACTTCCAATAGTTTTGATATCTCTGGATAAACAGGTCATCACAGATTTTTAGGGACAAATGGGATCTGTCATGTAGGCCAATTTTGTCAGATAAGGTAACTGAGACCCAGAAATGTGGAGTATCTTGCCCCAAATTGCACAAAACTGTGCTGTGCTTGCTCGGTGCACAGCCTGATGGTATTTATAGAAATGTATGTTGGGACATAAATTGCATTGAGCCAGTTCTTTGGTATGTTCTTTAGTTTACAGCATGATATATATTCAGAGAAGACACAGCCCTTGATTTAGGAGTTTCAGAGCAAACACAGTGACCAGGAGTCATTTTTTAGTTGTACAGGGCTCTTGGGCAGGGGTCTGGAGGCGAATGGCTGTGGGTGTAGCTTAAAGAGTTCATTGTACACCGCCCTGGCATTTAGTTTTCTAGTTCGGATGAGTCTGGTTTCTTACAAGAGGGAACCACTGTGACGCCAGCGTCCTTGTCATTTACCACCAGTTCTATGACCTTGCACTATAAACCTTCATCAACCTTTGTTCATCAGGTTCCTTTCTGGGATTGTGATCCTAAACAGATCCCCCAGAGGGCAGGGATTGATTAAAAATTTAAAAGTGCTTTGGGAAGTCAGAATCAGAGCCTGTCTGAGATTAAGGTATGTTCTTTTAAGAAGCAGCATGGTGCCCTGGCCGGTTTGGCTCAGAGGTTAGAGCGTCTGCCCGTGGGCTGCAGGGTCTCTGGTTCAATCCCAGCCACGGGCACGTACCTCCATTCCAGGCTCCAGCCCTGGCCCTGGCCTCATGCGGGGGCAACCAATCAATGTTTCTCTCTTTCTCCCACTCTCTCTGAAAAAGCAATGGAAAAAATGTCCTCGGGTGAGGATTAAAAAAAAAAAAGAGTATATGAGATTATCTTTTTAAAAAAAAGAAGTAGTATGGTAACTAAGTCTTCCTGGAGTTGTATCGCTCCCAGTGAAATTTTGATTTCTTCTAATTGGTTTTTTAAAATAGCCAGGTATAATAGTATTATTTTAAAAACTGTATGCAAGAGTAATTAAAAATGTAGGGTATAGATTTCTTCCTGTTGTAGTCAAGCAGAGGAAATGGTTGAATTGAAGCCTAAAGCCATTCTGGTACCAAAGTGATACACCTACATTATAACATAATATTTTGCTTTTAGCAAATAACTTTGCTTTCAAAAATTTATCTGTAAACCTCCTTATCATTTAATTTAAAAATAAGATGCTCAATAAATCGGAGAGGGGCAGCACGCTGCAGAATTAGAAGGTTTCAGAAATAAAATGTCATAGGAGTAACTTATTTTATTTTTAAATCTTTTTATTGGTTTTAGAGAGAGAGGAAGGGGGAGAGAGAGAGACAAACATCAGTGTGAGAGAGAAACATCAATTGGCTGCTTCCTCCACGCCCCCTATTGGGGATTGAGCCCTCAGCCTAGGCATGTGCCCTGACCTGGTGCATGGGGTGATGCTCCGCCAACTGAGCCGCACCAGCCAGGGCAGTAGTAACTTATTGTTAAGGCTTTTGTTAATTCAACAAGTCTTTTAATTCCCTGTGCCCATTCCTGTATGGAAAGTTACATGTTCCTAGTAAAACTGGGATCTTTCTTGATTCCCGCCCCCATTTTTGTAGGTAAAATATTTTTTTGTTGATACTAAGTGAATATTAAGAATCTAAAGATATATAGGCTACTTTCTGACAATCACATGTAATTTTATATTTTGATCAAACAGACTTCAAGGGAATGGAGCTCTAAATAAACTTGAATGTGTAGAACCAGAAAAAGCCTTATAAAAGGAAGAGACCCATTGCCCTGAGTAAAAGAAGCTCCTACTGAAGCTAAAAGTAATGTCTGTTTAAAATGTTTAACATACAAGATCCAAAAAGTTGTTCATTTATAATAGACTGGTTCCAGAAGAAAGATAAATTACATAGCTAGATAATTAGTAAGTTAATCAACTTTATTTAAAAAGCAACCTTACCTTATTGTGACTTACACATATGTTATTTTTCATGTATTTGATTAACATTTTTTTGATTAACATTTTAATGTCATGTGTTTAAGAGCCCTTTTCTTACTCTTGAAATTCCAGAGCCTCTAAATATTTCAACATGACCAAATACTAATGTCATTTAGGTTGAGAGTTAATTAATTATATGATCCACGTTTTATACTTTTCAGGAAAGTATTGGGATTATTATATAATATCTGTTTATCTAACACACCATAGAAAGGAGCAACCTTTCCTGAATTCAGCGCACTGTTTCCACCAACTCAAACATGTTCCCTCTCTTGTTACCCCATGTATTGAATATACTGGTTACAACAGTCAAAACAATGGTTGGATGCTTGTAGTAGAAAAGTCCCAAATGCTAGTGGCTTAAATAAGATAGCAGTTTGTTTCTCTCTCAATAAAGGAAGTCCAGGGCAGCAGTCCAGGACGGATACAGTAGCTCCTGGTTATCATGTGGGACCCATGTTCCTATCACTCTACTCTCACACCCTCTACCTGACCTACTCAGAGGCATCTCCTGGTCCGAGATGGCAACTGGAACTCTAGCCATGAAGTCCACGTTACAGGCTGGAGGAAGGAGAAAAGCAGAAGGGCAAAAAGGGGCCCCTCCTAATTGAGCCAGGTCCTTGTAAGCAGCTTTCCTAGACTTTCTACACAGGAGTTCCACTTAGATCTCATTGTTCAGAACTTAGCCACTCGCCACACCTAGCTACGATGGAGATAGGGAGTGTAGTTTTAAATTCTTGGCAGGAATAGGTACAGCTGAAAACCAGGATTTTGTTACTAAGGAATGAGAAGAGAATGGACGTTGGGGTAGGCAATTCCACATGGTTTTGTGTTCCTGTTATATGTGGGGTCTTAGGGCTCCTATGTAGAAACTTAAAACACCTCTATCTGTGTTTGCTATGAGCTATGGTTTCTTAATTTAGAAATGTGGCTTAATTTAGAAATCCTGTTTCTTCTGCGAAGTATCATTTCTTTATTTGGCAATCTTGTCTGACTCTTGCTTTCTTCTTTCCTCTTGCCTTTCAGCTGTTTTGGAAAGAAGTAAGGTTCAGACTTCTCCATGTTAACCATGAGTGTGACACTTTCCCCCCTGAGGTCACAGGACCTGGATCCCATGGCTACTGATGCTTCACCCATGGCCATCAACTTGACACCCACCGTGGAGCAGGGTGAGGGAGAAGAGGCGGTGAAGGATGTGGATGCTGACCAGCAATATGAAAAGCCACCCCCTTTGCATACAGGGGCCGACTGGAAGATTGTCCTTCATTTACCTGAAATTGAGACCTGGCTCCGGATGACCTCAGAGAGGGTCCGGGACCTGACCTACTCCGTCCAGCAGGACTCAGACAGCAAGCATGTGGATGTGCATCTAGTTCAACTAAAGGTAAGGGAGGTTTCTGGGCTCTGGCACATTCCAGACAGGAGGCTGGAAAGGCTGTGGCACCTAGAGCCAAGTTCTGTCATTCTCAATGAGGAAATGTCCAGGAAGAAAAATAGAATAACTGATTTGAAAACATTATCTTTGTAGATAAACATGGACAGAATTCTTTCCTGATTTGACTTTATGCTCTGAGTATCTAGAATAAAGCTGACCTTTGGGGATAATGCTGAAAAGTGGGAAAAAGAGAAGTGTTATAAAAGGTTTAATAAATAGGTAAAACATCAAACCGAGCAGGGATTGTGATATGTGTCTGAGATGATTATCTTCTGTTGAAATTGATGCTGCCGTTGTGGCAAACAGTGGGCTCTGGCACGAGGGGGAAGGACAGGGTTCTCTTTTTGGGACGAGTCATTTCATCTAAGTACAAGGCATCATGCAGGACAAAGGTGCCTTTGTAACAACTAATCTAAAATTCAGACATTGAAAAATGTCTGTGGCTTCTAGAGCCCTTAACAAGACTGATGTTGATAATAATGAAATAGAGGTGCTGTTAAAGAGTGCTGTAATAGAGATTTTGGCCGAGGGACCCCAAAATACAGTGGATCTTGTCCTGCCATAGCCGTTCCTCTCTTCCAGGTCCCTGAGCGAAATGCGTGTTCTGGTCAATGACCAGCAAAGCCAGGCAGATTTATAACCAATCAGGGCATTGGACCCAACCTCCAATGTAGATTTCTAGTCAGGGACTTGAGATCCTAAGGAGAATTCCTTTACCTAAGCCAGTTCACCCTAAATGATGTTGAAACCGAAGGCCAAACAGATTCTTGACTATTAATACTTACATGGCTTGTGCAGCCATCAGGATGAGAGGAAAAATGCGGAGTTAAGAGAAGGCACGTGCCCCAAAGCCTAACCAAAGCCAGCTCAGCTTTCTAGGGCTGGTTCAGGGGATTCTGGATCCAGCTGCCACATGAGAGAGTGTCCAAGAGAGGAAAGGAGGGAGTTGGGAAGAGAGAGAGAGAAAACAAAAGAGCCAGGATGCCAAGGTGACTGGGCTCTCACGAAAGGGTAGCAGAAATGGCTAGAAGCAGCGTCAGTGGAATGCAGGCCTGGCTGGTTGCCACTGCGGCAGCGGGCAGTGCCTCCGCCCCTGGAGCACAGCTCCTTTAATCCAGGAGCAGCTCTCAGCAACTCAGGCTGGAGCGAGAGGGCGGTCAGGGGCCCCACCTCACCCCCGCCTGTTTCCTCTAGTGCTCCCCTCCCATGCGGCTCCCGCAAGTAAATACAGGGCTGGGTTTGTAGGAAAACTGGACTGTCCTCCAAAATCTTTCAGATTTACACAGAAAAGGTGGCAAATGATATAGGAGAATGGGAGAAAATGGAAACCTCTTTAGAAGACGCCACCGAAAATGCCACTAAGGGCCCCTAAAAACAATGTGTTATTTTATTTAATTGCTTAACTAATGCTGAAGTGAAAATTAAAACTTTAATTTCAAGTAGGAGTGTAAAGTTTTTATAAAATCAGCCAAGGTCCTGTTTAGTGTTTGAGAAATCACCTTTAGGGTGACTTGCTTAGCTTTTCACATTGGAATTGCCTATCACCCTCTCGCCTCAGCCAGAAAGCATCTTACACCTGTCCCTCTCCAGCTGTCTGTCCAGCTCTGTCCCACAGAGTGGTCTGTCTCCTCTGCCTTAGGAAGGTAGGAGGTCAAGACAATAATCACATAGTGTAGCTAATTAATGACCTAAAGGGATTAATTGCAATAGTCTTATGTTAATTTAATTCTAGGGTTTCTATTAATACTGTTTTGATGTTTATTTCATCAAACAGTTTTACAACCAACATTCTCGTATAATGTTCTCAAATATTCTGTAATAATAGAGCACAAAGTCATCAACTCTGGCCAGTGAGTTGTGGCCACCTCTCAACTAGGGTTTAGTTTTGGCTCCCTAATCTGCTTAAAGGTTCCCCTTTACTTGTGTAATATTTCTTTATTTGGCCAAACAAGCACTTTCATGCATTTGCTTAAAAAAATGCATTTTAAATACATGTCAGTTATTCAGATCTCCACATTGATCCACAAGAAAAAAGGGGGGATTGGGCTCAGTGTTTTATATATGGAAACACAGCAAAACAATCAGGTAGAAGCAGCTCTCAGTTGAGGTAAATGGCAAAGCAGAGGAGCAGGCCCAGCCTGGCTCCCACTGCCTTGGTGAGTTACTTAATTTATCAATTTACAATAAAAGACAACTGCCACAGGGACAGGAATGTCATGGCTTTAAGGGACCATTTAGGTGCAAGCAATTTCTAAATGTGTCTATTCACTCCATTTTCTCCCATGAGCCCCGCTGCCTAGCTGACACTTCTGCTTGTGCTTCCAGTGAGCATCTCACACCTGATATGCCCATCAGAAAGCTCTTGATCTCCCCTCCCCCATGTCCCCCCCCCCAGTCTTCCCAATTTCAGTAAAAGACACCATTCTTTGCCAAGCCAAAGCATGATTCTGCAGCCTACATACATGTCTATTAACAACCTCAGGGGATCCTTCTTGAAAATGCGCCCTAAAGCCATTCCAGCTCCTCAGCACTACTGATGCTGCCCCCTCTCAAACCCCATCGCTGCTGCCTGGGCTCCCTTTAGAGCCCCTCTGCCACCCTGCAGTTCATTCTCCACACAGTAGCCAATGGGATCCTTTAAAAATATAAATCAGGTCCTGTTACTCCCCTGCTTCCTGTTAGCTTTCAATAAAACCCAAATCTCTTTCTGTGGCTCTGCCTCTGCCAGCTTCTCTGCCCCTGCTTCCTGTTACTTTCCCTTTATTCATAAAAGCTTCAGGCACATTGGAAATTCCAAAGAAATGCCGGGCTTGTTCTTGCCTCCTAGCTTTTCCTGTTCCCTTTGCCTGGGAACTCTCTTCGCCTGTCTTTGCCTGGCAGATCCTGGATCCTCGTCAAGCAGTCAGCCGGAGGTGCAGCCAAGTTCTAGCATGTAGAGGCACAAGCCTGGGAGGGGGTTGGGGTGAGGCGGGGCCTCTGCAGGTTTGGGGCAGAGAGAGCACCAAAGAGAGGAGCTACCGTTCCCTAACTGGTCTACGTGCCTCACATGCCCTTTCACATTGCTTGCTGGTCGATGCATAACTTAAAAAAAAGTTAGTTGAAAAATGCTATTAAAAAACAAAAGTCAACTGAGTAAACTTACAGATCTCTTTGACTTTATTCAATGATTCGTGAATCAGGCAGCACCCCATCTAGCAGAAAGAAAGGAGCTCCAAGGAAGGAAGGCTTTTATAGGCAGAAAGGGAGGAGGGAGGGGAAAGAGTGGATTGTTTCAGGCAAGGGCATCTCATCTTCCGGGGTAAGAGGGGCCTAAGCAGGTGGATGACCTCCCTAGTGCTGACCAGGAAATTCCAGACTGACTGACAAGATTACATTCCTGAGAGAGGCTACAATTGCAGTTAAGTTAGGTATTAAGTCTTAGTTTGGTGACATGGGACTTAGCACAAGTTACTCCACTTGGGCCTGTTGTCTCTTTTTTTAACAATGCTTTTGGAAAGTGCTCGGAGTAGGGTCAGCCTCTGGTTTTATATTAAATGTCACTTTCTCAGTGTAGCTATTTCTGATCTCTATTCTTAAAACACATATCCCCCTTTCCAGCAATTATCTAGCCTATTTTTCAGCTTATTTTGTACAGTGATTCTTATTATTAGCTGCAGTTGTCTTGTTTATTTGCTTGCTTGTTTGTATTAGCCCCAAGGACCTCAAATGTTTAATTATCCACTGTATTCCTTTGCATAGGACATGGGCCTTGCTCCGTGGGGGCTCAGTTCACTTCTGTGGTTGGATAGATGAGCCCAAGTTTGTATGGTCAGTGCCTTCTCTCCCCATACACAGGCTTGTACCAGATGTCACATAAAGAAGGCTGCTTGGTGAGGACTGAATTAGGACAAAGGCATTGGGCGAATCAAGGCCAAGTGCTTTGGGAGCGTTGCTGCCCCATCAGGGTGGTTCAGAAGTCTTGGAGATCTTGCCTGGGGAGTCTGCCTCGGAGAATCTATTCTCTCTGTATGTGGCTGTGCCTGGCCCTCCTCCCCGCCTTTCTGTTTGACTCCTTTTTAGTAAGGGTTTTAGTCAGTAAGTGTATTCTTAGGTCTTCTAGACCTGGAGCCACCCTTTGTCTTTAAAGGTAACTTTATCTTCTTGGTCATTGTGTTGATCTTAAAATTTATTTATCAGAGACTACGCTTATCAGCCTTATTTCCAAGTTCTTAGGGGAAGTTTTATTGTGACCCCCAGGATGAACTACAAACCACTAATATAATATTCCCATGTTAAGGGAGGTGAGGAGTGATTGTTCTAGAGAGTGAATAAAAACATCTAACCTTAAGATTAAAATATGGAAACAATGCAATATATTCTACTGGGTCGTTTTTCCTCATTTTTTTAAAACTGAAAATGCAGTTCACATATTTTGCTTTCGCTTCCAGATATTCTTTAGTAAGAAGCACGAGAAGCCAGCTGAACCATTTTTAGAAACCACCTCCCCTCCTCCCAGTGCTCCTTTGGATTCAGAGACTGTGCTGTGCAGGAAAATCAGACCAAGAGCCTTAAAAGATTTTGACTTTGACTGAGACTTCTGGTCTGGGTGAATGTATTTGGGTGCTAAATAGGCAAATTAGGCACCTCTGCTTACTGATTGACAGTCTTCCTAGAGAAAATATTATTTGTATCCTAGAAACATGATAGCAGGAAAGAGGTGAGGCTTAAGCTAGTTAGCATTAGCTAAGTGACATCGCTGAATGACAAAGAGAAGTGATTTAGCTGGAATCAACTCCCCAAATAATCCACTTTAGATAAATTCTACTCCCTACTACCTCCAGATGAAATTTGTGTCTGTTCTTTGACTTTGGTCTGATTTTCAAAATTAGAATCCAGTGACTCACATGGGGTCTGGAGGGTTTGCTAGAACAAAGGCTTGAATTCTATCCACGGCTGGGGTTGGCACATCGCATGTGCCCGATGGTGGAAGTCTTGGGATGATGGAGCTCTTGGGAGAGGGTCTGGCCTCACTATGGAGCAATGAGTCTGCCCCAGCACAGGAAGAAAGGGAGGGAGTGGTGGTTTGTGGTAAAGTGTGTTCCTGGGCCTGGAACCCATCCCGAGCAGCCGCGCCCTGGGCAGCCTGGGTACCCAGTGAGGGGAGTGGTGAGACCTGGAGGGCCTGTCTCAGCTGACTCTCCACCTGGGCTTCTCCCCAACCCTTGCTCAGCAGGTGTAGGGGAAAGTATAGTCTCCCACTGTTGCTAACTGAGTTCCGCCTGAGGTGGCAGAGATGCTACCAAAGCCTCAGCTAGAGAGTCCCAGGTCTGCTGCCTGTGACAGTGAGCAAGTCAGGGTTGATTTTGGACAAATCTAAAATGCCCTAGGATTCTCAGAAATTCTCGATAAAAGAAACTGTAACTAAACTTCTAACATCAGTAGTTTGGGGAGTGGAGGATTCTGATCTTAATGTTAATATAACCACATGTTAAAGCCCGAAACATTCAATTCATACCATCTCTGGGTTTCCGATTTCTAATGCATCTAAAGTTAAGTAAGCATCAGTATTTTTTTTGGTATTTTTTAAAAAATATATCTTTATTGATTTCAGAGAGAGGAAAGGAGAGGGAGAGAGAGAGGTAGAACCATCAATGATGAGAGAGTCATTGATCGGCTGCCTCCTGCATGCCCCTGACTGGGGATCAAGTCGGAAACCCGGGCATGTGCCCTGATCGGGAATCGAACCCCGATCGCCTGGATCCTAGGTCAACGCTCAACCACTGAGCCACACACGGCTGGGCAGTAAGCATCAGTTTAAGCTTGAAGACAAAATATCTTTGTTTTTTGTGAAGTGTAAATATTTTTCTTTTTACCCTTTAGACTGTTGTTTTTCAAGAAGTCCATTTCAGTCCATTTAATGAGTTGTGAAATCAATTTAGTGAATTAAAGAGCTAAAACAATAAAATAGAATTACATGAAGTAAGGATAAATACTATTTTGTGAAATTTGGTTTTAGTTATATACATTTATATGTGTGTGTGTGTGTGTGTGTGTGTGTGTGTGTGTTTGTCTTTCTCTGAGTCAAGGCCAGAACAGTTTGATAGTTGCTGCTTTAGACCACTCTCAACCTTTGGTATGTACTTTAATTTTGGAAAGTACTTTAATTATGTAAGTAAATGCAGCCTGGTACAAACTTTTGCAACACCATTGCTTTTTGTACTTATATGGGATCAGAACTGACATGAAATACCCATTAAATGGCAACCTCAAAAGCATATTCTAAGCCTCAGGAACCTGGAAAATGAAGTTGATTTCTCTGTTGATGGGTATGAAGATGTTAAAATTTTTTATTTTCCCTAAAGCCCAGATTTGTGGCTGGAATCTCTTCTTTGGTTGATGTGTCTTCCTTAGGAGGTATCTTCTCAGAAAAGCTGGATACTTGTTGTAAAGTGTCCTGGGAGTGTGGTTTCAGTATAACACTTATCAGTGGAAAAGTTTCTCCTATTAGAATCCAGATCATTTAAGAATATTTGATATTATTGACCAATAAAATGAATGAAATAAAAAGAATATTTAGTGCTTGAAAAGCTAATTTTAGATGCTTAGGAGATCCAAATATGTGGGAAAATTTATCTCAATTATTGATTAATTATCTTCCACCCCCTATACACACATCCTATGCTGAAAAATAGGCTAAGTGCTAAATAAATACTTTTTGATTATTAAATGATTAATGTACAGAGCGAGGCAAAAGTAGGCTTACAGTTGTGAGTACACAAAGCAGTTTATTTTTGTATTATTATTTATTAAGTATTGCAGTTTTTTCCATACAAACAACTGTAAACCTACTTTTGCCCCACCCTGTATTTTCATCATGAGAGATGAGCTCAAAGTCTCAGATCTAGCACATGTTTTATACTGCATATGAAGAGTCTTGCTTAAGACATGGAAAGGGCAACATGGAAAAATTATCTTTGGTAGTTTCTGACCATTATTATGGAAGATTTTTGGGTATGTATGAATCTTAGCCACATACACTAATGTATGTAGAGCTTGGGATGGGAGCATTAATTGTTAAGGTGGTCTAACAAGTCCACCAGAAGACCCAGCTGTGTAATTTTTATTTAGCAATAGTAGCATGGAAAATGAAGAGTGTCATAGACTTCACAGTGTGAAAGAAACCATAAAAACAGGGTGCGGAGAAAAGTAATAAATATAAATGTAATTGAAAATGAGTCCAATGAGAAAAGTCTTAAGAAACTGGCATTATTTTGATTAGAGAAATGTTATTGGGATTTGTTACTTTAGAAATGGGTTAAAAATAACGTCAGCGTGAGCTGTCACTGAACAACAATAGCCATCAGTTTTTATGTTTTGAGGGGGTTAGATGTTTGTAGGGGCAACCCACCAGAAACAGTATATGAGTTAACTTTTCCAGTTGCCTAGAGAATTTTCAGTTCAATAGATTTATTGAATTCCTGATATGTACCAAGAATTTTTACTTACAGTATTTTATTTAGTCTTCTCCATAAGGAAATTGAATCTCAGAAAGGTTGGCAGGTGATCAGCTTGGAAGTCAAACCATGCTTTTTGAGCCTCAAGTTCAATACTTTTTCTACTTTAGTGCAATGACCTCACACCCTCTAATGGTGTGAAAAATTTTAGTGACTATAAAGTATAAGATAATAGTTCTGGTTTTCTTGTTCTATATGGTTAAGATGAATGGATGTGAGGGTGGGAGGGCTCTTTATTATTTTATTTTATTTTATTATTTTATTTTAATTTTATTTTAAGAAGACTCAACTATGTGTAGTTTAATTCATCACAAGTAAGAATGTGAGGGTTTTGAAGAGGGGACATAAATGAAATCTGGGGTCCTTTTGAGCAAGGGTATTGATAGCTGCCCTGAACTGGGGGGAAAACTTGTTTTCTTCTTTCTCATCATTATTTGCTGCTACTTTATCAACTCTCCCCCCTTCAAAATTTTATAACTCAAAAGAGGGAAAATTTGATATAATTAAAGTAAAGTGGTACTAAGGTGTGAATTACTAGTATCCCTACATGGAAGTGGATAGAGCAAGAGAAATGTTAACAAATCAATTGATTTCCAGGTATGATATGTATATAGAGACAGTTGTACTCATCTTTGGCTACACAGTAGAATCTCCCGGGAAGCTTTAAAGAAGCCTTTTCCCAGGCCATGTTCCAGACTAGCTACATCAGAAACCGGGCTTGGACCTGGGCATCAGTACTTTTAAAAAGACTCCTCAGGGGATTCCAGTGCAGTTAAAGCTGACAACCCCTGGAAGCAGATGTTTTTGAGCTGGAAGGAGATGTTTCTGAGCTGGAAGGAGATGTTTCTGAGCAGAGGGCTTTTGGATACATCTTGCTCGTTCCATGCATTCTCTCTTATATACAAAAAGACAGCCAGGGATTTCTTTTTTCTCTTTTTTTGCTTTGTTATTCCTCACTCAAGGATATTTGTTCAATTGGTTGCCTCCTGTCCACTCTCCAGTCCTGCCCTTGACCGCAAGTTGAACCCGTGACCCTTCGATGCTAGGGCCAATGCTCTAGCCACTGAGCCAAACCAGCCAGGGAAGGGATTCCTTTATTTAGGAATCAAGACTTCTCTAGGACTCTTTGAACTTCTTCAGTGTCTTAAGTGACCTCAGAAAGTCAATAAAAACAATGGGAGGGAGGGAAATAGATCCATGCCAGTTCTAGAACATACATTTTAATGTACCATCTCATGTTATTCTCTTAAATTATTTTACATACAAAAGAAAAACCAAATCCAGATAGAGTAAACGCTTCTCTCTTACTTAATTCTCACAACAACTTTTTGAACTAGAAATTATTTTACGGAGAGGTCCAGACACAGGGCTGCCTACCGAGTTGTGCAGGTTATATGTGATTGGCACCTCCTGAGGCTGTGCCCGGCACCGCCTGCACAGCTTTCCCTGGCCGCCTTGTCCGGGCAGGGAGATAGCCGAGCAGAGCGCGCTTGAATATGAAAGACAAATGGGCCTCTTTCCCAGGAGCCAAGGAATGATGAATGACATACATCACTGAGCTTAGTGGAGACATTCTGAACAACCATAAATACTTTGAATGCCTCAGAGGAGTCTGGGCTTGATCCAGTAGTCATAAGGACATCTGCAAACAAAGAAATACACGGTAAAAACCTGTGTCTTGGGATGAGTTTTCAGGTCTGTGCATGTGATCTGGGAAAGGGGGAGAGTGAAACTGTAATGAGGATGGATGTTCAGTAAATGGAGCAGAATGTCTGGGCTTGGGGGCGTGGGAGGGGGAAGGAAGAAAAGGGCCGGCAGACCAGGGAACTGATGCAACCCCAGAGGCAGCAGGGAAGTCAGAGGCAACCGGCTCTCCGTGGCTTAATTTGCCCTCATCAGGCTCAAACTGAACTGATATGTCTACTGTCACTTGGTGTTAGGGCTGAGGGCTGTATTTCTTTGTATAAATGTGAAGGGAACAAAAAAGAGCAGGATAGAAATTGCTCCTGTGTTCACTTTAGCCGTGTGGCTTTTCAGAGTAAGCTGCTTCTATTGTTCTGTGATACCTTAATGCCCCAATTTTCCTCATTATTTGAATGAGGCAAATGTGCCAAATACATCATTAAATGGAAAAGGAACGTGTGAGATGAAAATGGAAAGCGATCTGCTCCTTTCCCGAGGAAGAGGGAACGGGGGCAGGGTCCGCTGGAGAATGGTTCACAGGGACGGACACTGGCCTTAGGCAGATTATGAAGGAAGTCTTCAGTGCTTTGTGCAGATTTTCCTCTTTCCAGAACCTAATTTCTATCAAAAGATCCTCTAAAGTAACTAAAAAAATAGTCTTTTTTTTTTTTTTTTTTAAATATATCTTTATTGATTTCAGAGAGAGGAAAGGAGAGGGAGAGAGAGAGATAGAAACATCAATGATGAGAGAGTCATTGATCGGCTGCCTCCTGCAAGCCCCCGACTGGGAATCGAGCCCACAACCTGGGCATGTCCCCTGACCGGGAATCGAACCCCAATTGCATGGATCCTAGGTTGAAGCTCAACCACTGAACCATGCCTGGCAAGGCAAAAAAAAAAAAAAGAGTCCTAACAATGGCTGAAGCTCAAACTTTGGAATTAATGTTATCACACTGATCATCTCTGTAATTGTGGGAGTCAGGCATTAGTGACAAGATGGGGAGAGAGCCCTGCAAATAACACCACATAGAAAGCTACCTCATTTATGCATGTCTGTGTCCCCATCCTAGAAATAACTAGCAGTGAAATGTTGTTTTTAAAAATATTTTAACTACATTAGCTTCCCTTAGCTTCCAGCTGCCCGCCCAGATAAAGTACAAATGCCTGGGCATAGCCTATAATTTCCTTCACAATCTGGACCCAGTCAGCTTATTGTTTCTTCTGACATTTCCTTTCCTGTACCTCTAAATAGCAGGTCCTTTCAGAAATCCATGCCTTGGAACACGGTTGCTCTCTCCCTGGGAAATCACCTCACTCCTTGCCCCAAACTTCTCTCTCTGGGAAAATTGCTACACATCCTTGAATCATAGCTAAAAATGTCATCTACCTGGTGAAACCATTCTGAAGGCCAATCTGGTCAATCCTTTTGTGGGTTCTCCGATATTTTCACACGGTGCTCACTGTAGCATGGTGGTGGACACAGCATTCAATCTGAGTGATTATTACTCTAGCTATTATGAGGAATCTTGTCTTTTCTATTTCATAACTATGTATCTCTGTTGATACATTTGTATGACTTCAAAATCAGGACAGAAGGAAACAATCCACACACAAAACATTTCCTCTGATTATTTTGTTGATCAGATACAAGCCTATATACCTAGACCTGTGAATAATTAGCAGGCCTTCCTTAGGTAAAGTTAGTTCCCACACCTATGCTGGAAATCTGAGGACATGCACTTTTTCATTTTGTTTGGCCTTTGGCAGGACATCCTGGATACTTTACACTTTAGGGATATGATTGGGAGGGATCCTCACCTCAAAACTCTAAGATTTCAAAAATAATGCATTAATGAACATTCAGAGGTAAATCATATTGGTAATGAAAACTTCGTGTCATTCAAGAATTGTTGTTGCAAGGAGACAGTCAAAGGTGATGAGGTATTTTAGCTTATTTATCTGAGCTTTTCTGTACTATATTTTATAGACAAATGTAGAATTTGTGTAAGTGGATACACAGATACCTCATTATTGTGGCAAAAACTATTTATTAAACACCCATGTGGACTTGATTTGCTGGGTTCTGTTTAAATGTGTTGTTAACTCTAGTAGTTCTCCGTAGAGTTTATATTTTTAAAATTTTGGTATTCTATATTGAGTAATGAGCTAGATAAATCAAAATTAATCTAAACTCTGCATGGATTAATACAGTAGCTACATTACTTTTTGTGTGCATGATGACATGCTTTTCTTTTCATTTTTCTCTCTCTTTTTGGCTTATGATCTATATGTACCTCTTCTTGATAAGTTATAAACCTGAAGTGTCTGTTTTAAAAATATTTCTTTTTAAACTTTCATAAATAAAGTGTTAGATGCGTAAAAATATATTATGTTAGAAAAAAGTGGTAAATTTTCTTAGGTTTTAAAAATTGTTGGGCTTAGCTTTTCCTACGGATCTACAAGCAATTATTTTTTGTCTGTGACAGGATCATAAATGAGAATAAATATTTCATAGCTATTTAATGTGGTTATCCTAAAATTCAGAACATCTTTTAAAATGCAATTCCATAAATGTGTTGCAGGCTTCCAGAACACATTTATTAAGAGCTCACAGCACAAGACTTTTTAAAGAATATGCTCTTATTTAATATGATTTTATGGTTTCTGCTTTTATTTTAAAAAGCAAACTTAGTAAATTGTATTCCTTATCAAAACGTGGGTTCTTTTGTTTATTTTATTTTGGCCTTTTATTGATATTTTTGTATATTTGTTAGTCAAAGATGAATAAAAATCTTATTCCAAACTGAAGCTATTTCAGAAGATGACGATGTTTCTCTTATATTATGACCCCAGCTAGACATTGCAGCACAAATTCTAGGCTCACTACTCTTCTCATCCACATCTAACTTAAAACGACCCACCCAAGGCCTAGTACACAACTCCTCTCTCTGCTCTAAGGCCATCCTGGATGCTCTAATCCCACACTGTGGGTAGCACCCACTCTCCTGACCCATGGTTTAGCACCAGCGTTAGCTATCTAGCATTCTTATTTGCTTTCTCATATGTTGTTTTCTAATTTCCTCAAAGAAATCTAAAAACTTTTTAAGGGAAAATTCTCCCACTCCTTTTTTAAAATAAAACTATTTTTGGTCAACTGATTGAATCCTCACATTACCATTTTAAACTTTCCCTTCTGCTCCAAGTGGCATTCGCTTGCCAGGGAAACCATAACTTCCCAGTATTTCAGTGAAATAATACAATGAATTTATAAGCATTTTACAATTAGTATCAGTGTTCACAGAAGTTTTGATGTTAGGGCTAGGCCAAAACAAGCAGAATTTTGCTGGAATTAACTCAGAGCAAAATTTGCCATTTTCCTAATAAGACTGAGGTGAAAAGTAACCTTAATTAAGTTCCTTTTAAGACAACAGACTCCAGTTAATATAACCCAAAGTTTTGGGCCAAATTAAATCTCTAAGTTTTTTGCAAGATTTTTAATCACTTTGATTCTTCTAAATCTTGAGTGTAACACATATTTATGTTTGAGAGCAGTGGAATTATGAATCCAACTCCATCTTGGACTACTTGGCAGCTTAATATCAATTTACATCCATTCTTTGCCCAAGTGAGAGCTGGTATGGAAATGTGCTCGCCCATGACATTCTAACAGCTTCTATAGTAGGAGTCTTGGTTTCAAAGGTTAAAACAGGTACACCGATATATTTAAATAAGTCATAAATCTGTCCATGCACACTGCATTTTCTGTAGTAAGGAGAACACAGGGGGAAGAACTAGAAATGAAATGCACTGACATTTTGATTAATGATGCTCGGGACCAAAGGTCCTCTTGCAAGGGAGGAAAAACATCTATAAATCAGGAGAAGCTGAGTATTTTTTCTCTGTAGTTGGATAACAACAGTACCTCAGTGGCAGCTTCTCTTTGTTCTCAGCTGCTTGGAGTAGAACCAAAATCCGGTGTCCAAGTTCTGTCACTAACCTTATGATGTGGCAACACCTCCCTTTTCTGGGTCTCAGCTTCCTCATTTGTAAAATGAGGGAACTATGGGGCTCCTTCCAGCCCTAACATTTTGTTAAAATAACCAGGCACACCCTAAGCAAACTGAAATTCTGCCAAGTGTGTGGCTCTTTCTGCATCCGGATGAGGACCCTTCCTTCCTCTTAAAGCTCCTCACGTCTCCTACTCTGCTAGTAATAATACTACCAGCTACCTAGCATTTATGCTTGCCTTCCTCGGAAAGCTTTGCACGCATCCTCTCAGTTAGTCCTTACAATAGTACCTAGACGTCTGTTGCAGGACTTGAGCCACAGAGGTTAATTGGCTCATCTATGGTCACACAGCTAGGAAGTGGTGGAGTGAGGAGAAAAACCAGGTCTTTTTAATCCTCGAGTCTGTTAATCCTTTTTGGATTAGACATTTCTTTGAGAATATTATAAAACTGTAAACCATCTTCTCAAGACACTGCACACACATGCCCGTGATGTCTTGTATACTATTTTAAGAGGCCCTTTGAAACCCTTTCTCGAGGACTCCAAGTTGACTTCTGTAGTATACTACTATATCATACTGTGCTTTTGGTTTATTTTTTCCTGATTTTAAAATGAGAAGATTCTGAGAGAGAGAGAGAGAGAGAAAGAGAGAGAGAGATTGAAAATGCATGCATACTCCATTCCACAGTCTTAGAAAGTAGTCCAGAAAGTAGTCATCTGGATTCTAGCTTGGGTTAGGTTTTTTCACATACATGAACGTAGGGGCTTTGGGGAGCTGCCCAGTCCCAGGTAGATGGTGGGATTGCAAGAGAGATCACCTTGAAAAGTTAACTTTCCAGCCTGCTCTTTAATTCCTGAATTTCCTCTTTCCTCCACAGTGGTTTTCTTTCTATAATTAGAGATAAAGCATTAAAAATAAATGTCATGGGGTGAAGTAATGCACAGGCTTGCATTCATATCAAGAATAAATACTGGAGGCTTTCTTAGAAAAGGTGTTTTGATGGAGGAGAGGATCCTTGGCCCATAAAAAGTAGGTGGAAGGGAAAGGCTTCAGCAAGAGGCCCTGCCAATAAACTCCAAGTTTTTCACCTCAGGGCTTGAGGACTACTGATCTAATGCGAGCAGAAGAAACTAGATTCTAAGCACATTGGTCATAACTACTAAAACACTTGAAGATAATTCTTAAAACTGGGTAAGGCCGTCTTCTAGAGTTTATAGGGCATACTGGGATGTCCCAGTCCCTTTTCTTGATGGTGGCTCATTTAGTTCCAGCTGCCTCAGGGATTTCAGAAGCACACTGGGAATAATGAAAGATTGATGCCTCATTAGCATCGGCCAGTTTATCATGCTGGAATGGGGGTTCTTCAAATCAGTGACAGTCCATTGTCATCCTCCTCATGCCTCCCCCCCACCCCACCCCTGCTGGCCCAGTGCCAGGAGTGAGGCAAAGTGCAAAGCCCCAGGATGTGGAGGCTGCAGGCCTGGTTCTGATCCTGTCTCTTACTAGAAGTTAGACACCAAGCAATTCAGTAATTTCTACGAATCTTAATTTCCTTAGCTGTAAATATTTACATCTAAAGGCTATTGTAAAAATCAAGTCAGGTCATTCTTTAGAAGAATTTGTAAATCTCTCAGGTGCTACAAACATGCTAGTAGTTCTGCTTATGATTATAATTTCCCAGTCCACACACTGCTTGTTTTTGTGATGATAGCAGAGTGAGCTGCCAAGTGTGTGTATGTTTATGTGCTAGATTTGTGGCAACTGTATATTCTGCTAATCATAATACTCTTCTATAATTTGCCTTGGCCATTAAGACACAATAAAATATAGCCTTAATAGATTTGGCCTGCAAGAGGTAGGACATTTTATTTAAAAGAATGAAATAAAAAACAAATTTGATTTCATATCATGCAAATATAAAATTCTACTGTATTAGTATACTTCTCCCCATTTCCACTGCATAGTACTGAACATACCTCGGTCTTTCTCAGGATTAGGGATACTGCAGTTGTTGAAGTTGTCACTTAGAACATCATTTTCACAAAATAGAACAATGTAGATTTAGATGTAGTAGAAGAGTTATGTTTAAGTTTCCTTTTCCTCAAATATCCTTTTCTGGGATTTGTTTTTCTCCTAAAAAGTGGAGTAAGGGGAGGATCTAGTTAATTGAGGACCTTGGTTAATTATAGTTTTGCTGTTAAGAACACTCCAATTTGGGCCAATTCTGTCTTTAAGAAGGCTTCTTTAGAATCCAAATATAGAAATGAGTCTTCTATATGAATTTGTTTATTATATCTTGTTTAAAATAGCAAAATATTAAGAAAACAAAAAGCGGGAAAAGTGGTTTCATTATATTTCATCTATCTACTAATCTGGTAGTGGAAAAAGTTAATTTACTTGGGGAAAATGTTTTAGATTTGCAAATAGGTTGGTGTTTGGAAATACCTGTGAACAAACATCCCTCCTGCTTTGTGCAGGTCTAAAAGTCAAATGAGCCTTTAGCTGGTCCGTATGATTCCCTAAGACTCAATTTTATACTGGCTGGATATGAGAAAACAAGCTATTTTGTGGCTTCAGTAGATTTTGACATAATCAAAACATTTAAGTGGAAAACATGAGCTTCCTAATCACTACAAATCCATTCAATGAGCTGAGTAATTCATCATCCTTGCAAAAAATCTGGCCCTGCTTTCAAAGCTCCAGCTTCTATTTTCTGCTTCCTTTCATTTATCACTCTTTCTTTCTGGTCCATTCTGCAGAGCTAGCACAAAGGACGTAGCTTTCTTGGCATAAAGCTATTTATTTGCTAGTATGTGAACCAGTATTTAGGAAACTTGTCAAATTAGCATGATCATGGCCAGATAAGGAAATCAGGTTGTAGGCATAGCAGCTCCTTAGAGAAACTAATTTTTGACTAATTTATTCCTGTATCTTCTGGTTGTCTCCTAAGTATAAGAGGGTTGATTTTGTTGTTGTTGTTAATATTTAAACCAACTAGTCAATATTTTTTCTGATTATAGAGTAATGCGTAATCATAAAATAAATAAATAAATATTGATGTCTACTGCTGTCCAATATGGTAGCCACTGGCCACTTATAGATATTTATAGATTAAATTAGTTAAAATTAGATAAAACTAAAAAAAGTTCAGTTCCTTAGTCTCACTAGCCACATTTTAAGTGTAGTTAGTGGAAATTGTATTTAACAGCACAGAAGAACATGTCCATAATTGCAGACATTCTGTTTTAGCCTGTACTTCCTCCACCCCTTTTCTTGTGGCCGTATCTCCATTTAATTAACTATAGCTCTTCCTTATAATATTTAAAAAATTTATCTTTACTGTTGAAAGTATTACAAATATTTCCCTTTTTCCCCATTGAACCTCTCCACCCTGCACCCCTCCCCGCAGGCCTTCACCACACTATTGTCTGTGTCCATGGGTCATGTATATATGCATATAAGTTCTTAGGTTAATCTCTCCCCACCCACCCCAGTCTTTGCTCTGAGATTTGTCTGTATGTTCCATGCTTCTATGTTTCTGGATCTATTTTGTTCATCAGCTTATTTTGTTCATTAGATTCCACATATGAGTAAGATCATGTGACACTTGTCTTTCTCTGACTGGCTTAGTTCCCTTAGCATAATACACTCCAGGTCCCATCATGCTGTCTCATAGGGTAAGGGATCCTTCCTTTTTACAGCTGCATAGTATTCCATGGTATAAATGTCCGAGAAGATGCTTGATATGATTTCAGTCTTCTTGAACTTGTAGAGACTTGTTTTTTGTCCTAACATGTGGTCTATCTTTCAGAATGTCCCATGTGCTCTTGAGAACACATATTCTGCAGCTTTAGGGTGAAATGTTCTGTGAATGTCAATTAAATCCATCTGATTTAGTGTATCATTTAGAATCACTGTTTCCTTGTTGATTTTTTGGTCTGAAAGATCTATCCAGTAAAGTCAGTGGGGTGTTAAAATCCCCTACTATGATTGTTTTGCTGTCAATCTCTCGTTTAAAGTCCTCCTTAAGTTTGTTTTTTCCCCCCTAGCCTGTGTGAGTCTTTTGTTTTAAGGTGGGTCTCTTGTAGACAGCACATATTTGGGTCTTGTTTTCTTATCCATCCAGCTACCTGAAATCCTTTGATTAGAAGATTTAATCCATTTACATTTAAGAGTATTATTGATAGGTCCTTATCTATTGCCATTTTAATTCTTTATGCCTATGTTTCTCTCTCTCTTTTTCTACTTCATATTACAGCAACCCCTTTAACATTTTTTGCAATGCTGGTTTGGTGGTAATAAACTCCTTTAGCCTTTTTTTTTGTTTGGGAAGCTCTTTATTTCACCATCTATTTTGAATGATAGCCTTGCTAGATAAAATAGTCTTGGTTTCAGGTCCTTGTTTTGCATTACCTTAAATACTTCATGCCATTCCCTTCTGGCCTGTAGAGTTTCTGATGAGAAATCAGCTGACAGCCTTGTGGGAGCTCCTTTGTAGGTAACATATTGCTTTTCTCTTGCTGCCTTTAAGGTTTTCTCTTTGTCTTGAATATTTGGCATTTTAATTATGAAATATCTGGGCACGGGCCCCTTTGGGTTCTTCTTTCTTGGGACTCTCTGTGCCTCCTGAACTTGTGTGACATTTTCCTTCACCAGGTTCGGGAAGTTTTCGACCATTATTTCTTCAAACAGGTTCTCTAACCCTTACTTACTTTCTAGATCTTCTGGTACTCCTATGATGCAAATATTGGTATATTTCATATTGTCCCACAGCTCCCTTAAACTGTCCTCCTGTTAATGTTTTTTCATTTTGGTTCTCAGATTGAGTGATTTTTTTCTACCTATCTTCTAATTTGCTGATCTGATCCTCAGCTTCCCCTAATCTGCTGTTTATTCCTTCCAATTTTTTTTTTTATTTCTACTATGTCATTCTTAATTTCCTTCATAGTTTCCATTTCTTTTCTCATGCTGTTGAGCATCCTTATGATCAGTATTCTGAACTCTATATCTGTTAAATTGCTTATCTCCATTTCATTTCGCTCTTCTGGAGAATTCTTTTGTTCTTTCATTTGAGGCTTGTGTTTTGTGTCCCCATTTTTGCTGCCTGTTTGTATTTTTTTCTATGTATTAGGTAGCTCTGTTAGGACTCCCAGTCTTTTGATGGTCTCTGGAGCAGGCCAATGTCAGATGCTGTTTGTCCCTTCCTTATCTTTTTTAACGATGTATAGTAATTCACTGCCTGAATGTGCCTTAATTTATTTGCCAAGTCTGCTAATGATGGACATATAGGCTTCTTCTATTTCTTTCTGTTATAAAAAGTACAGTGATTATTATCTTTGAGCATATATCTTTTTTTGGTACTTGTGTAAATTATTTAATATTGGAATTACTTGGTCCAAGGCTATGCATGTTTCACATTTTGGTACATATTTCACAGATGCCTTCCAGAGACTGTGTCAATAAACACTGCCTTGGTTGATTGTGAAAGGGCATTCAAATCTACCAGAGCAAGTCACTGAACCTTTTTGTTTCATTTAATTTTTCTATTCAAAATAGGAATAATAATACTTACCACTTACCTTACTAGGTAGTTACTACAAACAAAATAATATTTGTGAATACTTTATTTTATTTATTTTTTTAAATATATCTTTATTGATTTCAGAGAGAGGAAAGGAGAGGGAGAGAGAGAGATAGAAGCATCAATGATGAGAGAGTCATTGATCGAGCCCACAACCCGGGCATGTGCCCTGACCAGGAACCGAACCCTAGTCACCTGGATCCCAGGTCGACGCTCAACTGCTGAGCCACACCCGGCCGGGCGATATTTGTGAATACTTTAAACAAATAAAAGGAAAGTTGCTACTGTCATGTATGATATTTATATAAACCATCCATTGATTGTAAGGATGGAATTCAGGGACCCTTAATCCTCTGTGATCTAGTTTAACACCCAAAATAAGAAATAATGGTGGTGGTAATTGTGGAGAGAACATGACTTTGAAGACTTCATCGTGGAAAAGGAATCCCTGGTTTCAGAAACATATAAAGAAAGGATTTTTATATACAAGGACGTTTAGAGAAGTGGGATAATTTTTGTTTTAAAATTAGAATGGGGTGAAACCTGAGAGGTCATCCAACCCCACTCATTCCACAAATGAGAAAGCAGAGGTCCAGAAAGGTTACATGAATCCTCAGATTCACATAGCTAACAAGGTTACACCCCAGCCTTCTGATATCCATCCAGCATCCTTTTCTGTATATCCCACAGCTCTAAGTGACACAATCAAGGTGTGGCAGGATTTGCACTATGCCTCAGATGAAGTTTGAGCCAGTGTCACAATTCGGTCTGATAAACAGTATTTATCTAGAAGTTTATTCTTGATATAAATGCTTGTATAGGCTAACTGGGCCATTTGAAAGGCAGGCTGTCAAATGCTTATTAGCTACTTGAAATTCCTGTAGTGATAACAGAATTTTTCAAACTGACTCTTGAAGCCAAATTACAAATCACAATTTGTTTGTCACAAATGGCATCCAAGTTAGACGGCATTCCTTAGAAATGAATTGTTTGTTGAAGCTCTCAGAGTTTCTGTCTTTATCACATTTCTGAAACTAGAATTTAATACTCTAATTTACTTTTTGACTTTACATAAGAAACCATAAGGATGACAGCTTCAAGTTTTCCAGAAGGTTTTAATCAGCCTGCAAAACCAACCTCATGGCCATGTCCTCCCCGTCCTGTCTGAACATGCCTTTAAAGTACTTTCCCTATGTAACTGTGCCCAGTTGCCTCCTTCAAGATCTCTTTTACTGGCATTTTTTGAATGTTTAATAGCTGCTAGCAATAAATAACAGAGAAATTAAGATCGATGACCCCTTTTTTATTTGCATATGGGTCTTCTAAGAAACTGTAAGAACTCTTAAATTTAGAAAGGGCAGACCCCTCTCCAGTGAGTCCTGTGCTGGACTGCAACATAATGAAAATGCTTGTCTTCCTGCAGGACCCAAATCCCCATGAGGTTTCTAGCAAAGCACAGCTTCTCATGTGGCAATGCCAGGTTTCTATATTACAGGGCTTTCCAACGTGGCACCTGCTGATGCAAAGCAGGAGATAGTAAGGTGACAATGTAAGGACCAATGGTCTGTTGGAGCAGACCAATAGATAAATTACAGTGAAAATTTAATTTTTACATGAGACAAAAAGGTGGCAAATATACACTTTTAGGTGTTTAAAGAATTATTTTTTATTTCACATTTCTCTTTCGCTATATAGGTAAAAATGCATATAATTATACATTTTGAACAGATAGGTTTATTTTTCCTGAAATAAATGCTTTTTATGTTGACTCATTTCATTTATTCTTTTAAAAATGTGTTTGTATGTTTTTCTTGAATATATAGCAATTGAACAGTGTTTGTCTTGAACATGTAGCAATTGAATGATGTGGATATGAGAATTTCTATCGGAATAGAATCTGCATGTATTTGCCAAGTTGTTATCAGTCATGGTTTACTCAAAACCCCAAGAAGTTCTTCCTTGAAAATAAATTTGCATGCCTTTCCCTTTTTGTTGAAGTAAAATTGGTTTATTCCAAAATTTGCCTTCGTGATGGTGTTGCTAGGGGGAAAAAATGGTGAACCTTATAGTTCCTGTCCCCTTATCTCCTTCAGAGTGATTAATGTTTTAATCAGTGGTGTCTTATTTTTCAATTCTATAACTGCCCCAAACCTACTTTGGAAATACATGAAGTATAAATCCTAAATAAATGACTAATTATCCATCTGCTTAGGTAAAATGAGTTGGTAAGGGAAGATGATGGATTGGTCAACATTCCAAGTGGCCACTTTGATGACAGTGAGGGATAGAGGAAGGGATTTTGTTGTAATCTTTTTTTTTAAATTTATCTTTATTCTTGAGAGTATTACAGGTGTCCCATTTTTCCCAATTGACCCCCTCCACCTCGCTCCCACCCCCTCCCCAGGCCTTCACCCCATTATTGACTGTGTCCATGGGTTATGCATATATGCATATTACTTCTTTGGTTAATCTCCTCCCACCCTCCACCCCCGTCCTTCTTTCCTCAGAAATTTGATTGTCTGTTGAATGTGTCAATGTCTCTGGATCTATTCAGTTCGTCAGATTCTTTTGTTCATTAGCTTCTTCTTAAAGAAGACCCTTCAATTTTTCCTGTAGTGCTGGTCTGGTGGTGATGAACTCCTCTACCTTTTTGTTGTCTGTGAAGCTCTTTGTCTGACCTTCAGTTCTAAATGATATCTTTGCTGGGTAGAGCAATTTTGGTTGTAGTTCCTTGTTTTTCATCACTTTGAATATTTTTTTGCCACTCCCTTCTGGCCTGCAAGGTTTCTGTTGAGAAATCAGCTGACAGTCTTATGGGTGCTCCCTTGTAGGTAACTAATTGCTTTTCTCTTGCTGCTTTTAAGATTCTCTCTTTGTCTTTAACCTTTGGCGTTTTCATTATGATGTGTCTTGCTGTGGGCCACTTTGGGTTCCTCGTTTGGGACCCTCTGTGCTTCCTGGACTTGTAAGTCTATTTTTTTCCCCAGTTAGGGGAAGTTTTCTGTCATTATTTTTTCAAATAGGTTTTCAATTTCTTGGTTTCTTTCTTCCCCTACTGGCACCCCAATATTACGAATGTTGGGCCTCTTGAAGTTGTCTCAGAGGCTCCTTATACTATCTTCATATTTCTGGATCCTTTTTTCTTTTTGCTCTTCTGGTTGGGTGTTTTTTGTTTTCTCATGTTCCAAATTGCTGATTTGATTCTCAGCGTCGTCTACTCTACTGTTGATTCCCTATAAATTATTCTTCATTTCAGTTCCTGTAGCCTTCATTTCAAATTGGTACTTTATTATGTTATCGATTTTCTCAGTTATTTCCCTAACAGTATGCTTAAACATCCTTATAAACAAAATTCTGAACTCTATCTGTTAGCTTGCTTGGATCTATTTCACTTAGTTCCTCTTCTAGAGATTTCTTCTGTTCTTTCCTTTGTGACATGTTTCTTTGCCTCCACACTTTGGCTGCTTCCAGGTGTTTGTTTCTATGTATTAGGTAGAGCTGCTATGTCTCCTGGAGTTTGTAGGGTGGCTTTGTGTAGTAGGTGTCCAGTAGGGTCCAGTGGCTCAGCCTCCCCAGTCACATGAGCTAGGCCTTCTAGGTGCTCCCCTGTGTGGGCTGTGTGCACTGTCCTGTTGTAGTTGAGCCTTGGCTGCTGTTGGCGTCACTAGGAGGAACTGACCCCCAGGCCAATCAGCTGTGAGGACCAGCTGCAACTACAGTCAAAGAGCTGCTGTGCAGGAGATACCCCTATGAAGCAGGATTTACTTCAGTGGGGCTTTGGTGTTCACCAAGTGCGCCCCTTGAGTATCACTTGTGGATGTGGTAGGGTTGTAATCCAGCGTGGTCGAGTCTGATCATCAGGTGCACTGTCTCTGGGGCCTCCAGGAGGTGCAAAGTCAGCCTGTGCCAGTGCTTTGTCCAGGACCACCCAGCATGAGCTACACAGCAAACCGTAGTTGGCTGCTACTTGTGCTGGGCGTGGAGGTGTCCAGGAGAGGCCAAGCTATGAACCAATGCAGGCTGCCGCTAGTGCCTGGTCTGGGGCCTCTTATCAAGCCATATGGGGCACAATGCTGCTTTTTTGAGAGATTTTAGCAAAGTCCTAAGCATGAGGCTCGAGAGGCCACTTGCACAGAAAAGCCCCTGGAAATGGCCTGGATGAGCCTGCAGGTGGGAAGGGGCAGGGCCTCCAGGAATCACAGGGCGGGGCCAAAGGTGTGAGTCAGGTGCTGGCGATTCAAACATGGCGCCTGCCTGCCGGCTGTGTGCGGGGCAGACTCGCCAAAGGAGCCATGGCCTCTGCCAGCTCTTCTGCCTGGGAGGAAGCCGCTTCTCGCCCCGACTTCAGGCAGGTTAGTTCCTCCCCGAGTGTCCCAGGTCCTCTCCAGCCGCTGCCCGGCGCTGGGCTCAGAGGGAGCGTCTGAGTGAGTCCATGCCGGGCCCTTTACGAGGAAAGCCTGGCGCTCCCACAGCCTCTGTGACCCTCAGCGACAGTCCCCGCTGGTTTCACAGCCCAGGGGTTGTGGGGATGTCTCTTCCCCACCCTGGAGCCCTGGGCTGGGGGCCTGCTGTGGGACTGGGACCCCTCACTCCTCCGGGAAACCCCCACCGCTGAGATACCCTCCCGGGTTTAACCCTCGATACCGGGTGTGGGCCCGCGGCCGCGTCTCCGCAATTCAGCCCCGCTCCGCCCGCGTCTCCGCCCCTCCTACCGGTGTCGGTGCTTCTTCAGCTCCCTGGTTGTAGGGCTTCTGTGCAGCCAGATCTCAGGAGGCTCTGAGTGACGGTGGTTCTGTATTTTAGTTGTAATTTTAATGTGGTTGCGGGAGGCGGCGGGTGCAGCTGTGACCTACACGCCATCTTGTTTCTCTTTGTTGTAATCTTTACCTCATTTTTTTAAAGGCTGAAGTTTAGTCTTTGTTTTGTTTGTTTGGCTTGGTTTTCTTCCTTCTGCTTTTTTAGTGGTAGAGAAGCTGGTGTAGAAAAGAACAGACATACATGCATCTCAAATGTAAAAGTGGTGAAGAATTAACATTTTTTTTCAAGATGTGATAAATACATGAGAATGTTTGATTAAAAAGCAGGTACAATGATAATACTAAGGCTGATAGGATCCAGGGAAATTGGTCTGAATCTTATCACAATACCTTATATGAAAAGGAACATTCACCACGGTTTCATTTTAATGCTGAACTGTGTGACATTTGAATGTCATACAGTGCCATTGTATTTAATTTAGTAAATCTTTCAAAATGAAGAAAAGAGTAGAAATATTGTCTTCACAGGAATGTCGTTCAATTTTGACTTCAAAAAGAACAAAAAGTAGAGATAAAAATTCTTTTTACAAACACTAAACCCAAAATACAGAGTAAAAAGCTATAATACTATGTAAACAAATCACCCAATACAACTGTTTTCAGAAATAAACATGCAAGATTTGTGTGTTTTTTTAAAATATACCTTCATTGACCTCAGAGAGACGAAGAGAGAGGGAGAGAGAGAGACAGAAACATCAATCATCGGCTGCCCCCTGCATGCCCCGACTGGGAATTGAACCATGATCTCCTGGATCCCAGGTCACTGCTCAACTGCTGAGCCACGCCAGCTGGGCAACATGCAAATTTTAAATTTTTTATTATCAAATAATAAAAATATGGAGCTTATTCATAGCCTTATAAAATGAATTATGCTCTTAAATTTTAAAAAATAGTTTCGGTGAAGGTGAGATCTAAATTAACGAACCTTATATTATTGTTTTATAGTGGTTTGCCAAGTGGTTGGCTCAAAATGCCTGTTTCAAAACAGGTACCTTAAATTATCATGTATCTGTGGGTGACAGACAGGGCTGGTTGTTACCAGAGTCAGAGAACTGAATCATTTCCATGAACCTCAAATACAACTCTTAATGGACATGCTACTTCTTTAGTGCTAATAATTATAGGCATTTTAATCAAAGAAAAATATCTTACCCAGGAGGAGGGAAAAATACATTTTAAGAGTTATAATTTAATATGAAAAACAAATCAATGGTCTTCAACCTGGGATATCCAAACATGAGTTTTCAAACGACTTTGGAAACTTCAAAAGGCCTAATAGAAAATGATCTATTTATCCATGATGTGGTTTCACAGACTGACCTTTTTATTGCCTTCTCTTTGAAATTCTATCAAGCTCATGAGGTAACTAACAGCTATTATCTCATATTGGTCAGGGAGCTCTGAGAAGTAGTTGTATTTGTCATTGAATAAATGGGAAAATGTAAAAATAACAATTTCCAAATAAATTTAGCTTGCTCAATAGGCATGGTCTTTCAAAACATGGGACTTATGGTAAGAAAGGGTTGGACATAGTGAGAGAGCTAGCAAAAGAGGTTTCTTGGTGACGGCAAGGCTGAAGAACCACTGAATTAATCTGCTGAACAGGGCTTTATCATCTACTAAGTAGGGTCTGAGGAAATGCACTATTAAAAAGGGATGTTTTGATCCAGTGGGGAGGGGAAGGGCCTAAAGCCTCCTTGGGGATGGGCATTTTTAGCAATATCAGGTGAGGTCATGAGGATTTTATTTGTGTCACAATTTGGCCCTCAGATGACCCTGGAGTGGAGGCAGCTCAGTATTAGAAACTTGCCTTTGCTAACTGAGAGTTCCTGTAATAGAGCAGATATGCTGCGAGTGCCTCTTCCCGCTTGGTCTCAGCACTGGGCCGGAGCAGGCAAAACTCAGAAATCCCAAGCTTCTTGTTAATCTAGGATCAACTTCAGTACTTTAACATAGTGCTGGACGAGAGAGTGAAACCAAGCAGAAAGATGCTTGTGTTATGACCACACTGGAAATCCGTCCCTGTGTGCTGGGGCTGACATCCTGATAAGGTTCAGGCGCCGGTGAAGCTGCACAGACCCGGCTCAGGCCGCAGACCGCATTCTTCTCATCTATGGCATACACATGAAGTTTCTGAATTATTCCTGCTGGCATTTTCATCTCTGCTCACAGGCCATAAACCTTAATTATATAATTGGGACCCAAGTTATGCCAAAATAGAAAATTTAAACATTTCTGCTCACTTGCCTGAAACCTCCCTCCCCCAACTTTGCAAGGCTGACCTGGTCCTCATTTTAGCAACTCACAATTATTCACTGTGCTGTTTAGCGAGTCCATTAGTTTTGCTACAGACAGTCACATCTTAGTCTGCTTACCTGATAGCAAGTTAGTGTGAATGAAAAGTTTGACAAATACATGTAAGTAAATAAAAGAAAGTTAACTTGTTCAAGATGGCAATTCTTTTACTACCCTAAGGCTGTGTTAGCAGTCAAAGGTATACCAAATTTGCTTTTACTTTCTAAAAAGAATCCAAAGCAGAGAAAAATCTGCTTAGAAAAGACAATTCTTCGGGTTAGGATAATGAATCTTTATTCCAGTTACGTACATCTTTATATATAATATGATAACTAGGAGCTGGGAGTTGTAATATTACCCAACTGCTAATTTGAAGCTTTTAAATTTCAGTTCAGTTCTTCTTCTGTAAAGTAAGGATAAATACCAACTTCATCAAATTCATGGAAAGTAATACCTTTACTACTTCCCACAGATGACGGACGCTGTTTAATTATGTGTGTTGCTGATGCTACACTTAGTTTTGTATTCTTTCCTTAGGAAATTTTCCTATATTATGTATAATTGCAAATGCCCTTAAAAGTGCTATTAGTAGCCATAGTAGATATAAGGAAAATGGCAGAAAAGGTTGATTACCATACAAAATTACTATTAAAAAAGAGAGACTAAGGAGTAGAATAACATCTTTAGAGACAGTGAAAAAATGCCAGAAAGATATGCTCACAAAACATGAAAATGATACCTAATATTTCCAATTGAGCCCAAATTAAGAGCCCAGTTAAGAAAATGATAGAAGCTATGGAATAAAGATATGACTCGGAATTAGAAAAACAGAAGCATGATGATTGAAGAGAAGACTGAAGAGAGGTGAAAAACTGAGGAAAAAATTGGAAATAAAAGGAAAAATAATTTCAGGAATGAAGATTTTAAGGAAGGAAAATGGGCAAATAAACATAACAGCTAAGACCTTAAGAAATATGAAATGTGGAAAAGAGGAAAGACATTCATAATAGCCGCAAAATGGAAACAGCTCAAGTATACATTAACTGGTGACTAGATAAAGAAATTTTCATTTACCCCTAAAGCGATACTACTTACCAATAAAAAGAATGAACTAATTATATATGCATCAACATGAATAAATCTCAAAAACATTATTCTACATGAAATAAGTCAGGCACAAAAGACTACATGCTTTGTGATTCCATTTAAATTATATTCTAGAAAAGGCAAAATATAGGAACAGTTAACAGATGATTGATTTACCAGAGGCTGGGAGTATATATATGTGGGGAAGGGGGAGGCAGTTAACTGCAAAGAGGTATGAGAAAACTTTGGGTTGGTGGAAATGTTCTATATCTTGGTTACACTCCTGCTTACATTTGCCAAAGCTTACCAAACTGTATACTTTAAAATAATTAATTTTATTGTATCTCAGTAAAATTATATCTCAGTAAAAATAAAGAAGTAAAACTATATGGAGGATTTAAGAAAAGAAGATACAAGCAGATTTCAAAGAAGATTAAACATATGCCTAACAGGGATCCCCAAGAAAGAAAACGGAAGTCGTGGAATATAATCAATGTTAACATCTCTACTTCATGAAAACTATCTTGAAATAATATTTTAAATGCTTTAAAATTATATATTGGAAAGGAACTACAAATAAGAGGCCAAAAATCTACCCGGAAAACTAAAAACTATTCAACTATAAAAAGAAAAAAATTCTATAGTCATCTAGGCTAAACAACCAAGTCATTAATAAGGGAAAGAATATGAGCTTGTCTCTAGATTTTTGTCAGATGATTTATTTTTATTTTATTTATTTTTTGCTGGAAGGTAATGGAATAACATATTTAGGAAACTTGGGGAAAGAAAAATGGGAGTTAAGGATTCAGCCAAATCAAGTAGTACTTCAAGTATAAAGTCCACAGCACACTTGCAAGAAATCAAGGTATGTTGCTTCCTGAGCTGCTACGAAGGAATGTACTGGAGAATGTGTGGAAGGTAGTCAGGATGACTGAAGACGTGGAAGGACTGCTGGCAGTGATTTCACTGGCTGATGAAAACCACAAAAAAGAAGGACAACCATATGCAACTCTTGACAAAACTGTACAACACTGTTTATGAGCTAGTCTTGAAAAAAAGAAACCTGAATATGATCAAGCCTTTAGCTCTATCAATTTCCAGGAAACATAGTGGAAAGAGGAATGTGCTAAATAATACCATGGGGTTGCAATCAGCAAAACCCAGACTGTGAAATGTGAAACTGCAGGATAGACCATCTTACTTCTTCAACAAAATTTCTAAGAGAGAGAGGGAGAGAGGAAGAAAACCCATAGTTTAATAGAACTATAAGAGCCATATTAACCAATCAATCAATGGACCTTGTTGAGGAAATGACACTGATTTATTTGCTAAAACTAAGGAATAAACTTCTGTAGGGTTAGAATATTGGTATTGTGGTTGTGTTTATAAAGAGGAGTCCTTGTCTTTTAGCAACACATACTGAAATATTTAAATGAAATGACAGGATGTCTAGGATTTGCTTCAAAATCATTTGAAGTTGGTGGGAGTGGGTGGGACCATAGAGGAAGCAGGATTGGTTGACGTGGATAACTTACTGCTGGGTGACAGAGGTTCACCATCCTGTTCTCTGCTTTTGTATACTTGGACATTTACATAGTAAAAGATTAAAAATGGAATGACTAATATCTATATAATATTTTTCACAAACCTGAAGTGAAACCATTATCGGTCTCCAGGACCAGATAAGGAATCTTGGAGAGGTGATCATTTGCCCCAGGACATTGGACTAGAGTGTTAGAATCACAAATCTAGTCCTGATCCTCTGGCTCTGTGTCTGGTCACTGACTGTCTAAGCCTTGTGACCTTAAGAGCAGAGGTGGCTCCTTTCCTTGGTTATTTGGGCAAGTCTTGTAGTGTTCTGATCACCAGCGTGGGCTGTGATTCCTGCAGCATCACACTTTTTACTTTTCAACGACAAACTCATATCCTTTCCCAGTCTCTTCCTCAGCTTACCTTCAGGCACTGCATCTTTGTGCCGGGCTCACCTCTCTCTCTCATTACATGTTAACTTTTCCCTGTTTTATTTGCTTTTAATTTCTATTTTCTTCTCCCCCCTTCTGCTGTTCCCTCCCCCTCTTCCCCTACACTTTCTCCATCCATCAAGTGACTTTTCAGCGTCTGGTTGTGGCCCTTTAATTCCTGGCTGTGCTGTGGACATTCCTTCTCCCTCCTTCTTGCCCTAATGAAAACCTCTCTTTCAAAGAGTTGGATTCAGGTGAGTTTGAGAAACTGAACCAGCAAAGAGAGCTCTGATGAGGCAGCCCACATGAGAAAGGAACCCAAACAATAGTAATCAGCATCTAGGAAGACTTGTGATTTTTCGAGTTAAACATTAGTATGAGAGAAACGCTGGCACCTTGAACCAAGTAGGTACTCGATTCATATTTACAAATGACATCAACGAAGAGGAAATGAAATGATGTACTCAGAAGAACTCATTTCATGACAAAAAATATTCCTTACTCTATGCCTTTTGAGGCGTTGGAGTCAGTTTTCGTTCCCATAAGCCTTGCTTTCTATATCCAGGACGTGGATACACCATCGACCTGTGAGATAACGCCTTGCTCTTTCATGGAGTGCAGACCGGCCCACCTTGTGTGTGTAGCACAGAAACTCTAGATTGGCGGGAGTATCTTGACTGTGGGACCTTGTTGATTCAAGTTTACGCCTCTGTGCTTAGGCACCCTGTAACTGTGGGCCACAGCAGGATGTCATGTCTTGCCCAGAGCAAATGTTAGGAAGGGTCTCTGCTAGGTCACACATCTGTGCTACCACTACTTAAGGCAAACTGCAAAACAGGACTTTTGTTCATGGTATATTTTGTTGGCTTCCCACCTCCCATCTTTGTCTCTCTCTGCTCTCTCCCCTGTGCTCCACACCCTCATGTTTTCCCCTGAGGAAAGCCCGCCCATCACCACCACAACCTCCAGAGACTTGCCAGTCCCCAGATGTCCTGCATTCTAATTGGACTGGCTTCCTTTGCTCTAACAATCCTACACCAACATTGCTGCTTCGAGGTTACTGATCTGAGATGGAGTGATTCTTTATAAAATGTGAATGATAGGCAGGTTTAGTCCAAATTGATTTCTGCTTAGTGGAATGTGTAAGAAGACTGTCCTAGATTCTATAGTGGCACTCACTATGGGAAGAGGTATTAATTAGGCATTCGATAGAAAATCTGATCCCTCCCCTGCTCTGCCACTCCTCCCTGACTCATGGGGTTTACTGTGAGACTGACGCAGCTTTGGGGAAGTGCTTTGTTGTCCTGCCACAGACCTTGTGCCAGGAAGTAATTTCTAGACACTGTCTGGGTAAAGTTCATCAACATGCTTTGAAATAGGCCTGTAAAAATAATCCAGGAAATCAATAGAGGGTTTTGTGTTGCTCTTAAACATCTCTAAGGGAAGAGATTTTCACAATCTCCTTGGTATGCCAATGTATCACAAACTTGGTGACCATTAGGATCCTCCCATGTTATTTAAGAAGAATAAAAAATGCAGATGCACACAAATGTTCATACTTTAAAAAAAAAATTACGTTAGGTAACTTTAAATTGTCAGTAGATTTCTAGTGTTTCCTAGAAGTAGAAAACTTTTAAGACATGTCCAGTAATCTGTAAACTCAAGATATGTTTTGATATTGATCAGTAAGAAAGTAGGCAAGATTTAATGATAAATTAGATCATTAAGAATTGAATCCTGGAAGGGATTTGCTGTACACTTACTGTTTACTTGTATTGTAGCACCACCTAGTGTTGATAGAGAAATAAGCTCTCCACAGCTTTCCTAGCCTTCCTTACCTCCCTGGTTAACCAAGACATACCTAAAGTATACTCTTGTCCTGTCACCCAAAACAGTGTTGCTCAAAAAATGTTTCTAAGCTATAAAAATACAGATAAATGAAGTATTATGCCTTCAGTTCGCTAATGATCACAATGGACATTTTTATTGACATGCATATGTGACATATTTTAAGCCTAATGTCTACCTTTTTATTTCCTAACAAGACAACCTGTAGGTGTTGGGAAATTAGTGATTATTTTTAACTTCAGTTGCTCTTTCAACAAACAGTCTTTAAATGGTGAAACATCAATTCCTCCAAATATATTGATTCCATATCAGGTCCAGGGTTTTACTTTTGTACCATCCTCCCTTCGTGCCACTCCCAACAGAGAACGTCAGCTGGGGTATTGACATTTAGAACTTTGCTACCCAAAGCGTGGTTCATGGACTGGAAGCTTAGATGACACCTGGAACCTGTTAGGAATGCAGAATCTCTGCCCCTGCCCCAGATCTACTGCCTACGCCTTAGCAAGTTCCCAGGTGGCTGATATGGCTGCTAAAATTTGAGAAGCACTGTTTTGGAGACTTATCCCCACCGCCCCCACCAAAGATTGAACGTCAGTCAAACTAAGACTAAGATGCATTATAATTTTGAATTTACAATATTTTATTCTTAGAAAAAGTTACGTGACTTTTTTTGTCTGACTCATGACTTATTTCATATAAATTATATCACTGCTGTTGTTGGGACTACATCAGCAAGCAAGCAAAGAAGTCATAGTCCTTTCTTACTGGATTTGCTTCATCTCTTGGGAGACATAATCAAGGAGCATTTAAAGCAGCTGAGAGGAAAATCTCCAACTCTGAAATTTTAGGGCATTCAAATGCTAACAAAATATTTAGGTTTGCTGTGATAGAGAGATTTAGTTGGAACAGACAGTAGAAGTTGAGGTTTAATTAATTTTTGACAATTGAGATAGAAAGGAACACTTAGAGACTGTATTATTATTAAAGTTGGAAATTTTAAAGCTTGACTATTTTAAAGCTTTAATTTTATATCTTTCTTCTATTTGTACATCTAGTAAGTTTAGTAAAAAAATAAGAGCAGTTACTGCTCTTTGGTTAATCTTTGTTAGCTCCCAAGTTTTAATAAATTAATATCATTCACAAATTTAGTTCAATTTCTAAAGCATTTTAACCTATCTAATGATCTCAAGCATCTCAGATGAATAATAGGATAAACTTAGAAGCTGATCTTTCTATGCACTTAGATAAATTAGAAAATGTAATAAGCCAAACTTATAAGTATGATGAACTAGATTTTTATATTTAAAATAATCAAATTCTTTCTTTTATTCAAATCATAGCTTATACCTATTAAGCATTTCAAATTAAAACTTGAGGGCACTATTATATTTCAGATTTTTAAAAACATCTCAAAAAATATAAGTAAGCAACAGAGATTATTAGCACAATTACAAAACTCACTACTAAATTTAGAACAAAGTACCATGGCTTATGTCACATTTCTATACTTATTTCTGCATTTGCCTAGTGTTTCATAGTCGCTTATATAACTAAAGGAAGTTATATGATCCATGAACAGTGTTTCAATCCCATTGGGGACAAATGTATAGTAAGAGATTCTGTGAACCAGAATGCCAGACCTGGGCACTAGTTCTGAAACTATAGATTACCATGCTGAACCTTCTTCTTTATGGTTTTTAAGTCTTCCCTGCCAGTGGGCCAGTGAAAGTCCATGGCTTTCAAGTAGGACTTAGTTACACAACCCAGTGCATCGCTTGTCCCTGGGGTGTAGTCTACTTTCATTCAGTTTTTATTGGAAACTTTTAACATTCTCTCACTCAATTTGGGTAGATGGAATTCTGTACCCCCACCAGGACTGCAGCTTTATTAGTGTTAATTGAAACCTGCAGCCCCATCCAGGATATAAACTGTCTTTGTAGTTTATTACCTGTCTCATCTGCCTCCGTTTTACAGTCATTCTGTTGACATTGCCCCCTGACTGGAGCTTGGCTACGAATGAACCCTGTACATTGTGTCACTGAACTCCACTGAGTAAGCACAGATTTTGCAGTGCATCAAGCATTCCGGGTTACGACTTTTGTGCTGGCGCAATTATTCTGAGTAAACCAAGAACAATAGTCCTCATGAGATTTCTTTCAGACTTCAATATATGGAAGCCTAGTGGACTGCTCCTTAAAAGAAACTAGAGATTTAAGAATGGACTTGTTATAGACTTGGTTCCTAAGAATGGGATTCTGAGGCTCTGAGATTTGCATGCTGGAGGCTTATTGGGATGAACCATTGGGAGCATACCTGTGAAAGTTGAGCAAGGTCAAACCAGATAGTGGGAGGAGTTGAATTCCAGTGCACCTGCCATAGAGGTCTCAGTCATTCCTCGGGGGAACTCCATAGAGCTGTGCTCCCACCCCTTCCCTGCCAGGTTTTATACCCCCTCCCACTGAGTAGGCATTGGATGTGGAAAGCCCCCAGGGAAGGTTGTGACCTTGGGTGAGGCAGCTGAGGGCAATTCCCAGAGAGGGTCTCAGCTGAGAAAGCTGCCAACACTCCTGCCAGCTGGGGGGAATAAGTGCCTCAAGCAGAAGTGGTAGGGGAGTATAACTACTCCCCATAGCACTCCCTAGTGTTTTCTCTATTATAGTCATTATTGAAGGGCTTGGCCCAGAAAAGATCATGGCCTTTAGCCATGGAACTTAATTCTAGGAGAGGCAGTGTAACAGCAGACTGATCCCCTTAATGCAAATGAAAATGCCTCTCTTGGCTGAGAGGCATTGTGGAGAATGCGTGAAAACATGGCAGTGATGTTGGCAGGGAGATGGCAATGAGGTTCTCTGCACCAACTGTCTCCTGCAGCTGCGAAAAGACACACAGCCTGGCTGCCAACTGTTGGACTCATTGTGCTTTGGCTGAATTTAGTTCCCTCTTATGTCAACTTGGAATTCTATGTGGAAGAAAATTGGTCTGGTCTGCCACCATCTCCATCTCTTAGCAACTGAGAGACTGAAACAACAGCTGGGTAATTTGATACTGGGAATTTAAAGGTCGTGAAAATGGAATATAATGGCTGTTTGTATTAAAGAAAAGTAAAAGAGAAAATGATGTAACGCTAATGCTTCGAAATGTGTGGAATGTCACATGGATTATAAAGAGTAAAAATCTAGTTTAAACTGGACGGACTCTTCGTCTCTTGGAATGATTAAAGCTGAGTCCAGAAGCACTCCCAAACATAAATATAAATTCCTGTGGAATGTTTGCACTGCCATGTGAAAAATAGCTTCTATGATTTGCATTTATTTTCTCCAAGATGGACCTACTGCCTTTTACCACAGTTGTGAAACAATAATTCCGATATAACATAGGTGAAAGTTTAGAAAATATTTTGGTTAGCTTTTGGTGGGCAATGGGGAAGGGGACCAGAGCTGAAGATAGGAGAAGAATGAGGCATGGTCCTCAGAGGCAGGGATGTGCTGGAAGCCTGCTGCATAGGCCACGCACACAGCCTCCAGGGTGCGTGCACAACAGGTAATAATGGAATTGCATGTTGGAAAACTAGAAAATAAAAAGCCAAATGAAATTGTTGATAACAAATTGTTTTCCCCCTTCCCCGGGGCCAGAGAAGAGGCCATCTGGTTTTCAAATGAGAAAATCCAGAAAATAGAGTGTTTGCTTTCAGAATGAGTCAAACGTCATACGCTAATGAAAATTCCAAAGCAGAAAGAGAGGACGAGAGACAGGGAGTGGGGAAGGAGAGCTGTTTCCTTAGCGGGCGAGCCGCCTGCTGCTTGCATTCCAGTAGTTCATAATGCAAGCATTTTGCAACTGTTTAGCAAACCTGCCAGGACAAGGTTCGTTTGAAGGGATATGGATTACAGGGGAGGGGACTGAAAATCTAGTATTTTACATGGTAGGCGACTGCCTGGTCTTGTTTCCCAGAATAACTTGTTCACGCACCACATGGGCAGCTTTCGTCCCAGCACAGCGGGTCTTTGCTTGGTTACTGGGCTCACTTCCTTGCCGCTGCTCATACTGTTGGGTCACAGGTTGACTGCTGCCGTCAACATGAGCATCCCTTTCTTTTTCCATCAATGCTAAGAGAATTTAACTCCTTGCCCGTGAAGTGGATACAATTCCTCAGCAAGCGGTTTTATGACCCAACAGCTTTGAAGGCGTGAAGTCAAAATGGATTGAAAACTACATCCACCCGATTCACAGCAACCGAAGTGGAACAATATACAATTTCTTTCTTGCCTTTTTTTTTTTTTTTGCAGGTCATAGGCAGTTAAATATAGGTAATTACACATGGTTCAACTTCTATACATACAAACAAGTTCTCTGATAAAAAAGGAAACAAAACTGAGTGGCTACGAGGACCATCCTTAGAATTCTCTGAGGAGAGTAAAAAGACTTCAGGGTACACAGGCTGACAAACTTCTGTGTAACCAAACTGAATTCCAGACGGGCTGGCTTATAGTTCACAGGAAGAAAAGAAACAGGGATTGCATCTTGCAGGAAACTAGCACTTCTCCCTTGGGGAGGTGAGGATTTAAGTTCCCTTTGTGGGATCTGTTTCCAGTTCACTTGTTCTTACATTTATCTTACAAATTCTCTTTGATGTTTGCATTTCATACATTTTCCAAAATTTGTTCTGATTCCAGGTCTCTGTGTTACATTTCTATAAATTTGCTTATATGCTCTTTGCTTTGAAAGATAGAAAGTGTATCAACTCTTTTTAGATGAAAACTCTAAGTTTCCACTCATTTGGGAAAGAAGTGTGCATTTGTTCACTTCCACAGCTCTAGAACATTTGTCCTCAATTTTATATTTTTACTGGGGACACAGGAAGTGTATTTGTTTAAACTTAGGATAACATTCTGCCTTCACACTGACTGCAGCTAATTCAGACATCCCCCAAGTCATTGTTTTCAGTGACTATTTTTGTTGTTAGTTCTTATTTTGAAGGTGACATTTGGGCAGGGTGTCTTAAAGGACTGATGGCAGGTGTATATTGACTGTTCTATGAAGAGCAAAGCTTCAAAAGAGGTGTCTCGTTGAATTTTCTCAGTGTGGAGGTTCAAGCCGACCAGCTCCTGTTTGCAGCACTAACATAACCAATCCACCACCTGAATCCTTACTCTTAATCTGATGAACCAAGTCTGCAGCCAGAAATCATTTTCAGCCCTGTTAACTACCCACAAAAATGTCCTAAGCTCACTTTTAACTACATAATATTGTCATTATTATCTACCTAGTGCCTTAAAATTTCCCTATTTCCATGCTGAAACAAAAGTTCAATGTATCGTTCCTTAATATATTTATATGCTATGTTTTCTAGTGCCTTATATGATATTTATCATTTCAACAAATCTGTATTGAGAGCCTACCATTTGCCAGACATTCTTCTTGACATAGCAGTGAAGAAAACTGACAAAAATTCTGGCCTTGAGTACTTCACATTCTCATAGAGATTAGTTTTTAAAAGAATTGTCAACAGAAGGCCAGCAAGTGTGGATCTATAAAAGCAACTTCTAGACAGGGTTGAGAGGCCTGGGGAAAAATGCATGATGCCTCCTTAATTCAGGAGCCCCCAAAGCCAGCTCAGAATCTACTCAGACAAGAGCAAACAGCAAAAATGGGGTTGGGAGAGGTTTAAGTTGAGCTTCTCTTGTGTGAAATGCAAAAGATGCACTGTATTAAGATATTTATATAGCGATCTAAGTCTCCTACTGTATTTTAGCCTTATTTTCCATACATAGACGTTTATCTAGCCATATTCTAATTGTGTCAGATAAAGAATAAAACCCTCAGACGTTGGGCCCCCAGTTGAGGATCTTTCTGGATCACAGAGTTAAAAATACTAAAAACGTTCCATAAGCGGAAGCAGCTGAAGATTGGCCAAGGATGGCTCGGCTCTGAGGCCACTTGGCTTCCATATGTGTGTCTGTCTGTCTGCCTTGATAAACTAATTAAGCGCCACTGTCCCAAGACTAGTATGTACCACAGACTTGAAGAAATGCCCTACCTGTGGCAGATTTACTACTTTGGTCCCCAAAATCAATTTAGGCAGATCTTTTTACTCATGAAGAATTTTTATTTATAGAGATTTTGCTGCAGATGAGAGGTAGTTTAGGATGGTGGTTAAGGCAGTTGATTCTTGGAGCCCAACTGACTGGATACACATTTCAGCCCCGCCTCTTACATGACTACACTGTGCCTCACTTTCCTTTTCAATCAAATGATGGTCATAATAATAGCATCCACTTCACAAAATTGTAATGAGCATTACATTAAATAGTGTCTGTAAAATGCTCAGAATGATGCCTGGCCATACTAAGCACTATGTAAATATTGCTAGTAAGATAGAGTCTTCGATTCTCCTGTCAATGGGTATTGCCTGGCTGGGGTTTAGCATCCGCACTGAATCTTTCACATTGCTTGATAGGCCTAGTGGGCATCGGCCCTAAATGCCGAAAGCAAACTCTAAGATTTAGAGAAAAGGCCTCTGCTGAGCATGGCCACATAAGGAGTTTTGAGTTTTCTTATGCAGCGATTAAGAGCCAACGTCAGTGAATGTGGTTGCCAGGAAGCATCACGCACGCAGGCACGCACACATGGACTCACACATGCACACACAGGCACATGCACGCACATACGCATGTACACACATGCACAAATGCACGCACACACACAAGCACACACATATACCCACAAGCCAAGCCCCTGTGTGATTGCCATCAAATGTGCCAGGAAGGCATCATGCACAGATCTATGAGACCAAGGGATAGATGTCAGGGAGCTGAGGGTCCTTCTGCTAAACAGATGACTGAGTGATTCGGTACGTGAACAGTGAGGAGGAAAATTCCAGCTCCAACTGGAGTCAAGATATGAAGCAGCAGCAGCTAAATTAGCAGGCCCGGGCGACAAGGATTACAGATGGACCACATGTCCTCAGGAGGGAAGCCAAATGAGGTAGAAGACACACCGGAGGAGACATCACTATCAGAAAACACAAAAATGTAATTTGATGTCAGAAAGAGTTGCCCAGCATGTGGAAAACCAGATTTGGCCTGAAATATACACCTGTTCAAGGTGCAGGTCAGGGGAAGAAGGTGAATACCAGGGTAAACTTTATGGGGAGCCCCCAGAGCACACAAACTACATTGTGGTGACTGTATGTGAAGAAAGGTGGTGATGGCTCTTTTAGGCAGAGGGTGAGGATGGACAGAGCCTGGCTGCATGGTAGAGGGGGAGGGAATGGTTGGATTAATATAGGGCCTGGAAGAGAAGCATAAACAGGCTCCTTGGTATAATGGAATTCACCACAAGAATTCCTGATTTCTATTACATTGCCTGCTTTCGCTCAGAGTAAAACTAGCATCCAGGGGGAAGGAGCTAGTCTCAAGTGAGGGCAGTGAGAAAAATATATTGGGAGGAGGGAAGGGGAGCTGCCCAGTCCTATTTCCATGAAACTTTGACATGTTAAAGGGCCCCCAGGGATTTGGGGAGAATGCTTTCTGAGAAAGTATTCCATCGGGTTTAGATTTAGGAGCATATGGCTTATATTAAGTTAACATCTACTTTGATCGATTTTTAGCATTGTGTACAATTGCTTCTAAAAATCACTTCTCTTATTTCCCCCTGATTGTATGTATAGTACATATTCTTGTAAAAATTAGGAGGAAATAAAAATCATCTATGGCCCACTAAGGATACTATTACCGTTTTTGATGTATTTCATTTTTCCAGTTTTTATTTACATGTATTAAAAAATTGGATTCAGACTCCATCATGATTTTGTACATTGTTTCTTTAATATTATATCCTGAACATTTTCTGTATCATATAGATACATATATTTATCTTTTCTCACAACTTATATATTTATATAGATACATATATTTTATCTTTTTTCACCACTCTTGTGCTCAGGTAATCTCTAGTAAATTAATTTGTAAGGGATTTGTAGAGTTCTCTGCCTTCCTTAAGCTGGTACCGTGATGATTTTAGGCCTTATAAAGCCATTTTGGGATTTGCAGTTTGCCTTGAGCTGTAAGATAAAATCAAGGTCCAAATGTAAGAGAACTGGGCCTTGCAGTTGGGGTTTCTGTCTCTTAACAGTGTTCTTTTGAGGAGCACATTCTGACTGAATGTGTATTTTCCAATTCAAACAAATGATAGGCAGCAGCTTGTTTGGGAGAGAAGTATTGGCTACTACATCAGATTTTTAGAAAAAGAAGTCGTTGAACTATTCTTCAGAGTTGGATGAAAAATCATAGCTCTGAGTAAGAGAATGTTAGGGCCATCTTTGAGGAGGAAACAATGTACAATTGACCTGAATGGTAAATTCTGTGTGGGCTCTTGCATTAGTGAAAGATCTGTGTTGAGCCCTGAAGTCTTATGATCGAAACAATAGAACAATATGCAGAATCCAAAGGGCTTTCCTCTCAAACTGTGTGCCCTATTCATAGTCAAGGTGCCCATTTATAGTCACTCATGCTTTTTGATCTTGGGTTTCTTTTTGTGATTTGTAGATATTTGTGTAAAGTGATTCACGTAGCTATTCTGAAGGAAGGGGAAAAATGGTTTTGTGATTCAGTATAAAGCAGTGTGGAGCCAAAATATTTTTTTAAAATCTAATTTTATTTATAATTTTTTGAATTTAGGTGTCACTGTACTAGGCAAGGTTTGGCATATAAAGTGATGCAAGGCATTCTCTCAAGAGCCATAGTATTTTATGAACTCCTGCAGCCCAGGTCTGATTCCTCTTTGTTCCCCTTTACCCCACCCACAACTGCTCAAGCCTGAAGATCTTAGTGGCCCAAGAAAGTGTCTAGTTGGTTTCCTGGTTACTTCAACACACAGACAACTAATTCATATTTGCAGATTAATATATGGTAAACATACTTAAAATATGAAATATATATTTTTCAGATATAAAGGATTGTTGTAAAAACATCAAACAACAGACAAGTGAAAATTCTTTCATATTCTGTAGAGATAGCCCTTTTGACAGCTCAGTATATATTATTCTAGACTTTTAGTCCATATTTATATTCATATTTATAATAGTTTTAAAAACACATTGGTTACTATTATGTAACCCACTCTCTTCTGTGTCAATATGTAAGGATCTACTTTGTTTAATTTTAATCGTTGATTGATTTGTGATTAAATAATGTACGCAAAGATACAAAATGGTAAATGCTGAATCTCCTACCCTTATTCTGCCTCACAGTTCCTCTCTCCAGAGGCGTTGCTATCACTTTCCTGTATGTCCTTTCAGAACAAATACAGTCTGTGTTATTCCCCTGAGGACACAAACAAGCTGTGAGTAGCCCAGCCCCAAAGAGGAAGAACTCTTCCTTGACTTGTACATTCCCTTCCAGCTTCCACTCCATTTCTTTCCTTATTTCTTATAGCAGTGATCCCCCTCAAATTATCTCCAGCTACTGTCTCCCAGTTCATCTTCTCCCACCCTGTGATGTGCTCACGGCAATGTCAGTTTTCAGGCCATATTTAGGGAGTCGTTGTTGCAGGGCTTTAGAGGCCTTCCCACCTCATCCCCACCAGGACCATTTGAAGAACATTCTAAATTTCAGAGTTCCTGTCGGGTGGGCTGATGCACTCGTTGAGATTGCATTACAACCCAACTTTCCCCAGCTCTGTTTACTTTCTTTCCCTTTCTCAAGAGTTTATCCCAAGAGCACTCCCTAATAAACATCCTGCACACTAATCTCCATTTCAGAGTCCGCTGCCCAGAAAACCAACCTGCCACATAGTCCAGTGCTTTGGGTCTATGTGATCTGGCTACATCTGCTGCACTCTCTCCTTTGTTCGGTTTACTTAGCTGTTCCCTAGTACACTGAGCATGCCCCCACTCCTGATTCTGGGTTTCTGCCAGGGTTCCTCCTCCTCCTCGGTGGGTTCTCAGCTTCAGTTTTTGTCCCTCCAGCACTGAAGACTGCTCAGCTTCTCAACCTCTTAGCTCTGCTTATAAATCTGTAAGGCCTTGAGGGGGAAAATACTGCCAAATACCTCATCTCTCTCCATTTCTAGTCTCTGTGAGATCTTAGGCTCTCAAACCCCTCCTGCACTGGTAATTCTCTGGTGCCTTCATACTGATTCTTTGTGTTGTTGTGGTGGTTCAGTTTATCTAGTTGTTCTCAGTGAAATGGCTGGTGTGCACAAGCTAGTCTGACATAACCAGAAGTAGAAATCAAAGAATGATATAAAATGGCAGTTGAAGATACTGTGAAAGTACAGGAGTATTATCAGTGAATGGTGATTATAACTTATGTATGTGCCTCTGGGAGCAATAAGCTACCTCAAATACCAAGAATATCATCTAGCATCCCAAGGAATGTGAATGTGGCTGTGACGTCTGCCACTCCACCAATTTCAGGTTAATTCTGCTCATTTCAAGGCTGTTTGGCATCTTCTTTCTCCCTAAATGCCTCCTGTGTATCCCACTAGGTACCTCCTCCAGGGTTACTCAGCTACCAGGAAATGAGTTAACCATGCTTATCTTCTCTGTTTCCTCACCCACCATGTCCAGCTAGTTACCTAATCATGTCTATTATAGCTCCCTATTGTTTCTAAAATCTGTTCACTCTTTTCTTTTCCACCCCCACAGCCTTTGCTTAGGTCCAAATATCATCCTTTGTCGAATTATTGAAAAGGCCCCTATACTCATTCCTCTGTCAAAACAAGGAATGATCCTTATAAAAAAATCTTACACAAATTTTCACTACTGTGCTTAAAATCCAACAATGAGTCTTTATAAATCATAAGATAAAATTACATATATTATACATTACCTCCCACTCCCAGCAAATACTGAAGGCAATTACTATGGGCTGTAAGATATGCAGAGACCTCTTCCTTGTTGGGCTGCCCCTTTCTGGCATATGACTGGAACAAATGACCACCTCGTTGGACCTTGCTTTTCACCTCTACAATAAGGGGAAATTAAACCAGAAGATTTCCAACTCTGATGACTTTGTGATTCTGAATCATTGCCTTACAATGTTGTGTGTGTGCCTTCAAAAATGAAGCTTATGTTTCTAGTAACACCCATATCTAGGCCATAAATCTACATATAGAGTAATATCAAACATCAATATGTAATTTTTACACATCAACAAGTGATTCTATCTGCTCCGATTCATGAATTAAGTGGGAAACAAATCATTACTTAATGGGATTGTTTTAACTGAAGTCCTCCCCCACTAAAGGCCAGCGGAAGTCCTGCAGGATTGGGGTGTACTGCAAGCTGTGGTCCCAGACACCCCCTCCTGTGGGCTGGCTTGACACGGGAGGAGTGATTTCCTTCTCTGCTTCTATCTCTTGACTCTCTGCTCGCTCCCACCCTTGTAGGCTAGGCTCCCCTCATACGAAGATGTACATTAGTGTACAATGTGATCATTTGATGCACATGAACATTGTGAAAGGATTTCCCCCAGGATGCTTTTCCTTCCTCAGATGCTTTCCCCCAAAACCCAAGCCTGGCTCTCTTGTCTTTTAGACCTTGGCTTGGTCTCACCTCCTGAGATTGGCTTCTCCGCCTTATTTAGAGTTAGGTGGCCCTTCTCCCTCCTGTTCTCACGGCACCTTCTGTAGGTGCCATCGCTGTGCTCCTCAGACTACACTGTAATTCTTCACGTACCTGTCTCTCTAGAGTCAAAGTTTTTTGAGGTTGGGGCCATGTTCTTTTCATTTTTAAAATTCTGAGAGCTGAGCACAGAGCTTTAGATATAATGGATGTTGAATAAGTAATTTATATTAAATGAATAAATATATTTTACAATGAGAGTCTTTAAATGCATTTTCCCCAATAGGGATATTAGAAGAATTCCTCTTGCAGCCAACTCTGTCAGATATTTTTATTTGGATGATACACACACAGACACACAGACAAACAATAAGCTTTTTGCATGTGGCAGACTTATAGAAAATTATATTTGGATGCTCCTTAAATTCTCTGAGGAATATGTAAATTCTCAAATAAGCATAGCTTTCAAGACTGATGTTGATACTTGGTTCTGGTCATCTTTCTTCTTTTGTGCTGGCCAGAGCTGACAGCTATTTAAATGAGAATTAAAAATAGGAGTCAGTGAAGTACATGTTCCTTCTTTTTTCCCTGCGAGGATATAACTGACCACTGAACTGGGGTTATAGCTCTCTCTCCTAAAGAAAATAAATAATAATGTCACAGGCTATGCTATCAAATTCTAGATTAAAAAAACCCAGTGATGAAACAAATAACTCCAATGAGATATTCCAGTGCTCCAGATACTTTCACCACTCCTTGTAGAAAATATGCTTTTTTCTTATTCTTGAAAGATATTCAAAGAATTTGAAGGTTAAAGTTCCCTCAGTTTGTAGCCACTGTAGTCTGTGATTCATCCGTACTGTGAGCTGGCTTTGACTGCCGGATATGTCTTTCCTGTCTGTATTATCATCACAAATGGAAGAAACCCGGCTTGTGGGAAGTGGGAGGTGGCTTATTAGAGAAAAGGGGTAATTGCATGATAGAGAGGGAGCTGTGTGAAAGCCTTTTGGCTTTGGGAAGGCAGATTCATATCTATCATTGGAACAGACCGACTGGAGCAGGCCTGGCTTAAGAATGAAGCTGAGAATGGGCTCTAAATACACTCTTACTAAAGACTGGAATGACATCCATTGTGCCATCTCAGAGCTGCTGGTCACCCTGAACTAACACTGTCTCAGTAGAGTGGGAGACGGGTGGGAGAAGCTGGTCATTGATTCTGTAATATCCCAGAATTAATTTATTCAGCATACATTCATTGACATCTGCTAAGGGCCCAGTGCTGTTTTAAGCCAGCTCTGCAAAGATGAACATGACACAGCAACTGCTGCCTAGAGTTCCCTGTTTGGGGAGTGAGGGAGGAGGTAACGAGACCATTAAGACATCAGGCAGTTGACAGAGCCTGGGAGCACTGAGGCTTCTATCGGGAGGTGATGGTCAAGACTTTTGAGAACAGTAGCCAGGCAAAGAGAAGAGACTCTTGGCCTTTACCCATTTGGGTGCTTTCTTTTTAGGAAGATCATGGATAACCATTCCTAACAGATTCATCAACACTTTTATTTAACCTGCCTACAGAATAAAGTTTGACTAATTCTTTCCATAAGTAAATCTCCAACCCAGGACATTCTTCCTTATATCTAATTTATTTCCACCCCCTCCTGGGAATTCATGATTTCTGCCTGAGTTCTTACTTTTCTGGAAACCATGAGAAAGGATGTTGATGAGGAAGCTGAAAGGTTTGTGAGTTTGTTCTCTGTGGCCTCCGGAAGCCAGAATGCTCAGTGCTGCGTGGAGGCACTCACCGGTAAGGAGGCACGATGCAATTCCTCTCTACTGTTTATTTTAGGTGTTTCTCTCATGACATGACGGGCATGTCTACAAAACAGGAGTATTAGCCAGTAGGTGGAGTGCTTTATTAGGAATAACAGGCCTTAGTAGATGTGTAGCAGTTTGTAGAGGGGAACATTCATAATTATGAAAAACATTTAGAGTATTTTTATATTTATAGCTTTCTCTGTGAGAGCCTGGAAGGGAATGGATAATCTTGATAAGATTCTGGGCAGTTCATTTGCTTTTACTGGGGGAGCAATATACTATGTGACTGAATACTGCCAGTCAGAACTTGGAATTGTTTTATAAAACAGCTGTCCAAGTCACTCGCATGCTTTTGTTGAATTATTATTATTCTTGATGGGTCTGAGTTCTCTGTGATTATTAACAGTTTCTCTTCAGCTAAAGTAAAACCCCACGTAGTGGGGTGTTGAGGAAACGCTGCACACAGATTGTAAGCTTCTCGAATGAGCTTTCGACTGTAACCAAGCAACTGACACATTAGACACCTCTTTGCCATCAGCTTACATTCTCTGAGAACTTAGGTCAGTGCCTAAAATAACCCTGCTAATGGTGAGGGGCACATGTGGGCTGAAATTCCAGTTAGCAGTCTGGGAGCTGAGGGACTGAGGATTTGAAACCTTACTATAGTTACAGTTCATGACAGGCCTCTAGGCAGTAGACCTGAAGCCTGTAAGTGTTTAGATCTGGAAAGAAAGTTATATGTTGTGTTTTATATTCTCTATTTGTAAAGCTGGTTAAGCAGTGACAGCTGGCTAGAAAACAAATCTACTTGAGTCACAAGATCTGGGCTCTCTGTGCCCAGCTTCAACCTGTTGGGTGGTAGTGGAGTAACTAACAGAAGCGGATGACTTGGCTGAGGGACGTGAAATTTCAGCAGCCTGTGTAGGAGCCCACAGTACTTTGGACCTCTTCTTGCTGCACAGTTCAGGTAGGATGTTGTTTACCTGAAGTTCTTTATAAGATGGGCAGAGGTAATAAAACTGTTCAATTCAAGAGCTGGACATGAGAGTCTCAACATGCCTGTATCAGTGGGCACTGTGTTTCCCCGCTACCTTGACATTATGCCGAATGAAAGTCTTCCTGTCCTTACTCGAGTGCAGTCAAGTTCTAAGACATAAGGGGGACGGATGGAGTTTACCCGGAGTGCGACTCATCTGGCATGTGGTAAAATGCCTCTTTAAAATGGGCCTTCCTCTTTTCTGTTTTATTTCCCTTTTTCTACCTCCAAAAGGCAGACATTTGTATTTGTGGGAAATAATAGGAAAGATGTTAAGCCTCGTAGTGTAGTTTTCATATGTTTTAAAACCACCTAATAGGGTCTGGGCTTTATCTTTAGAACAATATGAGAATCAACATACTTTTCCAAATAACCTCACTTAACCTTATGTTTATGCCCCATATCGTGTAATTAGCATAAAATGCTGCAGTGTTATTGCTTTTCTCATTCCAGTGTTGACCTATAGTATCAAATTTAGTTTTGGCACCTAAGTATCTGGTCCATAAAATAAGTATGTAAATACTATAAATGGTGCTTTGGAACTTCAGCCTGAGTGTGCTATTTAATCCAGTGTTTATTCAAATTTATACATATACTTCATGTCACATTTCTGAAACATATGTGCAAACTGGGTTTTGTAACTGAAATGATTTAACACATACTTCGAAAGCTGACCACTTTTAAGTAATCTGTGTGTAAAATGAACAGGAAGTAATGACTTAAATTATGTTTGGATGGCTCTTCTTTGCATATCAGTTTCTTGAATTGAGATACACCAATGTTGCATAAACTTGGATAAATTTCTCAAGAGAAAAAACTGCCTTTTAATTAAAAGTAATATACATGCATATGTATACGATCACATGAAGCCTTTTGGGGTCTCTAGAAGGATGTCTGTGTACTAGGAATTGGGGGTGGCCTATTGGCTATATTAGATATAAAATTGTGCCTTTGGTGGGGAAAAATTCTCTGGAGGAAAGAGTCATGGTATGGGACTTAAGAAATTAAAATTAAAGTTAAAAGAATATTATCCTATTCTTTCTACGTTATGTCAATTTAATAAACCTGAAAATTATTGCTTCCAAATTATTGCTCCTCTCAAATTTATATCTATTGCAGCATCAGGAATCATTACCTTGAACAATATGAAATTGCCAATATTTGACAATTTTGGACCTATAAAAATGGCAATTTTGTGTGGCTCCTTGTAACTGTTTAATAAACGTTAATTCATTTTCATGGAAGTTTAGCCTTAAACCCCCAATGAGAGGAGCAAGAGTCAAATATTCTCATAAAGTATGAGAGAAAACTCATTAAACACATTGTCATCAAGGGTTACTTCCTGTGAATAAACACAGTTTGTATGCGTCCTTTCAATTCTTCACTTCTTTGGTGTTTTAAAAAGAACTTACTGTTTCTGCCAAGTGCTTCCTGTGGTGTTTATCAGATTGGGCACTCATCCTCAATGGCTTCTGTGTAGCAGGGTTTGGGATGCCTTTGAGGAGGTTCATCCCTGGATTGCTTATTAATGACCAAATGTACAGTATACTTTTAGGGTTTCTCTGTGTACCCTATCTTAGTGCTCCCCTTTTTCTGTTTCCTACAGTAGACTCTAAGGTCATTGATCTGAGACTTGTCTTTATTTTTTTAACAAAAAGGGTTTAATGCTATAAATTTTTCTCCTAAGTACCGCATTAGCGGCAGCAAAAGTATATTTATTTTTATTCATTTAAAATGCTTTCTAATTTACCTTTTGATTTTTTCTTTGACTCACGAATTATTTAAAAGTGTATTATTTATTTTCCAAATATTTGGGGATTTTTCAGAGATCTTTTTGTTACTATTCTTATTATTCTAAATTAATTTTATTGTAGCCAAAGAGCATACTTTTTATAACTTGAATTTTTAAAAAGTTTTTGAGCCTGGCTGGGCGTGGCTCACTGGTTGAGCATCGACCTAGGATCCAGGCGATCAGGGTTCGATTCCCGGTCAGGGCACATGCCCAGGTCATGGGCTCGATCAATGACTCTCTCATCATTGATGTTTCTCTCTCTCTCTCTCTCTCTCTTTTCCTCTCCCTGAAATCAATAAAGATATATTTTTTTTTAAAAAAAGAAAAAAATAGTTTTTGAGACTTGCTTTATGATTATGGCCTGTCATGGTAAATGTCCCATGGGCACATGAAAATAGTGAATATTCTGCTCTTCGAGAGAGAATTCTTAGGTCACATTGGTTACTAGTGTTAAAATTTTCTCTCTTTATGTATCCTTACTGAATTTATGTCTATTTGTTCTATCAATTATTGAAAGAAGGGTATTGAAATGTCCAATTATAACTGTGAATTTGTCTATTTCTCCTTGCAGTTCTGTCAGTTTTTGCTTTATGTATTTTGAAGCTCCCTCATGAGATGCAGTTAGAATTGTTATATCCCCTTGATAAACTTTTCCTTTTATCATTTTGAAATGATTCTCTTTATTCCCGGTAATATTTTTTGCTCTGAAATTTACTTTTTCTGAAGTTAATATAGTCACTCCAGCTTTCTTAAAAAGCCTTTTCTTTTTTAGGGAGTTTCTATCTAAGGTGTTTATATAAAAATAAACTGTAAAACTATTTTATTAATTAAGGTATAAGTAAAATTCACTGATAGTTTTCAGATTTCTTTCTGCAATTCCATTTTCACAGTAGAAAATTCATCCACTGTTACGTGATTGTCATTTTATAATAAGTATCCTTCTTTTCTGCATAATGCATGATATTCACATATTTAACAAGTAGCATGAAATAAGCACTGGCCAATCAGAATGGGTGCCAGCTATAAACAATAGGTGTGGCCTCACTACTGCATGCTGGCTGAATATCTGCCCTGCATATGTAACAACAGATGACTCCTGAGTTAGGTGCAGGAAGCATTTATTTCAGTTATACCTATAATGCTACATCTTCTGTAGATACTTTTTATTTACTTATTTTTTAATTGTCACCCCAGGATATGTGGTGTGTTTTTTTAAATTGATTTTTGAGAGAAGAAGGGAGAGAGAGGAACATTGATGTGAGAGAGAAACACCAAGTGATTGCCTCCTGTACCCACTCTGACCATGGACTGAACCAGCCTACAATTCAGGTATGTGCCCTCACTGAGAACTGAACCTGCAACACTTTGGTGTAAGGGATGACGCTCCAACCAACCAAGCCACCCTGCCAGGACACCTTTTTTTTCAAAATCCCTAGGGCTATTCAATAATCAAATTAACATATATATCAACATCTTAAGGCACATATTCTTTATATTAAGGGACGATTCCATAGGACACTTATTTTTAAGCTTTTACTTTAGATTTTGATTGAACGTTCAGGTAGCAAATATTTGTTCATTAATTTACCAGCTATTTATCGAGGCCCTTTCATATATGGGCCATTGGAAATTCAGAGATGAATGACACTGCCTGGTGTCCGCCCTAAGAAGCTACTGTAGTTGGTGGGGGGGAGGAAGAGAGATGAATCAAAGACCTTAGATACATATATACATGACCGAAGGACACAGACAATAGTGTGGAGACAACTGGGGGGGGCAGGGAGGATGCCTGGTAGAGGGGTTTAATGGGGGAAAGAGGGGGACATCTGTAATACTTTCAACAATAAAGAAAAAAGAAAAAGCAGAAGCTCCTGTAGTCAGGGAGAGAGGCCTAATGTGGTTCTAGCACATGGATGAGGTACTGCGGTGTGTTAGTGGTGGAGTTTAAGAGGACTCCCTCTGGCCTTATAGAGCCTTTCAGGATGTAAGAGCCCAAAATAACAACTTAATTCACCTATTTCATAAAAGTAGCAACTACTTCGTAATATAAATCCTGTTTTATTCTTTCAGAGATTTTTACCATTAACCTTTGTCCATGTCTGGGGTTTTACTAGACCTCTTACTCTGCTTACTTATGCTCCATGGAGCATATGTTGCCTCACAGAGTGCCTTACACTCTTTGAGCTCAATAAATATTTGTTGAATGAATGAATAAATACTTGCCTCTGTGCCAGAAATTGCAGCTTTTGTTCAGCCCTGTCATGGGCTAGATAATAGCCAAAGGAAGTGACTATTGCCAGAAAATACTCCATGGCAGCACTTGGGGAAGGCATCTTCAGGAACTAGGAATGAGCTGACATAAAATTCCCCTAGAACCGAAATCAGAGCAACAAAACAACTGTGTGAGGAGCCTTCTGTGTGCTGAGAATAGAGTTCAGAGAGAAACAGCTTACAGCACCTCAGGCCCAGGTGGGAGTTACATGCCTCTGTTACTTTCCATATGGTGTAACCTCAGCAAGTTGGCCTCAGGAATAAATCATTTTCAGTCACCATCCAGACCAGGGCAGCTCCAAGTGGCTGGGGTTAGGAGGTCAGGCTGGTTTGGCCGCACTGCTGGCAAATATGTTTAGAGGACCTGAACTACCAAGGCAATAATAATTGGTAGTTAAATAGTTCAATACATCTTCCCCCACTTTTCTTTTTCTTGTCAAAATAGTTTGGAAACTGTTAGGAACAGTTTGGAAACCCAGATTAGAAGTGAGGGAAATTTCTAGAGCTGGGTGATGGGTTACGTGACTGTTCATCTTGTTATGCTTTATACTTTATGCACATTAAATATTCTTCTGTATATTAGAACATTTCTTATGATAGAAACACACAGGATATGAAAGACTATTGTTAGGTTAAACATTGTGAAATGTTATTCAGTCATTTGTTAGCTTAAAGAGACAAGACAAAAGAATATGTACTTTTAAAGTTCTTTTAAAAGAAAAGACTATATACTGTCTGATTCCATTTATGTAAGGATCAGAAACAGGGAAAGCTAAACTATTTTATTTAGTAAAATGATAAAGGAAGTAAAATGATAAAAAAGAAGAATTGATTACCATAAAGCAATAGGCTTGATCACCTCTGCACAAAAAGTCCTGTGGGGAGCATCTGGCTGTCAGCAATGGTCCATTTCTTCAGCACAGTGGTGGTTACATGTATACACTTAATGATTATTTAAGATGGAAATTTATGATTTATAAACTTTTATCTATGCAAGCCATATTTCACAACACAAAAGTTTAAAACACATGAGAAAAATAAAATTAATGGAACAAAGAGAAAGAGAGAGAAAGGATTTCCATTCTTATTCACCTGTTTAAGGCTGCCATTCTTTTTTTTTTTTTTTCCATTCAACAAATATTTATTAAGTTTCTGACGCATATAGGCACTGTTACAGGTGCTGTAGATAGAATGGCAAACAAAACAAAGTCCCTGCCCTCCTGACTCAAGGAGAAAAATAAGAAATCCTATTTTCATATGTATAGAATATATATGTAAATATATATCCTATATCATATATATATCCTGTATATATTTTTATATAAATATAGTTTCATATGCATACTTAAAAAATTCTTTTATTGTGTAAGTTTTCAGTATACAGCATTATAATTCAACACCTGTCTACACCACAAAGTGATAACCATTACAGATCTGGTTACCATCCATCACCATACAGTTGACTCCCTTCACCCATTTTGCCTGCCTTTTAGCCCCCTTCCCTTTTGGTAACCATTAATCTGTTCTTTGTATCTATGAGTTTGTTTTTGTTTTATTTTGTTCGTTTGCTTTGCTTATTTTAGATTTTACAGATGAGTGAAATCATGGTGTTTTTGTTTTTCTCTGTCTGACTCATTTCATTTATCATAGTACCTTCAAGGTTTGTCCATGTTGTTATAAATGGCAAGACTTCTTTCTTTTTTATGGGTGAGTGGTACATATGTATGTATATGTACTATTCATTCATAGATGGATACTTAGGTTATTTCTGTATCTTAGCTCTTTTGAATAATACTGCAATGAACGTAGGGGTGCGTATATTTTTTGAATTTGTGTTCTTGTGTTCTTCTGATAGATACTCAGAAGTGGAAATAACTGGGTCATATGGTAGTTTTAGTCTTAATTTTCTGAGGAATCTCCATACTGTTTACCATAGTGGCTGTACCAGTTTATAATCCCACCAGCAGTGTATGAGGGTTACCTTTTTTCGACATCCTTGACAAGACATTATTTCTTGTCTTTTCCATAATGGCCATTCTAACAGGTGTGAAGTGACATCTCACTGTGGTTTTGATTTGCATCTTCCTAAAAATTAGTGATGCTGAGCACCTTTTCTTGTGCCCGTTGGCCATCTGTATGTCTTCTTAGATAAATGTCTATTCAGATCCTCTGCCCATTTTCAAATTGAGCTATTTGTTTTTTTGTTGTTGAGGGGCTCCCATTCTTTATATAATTAGGAAGGTTGCCCTTGCTTTAATTTTTAGATGATGTTGATTTGGTCTTACGTAGTTAGGTCTTTGTGTGTTATAATTTGACCTGTTTAGAAGATAAGTGCGGCAGATAATACAAAGCATTAATACTGATGCTTAGAAAAGAATTTGAATAACATTTTTTGATATAGTAGTAGTAATCTTAAACAAGTATCACTATTAATATATGATGTTTGAGATATTTCATAATATTATCAATATAGCATATATTTGATATTATTACATATTTATTATCAAACAAAAAATGATAAGTACTGCGTATTTCACATGTTTATTTTTTCAAGCATTAATCACTTAAAAAGAGAGTGAAATGGAGACTAGACACAATATTCATTTGTTACAAGGTTCTTAACTCCAAAAATCTCACAATTGCAGTTGATCAATCCTTATTTATAATATATATCTTTTATTAAAAGTAGAGCTTGTTGAGAGTACCTATATACCTGATAGGAAATTAAAGTTTTTCAGTAAGAATTTGTATCTGTGTGAACCAAAACAATGTATTTTGCTATTATCTATAGAAGTTTAACTGTAATTAATATGTCCAAGAAATACCTGAGACTCAGATTTTGCTTCCTTTCTTTAGTACCTTTGAAATAATAAGATCTTTACTTTCTTAAACAAGATCTTTACTTTCAAGAAGAAAGAGGTGAGAAAGAGAGGAAGGGAAAACTCATTAACATGTTTTATTAGCTTGACCCATGGAATTATCAACAGGAAATATAAACAGGTTATTCTTAGCAATGATCTCGCTTACAAATGACTTGAATGAGCTTTGTGGAGAAGTAGACACCCACATACATCCCATGACCCGATCATTTGGCAGCTTTCTACAAAGTATTTATTTGATAAGATTATTTATTGATATTGTATGAAAATGAATATTTCAATGTATCTGAAGGATTATTATTAAAAAGAAGGAAGGAAAACATAATATCCAACCAATTGCCTTTTCCTGCACTTGTGACACTTAACATCCTGTGCGACACTGCAGTACTTCTCCCAGGTCCCTGTGTAGAAGGAGAGCACTCTCACCATTCAGGATGCACAGGTGCCCATTGTTTAAATTGCTTTGATTTGGAGCATCTACCCAGAACTGTATGGTATTGTCAGTATGGGTGCCAGTACTAGTTATGGCGAAGCTTTGGATGGGCAGATAGAACTGAGCACGTCTTTACTTTAGTGCTAATCACTACCTGTGGAGAGAAGTCTCTACGTCTTCCAACTCTATCCTTTCCTCTGCCAGTTTTGCCAAATGTTTCCAGAGTCTAAAGGTCTGATGGTCATAGCCAAGATCATGTTATAAAATACTCTTCCCTTATCTCCTTTACCCTTCATGTGCACAAATCTCTGTTTTCTTTATCTCATCTAGGGCAGGTACACATGCAGGGACTTCAGAATGGACTCCTGAAAGAACACGGGTCGAGCTCTGCAGTTTCTCCTTTCAAGTGTGTCTGGAATGGGGATAGCACAGCACTGGAGCAGGGGAGCTCTGCCCTGTGCAGTCATTCAGCGATCAGGGCTCCTTCTGTCTCAAGCAGCACTGTCCAGTAAAAATCTAAATGAGCCATGAATGTGAATCACATTTGTGATTTCAAATGTTTTAGTAGCCACATTAAAAATTTAAACAGGTCAAATAAATTTTAATAATATATTTCATTTAACCCCAAATTTTCATATTATCACTTCAACATGCAATTAATCTAAAAATTGCTAATAAGCTTTAAAAAAATTCTTTCTTCATACTAAGTCTTTGAAATCTAGCGTGTATTTTCCACTTACAGTATAGCTCAGTGTGGACTAGCCACATTTCAGGTGCTACCATATTGAACACAGTAGAGCCATTTTTCCAAGACCTCAGATTCCTCCACTGGATTTTCCAAATCCAGCCAGCAGACAAGGAAGAGGGAGTGCACAGAGGATCACAAAGTACTCTTTATGGATGAAATATCACTTCCACCCACATTTCATTGGCCAGTGTGCACCTAACTGCCTGGTGTACCTGGGAAATGTTATTTAACCCTATGCTCAGGGAAAAGGGAAATGGGTTTAGTGAGTGCATAGAGTCTCTGCCATAGCAGAAAATGTACTATTATCTAAATTTTACAAATCAGGGGAAACTGATGCCCAGGCAGATTAAATAATGGGCTAGTTAATGGGGAAAATGTAAGTAGAATTCAGGTCTTCACTCCCTAGGGTGATGTTTCTTCCATCAGGCTGTCATGTCTCTTCCTCTTTATTTGTCCCTCAGCCTCCCCTCTAATTCTGTCCATGAATGTACAGTAGTTGCAGAACCTGGTGTCAATGTTTAATCTCATCAGCTCTTCCAGGATGCTCAATGACTTAATGACAGTATCCTTTTACTGCTGTTTTGGAAAATGACAGGCAGCCCAATATAATGAAATGACTATGCCTTATTATTGAATGGTTCAACCCATAGTACTATTCTGAGCACTGCATTATCATTTTGAGTGGGCTTTTCCTTCCATGTACTGAAGCTCCTCTTTTAAAGCAAAGGATTATTAAGGTCCTCATCAAGCCATTTCAATCAATGTATAAATTGCATTTTATCTTACAATGAGCAGTCTGTTCAATTGAAGTTTTCAGCTTTTTAAAAGTGCTTAGAAGAATAGTAACAGAAGTGTTCTTAATGGTGAAATTATTGAATTGAAGTGCTTGGATAAGCTGCTTTATTTCTTAGACGGAAGGGGATATTTAGGTGGAGAAATAAGATAATATTCTTCAAAGCAGACTAGTGGTAAAGATTGATGGCTCTCCATGGGCCACTGATTATATAACACAAGTGTCTATAAAGGGCAGGTTTTGTTGAAGACAATATAATTAGATCACAGCCCTCTAGCTTTAAATTACCCGCAGCAAACTGGCTTAGGGTTTTGTTGTTTTAAGTTTTTGAATATGAAATAGATTCACAGAGTTCAAAGATTTTAAAATATTAAAGGCTATGTAGTGCACGGTCCCCCTTCCACCCTCCAGTGTGGAGGGTTGAGCTTTCCGCCGGCTTCTGCCTTCCGAGCCCCAGCTAGGTAGGAACTTGTCCTTGTTTCCTGAAGATCTTCCTGAGTTTACATATGTATTTATAAGCAAATAGGAATTTATTTCTTCTTCCTCCCGTGCTATTCTATACACACTGTTTCACACTTTACTCTTTAAACTTAATGGGGATCTTGCTCTGTCAGAATATAGAGAGCTTTTTTAGTATCATCATTTGTTTTTTTACCTGCGCAGCATTCCCCTGAATGAGTGTGCCATAATTTGCTTAACTAGTCCCACATTGATCAACATCTAGTTTTTTCCCAATCTTTGGATACAAATTGTATTGCAACACATAGGCTTGAACATAAGGCGTTTCACAAAAAGTGTAAATACATTGGAGGCATTAATTCTCGGAAGTAGGCTTGCAAGTCACTGTGTGTATGCGTTTGGAATTTGATCGAATGACCAAGTCGCTCTCCCAATGGTTGTATTAATTTACTCTCCAACCAGAAATGCGTAAGAGCGCCTGTTTCACCTTGGCCAATGGTTTGTGTTATCAAACTTTTCAATTTTTAACTTATAGCTGAAAGATGATATTTTGGTGTGGTTTAAATTAATATTTTTTTACTGTGAGAAAGGTCGAGCAGCTTTTTGCTTGTTTAAGGACATTCGTAGTACTTTTCTATGAACAGCGTTCATTTCCTTTGCTTAGTTTCCAGTCATGTTTTTGGTCTTTTCTTGATTGATTTGTAGGAGCTCTATGGTGACTAGGAGGAGAAGCCCTAGGATATGAACCGCGATGTATATTTTTTTCTGGTTTGTCAGTTGTCTTTTGCCTTTGCTTAAGGCACATATTTTTCTTTGCTACACAGAGGTTTTCCTTTCTTTTCATTTTTTCCCACTGTAGTCAAGGTTTTGTTGTTGTTGTTTTGAGGGCTCTGGATTTTGAATACAGAATGCCTCCCCCACTATGAGGTTATAAATAAATAATTTACCCGTTTTTTATAGTAACTTTTACATTTTCTCTTTTTACATTTAAATCTTTGATCAACTTGTGATTTATCCAGCTACACAGTGGATTCAACTTATTTTTCCCCCCCAGATATGTATCTGGTTATTATTTTTCCCCCCTACTGATGTGAGGTGCCTCCTTTATCACATGCTCCAATACCCACGTGTACTTGAATCTACTTCTGGACTTATTCTCTTCAGCCGTCTGCCTGCAGTCATGTTTCACTACTGCACAGTTTTTATTACTGAGACTTTATTTTTTAATATTTGCTAGACTAGTGTACCCTCATACTCTTTTTGTTTTGTTTTTTTTCCCTCTGGTTATTCTTGTTTGTCCGTTTGTATGTTGGAATCAGACTATTTCTTATCCCCACCCTTCAACCCCTACTCCCCAATAAATTGTTATTTGTATTAGTAATCACACTATATTTATAAAATAACTCAGGGGGGCTGCTGTGTTAATGCTGTGTTCTCTTCTTATCCAAGAACATGTTTTGTTGTCCCATGTTCCTTAAAAAAATCCTCAGTGGTATTTTAAAGTTTTCTTCCACATTTCTCTTAAATTTATTCCAAGGTATTTTACCTTTGTTGATGCTACATCCTTAACGAAATCTTCAATTATAGCTCCCAAGAGCTTATTATTTGTACATAAGATAATTATTGATAATAATTTTTTACTTCACTGATTGAATTCTTTTCCTTGTTAGAGTTTTCCAATTATACAGTCGTATCATCTTTTAATGTGCTAGGCTTACCTTCTTTTTCCCAGTAGCTATTCCTCTGGTTCAGTTGGCTTTCACTAAGTTATTTTTTGGCAACATACAACTCCTAGATCTTTGTGGCCCACCACAACAGGGCATATTTATTGTTCACATTACATGACTATCACAGGCCTTAGCTCTGCCCTGTGTCATCTGGGACCAGGCTGAAAGAGGCTACATCTGGCATCTGCTGGTCTCCTGAAATCAAGAAGGAAAGAGTCACTGCAGAGCCAGGCCATGGCTCTCTTAAAACTCCAGTTACTTAATTTTGGCTTACATTTCATTGGCCAGACCAAGTCATATGGCCAAGCCTGATATCAATGGGATGAGGAAGAATAATCCTTTCAAAGGGAGAAGCATTAACTATTAGGGCTCAATAATACAATCTACTATAACCTCTAATTTATTTTTCCAAAAAGGAGCAAATAACATAATCATATTGAATAACATAATTATAGCTCTTATAGTCCATCAGCTCCAAATACTTAATTTGTATAGACCTACAACTGTCATTGCTCTATCAGTTAACTCTTGCTGTACGGCAAGCCACTCCACAGCGTAGCACTCCATAGCAGCGCAGACAGCAGTAAGCGTTTATCTCGCGTGTCTGCCGGTTGGCTGCAGTGGCTGATGCGGGCTGGGCTTGGTGTAGGAGTTTCTGCTTCATGTATTTCTCATCTTCCTCAAACTATCAGGCTGGCCCAGATTAGGTTGAAGAAGGTGAGGGACTTGCTTCAGGCACAAGAGTTAAGAGGGTGACAAAAAAACTTAGTAATTAAAATAAATAATATTTTCATGAATATTTTTAAAAACCAAAATCCACGATAAACAAAATATCAAAATTCTAATAAAGACATGATCAATAACAATACTGGGCCAAGCCATATTGGAGCCTGGGGCTAAAGGAAAGATCAATAATACAAATCCTGTCATTATGAACAGTTATTGAAAAAGTATACTTATTGAGTGAATTATGTTACATGCATATATGTATATCTTCTTTATGAGGTATAAGTAAATATGAATTATTCCATTTAGTTAATCAGTCATAAGGTCTTTGTATTAAATAAATATATTCACAGTAACAGTCCAGTAATATAAGCAGTAGTTTGAGAATTCATTTTTGAAATCTCCTTTAGAGACTTCTGCATACTTGTTTGAAAGTCCTCAGTGGTGCTTAATTTTCATTCTGCATACTTATTTGAAAGTCCTCGGTGGTGCTTAATGACAAAATGATGTTTGAAAAAAGGCAAAAATGACCTAGGGTAAAGTACTGGGTAAATATGAAGGGTTATTAAGCTGAGGATTAATCTTTGATAAAAATAAGAGATAAATGTGAAGACGTGATATTCATTTTATTATGCAACTTGTGAACTTGCAGTTCTTAAAATGGAATTCTAGAAATTTCTATGTTAACTGAATTGTTGAAAAAGGCAGATAACTCCACAGAGTGACAACTGTGAGAGAAAATAGTGCTTTTGGATGTGTAAAGTCTAGCATTAATGTAGCTGCTCATCCATGTCAGTGATTTGAAGAAATGTCCTAAAGTCATGGTGAACAGAGGAGAGTATAACTCTCAGAAACTTAATAGAACTATCCTGAGATACATTGAATCAACTTTGTAGAATATAAAACAGAAGTCGTAGTTCTATTTGTTCTGCCATAGTGAAGAAATTGAAAATAAAAAGAGACTATGAAGACTGCAGTAAATGTTCTATCATAGGAAGGCTAGCCACTACCACATCCATATAATCTGCACCCGCCCTGGTCCCTCCCTGCGCCCAAATTTCAGTCATGCCATGGTTGTAAGATCTGGCCTTGCCATTGTGTGCATAGGTAAGTATTTAGACATATGTAGACTTGTTGGCCAATAGGTGGAGACGGTTCATACGTATGTCAATAAACCTGTGCATATATCGATTACCCAGACCCTGATTCAGAAATACATAAGGAATTCAAACCCAAACCTATGTGTCAATATATCAATAATAAATAACAGTTTTATGGTATTTGTAACTGTCTTTCATATGTATATTTCATTTTCATTCTTTTACCTTAAAGAAATTTCCCGTCTCTTTTTCTATACGTGTGTATATAATTGTACACACGCATACACACATACACTTCTTAGGAAAAATTTTAAAATGTCCAGGCACGTCCCCTGAGTTATAGAATAGGAAGAAACACTGGTGACACGTATAGGTAAATTAACTATATTTGAGTGTTTTGTTTGTTTGTTTTGGAAAAGTTGTTAAGTAAAATTCTTGACCATGTTATTTCTGGCTTGGTCAGTATTGTGTCTATCCCTCCAACAATTGCTTATTATTTGTCACCTATATCAGTCAGTTATGAAATCATAGCACGGCAAACCCTCAGTTTGGGCATTTGTAGAATTACTTATAGAAAAGTAATCAGACTTGTTCCAAACTTTGTAGTCTTGTGAATATTAAAATAAGGCACAGTCCTTCCTCTCAAAGGCCTTGCCAACCAGTGTCTCAATATACTCTTGCTCCTTACCTGTAAGTCTTTACAATTAGCAAACCAGAAACTTTGGCCTCAAATTGAGCTCTACATTAAAAGTAAGAAAGGATAAGAGGGAGCATCAAGATGCAAAGCTGGGTAGCTGTCTTATTAAGTGCTGTGTTCCAGTATCAGAATGTATTTAGCTGGCTCAGCGCATTGTGGTGGTGTGTGTGTTTTCCCATTTCCACTCCTTTTTTCCTTCTTACACATGCAGCAAGCTACTCCACTCAGCTGTGAAATACTTACCATTGCAAGGCAACATATAATTAAGTGCTGGAATGAGCAGGGCAGGCCATTGCTGTTGGAGATCAGAGGACAAAGAGTTCCGTTTGGTTTGGGAAAGGCATTAGAGGGGAGGGAGAGCTTAAAGTGGGCCCTGGGAAAGATTTGGTTGGATACAGAAGGACAATTAAGGCAACAGTAATGCTGTGAGCAAATGGCAAGAGTCAGAATGAGTCAGGCTTATTTCAGGGATGGTCTGGAAAATGTCTATGAATCTGGGTGGGAGATGAAGCTGGCAAGGGAGTCAGGGAGGCAGCCTGTGTGACCTGAAGGAACACGCCTTGGCCTGCAGACTAAGAGACCTGGGTTCTGCACTAGCCAGTCATGTGTCCTTGGCAAGTCAGTGCATCTGCTAAGCTTCAGTTACTCAGATGTGCAATGATGGTTTCAGACTGAAAAATCTCTAAGGTAGCTTCCTATTTTGAAGGATTCTGGGATTCCTTTATCGTGGTCCTGAATAAATTAAAGACTTAAATTTATCCTAACATTGTGGAGCCTTTAGGTTCTGAGCAAGGGAATCACATAATGAAAGGGGATTTCATCACACAAGTCAATGGACACTTATGGGCATTAAGTTCAGTAAAGGTGATTGACATACTGGAGGAAGGAAACTAGCTAAGAGGCTATGCCAGGAGCTCGCACTAGGGGTCAAAAGAAGGAAACAGACAAGAGTGACTGTGTATTCAATCTTTATTGATTATAGGAAACTAATAAGTTCTGGGGATCCAGTAGTAAGACAGAGGAGGTCTCTATTCTCATAGAACTTAAAATTCTAACAAAAGGAAAAACCAGCAGGATTTGTTGATTGACCAGTAGGATATTTGTGTCTTTAAGAGAATGGCACTCCAAGGCCAAACATCCAGCTACAAAGGATTGGTTGAAAAAATACAGTATTTTTTTTTAAAAAATGGAATACTGTGTGGCCATAAAGAATTGTGAAACTTATTTATTGACATAAAAGGATATTCATGATATGTCATTGAATGGGAAACAACACAAATATAGAACACAAAATAAAAGGTATGTACCACGTTGTGTGAAGAGGAGGGTTATTGGTGGTTTATTTAGCTACTCTTCATGCAGTGATGACTTATTGAGTGCCCACTATGTGCCTGGCATTATTTTGGGCTCTAGGGGTAAGTGGTAAATAAGGGAGTCATTGTCCCTAATTCATTTTTTGTCTCATCTTTTCTAACTTCTTTTTGCAATGAACTCATGACTTTCATTGAAAAATAATTTTTTTAAAAAGTTTTTTTAAATCCTTCCATTGGCCATTTGCGTGGCGTATGTTTTACGACTGTCTGTATAAGTGAAGTGGAGAATGCGCTGTTATAAACAACACTGTCCTGGCCTGTCTGGTCCTCGTGCTCATACAGGAGCAGAGGTGGCTCCGGGACACCGGCCTCCTGCTTGGGGTGGACCAGGGCGCGCCCGCTCTTTGGCAGCCAGGCCCGTCAGACCTCCCAGACCCGTCTGGCCCCAGGGCAGATGGGGCTCTGCTGATGCGACGGCGACTCTGCTGGCTTTTTATAGCCCTTCTGAGGGTTGGTAATTCCAGCCTTGGTGTCGATTTACATTTGCTGTATGTTACTTGACACTCTTTTATTGAAGTTGCCTCTCCCGGAAATCTCTGTCATTCCATAAACCCTGGCAACTGCCCTGCAGTGCAGCTGACCTCCCACAGTTTGGAGAACAAAAATGTATTCTGGCTACATTTAAAGGAAGTTTGGGGTGAGTTTGTGGGTGAGGACTTGGCTGTGATATCTTTGTGGGCAGAGCACCTAAAGGGGGGCCTGGCGCTGGCTATCACCTAGGCTCCAGGGCCCTTGCACAGGAGCCTTCGTGTTCTTTTTCCCTCCTCTGCCCAGTTCTTCTGTGACTACTCCTGACCCAGTCCCTCTGCTCCTTCGTGGCCTCCTGCTTTTAAAAGGCAACATCTTCATGTGTATGCTGAAGAACAAACGAGCAAGCAACACCCAGCAAATTATTATTTTTTTGAAAAAGCATCTCATGGTCCTTATAATAAATTGTAATACATAAATAAACATTCAGATACATATACGAAGAAAAAAAATTACCTACAATCCTATTCCCCAGAAATGTTTTGGTATATTTTAGTTGTGTGCTTTACTTTCTACTCGCACAGTTTTCAGCTTGGGTTCTACCACTCATACAGCCTATTCATAGATCTTAAGCTGTGTCTGTACCAATATTTTCCCCTAAGAAAGGTCTATTCTTTCTATAGTGAACAAATGCTTTTATAATCAGGTGCTGAACTACTTTTTCCAATATCAAGATGGCCTTTTGGCCGTGAACATGTCTGACAGAACGTCCATTTCAAAGCAGCATCTACTTACTCTTTCCCGCCAGCTCCAACTGAGGGACCTCACTGGAGTCAAGCCAGCCCATCACATCTTCATCCTTTGTTGCTCTTTGATGAAACCCTAGGGGCATTTTTAATGCAGAGGGCCCCTCAGGGTCACTGATGGGCTTCACCTTTGTACCAACCTGAGGGACAAAGGAGGAAGAGAGGTCCCTCTGGACTGTACCATCCTGCACATGCCTTCTACCCTCCGCTTGGAGTGTGAGAACCTTCTTGATGTTTGCGTGAGCAATCCTGGAGCACAAATACTCCAGTGGACAGGCAACATGGACAAAGTTTAATTAGAGAGTCCATTTTTCGCTGGGTCCAGAGGTACATTTTCTTTAGAAATTTCCTTGTTGTCTCTCTTTCATTTGAATTCAGCTCTTTCCAAGCTAGGCCTCTCCGTACCTGGTTCTTTCCCATGAACCTTGCTTTTGCCTTCCAGTCAAAGTCTGCATTGTTGTTACAAAGATGTCATGCAATTCGAAAGAAGCAAGGTCTTCCCTGTTTGGGTGTTTCAGGTCTTTAGTTCACTCTACCCAGAAATCATCTACTGCCGCCCTCTTGTATTAACTATTGATAACTCCATCGTGACTCTGGTCTCCTACCACAGGTCTTTTCCTTCAGCCATTCATTTCTAGCCACACATTCTCCTTCCATAGTGCTAAACTGAGTGCTTGAGGGCAGCAACTGCTTCATTTTAAATGTTTTATTCATCACTTTCCCTTCTGTCATTAAAAAAACCACACCTTCAATAGTATACTTTACTGTTTAAAAACCACCTTCAATCTCCCCCCCCTTTTTTTGGAAGTAGGTAAGTCATAGAGAAATAATATGTCGCCTTATCCTCATAAATCTCTCTTGTAGTATTTTCTTACTCCTGTTTTCTGCATCTCCAGCTCATTCACCCCTTTACTGTTTCTTTAATTTTATTACTCATTATTAATTTACCTGTACACATCTGAATTTTCACCAGAAATTTACAAGGTGTTTTCTGTCTGAGGGTAAATCAGGCAGAGGGGCATATAAGACTTAGGATACTGTAGGAAGGAGCTGATTAGTCACGGGTTAAATGTTGAAAGGAATGACCTGAGGTTCAGTTGATATTTGTGCTTGCTCAGAGCTCATTTATTGGCTCCTTTTGTGATCTTTCTGAGCCCTTCTCATGATTTGATATGAATGGGATTCTGTGTGTGCAGAGGAAAAAGAGTTCTTCCTCACCAAGTTCATAGTCAATTTAAGTAAGCAATAAGGTTAAAAACGATGTTATAGGTAAAATTAATCTGGAGGTTTGAAAAGTGCATTGAAACTGAATTTGTTTCTTAGCTGGGGGCTGATTTCAAGAGTAAAGTACAGTGCTTTTACAGAGCCTGAATCAGTGTCATAGAAACCATTTGAATGGCTCCTTCATCCCCCATTGTGGTGCCTCGATGGGGCATTAATAATGGATAGTTGCTGCACTTGGTGGTCAGATACATTACTTTGATCTATTTTTATTTCCCAAAGGGGCCTCTGGAAAAGGGCAATGAGGATAGATTTAAAACCACATTATTGGAATTCAATAACTTTCCTTGTGCTTTGTATGTGTAGTGCTTGCCGAAGAGTAGTTCTAATATGGAGAGTCAGTCAAGCGTGGAGCAGGCAAAATACCAAAATGGATTTTTTAAACTAAGATATAAGCTGAATTCTATGTTTTAATTTAAGCTCTGTTGCTCAGCATTAGTGTGTTGGATGTATACATTTTGCCCTTTTTGATCCTGAGGATGAAGGGATGAGCACTGGAACAAAACAGGTTCACCAGTATAAATTACTTGGTTGATGAAAGTAAACAAAAACATTCATATAAGTCAATTAGCGAAAGTTATATGTTTCAGTAATTCCTAAGCAATTGTGAAGGACTGAAATTTAGTTATGTAAAGTATACCCCCCAAGGGAGCACAGAGTTCTCTTTAGGTGTCTTCACAATTACACAAAGGCGACAGAAGCTTGAAAGTGGAAGATTCTGCCCGGCCGGGCGTGGCTCAGCGGTTGAGCGTCGACCTGGGATCCAGGCGATCAGGATTGGATTCCTGGTCAGGGCACATGCCCAGGTTGCAGGCTGCAGCTGATCAATGACTCTCTCATCATTGGTGTTTCTATCTCTCTCTCCCTCGCCCTTCCTCTCTCTGAAATCAATAAAGATATATAAAATTTAAAAAAAGAAAAAAAAGAAAGTGGAAGATTCTGAATCCTGGGGTGCTGAGGTCACTCCTGGAGATAAACAAGGTCTTACTTTTTCGAGTGATGGGTTCTGCCCTGAGAAACACCCCTCCCTTTTGGGTTTGTCTGAAAATGTAAAAGAAGATTGATGATCTAGTCAGTCACACTCTGGGACAAAGCAATCAATCGAGTTTGAAGGGAGAGAAGATGAGTGATATTTACATTCTTACTCAGGTGATTGATAGCTTTCCCTCACCAATGTTTTTATTTCAAGTCTAATAAACTTAAAAAAAAAATCATCAAAGCAAAGCAGAGTTAAACATCTTAATAACCAGTGATTGATGATTTATTTATCTATTAGGACCTGGCTGTTAGCACCTGGCCCCCTCACACAGAGCCCTAAGAGAATGATGATAGTATGGCTGTGAATGAAGTGACCCCTGTCTCCCTGCACAGAAAGCAGGCTGGGAGTCTGAGGATCCTATTGCTTTGAGGTTGATATTCAGTCACCTTGATAATGTACTTTATAGTACTTACTGTGCATGGTTTGGCCTGCATTCCTTCACTGTTGTTTTGCCATGGGAAGTAACATTATTTTTTGTTGTTGTTAACTTTTACTTTTTTTTTTGGCCACAAAATAAATTAATCTCTAGTGGAAAAAATTTAAAACATGCAAACAATACATTAAAAATCACTTGTAATGCTGCCACCTAGAGAAAATACTATGAACAGCTTTGACATCCTTTTTCGTTCTTTCTGAGTATACATAGCTATACTTTTTAATAGAACTCTTTAACTTACTTTTTCTCAGTTAACGATATGTCTTGAATATCCAATGTCATTAAATATATTTTGCAACATTATTTTTAGCATCTTCGTATTATTTTCTTTATATGGGTTACCACCTCTTGCTAAACCAATCTCCTCTCTTTTGATCTTTTGGTTGTTAAAAGCTTTCCCCATTATGCACAACCCTGTGATAGCATTTCATTAGGTGAATCCATTATTGCCTTAGTAGATATTCTTAGGAGTGGAATTATTGGGTCAATGGGAAGCAGCAGGAGCTTTCTAGAAGGTTAATTGATGACTCGTGTCCACGTCTGCCATACATGAAAGGGTGGCATTGGCTTTGGAATCGGGGTGTGTCGTTAACTCATTTTCAGCATTTTCACCATAGCCCCTGAAATCGGTTCTTCCCAGGACTTGATCCTATGAGGTTTCATTTCCTGTTCCAGATGCTCAGCTTGTGTCTATAATGTTAGCTTCTAACAAACATGTTGTAGGTGTTTAAATACAAATCAACAGCCAAGCTAGTTGCTATGGATATTTATGTGGGGGAGGGAGACAGAGAAACATATCCTTAGACGCTGTGTCATGGTGTTAGTGATCTAAATTTATGAGGAGTGCATCTAAGAAAGAGGGTGACCTTTCCAAGGTCGCACCATGAGTCAGCAGTGAAGTCCCAAACAGAACGGTCATCTTTTTAACTTCCTTTTCCCAATATAATAAGTATTTAGGAATAGGTCAAGAGAAAGCACTTGTAAACAAACCTGTAAGACTATTTATAATTTGAAATGTTCCAAAATTTCAAGAGAGTTACTAGAAATTTTTCATCTTGAGGAAATAAACCCAAGTTGCTAAAAGATATTTATAAATTTTTAGAAAATAAAATCTTAAATGACGGAAATGAAGAGAGAGTAGTGGGTGGTATAGGCAGATAAAAATGAGCCTCACAGGAGTGTGTGTGTGTGTGTGTGTGTGTGTGTGTGTGTGTGTGTGTGTGTGTGTGTGAGTGTATGCTGGGAGCTGGGAAATAAGAGGTGGAAGAGTAATGGGTTGACTCTACCATGTTGACTAAGGAAAATACCACCAAAGGGGCTCCTCAGGACATTAACCCTGGGTGGGAGGATGGGGGTCTTGGCCCTCATTCGGAATGACCTTTCCTCTCTTGGTATGGATCTGCGCTGTTATTTTAGATCTTGTGGCAGGGTCACTTGCAAGAGCCAGAGAGATACTCTCCAATATCCCCAGGACTGGGTGGTCTCAGGTCTCCTGATTCCCAATCTAGTGCTCATTCTACTACAAGTAGGAAATAACAATCATATTACAAGGATTTTCAGAGACACACAAAAGCTTCTGGGTAACTGAAGCTCTGGGTATGCGTTATGGGAAGGGTACACAAAGTAAAAGAGAAAGAAAACAAAAGAAAATCTTAGCGCTTGATTTTCGTTTCTTTATAGAAACTGAGTTTTGGCCCAGCTGGGTGTGGCTCAGCAGTTGAGCATTGACCTAGGATCCAGGAGATCAAAGTTCGATTCCCAGTCAGGGCACATGCCTGGGTTGTGGTTTTGATCCCCAGTTGGGGGTGTGCAGGAGGCAGCCGATCAAATGATGACTCTCATCATTGATGTTTCTATCTTTCTCCCTCTATCTCCCTTTCCCTCTCTGAAATCAATAAAGATATTAAAAAAAAAAAAAGAAACAGAGGTTCGGTGACCTACTGGGACATACACACCAGGGCCAAGAACATAGACTTTCTGACACTCAGCCTGGTGCAAAGTAATCTAGATACATCTTGTGATTCATTTGTTTTTTTTCATGATGATCTTCAAACTGCTATTTTCATGGTTCATGAATTCAATGTCACTAAACTCAGCATGTATTAAGAATCAATTTGCATGTGGTACTACACTCTATAAAGTAAAATATAAAAATGCAGTGCTTGCCATACAGAATTTCCTAAGGCAGACAGACCTCATAGAAACAGACAGAAATGACAGGTAGGCCACTGAACAAACAAAGCTAATTGTAAATTGTACAACTTTTCCATATGAGATGGTACACGAAGACATCATCACAGGCCATTGCTTTAAAAGAGAAAACCCATCTTCATCAGGGGACAGCCCTAAACTAATAAGTAATAGGCATCACCCTACACCCTGAAGTTGCCATATTGGAAAGAGAAGGCGTGCTTTGCCGGGCACCTAGCACTCATGAGCACGGCGCAGGATCCTTGGTATACTGTTGATTACCACTGTCATTGGCTTTTTTCTTCTGCATATTCTGAGATAGTCTGCAAAGACTAGGAGGATCTGCTGAGGCAGGAAGCCTGCCAGGACATGCCTTCTAAAACCAAAGGACTTTTCCCTCCTGGAAGAAAGCTAGTGCTCATGTGGTTCATAGTCATACTTCTACTGAGGCTTCTTTTTTCCTTCTAGAAGGACTTTGCAGATGATAAATGGACTTACCAAACCCCCAAATGTTTAAATTGTGTAATATGAACTGTGGTGAATGGGAGACTAGGGTAAAAGTTCTATTCTCTCAAAGACCAGTTAAAGGCAAACTAAAGGTAACCTTGCTCTCCTCTGTGGTAACAAAAGCCTCCTGGACCAGGTATCTTATAAGTGCCCATCCTAGTCATTTGCTTCAGGGACAGTATTAGTAGAAGTTTTAGGGTAGTATTAGTATTATTATTTTGAAAGTACCATATGTACGATGTGAGATAAAACAAATGAGTTACTCTGGGGTCTTCTAATTCTATTACCCCCTGTGTTCTTGAGTGCCAGGATTCTGGTACGGAAAAAAGGAGGTACAGATGTTGTATAGAAGATGTTAGGTAAAAACCCTATAGTTATGAATGGAATTGGAAATATCAGTTATGAATTCATAAAGTGTTTTATTTTTAAATATGCGTACTTACTAGCTCTATTAATTATAAAATCCTAGAAACAATGAATAGCCAAGTAGTAATGAGCATCCCTACTCTCCAGATGATAGTTTGGAAATGTTTTCCCCATTAAAGGAGACCAAGACTTCTTAGAAAAATGGTCGATTTCAAGTCTGGCAATATGTAAAATGAACAAAGAAGCTATCAAAGACTACTAGAATATTCAACCTAGTCAGATGGAAGGGGATCCCCCTGACCAAAGATGGACAATTTGAGCTTCAATAAAGTTAGCTGCAGTGAATCAAAACCCATCATATATGTTTAAATCTATGAGTACACAATGATACTAAGTAAACCAACTGGTTGGTTACCTTCTGAAGGTGACAGAGAACCAATTCGTTATCTTGAACACTGGGTAAAGAAAAGGAAAGAATCAAGCCTTTTCCCTGATTTTCCTTTATGAATTATATCACTATAACCAAATAGTCGATAAAGCGAAGCCTCTTCTAATAGTTATTCCGGCTAATGAATGAAAACAGAATGATAGAATGAGAAGGTTCTCATTCTGTAACCCCATACATTCACAGTTTTGGGCACAGAGCCATCAACTACCAAAATAGTTGATGGCAAATATCGAGAAAGAGCAAAAACCAAAGGTAGACACCTCTTGATAAAAGAACACAGTGCTACTTTCAGCTCTGCCAAAGGAATTGAACCTGAGGCTAATCAGGCCTCAGGATCCGGCTGCCAATTTATAGAAAGTAAAGAGAACAGAGGAACCAACACACTGACTGCTTCCTGCGGCTGCAATCAGCAAGTCCAAATTGTGGGAAACTCTGCAGGTCTAATGCCCCAGGACCTTTAACAAATAAATTATATGAAAAAGAAAGGAATATAGATGGAACCTGTAGATGACAAAAGACTTAAAAGACATATCAGGTGAAAAACTGGCCAAAAGTAAATTGTGGTATCCAGGCATGCTGCCTCGGGTGATAAAACAATAAAGAGATACAAGAAAGTGATTGCCCTGCACGTCAGGAGGGTGGTCACTGTCGGAGGGATGGAGGGTCTGTGACGGGGAGGGCACGTGGAGGCACTTCTGGAGTGGCTGGCCAAGTTTGAATTTTTGACATGGGTAGTTGTTGCAAGGGTGTTTACCTTATAATAATTTACTCAGCTATATGTTTTCTGCGTGATATTTTGTATCTGTTTCATTCTATAATAAAAGCGTAAAGAAAAAAAGAAAGCACGTAGGAGAAACTCACAAACCTGATGGTGCCCTAGAGATGATCAGAACACTGTCAGCGGTGGGTAAATAAAGTTGTGGAAAATTGTGTTCTGGGTACAAAGAATGTAAGTCCTCCTGTAAGGACGTCTGTGTAATGCTAGCGGAGGGCCACCTTTCAAGTTGCTGGGAGGTTTTGTTTGTATAGTTGTGTAGCGGCAGGCTTGCATGGAGCTCCCTTTCAGTCAGATCAGACGAGGCGGCCCGTTTCTGGGCCAGCGTTTTTTAATGGGCGGTGTCTGCAGGCTTCAGAAAATGCAAATTCCTTGGTCCTGTCTCTTCCGAAGGAGCAGTCCCGGATCTGCACGATTAGCCAGCACGCTGTGGTGTGAGAACCGCACGGACTCCTCTGTCGATTTCCACATGAAGTCAGTTCTATGGAGAAATCTGGGGAAAAGTGCAGGTCAGAGCAATTTCCAGATTCGCTGCTGAGAGTCGGTGCCATCGGTGTGATTCTCATTAGCGAATGAACCTTTGTCTAGTTGTCACGTAGAACACGCGATGTGAACGTGGCCAAGCAGTAGCTCAATTAGGAGAACATTTTCTCCACTGTACAGCAGCAGTTGTCAAATTCTCTCTCATCTTTTGGCTCAGGGCTTTCTCGCTTTTCAAGTCAAAGCCTGGGATTAGGAATTTAAAGTGATCTCTCAATCAGTGAATCCTCTGAAGCTTTTAAAATAACAATTCTATACTAAAAAGTTCAAATCACGGGAAACAGAACAATCCAAATTTGGATGTGGCCAGGCACGGCCAGGCAGAGCGTGGAACTGGTCCTTTCTCAGCTGAAGGCAAAGGAGGCTTTGCGCGTGAAGGTGCCAGGTCTGGAGCCAGCATCCTCACCCTCCTCTTTCTACCGTCTTCACTCTCCCAAATCCATGTGCGGTTCAGCCCCAGCCCTCACCAAACAGATGACCCGATTTCAGTACTTTCTCTGAGTGCTGATTAGTGTGGAGACACTTAGGAGGGGAAACTAAACTAGTCCTTGCTTTTGTAGGGATTTCTCTTTGACTTGTGAAATATAACATTTTATCCAGTTGACCCGAACTCTAAAAGCGTCATTTGAACACTGCCCACGGGCATGGCAGGGTCCCAGCTGTGTGACGTTACCTCCCGCTTCCAGAAACCACAGTGTAATCAGGAAGATGGACGAGCACTAGCTCATGATGTCAGCAAAATCATTTCCACATATGTAATCGCATTCCAGTTCTCCCACTTTCAGAGTTTTAGCAATGAAAAGGACAACCGCTATTTATAACCTCAGAATTCTTGAAACTTTGAAGAGAAGTAGTGTGATGATCTTAAAAAGCCTTAGCCTCCCTCCCACCACGCTTCATCCTGTCATTCTCAATATGACAAAGAAAGAAGTAGGACCATTAGAAAGTGTATTTACTAGAGCAGCGATTTGCAATCGGTGTGCCTCACGCATTTTTAAAACATGCAACACCTGACTATTTATCAGGGGCACTGACCTCTTTTCACTTAGATTATCAGATAAAAAATGACAATGACCAACCCAACAATAGCCATCCAGTGTGAATGAATCAGAATTATACCTATTTTTTTTTTTTTGGTCAGATTGGCAAAGAATATATTTTTTGGTGTGCCGCAGAATTTTAGTAATTAGTTTATGTGTGCCATGAAATGAAAAGGTTGGAAATCGCTATGCTAGAGAAAGCACATTAAAAGGGAGCCAGTCTACTTTTGGGTAAAAATACCTTGTTATAGTAACATCTATCAGTCTGTCTTTTGGAGAAAGTACAGTTTTGAGAACAGACTAAAAAAGCGATAATAGTCTGCAATAGGAGGTTTTCTGTATAAAGTTGCAAATTTTAGTTCAAATGGTTCCTTTATTAGTTTTTTGTTTTTCAACAAGTAACTATGGTGTTCTCTTGATCTGTATTTTAAAATATAAAGTACATGTATTAGGTAAGAATTTCTCCTCGGCTTTTCCCAATGAACACACACATATGGTGAGCACATGGATGGGTAAAGACACTTTTCTTTATTCATTTTTACGATTACCAGTAAACAAGATGAGCAGTCAAGGTGACACGGCATTTTGCAGTGAGACTAAAACATGTACACAGAAGACATCTTACATTTACTTCTCTCTAGCTTACTGTGCTTAGAACATGAACGGTTTTCATTCTAAGTGCAATGGTATGCCTTGGGTAAGACAAGGGTTCAAGATTTCTGAAACTCTGATGGAAAAGATGGAACTGAAAAAAGGAGTGAGGAGGCCTATCTTTTAAAAGTAGGCTTTAATTTTTTTAAAAAATTATCTTTATTGTAATTTTTTTTAAAAAGGGAAACCATCTGAATGTGTCCTGCAGCTAGTAAATGTAAGTCAAGAGTGTTTTGAGACAGTGAACTTATTTTTAGGGGTAGAGAAAGAAACATTATTTAGGGTTTTAGATGAACGGCCAAATGCCGAGCAATTGCTGTTTGTGCCTGTGGAGAGTCAGGTTGCAGGTATTGGGGAGATTTGCTCTGTTTTCTCACTTGGGGATGATGCGTGTAGGGAAGGAAGAAGCAGAATGGAGTGGGAGGGGCTGCATTTGTGGGATTTCATGAAACTGGGATGCCAAGTGTTGGTTCAGTACCTGGCTGAGGAAGTTGCTGGAAGGGTAGGTTTCCTTCCGAATGCACCAGGCGCCCTGGAGACGGGTAGTTTGGGCACTTTTGCAGAATGCTGATCCACAGACACAATTTCACTAGGAAACCTTCAAGATGTTTTGAAAACACTGGTTGAAAATAGGCATGGTGGCCTCATGATGCGTCTGCAAACAGATCCCCTCCTGGAGACAATTAACAGGAGCCGAGGAGGTCACGTTTGGCATTATTATGGTAAGCAACTAGTGCAGTCACAGAAGGCCTACCCTCATTTCTATGCTATGCTGATGACAACTGGACATCCCGGTTAAATACACAACAGTTATTATAACAGCCCTGTATCTGTCTGGAAGAAATGATACAACTACAAAATATACAACAGGTTTACAAAAAAAAAGAAAGGGCACCCCTCTCACATAAATATACAACTAGAAAAAGAAAATACTGCCTCATCCAGCTACAGTTTATTTGTAAACAGTCCCAGGTCAAGTCAGTGTTGTATCAGCTACTTCAGTAACCACAGAAGATTCCCGTTTCAATGACAGGCAGCAGCAGCTGCAATTTTGAGACCACAAGTTTGAGTGAAGTTAGCAGTTGGCAACATAATGTCTTCAGTGAATTTTATGCTGTGAGTAATTTTAAAGGCTACGGGGGCTACTGTGGCCTATGTGAATTAGACAAGAAAATGGAGAGTGTCACTCTCCCACATGACGGTAATATCTATGGAAAACATTTTATTCAGCTTTGAAGATGGACTATTAACCATTATTATTTGCTTTAGTTCACTTTGAGATTAACCTCATTTCCTTTTATACTTGTCTGAGAATCATGTGGAAGCTATAGAATCCGGGCCGATGATCGGAGGGCCATGACCTTAAGAGCTGTGCTACTTGTCATTTCCAAGAAGCTGAAGGGAGCATGGGACCCAAAACAAATGTTTATATGCATTTCAATAAGAGATTATACGCTGGTTTTCTTTTCTGTTGTTATTTTAAAAATTGTCGTACAGAAAAATTAACTTTCTTCTTTGCTGTGCAGTGCTACAAAATTTAACCCACCTGTGGACTTGTGTAACCACCTCCGCAGTCAGGATGCAGAACAGTTCCCTCACCTCAGAAAACTCCCTCGTGCCGTCCATCTATAGACCTGCTCTCCCCACCTTCAGTCCCTGGCAACAGCTCATCGAGGCTTCATTACTCCATTTTTTTCTTTTGAGAATGTCATGTAAATGGAAATACACGCTGTGTAACCTTTCGAGATTGTGTAGTGTACGGATGTTCCAGAGTGTGTTTACCCATTTGCCCACTGAAGGACACTTTGGTTTGGGTGTTTATGAATAGTGCTTCCTTTCGCTTTTGCGTATGCCTGAGCTTTCACTTCTCTAGCATAAACGCCCCGGAGTGGGATTGCTGGGTCATATTTGTAAGTGTATGTCCAACTTCATAAGAAACCGCTGAACCGTTTTCCACAGTGACGATATCATTTCTCGTTCCCACCAGCAGGGTAGGAAAGTTCTAGTTGCTCTGGAACGTGTCAGCGCTCGGTAACTTTATTCTGGTCATTCCAATAGGTGTATACACAATGGTATCTCACTGTGGCTTTAATTTGCATTTCCCTAATGGCCACTGAGGCTGCATGTTTTTTCAGATGTTTATTTGCCACCATTATATCCACTTAGACTTTTTGTTCAAGCCTTTTGTCTATTTTATAATTGGTTTGATGTTTTCTTATTGTTGAGTTTTGAGAATTCTTTAGATATTCTGAACACAAATCCTTCGTTAGATATGTGACTTCCAAATAATGTTTTCCTACTCTGTAGCTTATATTTTCCTTTTCTTAACAATATCTTTTCCAAAGCAAATGTTTTAAATTTTGATGAAGTCAAAATTTTTTCTTTTATGGATTCTGTGTAATAAGCTGTGTGTAGGACATTGGCCCCAAACCCCAGGTCCATAGTTAGGGAGACCGCTGACGCTGGCTGCTCCCGGAGTGCTCTTCTCGGCCTCATTCTCCGGTTGTCTCCTGCAAGACCCAGACTTTACTTCCTTAGAAAAGAGCTCCTCTCCCTTCCCTCCCTGTCCCCCAGGGGCACAGTTATTTCCTTCTCATCTGCATACCCTCTGTGAACACTTACCTTCTTGACTGTAATTTTTGTTTCCATCTCCTGCTCTTACCAGTCAGGGAACTCTAGGGGGCAGGCAGGCTCTGGAATTATACACCTTTGTGTAACCCAGCACCTGGATTAGTCCATAGCACGTACTCAGGGCAATTGCTGAAAGCACGTGCGCGCACACACTCACACACACACACACACACACACAGAGAGAGAGAGAGAGAGAGAGAGAGAGAGAGAGAGAGAAGTAATTAATTTCTAAAGACATTACCCTTCTATCTTTAATAATTATGGTTTGGACTAAGGACAATTTGAGTATCTATAACAAATGTTATTGCTTGAAGGACATTTAAAAGCTATCTTCAATTTGTAATTAAAAGTTTCTTAGTCTTTGAGACATCTCTTGATTTTAGTCATCTAAATGAGCTTGCTGGACAACATTTTTTCTCAGAAGAAAAAAATATAAGGAATGAATGAAATCTGTGTAGAATCATGGACAATTTAAAGCAGCTAAAGCTTTTGTAGACAGTAGGCACATATTAGAAAATAAGGGAGTTAGTACGAAGACAAAAGAGTAATGATCGGGAAGGGTCCAAGGAGCACCGAGGCCCGCCCTTCCCCCCGTCAGCCCCACCTCCGTCTCTCAGGTGAGGCCTGCGCTAGGCAGGGCCCGGGAGGGCAACAGGGAAAGCCAGGCCTTGGGCAGAGACAGGGTTGGCTAAGACCAGGGGGTACATAATATAATTATTCACATAATTCTTCCCTGAAGAAGTGAAGGAGTGTTTTTACAACGGAAGGGGGATATTAGCCAGAAAGGTACAGATAGTTTGAAAGTGGTCAGCGATGGGAAGAAGGGAGTTTCCAAGGCAACACAGTGCAACACAGGAAAGAGCATCCTCGGAGGGCAGAGGGTGCCGGGCGTGTGCTTGGAGGTATCGGGAATGAGAGGTGCGGGGGATAAATGGAGCAGATGCTCTAAGCAAGTGTTAGCTGAGACTGCAGGCCGTATGGAATGTCTGATGATGGCAGGCAGACGCCTGCCTTTTTATGCTGAAGGCCAGCAGAGATAGCTAACGTGGCTGTGATTATGCTGGTTAACAGGCAACTTAATTTTTGCCCCAGGTCCCTTTTGGACTATGTGTGCTCGTGGGCCACATTTGTAAGGACTTTACCGAATTAGGACTCCAAAGTCGCTTTAGTTTTTATTATCACTAGTTTGTACCACTATCACCAATTGGTTCTTGGGTTTCAAGAACTAATGTAGGAGCACTTGTTGGAGTTGCGCAATAATTAATATTAAAATTCAGAGCAACTCTCTCTCATCCTTCAATAGATTTTTTGGCCTATTTTACATGTTGTTAAACAAAGGTTATAGTCTAGTTTTTCTTTACAAACAAATAATTGAATTATATGGAATCAGAAGGTTATGTTTCCAGCACATTGTGACTGTTTTGATCCTCATGATCGAGCTCAGAATTCAGATGCTATTTCAAGGTGTTAGCCTTACCAAAAATCATAAAGAAAGGCCCCATTAGAAACAAAATGCTGATCATCACTCAAAGGGGTAACTGAGCAGTTTCCGCTGACATCTGAATCATTTTATGCTTAAAGGACTCAAGTTGCTCAGGTAAACATTACCATCGACGCTGCGCATCCCATGTTGCTGGCCTCTGACAGCACTGTGGGCATTTGGGAACTTGTAAGGACAAGTGGCATATCAGACACCAAATCTGCATACCTACTAGTATGCGTTGGGGAGACTGAGACCTTGAGTTAGTAACGTTTTTATTTAAATTGTCTAGGCCTTAAAAACAAAACAAAACTGCATTTTGTCTTTGTTTGTCCTTGAGGTTTCTCTGGCTTTCCTCTTTCACAGTGATTCTGCTTGCAAAGTGTAATATGAAATATAGATATCCCTTACAAATTTAGGGATTAAATTGTGACCCTGTGGGAATGTGACAATTGTTCTTTACACTGAAGACCCCGTGGTTCATTGAGAATGGCTGGGAGGTCCTATGAAACACAGGCTCTCCCCCGTCTTCCTTCATGCGAGGCGTCTGGGTGAGGCCTCTACCCTGAAACATCGTGTGCTCAATGGAGCTCACCACCAGCAAAAAGAATGTCTGTTGGCTCACTTGCCGGCATCACAGACAATAGATAAAGAGAACAGAGAGTGGATTTGTGAGGTGACCTCTCGCCTTGGCTGAACTGAAGATTTTGGTATCTGAAAGAATAAGAATTTCTGTGGTTTAGAAAAAGATCAACTTACCTGTATGTGCAAAAGGCCCGGTGCCCAGGAATATGGCCTGTGGCTAACAAAGGCCCACTATCTACATGTGCTCACCTGACCTGTTCGTTCTGATAATTGGCATCAGGTGAAGGAGTGACTTTTTAGCAAAGGAGTCATCATATTTTTCTTTTCTTTCTTTCTTCTTTTTTTTTACTGCAGGACATTTGCGAAGATATTTCTGATCATGTTGAACAAATCCATGCCCTCCTTGAGACTGAATTCTCCCTGAAGCTGCTGTCCTACTCTGTCAATGTGATTGTGGACATCCACGCGGTGCAACTCCTCTGGCACCAGCTCCGGGTCTCGGTGCTGGTTCTGCGGGAGCGCATCCTGCAAGGTCTGCAGGACGCCAATGGCAACTACACCAGGCAGACGGACATTCTGCAAGCTTTCTCCGAAGAGACAGCGGAGGTGGGTATTTTCTTTGAATCCAAATCATGCTTTGTCAAGTGTGACCATTTGAGAACGTTTTCAGGGCAGAGCTGTGGGATAGGAGTTCTTCGTAGGTCAATAAGCAGGTCCTGAGCTGGGCTTTGAATCCAGGTGTAGTGACCAGAGCCTAGGGCACTTTTAATGTGAGTGAGGCTTTAGATCAGAGTTAACTCGCAAATACGTGATAGTTTGCCCAGATACCACCCACAGTTGGTATTAATCAGGTTCCTTGTTACCCATTTAATTTATATTTATTATGCCAAGCACTGGGTGCTAAAAATATAATAGTAATCAAGAGACATGGTCTTTGCCTTAAAGGAACTTAGAGCCCAGTGGGGAGTGTGGACACATGGACAAACATGAAGGCCAGACAGTGATAAGTGTATATGATGCCCCTGGAGAACAGAGAAGGGCACCTGATTCAGACAGGAAGCCTTTCCAGGAGTGAGTCTAATCTGAGGCCTAACGCAGAAGCAGGACCACACTGGTGAGCTGAGGTAGGAAACGTTCCAGACAGAGGGAAGGTCATGACAGGCTGGAAGCCCGACAGATAAAACAGGCGAAAAAGGCCAAGAACCAGGAAACAGGCTTCGAACCAACAGGTGAGCGGAGGTCAGAGCATGAAGAGGAAAAGCCATAATAAAAAGCCGTGTTGAGAGAAGTGGACTTTAGTTTTAGGACAACAGGGCAATCTGTCTGTTCAGGGAATTGACATGACTAGATTCATACTTTAGAAAAATCGTTCTGGATGTAGTGAGTCAACTGAACTTTAGAATTTTACACAGTCAATATATTTAGACTTTTTTTGTGGTCATATTAAGTGTACTTTGAAGAATTCATTGTTACTCTTGATGCATGGCTTAAGAACAAACACTGTAAATTTGAATCCAAATGAACTCTTTTATTCCCAAATAAAATTGACATATAGAGTGAGGCATTGTGCTAGTTAATTAAGCAGGGGCTGTGTGTGTGTGTGTGTGTGTGTGTAGATAGATAAATAGGTAAAGTAGGTAGATAGATAGATAGATGGATACGTACATATATGCCATGTATAGATACACAGAGTGTGTGTATGAGCACAGTCCCTTGGCTCTTGACACATAGTTGTGCACTCGAGTGTTGGTTTCATGGAAGATATGGATTATACAAGTTTACAAGGAACTAATGTGAATATATAAGATTAAAAGGTCTTACAAATAGTGTTGTATGTATAATTCATTGATTTATTAATGTTTTAGTGGCTCCAACATTATCAACAAGCAAAGTAGATCTGTGCCTATTCTCATAAATGATTTATACTTGTTGATTGATTATTGTTTTTATAACAGTGGTGCTCTTGCTGTGGCAAATTCCATGAAGGTCCTGGAAGTTTATGAGAATCAAAATCTGTTAGGCTCACTTTTAACATTAAGCCATGGTCTTTGTTTTCATTTAACTTTCTCTTTATGGTGGCAGTGAGGGAGGTGATAGAATTTGGTAGAATCCTTGGTTTCACCATAGGATGAATACGTGGATTCATATTCATATGGGGGGTATCCGTTCCCAGGTGCCATCCTTCCCAAGCTGGATCCCTAGAGGATCCTTGATTGGTGCTCTTGTGCTTTTGGGAGACTACAAAGAATTCCCACTGGCCTGCCCTTCCCTAGATCTGGTACCTATGAGGTGTATGATAGTGAAGTGGAGATCATAGGTGGGAAAGGTTTGTCTAAACTCCGAAGAGATCTTTCCTTAGCTGTCTGCCTGGCATCCCTGATCTATACATTTTTTTCTTTCCTCCTCGTGCTGGCTCTGCCCAGCATCCATTGACCAGTCATCAGATCTATCCACTATGGACTACTAGAGGGGATGTTAGCGATCCCTGAGTCAAGCCAGTCCATGTTACATATTTGTTTATTCATTTAAGAACCATGTCCTGATCGCCCATCCTTGTAGAACTGGGGATATAGAAGTGCTCTAGGGCTTATTGTTATCATTGTTGCTACTGTTTGTGGAATATGTTTATCATGCACGCATTTCAACTCCTATCATTAGTGAAGTGGTATCCCAAGAAATGATGAAAAGCCATTGAGGCTACTAAAGTTAGGGCCCTGTTGCAAGTAAGTAGTATCCATTAAGGTTCTCACAATGTGAGCGCAGCAATTATTTACAGATTTGATTGGAAGCATTTTCATGCTTGAAGTCAGTCTTTAGCCTTGTCATAAAGATGCAATACTGTGTTGTATGGGGGATAAAGGAACAGTGGATTCTTGGTCTGCTTTGTGGGTATTTTTCCATGAATTGAAACACTGTCTCCATTATCACCCTTCCTGACGCTGCGCATTCCTGGTCCTGGCTGTTTGTGTTTCCAGTGTGACTCCGTGAGAGCATTTCAGAGACTGCTTAGTTTTCTTTGTTTCTGGCAGCACACTTGAATTGTGGAAAACCGGAAGGGAATTAGGATAAAATTCTCAGCTTTATCAGAATAAACTCAGCTGTGAAAGATTTGTAGAATGAAGAGGTAAATGACATAAAACATGCTGATACACTAGAAGGGTAGATGTCCTTCCAGAAAGGGGGGCTTCATTTTTCTCTTCCTGGAAGTTAGCTGTGTTTCAGAGCCACATTAAAGAATAAATTTGAAAGTTGAGAAAGGGGCAAGTTCTCTCTCTTCTTGCCCTTGCAGAAACAGAATATATGATTTTCATTCTTTTATTTAAATATGGAGCAGACCATATCTTGTAAGCAAATTGGCAAACACCTGACTAAAACAGAACCAACAAATGAAAACACTGCAGGGCAAAACTCGACATAGTGTAAAAAATGTGTTATACTGAAATGTTTTGTATTTCAGTTACTGTGATAAGCATTTTATATAGATTGTTTCACTTATTAATAAGGGTAAGGGGTATTAAAAAAGTTGCAGTTTATAGATGGAAAAACTGAGTTAAGAGAAGTCAAGTGAATGCTTTGTAGGTAAATCAGGATATAAATCTAGGAATAATTAAGTAAAGCAAGCAAAACCAGTTCTTAACTGTTCTCTGTCGTAATATTAATTCTTTTCTCCCTCTCTCCTGTCCTCCCATCCCCCTTTCCTTCCTGCTTTCCCTAAATATTTGTTGATTTCCTACAACTGTAAGACACTAACCATTCAAAGAAGAATAACCCATGTTAGGAGTCACTTTCAAAATTTCTTTAGATCCTCCAACACTTCTGGGAGGTAGGCATGGCAGGCGCTGTTATCTTTATTCAATAGTTGATATTATTGTGTCCATCTTAGAGGTAAGAGGACTGAGGTTGAGAGAGGCAAAGTCACATAGGCAGTGATAATTATTTTAACATTAACACCATTAAGAACTCACCACATGCCCGATGGTGCGGTTAGCACTTTCCTGGAGTGCTCATTACCCTCTCCGAGGGAAGGCGTGGGCCCTTCCCAGGCTCTCGCACCACAGCACTCGGCGTGTACTTATCCTGGGGCAATTTATAGTATGACAGAGTATGTGCTAGATTTGAACTGCATGAGTGTTGGCACCAGATTATCATCACTTCTCTATCTCCCACAGCGCCCAGTGCAGTATCGCTGTATGTAAAAGTCTGATGAGTTGGATTGAATGAAATAATGCAGATATTTACCGCTTCAGGTATAGAAGAGGGAGCTGTCACTTTAGGTTGGGGGACTGGGATGAATCCTGGAGATTAGTTATTTGACTCATGATTTCAGCCTGTGGAAATGGAAATTCTTAGGAATTATTACAGTAGTGTAAATAAAAGTATTGAAAGATCGCGTGAGTTTTCCCCTTGCCCATCGGAAACTAAACTGCGCTTCGCTTTCCATTTTCCTGTTCTTGCGCCTCTCAGTCTGCTGCTGCTCTTCGGAATGTGTTCAGGGTCATAGACTCCCAACACCGTAGAGCTAAAAGGAATCTGAACAGTGTCTAGTCTTTGTGGCCTGAGACTCTGGGGGACTTTGGCATCTGGGTAAGAGGTCCATGAATTTATGTTGGTAATGGAAGCGTAACAAAAACCATGCAGGGAGATTAGGGAAGGAAGCGGGGAAGGGGCATACTAAACAATTGTTTTTACTGCACCTATAATTAAAACAGTGTAATTCTATTTCCAACCCTCTTCTCAGTGAGAACACTAAATCAGGGCACAACACTGACCCTTAAGTAGCAATAGACACAGATATAACCTTGCGGTATTTTATAGGGACACCTTCAAATTTCTAAATTATGAGTATTAAATCTCATGTTCAATTGGTTGTGAAATGTAGTATTAAAAAAAGAGAGCTCCCAAAAGGCATTTGGAACTAGGGCTTAAGTTAATTTAATTATGGGTAAGAAACAAAGCAAAATGTCTTGTTTCAAATTAGGGAAAAAAAGGGTGGGATGTGTTTCCCTGATTTCTGAGACAAGGCTGACGCCAGCAGTGAAGTGAATGAACTACCCGTCAATAAAGTGAGTAAGTTATCATCTGCATAAAGCATAACCTTCGTGGGAGAAACCACTTCATAGCACATTCAGTGGGGGTGTATTTGAGTTTAGACATGGCTAGGCAGCCGTGACACAGCCAATGACGCTACGTAATTGAATGTGGTATTTCTGAATAAAAAGGGCAGTAAAGACAACGGGCACTGTTCCCCCACCTCCGTATCCACCTGAGACTTCACTACCTGCACGCGTTAGAAAACTATCTGGGAAGGTGGTCCAGAAGAAAGCAAAGGCACGAAATACATTAGCATCACTAAGCCATATATATATATAATTTTTATTGATTTTTAGAGAGAGAGGAAGGAAGAGGGAGGGAGTGAGAGTGAAACATGGATGTGAGAGAGAAACATTGACTGGTTGCCTCCTGTATGCGTCCCAACTGGGGATCAAACCTGCAACCTGGGGATGTGCCCTGACTGGGAATCGAACCAGCAACCTTTCAGTGCACAGGATGACACCCGACCAACTGAGCCACACAGGCCAGGGCTAAGAAATATGTTAAGAAATGGAACTCATTATTATTAATCTGCTCTGAGAAACTTCTGAGAGCTTTCTTTTTTTAAAAAATTGCCTCTGCATGGTGAAATCTGTAAAAATACCTTTGAAGAATGCTCTTTAATAACCAACTGGGTTAAGAAAATCAATGGGAAGATGGCTGTCACTTGGTCTTTAGGATATGAAACAGATACCCCATGTGCTATTTTTGTGTTTTGTTTAGTTTTGTTTTTCAGGGTGGGATTTTTTTTCACATTAAAAAATGCAGTACGAATTAAAAATAGTTACCCATGAGTGACAATCAGCCATGTGCAAAAGTAGTTGGCTTGGTTGAGAAGGGGAGGAGGGCTTACATTGGAGCATTAAGCGTTTCTGAGTGTAGGATTTCCTTTTCCAAACAAAGGACTAGGTAGGGTAGGGCTCTTCAGGGGAAGACTTAGGGAAAGGAAGCCATATCCTATTCTCTGATACATAGTCTCATGTCATATATTTATCTGACATCATTTATTGAGTGCCCGTTATTTTCGAGTAAGATAGTATCCCTGGTCTTCAGGTTCTGTGGCCACGAAAATGGGGACCAATTGCTTTCCCAGTGCTTCTGTGTTACAAGCCTGTCCAGAAACAGGTGGCTGACACTTTCAGGCAACTATTTTTTACCTGAATTCTCAAATTTCTGTTTCTCTACCCATCATAGAAACACTTCCCCTTAACGCCTCTTTACCCTCAGGCAAATAGCTGCAGCGCTGTGCCTTTATGATAAATCTGATACAAAATCATACAAATTTCAACTAGTTAGTAATTTAAATACCAACTAATGGGGTAGCTTTGGAACATAACCACCATTTGTCATACTATTTTTATGAAGGAGTAAGTTCTGAATATGAACCAATTAAATAAAAAAACCCATACAACCTGTTTTAAATTGGAATTTCCACCATCACTTTCTTAAAAATTGTTTGACGTGTGACTTTACTTAGCTGCCTCATTCCTCGGTGTTTTTTGGCTCCTGACTTTGTTATTTAAGGACCCAGGTCCAGGTATGCAGCATAAAAGCCACGCAGTTCCATTTAGGTCCTTTGGGCAGTTAATACTGTGTTCTCCCTTTGTCGGTATAATTTAGCATAAGGATACTTCTCATTTCGATGAAAATCTCTTCCTAAATATACTCAAATAGTAAAATAATAATATGAGTGTACATTCATTAAGCACCTATCCATGTATCAGGCTTGTGTTTTATATATGTTATCTCTTTTAAGCCTCACACAGCCCTGTGACATAGTTTATCATTTCCTTTTTACAGATGAAGGAAATGAGGCTTAGAGACATGATGCTACTGGTTCATGGTCACATGGCTAATTAGTGCCAGAGGTAGAATTTGACTTTGAAGCTTGGGCTTTTCATCACCAGAGTCAACTAAAACTACATAAACAGAGGAAGACATTACACAAAGGCCTAGAGATACATTCCAAAATGTCATCATTCGTTCATTTATTCAGCAGATGTGTCTGAGTGCATGTTCTGTGCAGATCACTATGCTAAGTGTTGCAAGTATCCCGTTGAGTCACCCATTTTCTATGTGATTTATACTGTTGTGGTACATACAAACTAGTGGGAGAAGCAAGATAATTAAATAATCACAGTGGTATTTATTTAAAGATTGAGATAAAGTCCTTATAGTTTTACAAGAGCCTATAAGAAAAAATTCTGACTTAGGTGGGGGTTTGGAATTTTGATGAAGTGCAACTCGATCTGAGGTCTGACGGGTAAGAGTCCATTAGTTATGGGGTATTATAGGTAGGAAGCTTTCCTGACAGAGGAAATAGCACGTGCAAAGGCCCTGCGGCAGAAGGAACACAGTGTGTTCAAAACCTGAAAGGAGAACACTGTGTTCAGGTGAAGCCAGAGAGGGAAGGGTGACTTGAGAGAGGCTTTTTCATGTTTGTCCTTAGAAGAGTTCAGGTTTACCTAGAGGCAGGAAGCTAATAAAGGACTTTAAGCAGAAAATTAACAGGAACAGATTTGTAAAGGTTACTCTGGTGGCAGTGTGGAGAACAAACTGGAGGAGGGGGTATGCCAGTTTAAAATAACATCCAACAAATCACAGAAAATGATGGTGCAGAGGTCAGAGTGTGAACTCTGGGTCAGGCCTCTGTTTAAGGCCTAGCTCGGCCCCTTAGTTGCAAGGCCATTTGCTAGTTATGCACCTTCCTTAGGCTCAGGCTCTGCTTTTGTAAAACAGGGACAATAATATAGACTCCACCCCAGAAGAAAGTTGTTGGAGGTTTAAATTAAAAAGAGATAGTAGTAATCAGCCATCCCCATTTATAGATGAGGAAACTGAGGCTGAGAAAGGTGAAATGAGGCTTTTCATCATTATCATTTATCTGGATGTTGTAGAGTGAGAGTGAGGGGCGTAGGTAGGAGATGAAAGCAAGGAAAAGGTCTGAGAGAATTCCCAAAACACAACAAGCAAATGAACAGAAAAACCTGATGTACAGTCTGAGAGAGGCCGGATTTTGGGATAACCTTGGTGAAGGGACACAGGGTCCAGCAGCTATCTGAGGTCCATCTTCAGTTTGCTCACCTAGTTTCTCCTCCAGGAAAACAGAGGTTTGGGGATATAACAGTTCAGTTTCCTTCTTTTTTCTCCTAAGGGACTGGATTAGACCAGGCTGTCCTTCAACCTGGTACACAGAATGGGATTCCAGGGGCCCTTTTGTCCCAAACAAATCATCAGTCACCAATCTCTTTTGCTGAGAACTCATAACGTGGACAAGAGTGTGGTGATGGCGGGATGGGAAGAAGGGGATGGGTGGAGGGGGAAGAGGGCATAAAGGGGACAAATGGTGATGGAAAAAATAAAATAAAATTTAAAAAAGCTTCTCATTTGCTGTGTATCAGAAGCTGCACTAGTAATGAAAAAAACCCTTAATCACATAATTAAAGATTAAAAAATTAAAATGCTTTTACTACTATTCTTTAGCATAGAGGAGTTTCAAATTGGCCTACCTCGAATTATAAATAACAGTAGAGGTGGGCACTTGGTATCTAACACACAAAGGGGAGCAGAGGAGGGGAGCAGTGGGGAGAGAAATGCATGCAGAGTGATGGGGGCTAAGATGAGAAAGTTTTGATGCTCGTTAATTTTCTCCAGGATTTTGTGCCTTTACCTTCAAAGGGTGGGGAGAAACAGAAGCTAGTCTTGAACTGATTTTGTTATGTACACAAATGCAGTGTTTCACCTTCCTGTGATTTGGGAATATATATTTAACACAACAGACTTAGTACAATTAATTATTCCACTTTAAAAATATTTATTGAGCATCTACTATGAGTTAGCCTCTGTAGTAGGTGATGGAGTCATAGCAATAAGTGAAGGAGACATTCGTGGAGATTTTACTCTTAACATTAATTTGTTTCCAGAAATTTTATTACTTAAGGCATCATTTAAGAAATGTTTATTAGCCCGGCCGGGCAGGCCTCAGTGGTTGAGCATTGACCTATGATCCAGGAGATCACGGTTTGATTCCTGGTCAGGGCACATGCCCGGGTTGCTGGCTCGATCCCCAGTAGGGGGTGTGCAGGAGGCAGCCGATCAATGACTCATCATTAATGTTTCTATTTTTCTCTCTTCCTCTCCGTTCCTCTCTCTGAAATCAATAGAGACATATTTTTTTAAAAATTCAAAAAAAGAAATGTTTATTAAATGAACAGTATGCTATTTTAAGATAGAACATTAAGGCAAGAATGGATATTTCTGTCTTGACCTTGACCATTTCTATCGAGGCTCTATTCTCCAGATTAAAGAAAAGTCCTTACGTATTTAAGAACAGGATATTATGTAAAGCAATATGATGATTGATTAATATGCCATTCTGTGTGTCATACCAGAAGCAACTGAGACTGGCGCATTGTTGACCTTTATAGCAGCCTCGCTGAGATTTCATTTGAGCAGCAGTGAGTGTAACTGATGTTCCGTTTACTGACACCACTGCCATTGTCTGTTTCAGGGCCGGCTGGATTCTCTAACGGAAGTGGATGACTCAGGACAGCTAACTATCAAATGCTCTCAAAATTACTTGTCTCTGGATTGTGGCATTACTGCGTTTGAACTGTCTGACTATAGTCCAAGTGAGGATTTGCTCGGTGGCCTGGGTGACATGACCTCTAGCCAGGTCAAAACCAAACCCTTTGACTCCTGGGGCTACAGTGAGATGGAGGAGTTCCCTGAGCTTATCCGAAGTGTCGGGTTACTTAAGGTGACTACTGACCCCATCGCTTCCAACTGCAGCGGAGCAGTGAGTGAGGAGGCATCTCAGGGATCTCTTTCAGCAGATGACAAAGGTGGATGTGAGGAAAACAATGCTTCCGCAGTCGAGGAGCAGCCAGGCGTAACGCAGGGGACGTCATCTTCAGTGGAAGCCCTGACAAATACTCTTCAATCCTCTCCTGACACAGCAAAGCAAGAATCCAATCCCTCCTCCCAACCTGGAGCAAAGAACCAACAGCCTCTTCCCTGTGAGAATGCAACCCCCAAGCGATCCATCAGAGACTGCTTTAATTATAACGAGGACTCTCCCACGCAGCCCACGTTGCCAAAAAGAGGGCTTTTCCTTAAAGAGGAAACTTTCAAGAATAATCTAAAAGGCACTGGCGGAAAGAGGCAGATGGTTGATCTCAAGCCTGAGATGAGCAGAAGCACCCCTTCCCTGGTGGATCCTCCTGACAGGTCCAAGCTCTGCCTGGTGTTGCAGGCTTCCTACCCCAACAGCCCTTCTGCTGCCAGCCAGTCCTATGAGTGTCTGCACAAGATGGGCGATGGGAATCTTGAAAACACAGTCAAAAGTCACATTAAAGAAATCTCCTCCAGCCTGGGAAGGCTCAACGACTGCCATAAAGAGAAACCTCGACTTAAAAAGCCACATAAAACCGCAGAAGAGGTGCCTCTGTGCCAAACACCTAAAGGGGGAGCCGGTTCAGGCAAGCAAACGGAAAACCGAGTGCCGAACGGAATCCCTTCTTGTATTTCCAAGGCCAGAGAGGGACCAGAAACAGATGCTGCTTCTACATTCTCTCTTGAGCCGCGTACTCAGAGAAGTCGGAATGCCAAATTACCAGTGCAGCCTGAAGCATCCAGTTCACCACCTTTTACTCAAAGCAGCGGATCCCCCTTTGGCTCAGACACTATCATGTCTCCGGTACCCCTTCTTTCAAAACACAAAAGCAAAAAAAGTCACTCCTCCCCAAGTCACGTCACAAGGAATGGCCAGGTCGTGGAGGCCTGGTACGGCTCTGATGAGTACCTGGCACTGCCCTCTCACCTTAAGCAGACAGAAGTATTAGCTTTGAAGTTGGAAAACTTGACAAAGCTTCTGCCTCCGAAACCCAGAGGAGAAACCATCCAGAATATTGATGACTGGGAACTGTCTGAAATGAATTCAGATTCTGAGATCTATCCAACGTACCATGTCAAGAAGAAGCATATGAGGCTAGGCAGGGTGTCTCCAAGCTCATCCAGTGACATAGCTTCTTCGCTGGGGGAGAGCATTGAGTCTGGGCCCCTGAGTGACATTCTCTCTGATGAGGAGCTGTGTATGCCTCTCTCTGGCATGAAAAAATACATCGATGAGAAGTCAGAGAGAGCTTCATCTTCTGAGAAAAATGAGAGCCATTCCGCCGCGAAATCTGCTTTAATTCAGAAACTTATGCAAGATATTCAACACCAAGACAACTATGAAGCCATATGGGAAAAAATAGAGGTAAGTTGGTCTAATTAATCTGAGTGATTTCTTATCTTACCTGATTTTTAAAAAGTAATGCTGGGATAAGTTCAACTTCCCTCCCCCCATTATAAAATGTGTTGCTATTTTTGTAAACATAATCAATTCCGAAAAGAAAAGAAAAGAAAAGAAAAGAAAAGAAAAGAAAAGAAAAGAAAAGAAAAGAAAAGAAAAGAAAAGAAAAGAAAAGAAAAAAGAAAAGAAAAGGCACACTGATCACTGCACTGTGACAGAGTATGTGCCATTAGGAATTGCCCTTGTCAAAACATTAGCGTGATGTACCCTCCCTGGTATAGAATTTTCTGTTGATACTGCTCAAACCTAACACGGCTCCTGATAAAGGGTAGACCCTCTTAGATGGATTATAAAATGAAGTAGAGCAGTAGCTGTGTACATAGCAGGATCTCAGGAATATGTGAATAGAATATTCCAGTTACCTTCAATGCTTTTAAAAATATATATATATATGTCTTTACTGACTTCAGAGAGAGGAAGGGAGAGGGGGAGAGAGAGAGATAGAAACATCAACAGTGAGAGAGTCATTGATCAGCTGCCCACTGCACGCCCCCTGCAGGGGATCAAGCCTGCAGCCCGGACATGTGCCCTGACCAGGAATCGAATCTTGATCTCCTGGATCCTAGGTCAATGCTCAGCCGCTGAGCCACGCCAGCCGGGCACCTTCGCTGCTTTTGGATTGGTTTGTTCTAACCCCAGAATAGCTTCCACACCTCCAATGTTAACTTCCTATGGAAATAGACCAGATGTTTCTAATTTGGGGGGAAACTTAATTTTTTTTCTTCAGTCTTCTTCCTCTTTGAGGCCTCTGGCTAATAACCATGCTACCTAGACTCTGTACAGTTCATGGGCTCTGAGATGGGGAGTTGATATTTTGGGTAAATCTGTACTTTTAGAATGAATTGTTAGATGTGGTGAAATCTTTGTGGAGAGACATCAAAATTCTCAGGACTGAACTTCATAGTATAAGATGTGACTTAAGACACTGGATAAAAGTATACAGTAGTCCCCCCACCCATGGGAGATACGTTCCCAGACCCCCAGTGTGGACACATGAAACCACAGATAGTATCGAACCTATGTACTACATTTTTTCCTATACATACATACCTATGATAAAACTTAATTTGTAAGTTAGGCACAGTAAGATATTAACAATAATAACTAATAATAAAATAGAACAGGTATAACAGTAAACTGTATTAAAAGTTATGTGAATGTGGTCTCTCCCTCAAGATATCTTATGGTAACCATCTCTTACGTGCAGTAAAGGGCTAGTATCGCTCCTTTTAGGGGACCCCTTGCTGATGTGTGGTATAGGCTCAACGCTTTCTGGTACAACACATTGCTGTCAGTTGAAACATGCTTTCTGTTCATGTCTTCTACCCATAAATTTCTTTTTTTTCCATCTTAACTAAGCACTTATCATGCACTGGGGCCGTAACTTTTGCAGTTGGAGGTGTTACAGCAAAACTAGCACGGATTTCTTTTTTCTTCTTCACAATTGCATGGACAGAAGATTTGTTCTTAGTGTAGATTTTAGTAACCTAGCATCTGATTTTTTCCCCTTTTATTATTAAGTAGAGAACTTTTACCTTTTTACCTAAAGAAAGAACTTTGGGGATTCTCTTTGGCATACCTGAATTGCCAGCACCACTACTCTTGTGCTTTGGGGCCATTATTAAGTAAAATAGGGGTCACTGGGATACCATGGCGTCAATTTGATAACCCAGACAGCTACTAAGTGACTGACAGGTGAGCAGTGTATTACGGTGTGGATACGCTGGACAAAGGGACTAGTTACACCCCGGGCAGGATGGAGTGAGATTTCATCGTGCTACTCAGAAAATTGTGCAGTTTAAAACTTGTGAGTTGTTTATTTCTGGAATTTTCCATTTAATATTTTTGGACTATGGTTGACTGTGGATAACTGAAACCACAGGAAGTGAAACCGTGGATAAGGGGGAACTACTGTGGTACATATGGACAGAATGACCTGTAGGAAGAAAATGAAAGTACATTAAAAAAAAGAGGGAAAAGTTAACAATATATAATAATTGTTAACAACAATTAAAAAACAATATATAATAATTGTTAACAACAACATTAAAAAAAAGAGGGAAAAGTTAACAATATATAATAATAATAACATAATAATAATTGTTTTTACTAAGAATTTGTCAAATCCTCACAACAACTCTAATATTAACACCACTTTATGGATGAGGAGACTGAGGCCGAGCGATTGGTCAGTCTGCTCTGGAACCCATACTGTAATTAAATGCTCCCATGCCTCTCCATAAGGAAGCGACCGATATGTACTGCATGTAAATACTGCAGGATTGTAGAGAAGAAATGATATCAATGGAGCCGGGAAGTTCTTGTGAAATGCTGAGCTTTCCACGGGCTTTGAAAAATGTGCCAGAAGTTAGAGAGGAGGAGATGAGCATTTCAGGGAGGAGGGGCATAGACTAAAACACAGAGGTGGGAACTGGGAATGAGCACGATACGGGGGTACATAGAGGGCTGTCCTCACTGGAGGTCTGTGATCAGAAAGCAGTGAAAGTTTCCATACATTTAATGGACCCAGTTGCCTCAAGGCCCTGATGGCTAGACTAAGGCTGGGTGGGCATCCATGGCAACTTCTTTGAAAAGCACTGAAAGTAGTAATATAGCCCAGAATAACTAACGCTCTTATTTTATGTTTGGATTTGTGCTAAGCTTTATATGCATATTTTACTTAAATCCTGGGAAGTAGGAATTTTTCAGGCGAAGAAGCTAAGGCAGAACATAGTTAGGAAACTTGCTGATGGCCTCACAGGTGGTAAGGGCAGAGCTAGGATTTGAACCCAGAGCCAGCATGCTTAAAGCAGTGCAGGCATGGCCTCCAATAGCCTTTCTGGTAGGTTTAAATGCCAATCACAGCAAAGGTGGTCAAAGCTGCTGTGGTAGCGACCAGTCCAGAGATGTTGGCCTGCGACAGCAATCTAAGGGCCTGCTGACTTGTGGATGGGCAGGGAGAGGGCTGTTGGAGAAGTGAGTGGTTCCAGGAAACTGGTTCTGGGCCTCACTCAGTCATTGAAGCCTGGAGTGGCTCACAGCTAGTCATGCTCCATTCTGGGCCTCATTTCTTCTTTTGTAAATAGAGATGTTTTAAGCAGATCATGGCCACAATACCGACTTCCAATGAGAGCATCCTTTTATTTCATAATTCTACAAAGATGATGCTGTCTTCAGCCTATAGGACTGCTACATCTTTAATAGGAGGAAACATTTAGATGGCTAGCTGGCTTGAGGTGGAGGTAAGGTCGGTAATTTAAAAAATATATATGCACCCACATTGAGTATATGATGAACTTTTAAAAGGAAGTGTTTTGTAAGAAGCTGGAAATACTGTCCTGAAGTTGGGATGTGAGGTAAAGGCTGAAAGACAATTAAGCCCCTTTCCCAGCCTACCCTCCTTTCACCACTTTAGGTGAGGGCAGCTGCCAATTCCCAGGTCAGTGGACCTTGAATATCACACTCTAGCCTTGATCTCCTCCATATAACCTGTTCTACCTGAAAAATATAACATAATAAGAGAGGGTATTATTTAACATCTTCCTGTGTCAGGCATCTACTAGGCACTTTACCTGCAATAATGTTCTCATAGGATTCTCATAACAACCCCACAAGGTAGATCTTATTGCTTAAATTGACCACGTCTCTTCCTCTCTAGTGCTCTCGCTCTGGTCCTAGCCACCATCACCCCCTGCCTGGGTTACTGATATAGCCTCCTAACTGGTCTCTCTGCTTCCATCCTGCTTCCACTACAGTCCATCCCCAACGCAGCAGCCATAGTGATTCTTTTAAAACATAAATCAGATCATGTCACCTTGCACCAGCATCCGTCATGTTCAGAGGTCCTACATGGACTGGCTTCCTGAATTTCCTCTCTGACCTTATTTCCAACTGCTCTTGCCTGTACTCACTTCACTCCATTCCCACTGGCCCCTTTGGTGTTCCCAGAACATGCCGAGCATGCCCCAGCCCTTAGGATCTGTGTCAGTTCCCTCTGCCCAGGCCCTCTCCAACAGATGCCCTCATTTCTAATTCCTTCACCTCTTCCGAGTCTTTGCTCATATTAATTTCTCAGGGAAGCTTATCTTGACCACCTTTTAAATGATATAACCTGACTTATTATTTCTTTTCTACAGCTCTCACCGTATTCTGTCATTTTATGTAATTCTCTTATCTAGTACATTTATTTTTGTTTGTTTGTTTGTCTCCTTGCTAGAATGGGAGCTCTGCGTGGGCAGGAATATTTATCTGTTTAGTTTGTTAATAAATCTCATGTACCTAGAACAGTGCCTGGTACATAGTAGGTGGTCAATAAAGACTGTGGAATGAATGAATTAATGAATCCCCATTTTTGAGCAGAGGAAACTGAATTCAGAGATTTAAAATCACTTGTCTTGAGCTGCACAACTAATAAGTCATAGATCCAGGCTCCAGGCCCCATCTGCCTTGCTCTTCCCACTAGAGAAAGTCTTGTGAATAGATGAATTCCCTGAGAGAATGCGGGTAAATGAAGAAGAGAAAAGGGGTGACAACTTAGTTTTAAGTTGTATCCCGATTATGAGGCAGGACTAAGGAAAAGGCCTAGTTGTGGGGGTCAGGAAGGGACTGAAAGGATTCCTTGGTGTTATGTAAATAAAGCGAGAAGAGGTGTTTAGTAAGATGGATGTTAGCTTCATTATTTGAAAAGGGGAGATCAAGATGAGTAAGAACAAAGGAAGAAAACAACCTTTCGACTTGTTTTAAAGCGTCAACAAGGACCTCAGAGAAAAAGGGACTTAATGAAAGAATGGAGGTAGAAGCTGGACTATAGATTATTAAGAAGTGAGAGAAAATCATTCCTAATAGCTCAAGGAATTGGATTGTGAAAGTAATATGAGACAAAGGACTACTGTTGGAAATAAATAAAAGTTATTTTTAATTAAAGCTTGTTTGAAGGCAGGAATGAAGGACTCAGTAGCAGGAGATCTTGAGGGGGCTAGAAAGAGTGTAAGTGTGAAGGACACTGAGGCACGGAGGGCGGGCATATGGTGCTCCATGGGAAAAATCCTGGCTTGATACTAAGAGCTGTAAAACCGGGAAGAATAGTCCCGCTTCTCCCAAACAAGGCGTGGGGTGCTTCCTCCACCCGCGCTTCCCAAGCCCGCCGGCTGAGCCACACGGAGGGGCAGAAGGCGCAGGAGCCCCCTAGAGGAGGGGCTTCCCAGCCTGTGGCAGCATCTCCGGGACAGCGCCTGAGTGACGAGTGTCTTAGATGCCCTTTAGCCTCCTGTCACTCTCCACTCCTCAGATGTGTGTCTTTCTTTTAGTAGACTTGTTTTATGAATGGGAAAGATTTCTTCTGAATGTGTATTTTTCATCTGTTAGAAAAAAATAATTTCTTTTTTTAATCCTCACTTGAGGATATTTTTTTACCATTGCTTTTCAGAGAGAGAGAGAGACAGTGGAAAGGAGGGACGGAGGGAGGGAAGGGGAGAGAGAGAGGAAGAAACATCGATGTGTCCATTGGTTGCTGCCCACATGTGCCCTGACCCGGGCGGGGAGACCCTGCAACCCAGGTATGTGCCCTTGACCGAGAACTGAACCCCAAACCCAAACCCCAGACGCTTCGGTCCGCAGGCCGACACTCTAACCACTGAGCCAAACTGGCTAGGGCTAATTTCTTTTAATAGATAATGTATTCACATGATTTAAAAAGTGTATGTTTAAAAATATCCAATAGAAACTCCCATCATTATTCTCATCTTGAGTTCCCACTTCACCACAGGTGATCACTGTTGCTTTTAGTTCCTTCGTTCTGTAAGTTCTTTACACATATACAGGCAAATGCAAACATATTTATTAAGCAATATTTTAAAACCTGGGAAATAAGCTGCAACCTATCCTTGTCTGCAAATAGAAGTGCTTCGGTTAACTCTCTGGGTTAACTCTCTGAGTTCTTAAATGATGATCCCTTTCCCAGTCTCTCAGTGGGGGGTTGAGAATTTGCTCAAATAGGCTGATTTCCTCAGAACCTACTGTGTGGATAAAGTGATCAAGCATCTCAGGTCTGAGCACTTACCTTTGATGGGAGCTTCTCAAGGCCTAAAATTAAAAGTGAAAAACCAGATCAAGCCATTGAACTAGACTCATTTGTTCTGATACATTCAGAGGACCCATGAATTAATGAATCCCCATTTTAGAGCAGAGGAAACTGAATTCAGAGATTTAAAATCACTTGTCTTGAGCTGCACAACTAATAAGTCATAGATCCAGGCTCCAGGCTCCATCTGCCGTGCTCTTCCCACTAGAGAAAGTCTTGTGAATAGATGAATTCCCTGAGAGAATGCGGGTAAATGAAGAAGAGAAAAGGGGTGACAACTTAGTTTTAAGTTGTATCCCGATTACGAGGCAGGACTAAGGAAAAGGCCTAGTTGTGGGGGTCAGGAAGGGACTGAAAGGATTCCTTGGTGTTATGTAAATAAAGCGAGAAGAGGTGACTCCATTTCTGGATGTTTATTAGAAGAAACCCAAAACACTGATTTAACAAGATATATGCACCCCTATGTTCATTGCAGCATTATTTGCAATACCCAAGATGTGGAAGCAACCTAAGTGTCCATTGATATGTGAATGGATAAAAATGATGTGGTACATATATATACAATGGGATATTACTCAGCTATAAAAAGAAAGAAATATTGCCATTTGCAACAACATGGATGAACCTAGATGGTATTATGCTAACTGAAATAAGTCAGACAGAGAAAAACGAATATCATATGATTTTACTTATATGTGGAATCTAAAGAACGTAATAAACAAACAGAAACAGACTCATAGATACTGAGAACATTTTGATGGTTGCCAGATGGGAGGGGTCCTGAGGGCTGGGTGAAAGAATGAAGGGATTAAGATGTACAAGTTGCCAGTTATAAAAACAGTCACAGGAATGTAAAGTACAGCATAGGGAATATAGTCAATAATAATGTAATAACTATGTATGATGTCAGATGGGTACTAGACTTGTTGAGGTGATCACTTCATAAGTTATATAAATGTCTTACCATTGTGTTGTACCCTGAAACTAACATAATATTGTATGTCAACTGCAATTGAAAAACAAAAAAATTATAAAAAATAAAATAAAAGCAATGAAAAGAAAGGAGGGAAGTATATATTTGGAGCAGATGGAATCAAACAGAATGATGAAAAATTAACTTAGTGTGATATCTGGATATATGTGGTATAAGTAACGGGTTGGCAAACTATAGCTTACAGGCCAAATAAGGCCCAAATGCCTAATTTTTAAATAATGTTTTATTGGAACACAGCCCTGCTCAACATCTATGGCTGCTTTTGTGCTGCAGGACAGTTGAGTGGTTGCAACAGAGACAAATGACTTGCAAAGCCCAAAATATTTACTACCTGGCCCTTTACAGAAAAAAAATTGCTGACCTAGCTCTAAGGTGAGGAAGAAGGGAGGCAAATAATTTCTGATCAGCATCTACTATGTGCCAAGTTCTGAAGTAGGTTCTTTCATTGAATTTATAGGACAGCCCTATGGAAGAGCCATTATGGGTCCTGTTTTACAGAGGATGAGTCTAAGGCTCCAATGCTAATGACTTGCCCAGGGTCACTCTGCCTCTAAATGTGAGAGTTGGGATTCCACCTGGGTTGTCAGAACTGACTTGATTTTCTCCTAGAGATGTAGGCAAATGCCAGGGAACTTAGACAACAGTCCCATATGTAGATAAAGTCTATTTAGAAAACCTGGAAACTACTACTAGATTAGCAAATGAACAGGGCACCCTCTTCTTCACGACCTGAACAGAAATGAGCTGCCTGGTAAGTAGCCACTTGTCCGAGGTGGATAACTGTTGATGCCAGATAACAGCTGCATGATTCCTAATGGGGGCTGGCAGAGTGCAGTGCCCCGTGGTGCCCCCTCAGTGAAGCATTTTAAGAGATCTGTCCTTTGAGATATAGTGCAAGGTTCATTTCTCATTACACGGGCCTCCTGCTCACACTAAGTTCTGAAGACTCATCGTGCAAGACACGACTCCTTTAGGTTGGACTCATCGGTACCGAGTACATAGATGCATGACATAGCTGATCCCTTTCCTCCCTAGTGATATAAATCCCTTTAAATGCCAGAGTATGGCATTTCAACTTATAGTTCAATGACTCAGCTGTCATCAGCATTTTGTCTTACAGACATCTATGACCCGATTTTAAAAACTTCTTTGGGGCCAGCTAAGGATGTCCTTGTACATAAGTTATTTCAGATTCAGTGCAGCACATATTTAGCTAATTGCTTGCTTTTTGTAGCTAGGCTATAAAATTGCATTCAAGTCTGCCATAAAGGTGGCCACCGTCGCTGCAGCCGAGAGGTGGAGCTGGGACGCCCTTGGTAACACCAGGATAACATAAATGCAGAAGAGGTGTGGTCCTGAGGTTAACTTGGCACTGATTTCTGTATTTCTTTATACAAGAAGTAAATGGTCCAGACAGAACCCATTCTATCTTTTACCCTCATTTTGACCATATGCTGACACATTGATGTTACCATACTGATGGTGGTCATTAAAGAAATACCATGTTGTCCTGAGTTACCTTTCCATTTCCTTTTTCATTGTGGTAAAACCCACACAACATAAAATTTGTCATTTTAACCATTTCTAAAGCATACAGTTTAGTAGTGTTAACTATATTCACATCACTGTGAAACAGATCCAGAACTTCTTCATCTCGTAAATCTGAAACTCTATACCCATTAAACAACAATTCCCCTCCTTCCCTCTCCCCACTCCCTGGTAACCATTCTACTTTCTGTTTCGATGAATTTGACTACTTTAGAAGCTTCAAATAAGTCCTTTGCCCACTTTAAAATTGGGTTATTTGAGTTTTTGTTGTTGAGTTGTAGAAGTTCTTTATATATTCTATATTAACCCCTTATTATATATATGATTTGCAAATATTTTCTCCCGTCCTATAGGTTACCTTTTCACTCTGTTTATTGGGTCCTTTGATGTACAAAGTTTTTAAGTATGATCTAGTACCATTGGTCTATTTTTGCTTTTGTTGACCATGCTTTTGGTGTCATATTCAAAAAATTATTGCCAAGTCCAGTGTCATGAAGCTTTTCCTCTGTGTTTTCTTCTAGGAGTTTTATAATTTCAGGTCTTAGGTTTAGGCCTTTAAATTCTCTCTTACTTTATTTCAGTGTGATTACCTCTTATGTTTTAAAGATCTCACTCCAGACTTTCTTGTAGGGTAGAATATAGCTTCAAGGCTCCAGCTTAGTCAGTCATCTTCTGGAATTTGTCCCTTAAAAAGACAACACTTGGCTATTCTTTACTTGATTTTTTTACTTGAGTAAGTCCCATTGAAACGCAGCTGTAGCTTATTTTATTCACCTCTAACTAACTTACATTCAAGGTCTGCTATTAATTCAGTTCTCACCTGATATTTTCTACCAACCACGTGCCAGTCTTCCTAGTGTTGGTGGAGTGGTAGTCTGCTCCTCAGTGTTGATAATAATCTCTTTAAGAGCGTCCAATCAGATAGGAAGCATTTTAAGGTTATTAGATTCCACTGGTCTCACTGACATTTCTTTTGTATGTGCCTTTCTTCTATGCTAACCTTTTCTTTCCCAGTTGCTACTCTTCCTCTTGTCCCTGAATTATCTTTTTACATTTTCTCTCCTATTCCTTTTTCCTTACTTTTCTCCTGGACTATATAGTTTTCACGCTATTTTCTTTTTAAAATTTCCTTCCCCAGGAGTATCTTTCACTTTCTCCCTCTAATGTCCTAGAGAGTCTCAGATTCCAAATATGAGACCACTATAAGTTGGCTCTCCATCACCATTCAAGCTTGGACTATTGATCTTTTAGTGCACTTCTGAGTCTTAGAAATATGTATTCAGAAAGTTGAGGAATTGTTCAGATGCAAGAATAAAACCCCCCACAAGAATGTAGTTTATGGAAAAAAACAGATTCTTAAAGAATTGGACAAGCTTAACTTTGTAATTAAAAATGAAAGATTTAGCCCGGCTGGGCCTGGCTCAGCAGTTGAGCATCGACCTAGGATCCAAGAGATCATGCCGGACAGGGCACATGTCTGGGTTTCGGGCTTGATCCCCAGCAGGGGGCATGCAGGAGGCAGCCGATCAGTGACGACTCTCTCATCGTGATGTTTGTCCCTCTCCCTCCCTCTCCCTCTCCCTCTCCCTCTCCCTCTCCCTCTCCCTCTCCCTCTCCCTCTCCCTCTCCCTCTCCCTCTCCCTCTCCCTCTCCCTCTCCCTCTCCCTCTCCCTCTCCGTTCCTCTCTCTGAAATCAATAAAGATATATATATTTTTAAAAATGAAAGATTTAGAGTCCTAAAGGATCACACATTGAGCATGAGTTGATAGTTCAGATGATTATTCAACAGGAGACTAGTAGCAGAATGCCGTAGGAGCTCCAAATACTCTTCTTTATTTGTACTACACACAATCTAGGACTTAAGAGAGATATAACAATATAAGTCTTGGCTCTGTGCTTACTAAATAATATTCAATAAGTGGAAATTCATACATGGGAGAACAGAGGAAGGAAGATAATAACAAATGTAGCTAGCATCCCAGAAGAAGGGCTACTTGAGCTGGGACTTTAAGTATTGAGATAGCAGCAATGAGGAGGTGGAATGTTAGTAACAGAAGCTTTGGCATAAGCCAAGGTTGAGGGCAAGAATATTCAAGGTATATTGGGAAATAGTAAAGGGAAATACTGGGTATTTTGGAGTATAGGCTAAACCTCTATAAACAAAGAAACCTCAAAATAACCAGAGCTAGACAGACAGCCCGGGAAAGAGAGAGGCCACCTAGGCATCTAGGTACCTTTTCCCTGTTGCTCTTGAGCTGTGTCTTTGTTCCAGCTCACCAAATGACATAAGAGGAGAGCACCCAGCTTTCTCCTTAAAGATGTGACTTGGAAGTTGTCCGCATCACTCCTGTTCGTGTCCCAGTGGCCGCACTTTGTTGTGTGGCATCACCTAATTGCCAAGGAGTTTGGGAAATGAGCCTCTAGGCGACCGTGAACGTTGGGAGGGAGATGTCTCTTAAACCAGCTGCTTAAGAGACATGGAGCTTGCTGAAGGGAAGGGGAATGTAAAGTTAGAAGGAAAGAATAGGGCCTCACTGTGATGGACTTTGCATGCCAAGTGCTTGTGCAGCACAGACACACAATAAATACCTGTCTCATGAATGCGTGAGTGAGTGAGTGAGTGAGTGAGTGAGTGAGTGAGTGAGTGAGTGAAATGCTATCATTCGGTTTGAACTTTATCCGCTTGACTAGGAGTTACAAACTAAAAGGACTCTCAGAGGGTCAGACAGGTAATATAAATGAGTCACACGGCCAGGTGTAAGCGCGAGTGGTAGGGACTGGACACCTGGGTGGTAAGTGCCATGTCTAAAGGGCAGCCGCTGTTCAGCTCCAGGTGATTGTTCCGTGGAAGGAACGTGGGCCCTGTGTGGCAAGACCTTGCAATTTTTAAAAAAGAAGTAGGAAATATTGGTTTTATGTGACATCTCCCAATTTTTTAACGTTTGGTCTGAACAATTTTAAAGCCAGCCAAATAAAACAGCTATAAGGTAGATTTGGCCTCCAAGTCACTAAGTTGCAATTTTTGTGAACATGAGAAACTACTTAAAATTTTAGCTCAGAGTCGGTAGTTGAAAAAGGCTAATCTGGCTATGGTATGCTGGATACACCTCCAGCTAAGTGGTTCTGGACTGTGGCTGCACATTATAATCACTGGGAGCTTTGAAAAAATCCCAACCTCAGGCTCCACCGCAGACCAGTTAAGTCAGGCTCTGGAGAGGAGAATATTTTATAAAGCTTCTCAAGCAATTCTGATGTGCTGCCCAGGTTGGGAGATAATGCTCTGAGGCTAATTTTGAAGGTTATTGCAATGCCTGTACACGTGGTGAAAGGGTCCGGACTGTGGTTTGGGAAGTGAACTGAGGAAAGAAAGACACAGAGGTAAAAGACGTTATAAAGGACAAATTTATAAAAATTTGTAGCTTTTTAAAAATCAGAGAGTGGAAGAAGGGGGTCAAAACAGTTGAGATTTCAAGCTGGGAGCTAGGAGATGTAAAGAATTTAATATATGGTTTCCAGGGACATGAAATTAAGATACATAGTAGATGAATGGGGGTGGGGCAAGTAAATGTTATCTTCTATGCAAACGCTGTGGCCAAATCCAAACTGAGAATTCTAAGTCCACATAACATTAAAAAAAATAAGGCTACACAATTATTTTAAAGGATAATCTTTTGTGTATATTTATTTGTTGCAAACCAGAAAAAAAACCTGTGAATTAAGATTTGTTGAGACAGTATGACAAGGTCATTGCTCAAGGTTGAGGGAGAAGAACCACAGGGATCAAAAGCAAATGCCTTCCCGGTTAATACACCATGTCCTGCATCAGTTTGGTTTCTGCAGAGCCTTAGCTGGGCCTTGAGACTTTATCAATGATGATTTACCACCACCTTGAGGCTGTATCTTGTCACTGCATCTGGTTTTCAGCTGAAATACACAAGGAAGCTGCAGTTTTTTGTTTGCAGTTTTAAACACTAAGATGAAAATAGCTGTTTGTTGCTTTCTTGGTATGGAAAGGCCATACAATTAAATAACATTTTGTTGTATCAAGATGATGATAGCACCTAATAACGTTTGACAGCAATATTTCTATCATGAAAATCAAAAGAGGAATGAACTCAGTGTTGCAGTTTTCAATTCAACTAAAATAATTTTTAGGACATTAGTGAATTCTTCTTTATACTCAAGCCTAAAGTAATGACTTTGCCTTAGCGGTAGGATGTTTTGGGAAGATAGCAATTAAGAAAACAAAACAAAACCTTGACATTTATTGCCTGCTTGTAACTTGTTAGGCAAGGTGCTAAGAGGTTTATTCACTAACACATCGTTACATTTAATTATCAAGAAAAAAATTTCCCTTTGATGCAGACACTCTTATTGTATCTCCATTTTACCATTGAGGACAAAGATACATAGGGAAGTTAGTAATTTATTTAAGAGTACAGGACTCAAAGACAGGAACTTTGGGCTCAATTCACAACCACCCCCCATTTTTTAGTTATGCAAACTTAAATAAGTCACTAAAAGGTTCCTGTTTAAATCTTCCAGTCTTTAAATGGAATGTTATGTTTGTCATGCCAACGCAGATTATTGTGTGAAATTACAGAGAGCAAAGGCTTGTTGTATAATCTAAAGACTAGGTAAATACTAGTCTTTTTGTGACTTTTTCCATGAATCCAGGGTATTAGCATCCTTATTGTTACTTTTTCTATGATTCCAGGGTATTAGTGTCAACAGTAGTAGAAAGAAGTAGAATAAGAATCTTAAGCCTGTCTCTAACTAGCATTATGACCTTGGAAACTTAGCCTCCTAACCCTCAGTGTTGAAAAACAAACATTAATAAAGAAACTGAATTGGGATGCCCTCTAAGATAGGTCCCAGTTCTGAAATTTTGGGAGAGAGATCATGACTGTGAGGCATATCGAAGAGACGAGCCATTTTTCTATAAAATACTCACTGGAATATATCACTTCAACCTCCTTGGCTTTCTGTCCTGTGAATTCTGGGTGAATTCCTCTTGGAAGATCCTTTTGGTAAGAGTGTGAGGCTGTGACGTCAGTGAGCCGGAGGTAGGAAACTATCCATGCTGCCTTCCAAGCTCTGTAAAATGAGAAGAACCAGACATCCCAGAGGAATTTGTAGCTGGGCTGGAGTTTGTAAGATGCCAGGAGACCAAAGATAATGGTGACAGTGAACAAATGAGTAACCAAGTAAGAATTAGATGTGCATTAGCCTGAATTTATAGCAAATAAAGTCAGCTAAATGAAGCAGATCGGAAACATTCACGTTGGCGGATTTGCCATTGTGATGTCTTGAAATTACGTGTCAGCACTGCTGTTTGTGCTCCGTTCAGATAACAGGGCGGAAATCATTCCAAGAGAGTGGGTTCTGCGTCAAGGTCACTCAGGATGTCAGACCATGTCTGAGGCTGTGGATCTCACCATAGAAAGATCAGCGGCCTGGAGTGTGTATGGAGCAGCAGCTTTGCCCAGGAAAGGTGCTGCCTGTAATCCGAGGCCCAGGTGCTTTCCGCCTTTCAGATCGATGAGGTTCCATGCCGCACTTTTTGGGAAGCCGGCGGCTTTATCATTTGCCTTCCTTCTTTATCTAGGAATAAAGAAAGTTTCATTTTCTTTTTTAATGCTTTTAAGGTAATCAAACTGGAAAGGTGTCCCTTGTAGGTGGTGTTCTGATATCTCTGAATCTGTCTGTAGACTATACAGCACTACTCGCTTGAGAAAGGTGAGTGTGTGAGGGGGAGAGAGAGGAGAGAAGAGAGAGAAGGAAAGAGAAGGAAAGAGAGAGAGAGGGAGAGGGGGAAGGTGCACATCACAATTGGACAATTGGCAATCTGATCGCCTTCCTTTTACTTCTTATCTGATCAAAATAAAGCTGGTAAGTTGATTTAATAAAAATATTTTGTTTTGTTTTTCTTATTTTTTATAGCATAGAGAAGACTATTTGTACTCTTCCAAAATAAACTTTCATTAAATACTTTTTTCCTATCCTGTCCTCACTGCAACTCTGGTTCTATGTTGATTGACGAATGCCATTGTGTTCAAGAGACTACAGTTGACCCTCAAACAGTACAGGTTTGAACGGCGTGGGTACACTTATATGCAGATTTTTTTCTATAAACATAGAAACATATCCCTAGGTTTTGCCTCTTCAGATTCCACACACTAGGGGTTGAAAGCAGTATTTTTGATCTGTGGTTGGGACTTTGGGGATGCAGAGGACCAACTTAAGTTATATGTGGATTTTTGACTGCATGGAGGTCACCGCCCCGAAGCCTCACATTGTTCAAGGGTCAACTGTATTGACCAGTCTCCTTAACGGAATGCAGGGCCTATGAAAAATCATATTGTGCCCACTCCTCTCTCTAGACACACTTTTATGTAAAGGAAATGAGGCTGGAAAGAACTCTAAGACTAACCTTATTAAAGACCAAAAATATGAATATTCAGAAAAGTAGCAGATGGAACTCTATGGCAAAGGAAAGGGTATATTTGGTAGGAAGAGATTTTTTGAGACAAATGTATTAATGGGTGAGGGGCTTTTATGGAACTGGATGGTGGTGGAGCATGGGGGCTCCCATGCTGCTCTTAAGCCATTCTGCCGAAGTCCTAGGGTCCCTTTTACCACTTATCACTTATGTTATCTTAGAGCAAGTGACTTGACCTCTCTGTGCCCCAGTTTCCTTCTCTGCAAAATAAGGTTAAAAGTGTATTTTCCACATAGAGCTGTTGTTCTGAATAAATGTGTTAAATATGTAAAGAGCTTAGAATAGTACCTGGCATGTAGTAAGCATTTAGTAAAGGTTAGCTCCTGTTATTATTATTTAGTAAAGGTTAGGCCCTGTAGTTGTCACTGTTGGTATTATTACTAACATGGAAGTGGAGGGGTTAGGCCATAGCAGACTCCTTATATACTTATAGGTGACTCTGGCATTTGGGAATTAAATGCCACCACCTGTTTCCTCCTCCCACCTTCAGCCACGTTGTCATTATGAAGCTTCATCCTCCTATGTGACCCACAATAGTTAAGATCACGTTTCTCCTCCATGGGACCTGTGATGGTCACCCTACATTCCTATACCTTCTTCTCTGTGAGACTCTGGGCCTCCTGCCTTGACAGATGGTTCTCATGTTGTGTTAGAGATAATTCTCCTCTAATTGGCCCAATAATTTTAGTTAACACAGTTCTCTGGCATCTTGGGAAGTTTTTATGAAGGGAATTTATGCTATAAATGTCTGTTCAGACAAATACAAGCAACCTTCTAGTTTATAATATTGTCACACAACAACCTTTGTACTTATTTATTTATAATTTTTATTTACATATATTATTATATTTATAATTATGTACTTATAAATAATCCCACAGCACTCTTTAACCAGAGGGAAGGTTATTACAGTGTATTCTGGGATGTAAAAGGACAGGTCTCCGATAGGTTTAGAATTGTCCCTCAACCCCCTGATAGCTAAGACAGAAAAGCTTAAAAAGTGGGTTGGAAAGGCAGCAATAGGTTGGGATGATTTGTTGGGAGAGGAGCATACAAAAGCTGATTTGCATACAGCCAAAAGAATGCCAGTCTTTTCACAATTTTGAAAACGTAGTTATGTTTTTTAAAAATATGTCTTTATTGATTTCAGAGAAAGGAAGGGAGAGGGAGAGAGAGAGACAGAAACATCAATGATGAGAGAGTCATTGATCGGCTGCCTCCTGCATGCCCCCAACTGGGAATTGAGCCCGCAACCCGGGCATGTTCCCTGACTGAGAATTGAACCACGATCTCCTGGATCCTAGGTTGATGCTCAACTGCTGAGCCACGCTGGCTGGGCTCTGCCAGGGATTTAAACAAATTGTTGGACCAACTGACCTTTCATGATTTCATGTGGTGCCAATGAGGCTCTCCAGATTCAGATACTGAGTCCACCACCTTCTCGTCCTGTGACATTGGGTCTCAGTCTTATAATCTGCAAAATGGGGGTGACAATAGCACTTACCTCACAGGGTCTTTATGAGACCCAAATGGTCTATTGTATATAAAATGCACTGAAAGGTCCAGGCACAGTGTGAGTGCTGTGTGAAGATTACTTACTGTTTCAGCTAGAATTGTTCAGATGAGATAATTCACAGAATCCTTTAATTTTGGAATACTCAGAAAGGAATAAATACATTTTTAATGGTTTAGGAGATTTAGCAGCAGAGGCTGACCAGTTTTCCCGCCTTAAATATGGTGTAAATAATTCACTTAAAAAAAAAGTTTTTATTGATTTCAGAGAGAGAAAAGGAGAGGGAGACAGAGATAGAAACATCAATGAATAGAGAGAATCCTATGCACCCCTTACTGGGGATGGAGCCTGCAACCCAGGCATGTGCCCTGATCAGGAATCAAACTGTGACCTCCTGGTTCATAGGCCGACACTCAACCACTGAGCCACACTGGCTGAGCTATTTCACTTAAAAATTTTTTATCTTTATCATTGAAAGTATTATAGATATCTCCTTTTCCCCCCATGGACCCCTTCCCCCCTGCACCCTCCCCCGCCCCCCCAGGCCTTCACCACACTATTGTCTGTGTCCATGGGTTATGCACATATGCATATACGCTTTTTGGTTGATCTCTTCCCACCCACCCATCCACCCCCCTTCCCATAGGAGCATGGAATAGTTCACTTTTTCGATGCTCTTCAGCAGGTCCCTGTCTGAAGGCTCTCGACTTGATCTAGACTAGGCCAGACATCATCGCTCTGTCCACTGATAAATATGAAGCCTTTGGGGGTGCATTCCCACACATTCACACACAGACATCCAGACAGCAAACACCAAAATAAATGAGCAGTTCAGGTCATTGGCTGACCTACCTCCTGAGAACCAAGGGCCGTCTCTGTGATTAAGTGAGTCAAACTCATCTGTAATTGAGACACTGGTAGAATAGGCTCATTCAAGCATGTAACTGCCTTAAATTTTTGGCTTAAATTTCCTGTAAATTAGAAATGAAGTTTACCATGACTTCGCCTAAAAAGAAATTACTCCCCTCATTCCCTTACTTTAAGAATATGTTTCTCGTTAAGCATGTAGCCTCATCACAGATCCCCTTTCAGAAAAATTAGCAGGAATTAGTGAAATGGAAGGAAGTAGAGCTTAGAGAATTGTACCTCAGCTCCACGACTGTGGGACTGGAGGAAATGTGGCTTTTCCTTCATCTGGGTCCGATAATGTGTCTGTAGGAATGCTGTTTCCAGAGTTCAGTGTGTGCCACGAGAGAACCAGGAGTGAGATGCGGGTTCAAGTCCCAACTCTGCCACTAGGCAGTCACTCACATTCTTGGACCCTCGGTTTCCTTATCTGTAAAATGACCGCAGTCAGCACCACTTCACAGACTTGTGGTGGCGACACACCTCCTTCCTGCTGTATGCGTCCCCTTTGCCCTTTTAGAGAAATAGTATTTAATTTCAATTTGGTCTGAAAATTACGTAGTTCTATAAAAAAACTGCCCCTAGGCTTTCAACTCCATAAGGCACAGGTCATATCTCATTTCCCACTGTATCATTGTTACCTGGCCCCATGTCTGGTGCAAGCAGGCTCGTCTTTTATTCCTGCTGCACATGACCGCGTTGCCAGAGGGCAACAGGAATCACCCACAGCTTATATTTATCCACACGAGGTTTGTGGTAGGAGACAGCTAGGCAGGAAAATAAGTGAAATAACCTGCCATGAGAGTGTAGCTATCAAATGTAAATTTAATATAATATAATCTTCAAATGTATGCTAACCAGCTGAGGGCTCTAGCAAATTATTTCTCACAAACCTCTAAGTATACATTTGCATGCACTTTGACTGTGCTGCTTACTCTTTAAATAGATTGATGCCTTAGAAATTGTAAAAGTAAGATTTTTCTCAAAGCACCTTATTAAGGAACTTTCAAAATGCAAATGATTTGAAAGTGGGAAGTGTCCTGACAACTGGTGGTAACAAGGCTAAGCGCTGTCCCATTTTCTCCCATGTTGGATAACCAGGGTTTTTTGGGGGGGGCTGGATCCTGGCCTGGCTCTAATCAAGAATTTACAGACTCTCGGAATATGTATCACATATGAGTATGACAAGGGGCCCACGAGAAGGAAACAATTAAAAGGGTGTCCTTCGAGGACAGGGGCCTGTCGACTAGGTCACCCTCAGTGTGCTCTGGCAGACAGAGAACAGCAATAGAAGAGGGGTAGAAAGGGCCCCTCCGGAGACTAGTGGTAGGAAATGTCAGGGGAGAGATGGAGCAGGCAGGATGCAAAGCAGGAGTTTGAACAATGAAGGCGAAAATGTGGCCTTTCAAAGGTGTGAAATTCGGCCTCTAGCGGTGAGTTAAATGTGCGTAAGATGCGCTTTTTATGTAGTGCGATGGCAGCATTGATTTGTGTCACAAGGAAAATCTAATTTTATAGTCATCTTTGAGTCTCTAGGCAACCCAGAATATTAGAGAAACAAACACAGGTAGGTCAAATACTACGAACAGAACAAGATTGGGTGCAGACAGGATTCTGATACAGGCCGAATACATTTCACAAGAAAATCCTGAGTGTCCCAACACTTCATTGATTGTAAAACTTTTTTCCAAAACGATTAAAATTACTTGAATTCAGTGGGCCGGTGCTTAGACATGCATTCTGTTCTGCAGAGATTTTTGCTACCTACCATGGTATTTATCTTTTTATTCCCAATTCTGTGGAGCAGTATGTTTTAAATGGAGTAGGCACTTAATAATTACTTGTTAAAAGGATGGATGAGTGAGTGACCCATGTTCGTTGCACTAGGGTTTGATCTGTATTACAAAATGAAACTTTGTACTTTTCCTCATTTTCCTGTGTGATTACTTGTGTCAGCCTCATTTTCATTCACACCACAAAGACTAGCAGAGCTTCTGAAAATGAGCATCAGATGCTTGCTGTGTGTCCACGGGTGGCTTCTCCTGCATGTTGCGTGGCCTGGTGTACTGAGTGGCACTTACTTGGTCTTTCTAAGGACAGTGTCTCATGATTCGGGATAGTAGACAGCACCCCGTTCACTACAAAGAGCGTGGGTGATGGTACACACGGTCAGGGTCTGGGAGAGGTGGAGAAATAGCAGGTAGGTGACAAAGGTGTCAAGAGTCAGATGGACTCCAGTTCATTTGCTTTTGTGATTTCTGTTTATATTCTTGTGGCTGCACATACAAGCAGGAGAGGAGGTGGAAAGCTAAGATCTCCTTAAGAGGAGGAGTGCTTAGCTTTTCATTACAAGTTAAGAATGAGTTTCTCAGGTTTTATTGTGATTGATGAAACTCTTTAGCACTCGCAAGAACAGAGTTGAGAAAATGTGCAACAAATGAAAATGGGTGAGGATGGGGTATAATTCAGAGGGAACGCAGAGTGAGGCCTCAAAGGCGCCTTTTCTCCATGTCAGACTGCCTTGGTTTTGCTCTCTGGCCAGGCTATGCAGAGAGATCATCCAGAAAGTTTTGCCTGGGTCCCGTGGCTTTTGCTTACTCTGCATCTCACTTATTTCAGCTAACTGTGCAATCATGATTCTGTTAGGAAATCTGAATCACTGTTCAGTACTCTTTGGCTAAGACTAATTTTTTATCATGAGGGACCCATGCAATCACATACACACACATTGTTTTGTTTGCTTGTTTTTTGGAGGAAGAGAAGCTATGAATAGTTTTATTTCAAAAACCATCTTTTACTATTTGTCTTTTTTGGATTTAACGGGTTGTTTCCAAAATAATTTACTCACTGACTTAGTTTTCCTCCAAACCAATTTACATATACAGATATAACAACTCAAGTCCAAATTCAATAGTAAATACTACTTAATACTATAAATACTATAAAATACTATTTTCAACTCACAATTATCAGCCATCTAGACTCTGATATCCTGATGAGGTTCTACCATGATAGATAATATATTTCATTTATCACTTAAAAATCTTTTTTTTTTTTTTAAATTACAATTGACATACATTTTTATATTAGTTTCAGGTGTATACCCCAGTGATTAGACATTATATAACTTACTGAGTGATCATCCCAATAAATCCTACACCCATCCAGCACCATGCCTAGTTATTAGAATATTATTGACTACATTCTCTATGCTATATTTTGTATCCCCGTGACTATTCTGTAACAACTGATTTATAATTCTTAATCCCTTCACCTTTTTCATTCATCCTCCCAACCCCCCTCCCATCTGGCAACCAACAAAAAATTCCCTGTGTCTATGAGCCTGTTTCAGTTCTGCTTATTCATTTAAAAAAAAAAAAAAGTATCTTTACTGACTTCAGAGAAAGGAAGGGAGAGGGAGAGAGAGAGATAGAAACATCAATGATGAGAGAGTTGTCATTGATCTGCTGCCTCCTTCATGCCCCCGACTGGGGATCGAGCCTGTAACCCAGGCATGTGCCCTGACCGGGAATCGAACCACAATCTCCTGGGTCCTAGGTCGATGCTCAACTGCTGAGTCATGCCCAGCTGGGCTGCTTATTCATTTTGTTTGTAGACTCAGTTGTTCATAGATATGTATTTATTGCCATTTTATTGTTCATATTTTTATATTCTTTTCTTCTAAAATAAGACCCTTTAACATTTCCTGTAGTGCTGGTCTGGTGGTGATGAACTCCTTTAGCTTTTTCTTGTCTATGAAGCTCTTTATCTGACCTTCAGTTCTAAATGATAGCTTTGCTGGGTAGAGCAATCTTGGTTGTAGTTCCATGTTCTTCATCACTTTGAATATTTCTTGCCACTCCCTTCTGGCCTGCAAAGTTTCTGTTGAGAAATCAGTTGACAGTCTTATGGGAGCTCCCTTGTAGGTAACTAACTGCTTTTCTCTTGCTGTTTTTAAGATTCTCTCTTTGTCTTTAACCTTTGGCATTTTAATTATGATGTGTCTTGGGGTGGGCCTCTTTACATTCATCTTGTTTGAGATGCTCTGCACTTTCTGGACTTGTAAGTCTATTTCCTTCACCAATTTAGGGAAGTTTTCTGTCATTATTTTTTCAAATAGCTTTTCAATTTCTTGCTCTCTCTTTTTCTCTGGCAGTCCCATGATGCGAATGTTGGTGCTCTTGAAGTTGTCCCTTACACTATCCTCATTTTTTAAAAAAATTCTATTTTCTTTTTGCTCTTCTGATTGGGTGTTTTTGTTTCCTCATATTCCAAATCACTGATCTGGTTCTTGGCTCCATCTACTCTACTGTTGATTCCCTGTAAATCATTCTTCATTGCAGTTAGTGTAGCCTTCATTTCTGACTGGTATTTTTTAGTGCTGTTGAGGTTCTTACTAGCCTCACTGAGCATTGTTATAACCAGTGTTTTGAACTTTGCATCCACTTTGTTTAGTTATTTTTCTGGAGTTTTGTTCTGTTCTTTTATTTGGGACATGTTTCCTTGTCTTGTCCTTTTGGCAGCCTCCCAGTGTTTGTTTCTATGTATTAGGTAGAGCTGCTATGTCTTGTAGGCTTGGTAGAGTGGCCCAATGTGGTAGGTGTTATGTAGGGCCCAGTGGCTCAGCCTTTCTGATCACCCAAGCTGGGCACTCGAAGTGCACCACCCTCCTTTTGTAGTTGAGTCTTGATTGCTGTTGGCATGTCAATGGGAGAGATTTACCCCCAGGCAGATCAGCCGTGACCACTGACCTCTGACCACCATGGAGGATCAGCTGTGCAGGGGCCCACCCCATAGGGCAGGACTTACTTTAGCAGGGTGCTGGTACCCCCTGAGCCTGCCCCTTGAGTGTGTCACTTGTGAAGGTGGTTTGACATGATTTGAACCTGTCCACTGGGTACACTGGCTCTGGGGCCTCCCGGGAGATGCAGGCCTGTGTTCTGTCTGGGGCCACCTGACATGAGCTACAAAGTGATCTGCAGATGGCTGCTACCTTTGCTGGGCTTTGAAATGCCCAGGACAGGCCAAGCTGTGAACTAAAGCTGGCTGCTGCTAGTGCCGGGCCTGGGGCCACTCAGTGAGAGGTACAGGGCATGCTGAGGCCAGATGCTGCTTGTTTGAGAGATTTTAGGAAAATATTGCAGATGATATTTCTATAAGTCCATTTGGTCAGCAAAGTCTATCTTAATTTTTCACAGAATTTAATTATGAGAATATCAAGAATTAGGACTCCATTTCTAACAGACTGAATATATGAGAAAGGGCAAAACTAATTACTTGGCATGGATTCCTAGCATTTCGAACAAGTTGCAATATGAGAAAATTAGAGATTTTTCAAAAGGATGGGTGTGATTGTCCTCTGACACTTGGCGCAGTAGGGATGTTTTCAAAAGGAAAAACTTTGGATAGCACTTAGGAACTTGGGAAAATATATGGTACACCACCATGTGGGATGATAGACTTAACGGGCTGACAACACACTGGAGTGTGGCGGGACAGTCTGGTCTGCTGTATCCCCCTTTGATAGACAGGGATGTGTTTCTGACTATTATTAATCTTCTCAATACCATTTTCTCTTTTTTAATAGTTATTTTGAGGCCAATCAATTGCTTGAATTAAAGGGTTATGAATCTTAAACTATTACCCAGGAGAAAACTTAGTAACAAAATGTAGCTTCTAAAAAGCATGATAAAGAAAATGAATCTTCACTTATTATCACTTCAGTCTTAGGATATCCTGGTAAGCATTAAAAATGTTATTCAAAATTAATCAAAAGGCCAGTTTGAAAGGACAGGTTAAGTTTAATACGGAAATACACATCCCACGCCAACTCCGAGTACAAATGTTGAAGCCTGTCTTTGCTCCTTTTGACCTCCAGGTGGTGCTATTTACCTAGACATGGAAAGCAGGCGCCCAGCCCCATTTCATTGCCTTAGATTCATAGCTGGGCTTTTAAAATAATTTCTGTTTCTACAGATGTGTTCTTTTAAATGGTCAGTAAATTTTTATAACCACTATTTGAAAAATTGCAAGATTATTGTGATTTGTGCTTCCTAGACATGAGTATTTCTTTATGTCTGGGACACACCCAGAGCAGATGTTTACATTTGTTCATGGGTCCCACCTTTTCTACTCTTTCCTGTTTCTTAGAGCCCAGGCTCAGCCACAAACATTTGGGCTGTCATTAGAAGTCATCCAAGCCCCTTAAAACACTTCTGTGACTTAAAAACAGATTTCTAGTTCAGTTAAGGCAATTTAACTCTATAGGCTTCTGAGTAAATACCATCCTTACAGAAATGTTTTTATTCCCCAAACCAATGAGTGTTCCTAGCAGACCTGACCTGTTTTTCGGTGAGGGAGCTTGTCAGACACCAGAAATGTTTTGATTGTTTGAGGTCACCTTGACAATGACATCCTAGAGCCCAAGCCAAATTTCTCAGTGTTCTTAGGAAAAAACTGAGAACGAGTCAGGGACAATTTCTTTGCATTGTGATAGACTTTAGTGCCAGGAATCCTGGGGAATTCATTCCACAGTGTGGAGCTAGGGTGGAAGTGAGTGGTATCAATGTTATCAGCGAGGTTTGGAATACTTAAGATTGGCTTTAAAAAAATAACCAACTAACACACTTTTCTTGTTCTTTTCTCTCTTTTTCTTCCTTTTTTTGTTGCCACAAGGGGTTTGTAAACAAGCTGGATGAATTCATTCAATGGTTAAACGAAGCCATGGAAACCACTGAGAATTGGACACCCCCTAAAGCAGAGACGGATGGCCTCAAACTGTACCTGGAGACACACCTGGTAGGCGAGATTGTGTTGCTTTTGCTGTTAGTAATGGAAGGATTTTTGTGCACTGCTTGTTTGTTTGTGGAGAATATCAGTTTTATTATCAGAAGTCATTATATGGCACTGAAACCAAGTTTTAATGGGATAAACTGCACAGCTGAAAACTTATAGGCATTTCAAATAAAACTATGACATCTAAATCCTTCACACTTCAAGCTATTTTTTCAAAACTTTTTCCAGAAAGGTTAAGTAATTATTTTTAAAATACCTTAGAAAATTTTATTAGACCCTGATTCTCTAAAGCAAGGACTGAAGGTTTTCCCCTTCTTAAAAAAATATAAATGAAAGAGATTATTTTGATGACCATTCTAAGCTTTCTAGAATTCTTGTAAAATTAATGAACCTCTCATTATCAAGAGGGTCTACTTTATCTGTTCTACACTGGGTTATTTTAATAAAATATTTAAAACGATGATCTCCATCATTTTTGCTGCTCTGTGGGTTTTCGGCATATAATTAATACAACTGTCATTACACTGGTCCCTGTGCCGAGGGAAAGGCATGGAGGGGACGTGGAAAACGCTCGGACGAATGTGCTTCTGAATGTGTTAGAAGCAAGAATTATAGACTGGGGGACATCTGATGAACCTCACGAGGTTTTTCCTGAATGCTTCAAAGGGCCGATATCAATTACGAAGGGGTGGGAACCAAGTGGTGGAGTGTGATAGAGCATGAAGGAAAAGCACGTTGTCATAGGAAATGAAAATCCGAGCTTTAAGGACCTCATCTTTATTCCTTTCACCGATAGCATAAAATTGACAAAGGCAGTGAACACGAATCCTAGGGTACCCAACTGTGGGCTTGATTTTCTGCCCCTCTCACACACTCAGAATGTGGATTGAATAAGCGTTGCGCGAGAGTCCCGTGTGTGACCGTTCACAGGGTTGCAGGCCTCTCCCTGTGTTATGAGAGAAAGAGAGGGAGACGGGGAGGGGGGAGAGGGCTTCAGTTCTTTGGTGTTTGTGTTTTGTAGTGTTTTATATCATTGCAAGAAAATGTTTCAAAATCCTATTGCTGCATGCAAACGGTCTTGTGGATGGTAAAGAATGGCAGAACTGTGTGGCAGAGAATGAGTGTATTGCTACCCTTTTTAGAGACCTGGGTTGATGGTGTGTAAAGATGCCAGTAACCCATCTTTCAGCAGATGAGTAGATAGAACAGCTGTGGTACATTTACACCATGGAATACTACTCGTCCGTAAAAAGGAAGAAAATCTTACCCTTTGAGACAGCATGGATGGACTTGGAGAGCATTATGCTAAGTGAAATAAGCCAGTCAGAGAAAGACAAGTACCCATATGACTGCACTCATATGTAGAATTTAATGAACAGAACTAACAGGCAAAATAGAGACAGACTCATAGATAGAGAGCAAACTGACGGCTCTGGTTGGCGGTGGTGGTGTTGGGGGGAGGGTGGGGAAGGACTGAGCAAAGAAGAGAAAAAAGAGATAAAAATGCCAGTAACCTTAAACACCTTTCTTGTATGTGGGTTTTAAAACACTGCCCTCAATACTCAATTCCTTGTTGAGTAGAGCATTGCTTTTTTAAAAAGAGGGCATTTCATAATAGCAAGATAAAGATATTCAGTGCTTTATAATGTAAATTGTATTAATTAGAATGTCAACTTTTCACTGGCATTGTTCTGACAGAAATTGTAATCTGTGTTTAAACAGGAGTATATGAACTTTATTTCACATCAAGTGTGCTGTCTTAATTTCTCTTGATTTAATATTTTATGGGAAACACACGTTGAGTTTTTGAGGTCCCCGAGGGCATAGGGACATAAAGAGTGCTTCAACTCTTCGTTGAACACCAGGCTAAGAGGTGTGAACTGAGGTCTCTCTCCTTTGTGGGAGTTGAGTGACAGGGCCTCTTTATAACCAGTGTCCCCTTCTCAAACCTGGATCACAGATTCCTTACTTAGCAGCCTGTGTTGGCCTCTGCCTCATTCTAGCCCAACACTATCCCCTAGACGTTTCTGCGATGATGGGATATTTCATATTGCATTGTTCAGGGTGGGAGCCACTAACCACATCTCTCTAGTGAGCGCATGGCTTACCTGGCCAGAGCAACTGAGGAAATGAATTTTCAATTCGAATTAACTTACATTTAAATGTAAATTTCCAAACGTGGCTTGTGACTACTGTCTTCCAGCCCTATAAATAGCAGGACTCCTTATAGCTGACCATAACAACTTGCAGACATCCTTACTTGCCACAGAATGACATCTCATCCAAAAAGTGGAAACCATTATCCCCTTGTTCTGGATCTCTCCATTAGATCCACAGCAGAGAGCCCTTCCTAAACTGTTTATCTCTTAAAGAATAAACTTGTTTTTGCCTAAAAAGCAACACTTTCTTGAACCAGCTTTCTCCATCTGCATGTTTGATGGTCCTGGTTTGACTAGGGACAACATAGGAACAGCTTCTTCATCTGCTGTGCAAATAGTCAGGGAGTATGGCTTCCAGTTCCGTTCACTGACGTTGGCTCACAATTGCGAATTTCACTTCTGAAATTATGAATGATGCTGTCAGTTACTAAAGACCTCCTGTGTGTGGATTGCCGCTGAGTGATAGCTAAGGACAGTGACTGAGTCACTGCTATGTTGTGTGCTGTGCCTGTTACTCTAGATACAGCCTATGGCCTAAACATCTTTAAACTCAGAGCTACTACTCTGTGTCCCTGAGGACAAGTGTCTACATTGTCTTCTGTCAATATTGTCAGGTGTGTTTTTTTAATTTTAATTTTTTTATTTGAAATATGTCTTTGTTGATTTCAGAGAGAAAAGGGGAAAGGGAGAGAGAGATAGAAACATCAATGATGAGAGAGTCATTGATCAGCTGCCTCCTTCACACCCCTACTGGGGATCGAGCCCGCAACCCGGGCATGTGCCCTGACCGGGAATAGAATCCAGATCTCCTGGCTCTTAGGTCGCTGAGTCATACTGGCTGGGTTAGTATTTTTTATTGTATTTCCTTACTGTGGTCCAAGTTAATATTAAGTTATTCTACTCAAAAGAAGACAAATAAAACCTACCTTATCATAAAGTCGGTATACAACTAAGCCTACAGATTTATATTCCTCACTTCACCCTGCCTAAGTCATTGCTGTTCCTTAATGAGTGAGCAAGAGGTACTTGCAAGATTATTTAGCATGCAGAGATAGCTTCATGAGTTTCTTTAAACATCTCTATAGATTCTATAATTTACATTAAATCAAATGATGTGCCAGCCCCTGAGTTCAGCATCTCCTCTGGCTTAATAATGTAAGAAAGCTGGCACCCTGCTATGTTTATTGTAAAGAAAAACAAATATAAAAACAATAACAAAAGTTGTACACTTATATTTGGATACTTAATTCAATTATTTTCCATGACGGTAACCAAGGGTTTTTACCAACACAAATCAATTAAAGCTTCACAATACCTGTATGAGAGATGTGAAGGAGCTTTATTTTAACTGTAAAAAGCGCTGTGAAATTACGATGATACATCAATGATTTTCCTTGATAATTAATCATCTGCTTGCAACCTGGATGCTCCTTTCAGAGATACAATTCCTATCTTCCTAGAAAATGACATTTTCAGGAAAATGTCATTCTAGAAAGGTATTTTGTGAATATTGAACATATTGAACATTCATCTTCTTTGAAAACCACTTTTAAATAGCACTGTATACATATGTTCTTAGATGGACTCCCTTCTTCCTCACCCTGTCCACTTTTCTTAAATAGCTGTATTGAGGTATATTTGACATACAATAAATTGTGTCTACTTAAAGTACACCATTTTACAGGTTTCCACAAACTGACAAATATATATGCCCATGAAACCATCACCACCATCAACACAATGAACATGTCCATCACCTCCAAAAGCGTCCTCACGATCCTTTGTAATTCTTCCCTTCCTTCCTGCTGGCTTTTCTCCCATCTCTCAGCAGTCAGATCTGCTTTCTGTTACTATTAGATGTTTTTGTGCTTTTGGAACTTTACATCAATGGAATCAAACAATATGTACTCTCTCTTTTTGGGGGGCAGTTCTCTAGTTTCTTTCACCTGGCACACTTATTTTGTTGTTGCATGTTTTAACTGTTCACTCATTTTTATTGCTGAGTAATATTCCGTTGCATAGATATACCACAATATATTTACCCACTTACGTGTTGCTGGACATTTAAATTGTTTCCCTCACCATCTTTCTTATTGGCTAAAGAGGCAAAAGTCAGCAAAAACTGCGTTTGAGTAGAAGCATCATAAGTAGTCCTTGGCAGACTATTTAGATATTTTTCCCTTTAAGAAGATTTATAGTCTTCAGAGTTAGAGTGCTTATGAGTAAAGCAGCAACTTCTCCCACTAAAGATTTTAGTTCATGTCCCTTTGCTCCTGAGGAGATACCAGGGATTTCAGACCTAAGGAAGATGACCATGGATTAAATGTAGTCATCTATAGACCCAGAAATGGTGAATGTAATGCAAGATTGAGCAGTAAACTTCTTGTAGGATAAGCAAAGTACTGTTCAGATCATGGAGAAAAAAGTTTTATTGGTTCTTCTTGGAGGGTAGGGAAAGCTCAAAGAGGTAATTTGATGTTCACCTCACAGGCCGTATGTGGTCTGTTGGATAGACAGGGAAGGAGAGCAGATGGGAGGAAATTTTATGGGCAAGTAAGGGAGGTGCAGTGAGCCATCTGGTGTGGCTGAGACTGAGTTGGAGTTTTGCAGGTTGGGACTGGGTGGTAAAGGAGCCTGTCTATTTACTGGACTGAGCTTTTCTCTGGGGCAATGGGAACTCATTGAAGGTTTGATTTTATTTTGAGACGGGAGTGACATGAATCAGCCACCAGCTCCATGGGGGTGGGGTCCAGGGCTTACACGAGAGGATAACTAAGGGCATAATGGACCATGGCTAGAGTTCGGCTTTGGGAGGGTGTGCTGGGACAGGCAGTACCTTGTGAGTTTCTTTAAATGCATTTTTTGACTAACTAATGTATGGATATAACTCACAATTCTAACGGTAAAGAAGGGAAGGGACTATAAAAACGTAGAGTCAAAAGTAAGCCTCCCACCTTTATCGCCCCGATTACTGGTTCTCCTCCCTTCGGGCGCCACTGTTCCACGTTTCCTTATACCCTTCCAGGGTGATTTCAGGTATTTGAAAAAAATGCGTATGTGTACTGTACTTTGTTCCCTTAATTTATATTATCAGTAATTCAAAATCAGTGTAGAGCTGCATCATCCTTTCGAGTGGTTGCCATGACTTGTGTAACCAGCCCTTCTTGATAAAAACGTAGGTCGTTTGCCCTTGTTTTCAGTTATAAACAGTGTTTCAGTGAATATCCTTGGGTGTTCACCGTCTTGCATAGCGTAAGTATATCCTTAGAATAAATACCTTACATGTGCAGATTCTGGGGGAAAGATTATGCACATTTCACATTTTCACGCAGTGCCCGACTATCCTTGGTAGGGATTGCACACGTTTATACTCAGCTTGCGTGGGAACGCGCACGACTGCACTCCCCTGTTTTTGGAGAATGTGATCACATGGGTTGAGATCTGTCCCTTTGATAGTTACAGATGGCATTGCATTGTGGTTTAGCTTTTGTTTCTTACATTTTAAGTGGAGTTGAGCACCTCTTCATATTTTTAGGAATCATTTGTATTTCTTTTCTGAGAGCCATCTGCACATGTTCTTAGCCTGTTTTTCTGTTGGATCATTGGCCTTTTGCTTCAGGATTTATGGGAGCTTTTTATATATGAAGGAAATGAGTCCCTTGTCTGTGATATGCGTAGAAAATGCTTTTAAAAGAAACTATTTTGGGGATTTGGTTCCAAAAGAACATGGGTATCTCAGTCCTTTGAGGAATCTGGGGTTAGGCAGACCCAAAGGCCAGGCTGGTAAGCATGTAACAGGTCTCTCCCCTTAATTCCAGTCCTGCTAGACCAGTATTTTCTAGGGAGTTTGCTTACTTGTCATGGGTGGAACAAGCCAGGGAGGCTATTGCTGAATGAGTGGATTAAATGATATCTGAGCAGTGAGAGAAATGGAGAGGATGTGGGCCAGGGGTAGCTGTGAGGTAGATAAGAAGAGAGTAGAGGAAATGGTACGTATACGAGAAATCACTTGGCCTGGCCCTGCCAAGGCCTCACCAAAGAGAAGCAGTTCCAGCCATTGCATTAGGGGTCAGTTCATTAAATGTTTGACCAAATATAGCAGGCTGCTTTTTAAGTTGACCGTTTTGTATGGCCCTCGAATGATGTTATAAATATCCAAATGGCCCTTGGCAGAAAAAAGGTTCCCCACCCCTGGATTAGAGAGAGAGGGACAGATTGGAGAGACATGTCCACAGTCCTCTTTTTGATGCATTCTCTTGTCTAGTCAGAAATCTCACTACCAATTTCTGCTTCCCCTTCCCTGGTTGCCCCCAAGGCTACTGACGTCCTTGAGAATAGCACAGGAAGACCTGCTGCCCCATAGCTGACAGATCTGACCAAGGCTTGATGTATGGAAGGGTATAGAACTTGGCTGAGAGCTTCTCTGACTGTGTGTGGAGTGGACCAGAGCTCCAGGGCCATGCTAGGGGGGTGTGAAAACAGGGAATGGGAAAGTTACACTGTATTTACATTGAAAAGAGGGAGCAGATATTACAAGAGCTTAGTGACCATCGGGGGCTTGTGCTGAAGGCAGAGCAGACTTTGTCTTTCACACAACTGTGGCAATTATGGGACTCTAGTTAAAGAAAAACATTAAATTATACTCACTGAAAAAAATTCAAACTGTATAAAAGGGCATAAAATTCAAAGTGAAAAGAGTACCCTCCCTTGGGTAACCAACATAAATGGTTTGTTTTATATCCTTTTGGACCTTTTTGTGTAAAAGTGCATACAGTTTAATGATTTTTGATTCATATCATCTATACTTTTCAGTGACTTTTTTTTGCATCTAAACATATCTAAGATATCCTTCTGTTAGTACATGAATATCTACTGCACATTTGCAGCTTCTTAATATTTTATTGTGTGGATGTGCTAATGTTTATTTAATCATTCCCATGATGATGGCTATTTAAGCTGCCTCCTTATTTATGTTTTTGCAAATAATACTATGATGAACATCCAGGTTGTTTTAACGCTAACTGACTGTCTTTTCTTGGTCCCATTGGTTGTCTACAGCAGCAACTCAAGGCTTGCATGTAATGAGAGTCTGTGATACTCCAGGGACAGCCTTTGTGATAGGTCCTAAAAAGCGATTTAGGGTCCATGTTTGTGTGTGTACAGGGTTTGTGTTTGTGTTTATAGCGGTAGCTTTTAAAGCCCGCCTTCCAGAACTTTGTTCTTCATGTTAGGACTGGTACCTGCAATTTGAGGTGACTACCATAAGGTGGCGGAGAAGCACCAAAATCCCACAGGCAGTGCTGAGAACCTGGGTACCCCTGAAGGGTTTGAAAAATTTTCCTGATTGTGTCATCACCCTAAGTACTTACAAAAGCAGATTGGATTAAACTAATAATGCATCTGATTAACAAAATCTCAGGACAGATATTTTCATGCATTTATCATCTATGTTTAGATGTTCATGTTATATCATATTTTTTATGAAAATAGCTTTCATTTGTATCTTAAAATATATATATATTTCTCACAGTATTTAGCCATACACGTAGAGTTCCTCAAATACATTCAGTTGTTGTTTTCCTTTCGCTTGCCTTTCTATCGCCACCTCTGCTCCAGCTTTCATCTTTTGAAGTTAAAACGGGTTTTCTTTTCCCCATTTCCTGGTGCCCACCTCTTCCTGCCCACCTTTCGCTGCTGAGATGATACCCAGGCCTGGCCCAAGCAGGTTGAGCTTCACAAGACCAGCGGCCGTGTGGCTGTACCACTCTGCTAAGGGAGGCAGTCGCCAGACTTCAAAAGCCTGAGCTGTGTGTTTGTCTGTCACCTCCCTCGGCCTCACTAAGCAGGGCTGGGGCCTCCTTGGAGCTGTGAAGTTGCACTTGCTTGTCCCCCTTAATTTCCATTGGTTTAATTAGAGTCTCTGAGAGTTTAGTAGGGAGCATTACTTTTCTCTGGGGGATTTACGATGCTCAGCCCCTAGCCTGGAGTTCCTTCCTTTGGAGACCTGAGGATGGAAAGGTCTGTTGGGAATTTATAGCTCGCAGGCATTTTGAGGTGGATGTGTGGGGATGGAAGGTTCCTTTTGGACATGTGAAAGTCCTAGGCCACATTTGTTTACTCAAATGATTCTACTTCTGTGTCTCTATGAGGCAAACAGTGTTGTCTTCCCCTTTCAGTTAAAAAGGATCCTGCCTGACCAGGTGTGGCTCAGCAGTTGAGCACTGACCTAGGATCCAGGAGATCTTGGTTCTATTCCTGGTCAGGGCACATACCGGGATGCAGGCTCGATCCCCAGTCAGGGACGTGCAGGAGGCAGCCGATCAATGACTCTCTCATCATTGACGTTTCTATCTCTCTCCCTCTCCCTTCCTCTCTCTGAAATCAATAAAGATATACTGAAAGAAAAAAAAAGGATCCCTGCACTATTCAAAGCACTTGGGAATATGCTTTTTGTCTGATTCAGTTTATTATTGGGCCATAATATTCAGCAGTTCTGATTGTTTTGAAAATTGTTGGTGCTAATTTATTACTTTGTACTAACTTATCACTTTATTTAGTATTTTTTAAAGGATGTAATGAATGCTTTAAATTAGAATGCCAGGGAAACACTGCATTTATTAAATACTTCCATTAGGGCGGGGCTATGCTAAGCACTGAAGAGAGAGTTTGCGGACTGGCCTTGCACTCTGAGGGTCCAGCACAGGCAAAAAGCACACTGTATGGACAGGAGCCTGTGCATGACCTGACTCACACAAGCCAGGGCTGTCACCTACCACCTCATTCCCTGTGCAAACTCCACTGCAGATCCCACTTATCTACAGCTTTACATGGAATTTTGGAATCTTGAAACAATTCATTTGGTATAAATGATATTAAGGTAAAAGTTTCAGGCCTGAAACAGATCTTTACATTAGCCAGAAAAATGCCTGTCATATCTACTGAAGGTTATTGTAAAGATCAAAGAAACACATTATATGTGAGGATGCTTTGTTCACTTGAGGGGAGTTGCACACATCTTCCTTAGAAACCTGACAACACGTGGTATGAGAAGCTCAGGTGATCCTAGAGATGTTGAATTTCTCCCCACTCACCCCTTCTCTGAACGACTCACCTGTAACTGTCACCTACTTGAGGGGCAGCTTGTGTCTCTTTGGTGTCTTGTCTGATACCCACCTTGTTCATACACAATAGTTACTAAAGATATCTGCTAAATGAATGAATGAGCATTTGTAAAAGCAGTGTTGCAACTATTACAGACAGGAAATTATAACTAATATCATAAATCATCAAACAATAATTGAGAATGTCTGCAAGTTAAATTATTTCCTCTGTTATTTTCAAACCAAAATGGACTCTGGTCACAGAGCGTTCTGGGTATTGCATGGTATATTTGTAACAAGAAAAACATCTATAAAGGAGGAAGAAGGAATGCTTCCTTCTGTTGTCAGGATGTAATTCATCCCCTATGGCGGAGAACACAAGGAAAGTAAAAATGCGAACTCAGGTATTAGAAAGGTTAAAAAAATTCCACAGGTTAACATTACCATTTCAAACCTGAAGACTATATGACTAGACAGGATGTTAATGACTTGACATTAGAAAATTTATTAAATTTATTTATAAAGCAGTTTGGTTTCTCCTTTCAAATGCATGAAGCATGTGGGAGTTGGAATAGATCTGCCCCAGGCTGCCAAACAAATTTTAATGGAACTGGAGTCCTTCAGGGATTGTCCTAAATCCACATAATATTCTTAAGTCCTGGTTTATGCACTGGGACCTGTATATTAGCAGATGTATGTGTGAATAATATACTTGTATTCATCCATCACCTTGGTGACTCCACCTCTGTAGGGGCTGTTGCACATCAATTATTCCACCACAGGGGGTACAGAGAGATTTGGGCCAGCATTGACCTCCTTTTCGATCAGGGCGTCAGAGCGCTGTGTTCTGGAAGTCAAATGGTCCCTTTAGACAGAACCTCTGTTTGAGAATCATTGGGCCTGATGTGGCCGTGCTGGGAAGTCAATGTGATTACCTGTGTCAGGTGTGGGGGCAGCATTCAGAAAAACAAATGGAAATTTGCTCACTAAGGGGCACCATTATCATTCAGGATCTCTCCCATCTATTTAATTATTGCATAAAATATTAACAAAGTCAACGTTAGGAAACTACATTTACCTTCCATGCAAAAATGCTCAACTGTTTGTTTGAAAGAAATTATGATTTTTTGAAAGAGCTAAATTCATATTTCAAATGCTCGGAAATGTTTTTATTATGTGAGGTTTCAGAAAGAAAGTCTCCTTAGGAAAAATGAGGATTTTTGTCTTTTTATCTTAGTGCCTTTTTTTTCAATGAAAATAAAATTTTTATAATGCTTCTCTCTTTTTAAAAACATGTTTTTATTGATTTCAGAGAGAGAGAGAAACATGGGTGTGAGAGAGAAACATCAATTGGTTGCCTCCAGTACGCACCCCGACCAGAGATGGAACCTGGGTATGCGCCCTGACTGGAAATTGAACTGGTGACCTTTTGGTGCACCGATGACACTCAGCCAACTGAGCCCACAGGCCAGGGCTTATGCTTATGTTTTTATCGTAAACTTGGAACCTTTCTGAAGAGTATATAGTACTTTTAGATTTTTTTAAGCTTCTGATATTAAACCTGGAGGTGTGTTGCATATTGTCATAATTGATAAATCAGTGACAAATGTAGCCACTTTATTTTGTTGGGGAGATACAAAGTTGTGATGGTGGCCGACCATTTATTTAATTATGTGGTAAGTACCATATGATGAGAGAGTAAAGTTAAATTGATGATTTGGGCTATCTCAGCCAGATCATGGCAATTACACCAGGATCATCTAAGTGTAATTGGCAAGTAATTTTGTAAGTGAAGGAACATGACAGCTCATTTACATGGTGTTCACTGAGTAAAATTTGGGGACATTTATCAACCACCTCCAAGTGAAGCACGATTGCACCAATATTTCCCAAAATTCTGTGGGCAGTTTGAAAGCTCCCTGGAAGGTTTTTGGAATGAATCTCTGTTCATTTGCTCTCTGAATGTTTGTTAGGTGTTTGTTGGGCACCAGGCACTGTCCTAGGCACTAAGAATACGAAAATGAGTGATTAGCTCTACTCTCAAGGAACCCATGGAGGGGATTCAGACACATCATCAATAGTTACACAACAGTGTAGTAGGCAGAGATGTGAGCTCTGCACAGGTGCTATGGATGCTGAGGAGGGGGGACTTGGAACATGGAAGATGGTCAGGGAAAACTTGCTAGAGAGGCTGACACCTGAGATGAATTTTAAAGAATGAAGCAGGGCTGTCCTGGCCGGGTGGCTCAGTGGCTTGGAGCATGGTTCAGTACACCAAAAGGTGGTGGTTCAATTCCTGGCCAGGACACATACCTAGGTTGTAGATTCCATCCCTATTCGAGGAGCATAGGAGAGGCAACCGATCAATGTTTCTCTGTCTCTGTCTCTCTCTCCATTTTTCTCTCTCTCAAAATCAATAAAATCATATCCTCGGGTGAGAATTAAAAAAAGAAAAAAAGAATGAAGCAGAGCTGGGCCGGGGGAGGGGAGGCGGCTTTCCAGGCAGAGGTGCAAGAACAGAATCTTGGAAGAGCAAGGTGACTGGTATGAGCTAGAAACTTGAAGCAGCTCGTGCACATTTTCAGGCCGACCTGGGGCCTGAGGAGCAGCCCTGGCTGGGGTCTTAGGGGCCCTGGAGCTCATGCCAGAGGCGGCCCTTATTCTCCAACCTCGGGAAGCCGGGGAGGGCTTTAAGAAGAGGAGCGTCTTTTTCAGAGTTGTTTTGTAGACAGACCATTCTGGGTAGCAAATGTTTTTATTGGGCTATTAGGCTATCCCGGGCTCTGTTCTACAGATATCAAGGCGTTTCATCCTCACAGTAACCCCCTGAAGTTGATACTAGCATCTCCCCCTTTTTACAGGCGAAGGAACTGAATATACAGTAGTTGCTCAGAGCTGCACAGCAGGTGACGGAGGAGCCAGGACTTAACCCTGGTTGTCCGTCTCCAGAGCCCACGCTTGTCACCATCATCCTACACCATGTCTAGCCCCTTGACGCAATCAGCCAGATCTCCCTGTTTATAAAGATGCACACTCCCCACCTACCCACTGGACTGTGAGCTCTGTGGGGTCAGGGACTGTATTTAGCTTGTTCACCCCATTCTGCCAGCCATGGACAATGTCTGCGCCGTCACAGGTGTGCCACAAATGGGGAATAAATGTAGTTTTGAGGGGGTCATGACTGGAGGCTGTCCAAGGCATCCTGGCAAGGGGTGAGGAGGAGGGCCTGAATCTGCGGCCTGGTTAGCCAGTAGGGAGGGGTGAGGGTGGAGAGACAAATGGGCAGGCCTTGGGGCTGATCGGAGGTGTGGATTCTGTTGGTGTTTTCTTACAGTGTTTCTAACTCCTGCTCCTACCTGAGAGATGACTTGGCCAAAGAATCAGAGCCAGAGGGAAGCTCATACCGCTTTCCACAGAACTCTTAAATTCCAGGGGAGAAATGGGGGCTCAAGATGAGGAGATAGATAAAACTTACCTGGAGATAGTTAAAAATGGGATGAACACCTCTGCCTGGGCTTGTTGAGAGTCAGGGCTGCCCTGGGGTGGGCGAGTGGTTAGATGGCCTTGGGGATTCCTACGCCTTTGAAAATTTTCAGGTTTAGAATTAAATAAAAATTCTCCCCAGCCACCCATCCTTAATTGCCTGGCTTAAGATAAAATCACAGTGTCCGAGGACTGGAAAATATTGAGTCCAAATGCCTGGACTGTAGTAAGGAAACAGAGAGGTTAGCCGACACGCCCAGGGGCGCACACTTGAAGCAGATGCTAGACCCTGACCCTCGGCCCGCGGTGCCTGCTCCCTCTTCCCTGAACCTCAGGTAGCAGCTCCTGTGTGTTGGTGCCTCCGGCGGGCAGGCCTGGGCTGGGAAGTGCCACAGAGCCAGAGAGAACCTGGTGTCTGCACTGGGGAGTTCAGAGAGCCTCCACAGTAAGTGGCACTTGTCACCTAAGAATGCCATATAGTACCACCATTTACTACATAGAACATTTGGAGAATAGAGAAAATGAATTTAAAAGTTCATGATAATTTTTGTTGAGGCCAATTCATTGCTGGCATTGCTTCACTGCTTTACAGTCATTGTCTCTAACTCTGACAACAACCCAGGAGTTAGTGGTGTTTTCACTTCGTGTTTCAGAAAGCTAAGGCCCTGAGAGCTCGTTCCGTCAGACCAGACCATGTTAGCTCCAGGTCCTACCCTACACAGGGGAAGTTAACATTTTGCTGTATTTCCCTACAGTCTTCTTTTTTACATGCTGGGACGATTCATTTACATAGCTATAATTTTATCATAGATACAATTGTGAACCTTCATCTTTGGCTTATAATGTATTCTATGTATTTTTTATGTGCTTTTATAGTCTTCATTTTAATGGCTATATGTCTTATCAAGTTTTAGTAAACAAAGAAACATTTACTAATAAAAATCTTGGCACATATGGCATTCGGAAGGTATATTTTATATTTTGAGTACCATCTGACCATTTTCCACAGATGGCACTGGGGAGGGGAGAAGGAGACTGCCAGGCACTGCACGGGGACCGGGGGTCATGGCTTTCTTCCCCATCCAGGGACCCCTGGGAATGCAGGAGGGTGCAGGCACAGCTCAGAGTGGAGCCTCGGCAGAGACGGCCTGAGGCAGGTAGCAGGTGACTTTTCAATCCTCTGCTTTCCTGACTAAACATATGTTCTTCTCCCTCCCTTGTAAAAAAAGCAAGTTTTCATTTTCTTAGGGTAGTAAAAATCTTTTGTGTGAAGAAAAAGTGTCATCAAGTGCCTTATTCATCAGCGTCTATACTATCTCCTTAAAATGACAGTGGGAGTAAAAGTTCATCAGTTCAATACGTCTTTCACTTTTGGAGACTCCTGACTAATAACCTCTGGTATTTATCATCAGAACAGCCAAAGAGCTAAATTCTGGCACATGCTGTTCTCACGCACTGAGAAGAGCTTAAAAAGACAAAAGATGTTCTCCATTTTTCCTTCTTCCATTCATTTAGAAGAAAAAGCCTATCTTTTTTTAATTAAAAAAAATATGAGCATGCAGAAACATCTGGCCTATATTACCATAGCAGCCTCCTAAATGGCCTCCCAGTCTCCAGTCTGCCCTTTTAAAATCAACGCTACACAACAGCCAGAAAGAATTTTCTAGAACACAGTCCTGCACCAGTCACTCACCTGCACTGTTGCATCTTCTTTCATGTCTCTTTCGTGGTTCTTTGAGTTGTGTAGTCACAGCTCCACTGCCCTGTTTGCACCTGTCCCAGTCACACCATGCTGCAGTGTGGCTCCCTGACTGCTACAGTGAAGGCCGTCTGAGGCCTGCATGCCAGTGGGCTCCCCTGGCACCTGCCCAGAACCTATCACACTCACATGGAGTATGGCCCGCAGTCTTGTTTATACTTGGCCGGCATGATACTTTAGTTTAAAAAAAAAATTAAATTTCATTAGGCAGGGCATAACATTGTTCAGTCTGTTTAAGGCCCCACCGCTGTCTATTACACACCAAACCCTAATTACACATGTACTCTATGCTGGGTCCTATGAGGCTACTTGCTCTCTTATTTTACCCAACAGACTATAAGCTGCATGTGCCAAGATTTTGTATTAACTCTGTATCTATAGGCCTGGCAGAGACTGCTCAATAAATATCTATTGAATTAACCTGTGCTTTTTAAAAAAGCAAAAAAAAGACTCAATTAACTCTTTTTAGCTTTTCTGTTCACAAACATCGTAAAACTCAGGGACCTCATTCGACCCAGCAGATGCTGTGTTCTGTGGGGATGAATGAAATTCTGTGTTTGTGATATGATGCTGCTAAGACTGAGCTGCTTTGGATCTTTAAGCCTTTGAATGTGATTATGGTCTTTCCCGCCATTTCTTGTACAAGGATATCCATATCTATTCTTATGACCCCTCATGAGAGTTGTTCTTCACATTTGTCATAGTTTTGTCCATCGAGGCACACATTTCCTTGGTTTCATTTCATATCCACATGACCTCCACACTCCCATCAAACCGGGATCTTCAGAAACTTGAATGGAATAGGATTTTATCTGCTTTGTAAGGTTTGACCATGATATGAGTACAGTCCTCGTGATTACTTGAATTTGGATCCTGCCAAGGAGTAATATACCCGGATCTGTACAAGCTGGTGAGGCTGGAGGTGGCAGTAATGGAACTATCCATTGGTCAACCACAGATGTGTCATCTTTTTGGTAATCGAGTCCTTTTCTTGGTCACTGTATTTCCCATTTTCTTAGTTTTCTCTTTTAGACGTTCACTTACATGCTGCTTTCAAGACATTAAAAAGATAAGGTGTCCCACAAGACACAGTTTACTCATATTTATGGAATTTCACATCATCAGGGACACAGGTCAGTGGTTCCTGGCCATGGAATGTTGTCGCCATAAATTAAATCTCCAGAAAACGACCCGCATCTCGGGGAGCACTATGGGTGTTTCAGAGGGACTATATACCATGAGGCATTGGTGAGGAAATGTGTTAGTAGCACAAGAATCAAGTCCAAGTTCAAGGAAGAGAAAAAGAAAACCCTTTTTCTAAGCTTCCTACCCTAGGAATGGGAGGGGGGTTACAGTGGGGAGAGCTTATCACAGAATCCTTGAGCAGCCAGAAATTTCATTGACGATTTTGTTAATGTGCCTGCCCAGCTGCCTTCTCGTAGGCCCATAGTGGATTCCTCAGCTGATATCATTAATGCGTAATGGGTGCACCTGAAAATCAAGCACTACTGTACCATTTGGGTAATAGTTATATTAAATGGTTCTTTCCTACAGCATCAAGCTTATCAGCTTATCTTTTTCCTAATAATGAATACCTCATCTTTTCCAATTTCCTAATCAAATGCTTCCACATCATCTTGAGGCAGAATCAGATCCCGCTGCATCCAGTCTATACTCTTGGCCGCGACTGTGTCAAATTATGCAACCTACTCGCCGGTCCTTAGGTTCTGTTCCGCTCCGAGACATAGGCCTGCTGCACCTCTCCCGAACCTCGTGATCACCAGCCGCTCAGCACAAGTCTGTTGTGAGTCAACAGAATCAAAGAGCGCATGAGGCTAAATTCACAGTCATGAGGAAATGTCTAGAATGGGTGTCTTCCTAGATTTTGGCACTATGGGGTTGATCTCCAGTGTTTTCCCTGTCCCCTTCCCTGAGACACAAGTGTCCCTCGTTTTGCGTGGCATTACTTCAGATCTGAGGCTTTCCACTGCAGGGGCAAAAAGTGCATGCAGCCCTGTTTTGGCTGTAAAATAATAGATATTTCATTTTTCATAGATATTATGTTATATGGATTGACCAGAAGCATCAGGCGGCTTTCCATACATTGTCATAGTTTATCTTCTTCCACCAAATACCTATAACTGAAAGAAGAAAATACAAGAAATAGTGAACAACCCTTCGGGAAACCTAATACTGTCTCTTCCTGTCATATTTGGCTGGAACTTTGCTGTTTCACATGCCTCTAGTCAGATGAATTTTGGAGTAATTTTATTTTATTTTTTTAGTAAAAATTCTTATCTTTATACCTCAAGGCCTGATCTGCCCCATCTCCTTCATTTGCAGCTGCTTTTGATTTTTGATGCTCTGCTTTGTCTTCTGAGCCTTGAAAAGACCCCTTTTCTCCACTAAGAAAAGGAGAGCCCAGACTAGCCACTGTGCATCCGCGGTGACTCGGCGCGCTTCCTTCTCCTAGTAACTGGTTCAGGTGCCCTTCAATGCCAGGGGCCATGCTCTGTATCCCCAGATTGCTATTACTTGACAAAGTGTACAGCATAGGCACAATGCATGGTTTATAAATGAATGAATGAATGAATGAATGAATGAATACCCAATTTCACAATTTATGGTTGTTTAACCTCTTTTGTGCAAATTGCATTCCAGCTGGGACTGTACCATCTTGAACTTCTGCAAATATTCCTTGTACTAAGTTCAGTGCAATGCATGTAGCTATGGCTCAATATTTAGGGAAAGCAAATATGCTGTATATTTTGGAGCCCTATCCCAGAGAAGCCAAAATTGGCATGCAGTATTTCAGAATCCATGCTCATTCAGTTAGTCAAGTGGAGGGATGCATTTCTATCCTGACAACTAACCATTGGTTGAACAGATTGGTTACTATGATTACTCTCCATCGGACCTCCTGTGGTTGGAAACCTTTATAACATTCCAGAGATGGAAAAATATTTGGAAAACCATCTGTGCTTCTTGAAATATTGAAATGGAAACCTTCACCTTCAAGAGTGCTACTGATACAGTTAAACAGATACCCACTGTTCCCACAAACATTTATCAAATATTTTGTATGTGACGTGAGTTGGAGATAAATGTGAAACTGGCAAGTCTTTCAAATTGCTTATAATTTGGTAGCCAAATACAGAAATAAAACAGAATACAGGATGATAAAGTCTACAGTAGAAGCAGGTATAAAGAGCAGAGATAATGGGGAGGGGGTATTAACTCTGTGAAAGGGTTAGGGAAGGGTTCCTGAAAGAAGTGCTCGAATTAGAATTCAGGCACGACAGCAGGTTTTGTTTTTGAATGATTATCATGAGTGAAAAATGCCCCTGCTATGCTTGCTTTATTAATTTATAAAGCAGTATCACATTATGACAAATAAACTTTTAAAAATCAAAGATTTGAAAAGTGTTCGACTCTCAATATAGCACCCGGATCCACCTTGATATTCTATGGTTTACAAGATATCTGAGAAACAGAGCCTAAGTCTGCTGTATTAATGGATTTATATATGTGCACATAACACTAACGTAATTTATGCTGCCAATTTTTTTATGGTTTCATAAATAGTACTATTACTAGCATTTTAAAAAGGGAAGAAAAGAACTCATATGTGCTAGTAGAAATTCAGTGTATTTTACAGAATACTGCTACTCTTGATATAGCCTATGGGACGTGGTTTTTCATGAAAACCCAGTGAACTTCTAGGTTTGTTAGTTGTTTCAAATAGATGCACTCTACTAACTTAATGGAAACACTTTGAGCCCAGATCCCAAATATCAGTAGCTTTTAGTATTGCAGATTAGTTTGTCCATGGAGTAACTTGGACTCTGTAGTTCCTGATAAAAAGTAATTTTGTATGGATGTTTTATATAAACTGCCTCACCAGGATTTGATGCTCATATCTTTCCCTTTTCCCTGCAGAGTTTTAAGTTGAATGTAGACAGTCATTGTGCTCTCAAGGAAGCTGTGGAGGAAGAAGGACACCAACTTCTCGAGCTTATTGCATCGCACAAAGCAGGTAAATCCTCCTGAAATATTGCAAGTCTTTATGTCTCCAGACTATTAAGAATGAAGAAGCATTGCTGTAAATTACTGCATATATTCCCCTCCTTATGTATTATTAATATTTACATTATCAGATTGACCTTCAAGATTTATAAATGTTTCATATACTGCATACAATGCTGTGATACTTATGAGATGAAATACTGCCTCCAAATGGTCTGTTCATTTTATTTTGGGCTTGCTGTTCGCCTGAGTTTCAATTGAAACCACATTCCTGAAAACTCCACATTGACATGCTTTTTGATGTAGGTGCTCTGGAAATAACGTTAAGATAATGAATGAGAATTGTGCATATAGTTATGATGCATATGCATTGAGGTACTTATAGATATCATTACAGATACCAGGCTGGCAGTCTTGAGATATCTGATTATTTCCCTGCCAATTCGCACACAAGAACGTTTTGCATGATCTTTGCTGGTCATTGCATTAGCAGAGTTTTGGCCTTACACCAATTCTTACCCCAGTTTTAATGTATTTATGAGGAACAGATTATAAATAAAAAATAGTTTTGTCATTTGGTTATACTTACCCTGGTAGTAAAAGACCATAAGACAGGATGAATTACAATTTGGCCCTTGCTTTGAGCTTACCACAGCTAAATAAAAAAAGAGCAGCATTAATCGGATGTGCTAATGCTAAAGACTGCAGTCTTAATTGTGGCCCATTTACTGTATTTCTCATCGAATTAGCTTACCTATTTCCATACATCTTTCTGATGATTATTAAGTCTCCACACAGATACACACGGGACCTTTTATTTGGAATGTGAAGCTATAGTTACTCATTAATATATATATTGTGATTTTTGTTCCATGTGCAATTTTTTTTTTTTTTAGTCAATATACTGAATCCAAGTCCATTCCAAACCATGAATCTGTGTGGTTATTCCATTTTTGTGTCCTTATGCCTCATGTCCAGTCAAAAATCCCCAGTCTCTATTCTGAGTGACAAATACTAATAACGGCAGGTGATGGAAATCGTCATTTAAAATTATGTTTATTGTTTTAAGTTACCACCTAATTTACTAAATAAAAAATAATAGTGGTACAAATGCAGTCAAGTCCATAACCGGTGCTCTCCCCTTCTTTTGGAGAAGGGCTGAAGGACATGCTGCGGATGATTGCAAGTCAATGGAAGGAGCTGCAGAGGCAAATCAAACGGCAGCACGGTTGGATTCTCAGGGCCCTGGATACCATCAAAGCCGAGATCCTGGCTACTGATGTGTCTGTGGCGGATGAGGAAGGGACTGGAGGCCCCAAGGTAAGTAGCTTGAAGTTGGCCTTATTTCCCCTTAGTTCTGTCTTCTTTTGAACTAGGCACCACTGAAGTTTTCTTTCCACCCCTAAGGCTTTTCTTTTTTATTGTGTAAACTTTGTATATCTCTCTATATATAGATATATGTAAACAAACTGAAATGGCTTAGTTTAAAACAACAGAAAAAGCCCACAACTTCCAGGTTTTCCAGGAACAGGTCTTTTTGTGGAAAGTGACAGGGTAGGAGGGGGACACTACTTTCGGGGTAGGAGGAAGGGGGACATAAAACATTTAGTAAACAAAACATAAAGCATCTTAAACATGAATAATCAGAATGGTTTTAAATTGTTTTGTTGCAACTATAAATCACTATAATCAGTGCAATCGCTCAGCTCTGACATCCATTAGCCGCTTGGTTACAGCAAATTAACAAAGGAGAGAGAAAGTGATTCATTATCTCATTCCTGTTAATGACTATCAGATGCATTGCCTAATTAGGGGATGGTCATTGTAGGGGGAAGGAGGTCAGATGCTTCGCTACACATCTCCCTGCTCCGGGTGTAAGTTCTCCATAATGGCACATACACCAAACACAAGTACTTTCAAAACGAGTATTGACATGTTTGGGTTATCCATGTTAGATTTACAAAGTAACTCTTAAAGCGTATGCCGTTAAACTTTATTTTATTTTATTTTATTTTTATGAGGCACCTTTTAATATCATGTTCTAAAGGTATCTTTAAACTCATGATATGGAAGATAATTTTAATAATTTGATATTTTCATGTAATTTCTTCGTTTGTATTTGTTCTTTTGTGAACGTAAATGCAGAAAACCAGTCTCATAACAGACTCAGCATCGGAACATATTGTAACACCAGGGAAACAGATTTAAGAGTTCAGGGTTTTATTCCTGGCATGGACAGCGTAATTAATTAAATCATCATCCAGTCCTGTATTCAGCATCCATGTGGGCTGGCGTTGTGCTAAATGTGTACAGAGCAAGTTAAACAGACCCTTTGCCCTCTTAGACTCACATTCTTAAGTGCAGGCAGAGGGGAAGGCCAACCTGCCCTGCAACGGTGAGACCATTTGTCCAGTGAAAAGCTCACACAATTTATAGCTTTGGAACCGCAAACAACAACCTTTAAGTTATTTGTTGGAAACAGGATGGAATGATGAGCTCAGTTCCACTTAACAAAGGTTCCGTGGAGGAGGTCACATTTCAGGAAATACTTGAAGGAAGGAAGAGGGGTGGCTTGGCTCATGAGCACATATTTTTAGGAAGTGATGTGATGAAAGGATCAAAGCTGGAACTAATAATATGGGATGGAGAGCGTAGTCAGCAGACTTCTCGGGGCAGGCGAGGAGCTCTGCTAAGGAGCAGGCTGCAGGGAGAAGTTGATTGGACTAAGGCTTCATTCGACTAGGGCAGTGATGATGAGAAATGACACAACTAAAAACTCCATTGTGTTTTACTTATTTAACAAAAATATACTGTGTGCTCGCTTACTGGATGCTGTCCTGTATCCGATGCGCTCCTCCTGCCAGACAGTGTTCTACACCACGTCTGTGTATTCTCTTTTAGTTCTCCCAGCAAGCCTCTACGATAGCCCTTTTATAATCCCCAGTGGAGAAAATGGAGGCCCAGAGAAGTAAAGTAACTTGCCTAAGATCACACAAGTACAGAGTAGCAGAGCTGGGGCCTTTGGCACCAGAGCCCATCTTCATCACCGCCCGGAGCACTGCCCCCCGCCAGCACGGCCCAGGGCAGGGTGTGGTGGTGAGCGGTTAGCCTCAGTACCTGTCCCATGAAGCTTGTGGGGAAGCCAGGAGACTGACTTAAACCTAATAACCGTGCCCTTACAGACTGTGATGTACTGTGAAAGATAAGGGAGCAACCAGAAGTTGGGCTGGGAGCAGTGATTTTGATCAGGACCCCGGGAAGGGCTTCTTCCAGGAAGCTACATTATATGAGCAGACCAGTGTAATTAGGGAGGGGGAGCACTGGCAGGGTCCGCAAAGGGGAAGGGTTTAGGAGGGAAATGACATCACTGATTTACAGCATAGAACCTGTCCTTGGCTGTGGCGTGGGGCGTGGAGGGCTGGAGTGCGGCGAATGGGGGTGGGGGGGCGCCAAAGTGGAACTGCAGAGTAGCTCTGTTCACCAGGGCCAGTTTGAATCTGACACTTTCAGATCAGCTCATTTTGTAGGGAGGAACTGAGATGGAATAAACACGATGACCCAGTGAGGAGAAAGTATGTGTCACCAGCAGAGAGACAGTACCAGCATTTCTTAGAAAGAGGGCTACCTGCCCGTGCCCTGCCTCGGGTGTGCATTATACTCCCAAAGCCCGGACTTTCACACAGGGTGAAAGAGATAAGAATTTAAATGTTAAGAGGAAAAATAAATGCACCCAATTCCTAATGATTTGGATGCTAAACAAACGACAACGAAAACCCCTCTCTATTCGAAATGTCCCCAAAGTGAAAATGCCTTCCTCGAGTCACGTCAGTTTGTAAAGAATAACTCGTGTTCTTCTTGGTAGTAGTAGTATTTCCATCCCAAAGCATTTCCTGTCGCACTGTGTACACAGGACATCTAACAGCAGCTACGAGGAGCGGCTTTGGTAGGTGCCTACAGATGCGGAGCTCGAGCGAGGTGCTGAGTTTGAGACTTTGAGATGGCAGAGCCAGCAAAACCCTAGGCCTTCTGCCTCCTAACTGTTCTTTTCTTCCCCTGTCTGTGCTGAATTTTCTCTGGACAAATGAACTCACCCATAGTCTAGGAAGAAGGTGAAATCAATTTTAAGACAAAGACTTCAAATACATGTTTCTAAATTTAAGCTTAGGAAACTATGGAGAAGTCAGAATGATCGTGCTTTTTATTTGTTTAATGTTTATGAACCTCCTCCCTCAGTCCCTTAGGCAAACGCAAAGAATAATAGGAGACGCTCAGGCTCTGAAGTCAGGCTGCCTGAGCTCAACCCCTGATGCTTTTTTTTTGGCTTACTAGCTATGTGTCTGCTTGAAAATAACTTAATTCTCGGTGCCTTGGGTTCCTCATTTGTAAAGTGGAGGTAATGCTAATGTCTACCTCTAAGGGTTGTGATGTGCCTTAAAGAGCTGACATATCTAAAGTGCTTAGGACAGTGCCCGACACGTAGTCAGTCCGAGGTAAACGGACAATCCTTCATATTCTAGTTGAGACAACAGACAAATAATTATAATAGAATCTGATCAATGCTCTAGTAGAGGTACAAAGTTCTGTGAGTACACAGAGGAGATAACCAACTTGACTTGGGGGTGTCAAGGAAGGATTTGCAGGGGAGTTATGTTTTAAATGGCATAGCGGGGGGGGGGGGGGGTCGGGTTGCCAGAGTGAAATTATTGGGCAGTGAGAAGAGGGAAGGCAAAGACCTAGAGGTGTGAAAACGTGATGTGGCTGGACCCAGCATCCTGGGTGATGTTCAGTCCGCTTACCACAATCTACACCAAGGCTCACAATGTGACAAAAAATGACCCTTAATGATCAGTGATTTGAGTAGTAATTCCTCCTATGTCTCTAATTGACTCTAGCCAAGCCAGAGTGAGAGCCCTGTACAGAATACGTCTAATAGGTACTGTTTAAACAGAAATGCTTTGCCATATTGCATGAAATAGAGCAAGCTTAAATAGGTTACCCTGAAGTCCTCCCAGATTGAGAGCTAGATTCAACTCGTCACCTATCATGTCAGTCTTTTTTCCATGAGTGACCTTGCACAGGTCGTGTACGAATTGTGCCATGAAATGTATCCCCCAGCGTAGCAGTTATGATCATCTATTTCATCTTAGACCTAAAAGAAGAACTAAAATTAAAACATAATAAAAATAACTCCAGAATTCGTCTTAGGTTTACTTCAGAAGCTACCGGGAACTTGAGAAGCATAATAGAAAATCTAAGGAATATATCTAGGGGGTATTTTTCTTTTTTACCTTGTTTGAGAGACTGTAGAAAAGGACTTGGTCTTAGAAATCTTGTAAAGAAGGAAGTTAGGAGGAAATTCAAAGACTCTGGGAAGCGTCTCCCCCAGGACTCGGCAGCATACCTTATTTGTAGTATTTCATTTTTTTAAAAAGTGTTTTCCCAGGCCTGTGAGATCTTTTCTACGTGGAAATAGAGAACAGAACTCCCCAGTTCTAGAAATAGAGCCTCAGCACTTACATCTAAGAAAGGAAAATATGCTTGTAATTATACATTTTATTTTAGATTGGTGAAAGTTTATCACCATAAACTAGGTTTTTAGTATGTACATTTTTGAATATATAGATGAATATATAGATGGAGGGATTTCAAAACTCAGTGAATATTTAACTCCTAACAGAGGCTACCTGCTTTTCTTGACTGTTCAAGGCAAAAAGCGAAAACCCTGAAAGCAAGCAGCTTTCTTCAATTTTGCACAGTGCCTTCTACATAGTGTTCTTGTCCTTCATATCCTTACTTTTCACCAATGCAGCACTAAATCGAGGCCGGGATTTCCCCACATGACTTCACTGGAAGCACACGACGGGGGTACCGTTGTCCCCTTTAAAGAAACAGATACATTTCCCAAACAAAGACTAGCTGAAAACTTTATTGTAAATTCAGAAAACTTCACAGCTACGCGAAGGGGGATATAGCCTGGGTTCCAATCAACATCTTCATTTCCTCAGTGACAGGAGACAGTGGGTTAGCTGGTTTGAACTCTAGGGTTGTGCTTATTTTATCTGCCTTCTCTGAGGCTCTTAGATTGAAGCTCTCATCTCTTTGGAAATGGACATCAGACGGTGAAGGTTACCGATGTTATCTGTTCAACAATAGTACAAGAGCAAGCTTATGGACATTTCTTGAACATGTTTGCTCAGCCCTACAAATGACAGTTTTCGAAACTGGCTGAGAAGGGACGCGTGCCTGGCCTCTGACTTGGGTATGTCGCTGAGCACCTGGCCTTTCTTGAGATGTCAGGAGAGGGCGAGTCTAATATTAACACACATTTTTGTTTGTTTGTTTGTTTACCAGACACCCAAGCCATGAGTTACCAGTGTTTATGCTAAAAAATTACAGGTAACTTTCTTTAACTGAAGGGAGAGAAAGGAGCCGGTTTGGGGAGCAGCTTTCTATATTTTATCTGTACTGTATAGTGCCCCTGGGCTAACAGTACAGCTGGATATCATTATCCTGGGAGGGAATTTCATTCTCATTCTTTCAAAGCTTTGGTGAGACGAAGAGTGTCTCTGCATTCTTTGCTTTATTGGCTCAAAAGCTAATGCAGTTAGCATGTTCTTTAGTATAGGATCTTCAGAAATGGCATTAAGACAGTGGTGGGAATTATACTTATGTGTTGTCAGTGTCACATACAGTGGCACATACATGTATAAAGAACTACCTGAGATACTTGACTCTCTTTCTCATGTAAATGAAGAGAGCGCAGGTATATGTTGTCAAAGGAACCAGAAATGACATAGTAAGATTAAATTATGCCTAAAGTAGTAGAAAGAAAGACAACAGGCAAAGGCCTGGCCGTTATTTATTGAGTGCAGACAGAGAGCTCAGCCCAGTGCTGGCCAGACATGAGGGAAGACACGCTTTTCCGCTCAGTGGTCTTATCACCTTGGTGTAAGCACACAGTGTAACATCTCGTCTAATGTAGATTGGGCTATCTTAGATCTGGAATAATAGATCACCTAAGATTCAGATCATCTTAATTAGGATGTTGGCAGATTGAAATGGAATGGGGTTCTTGATGCAAGCAAATGAGTAGTAAATGCATTACCAATTCCACCTCTTCTGCGCAGAATTCTAATTGAAAGGCAGTGCCCGATTCAGTTCCGTTCCTGCTGAACTACATAAGCACAATCCTGAGATGCAGTACCTAGGGAGCGCCCTTTCTTCCACTGTGGATACTTCAGTAGTCCTTTTTTTGTTATCAGAAGGCCAACTTTTCTTCAAAAGTGTTTTTGAAAGACAGAAACAAAAGTGAGTTATTTCTCTGAAGATCAGTTGTGGTTACTAAATTTGTGATAGAATGGAATAAAAAATAGTTTCTCTACTCTCCTTGGGGCACTTAAATTTGCATATTATCAGATGTATGGGTGAACCCAAGACGAAGAATTGTTTTAATAGTCTGCCACTCTAATGAGGTGACTGAGAAAGTGCTTGAGTTGATAAAAATATTCTAGGTCAGAGGACACTTAATGGTCAGTCGAATCTCGGTCTGTATTATGTAGACCACAGCTTATCTTGATCTTTCACACTGTTCTTCCATTGCTGGTGGCCTTGAGGGTGGATAGAAATATTTGGCTCAGCAAGAATCTAGGAGTGAAATTCTTTGGTGTCTAATCAACACAGGGAAATGCTATTGACCTTAGTCGGTATGTAGCCTATTTTTCCCTTACTTAGTCAAAGAGGGCTTAACCTCCGAATCTATAATACCTGTAGTTGTGAAGATGCATGGTTTTGGATACAAAGTTACAGTCTATGGAAAGCAGTCCTCTTTTATTAGATCTGTTTTAAAGATAATATATAGTTAACACATTAGAGGGACTTTTTGATATATAGTGGAGGTCAACATTAAAAAAAAATATCTATAAGTGTTTAAACACAAAACGGAAGGCAAGGTACAGAACTGCTTCTAAAAAACACTTTGAATTTAATAAGTAAATTTTTTGAAAGTGTGAAACAATGACCTCAGTGTGTGATTTGTACATTTTCCCTGGAATGTGTTGTTTCTGGCAGGAGAGTGCGCTGAGCTGGGGAGAGCCCTGCGAGAGGGATTACTTTGCTCCGGCTCTCGTGTTTATTGAGTCACCTAGGACTTCTCATAAAACAGCGGCTCTCAAATGTACACACACCTGCACTCGACACCCCAAGTACTCCCAGTGCTTGTTTAACTGTTCTCACACCCACAGTATCTCTCCCATCCAGTCGGTCAAAAAGCATTGAGATGTCCACATTCTGCTTTTTCCTTTTCAGTTGGAATATAGCTCTTTACCTGGTTCTGATGCTAACAGAGATGGAGGTATTTTTAATGTACTGTAGTGCTCTCACAGAGCATTCCCACTATTGCCTCCTTCTGTGCCTCGATGAAGGTTAATGCTTCTCAGGAAACATTAACTGGATTGGAGGTCCTGCTGGGCTGCACCCAGGGGCCTGTTTCACTGCACCTTCCAGGACATTTTGCATTGGGTTGGGCTGGCGGCTTCTCATCATTACACAGATGATCCTTGAACAACGTGGGTTTGAACTGTGCAGGTTCACTTAAATGAGGATTTTTTTCAACAAATAAGTACATTAGTATAAAGGTATTTTCTCTTCCTTATGTTTTTCTTTCTTTTTTAAAAAGAATAGCTTATTCCCCGGCCAGGCGTGGCTCAGCGGTTGAGCATCGACGTAGGATCCAGGCGATCGGGGTTCGATTCCCGGTCAGGGCACATGCCCGGGTTGCGGGCTCAACCAATAACTCTCTCATCATTGATGTTTCTATCTCTATCTCCCTCTCCCTTCCTCTCTCTGAAACAAATAAAGATATATTTAAAAAAAAAAAAAAGAAAAAAAAAAGAATAGCTTATTGATTTTTCGAGAGAGAGGGAAAGAGAAACATCGATGTGAGAGCAAAACATCGATTGGCTGCTTCCTGCATGGCCCCTACCAGGGATCGAGCTGCAACCCCGACATGTGCCCTTGACCCAGAATCGAACCAGCAACCTCCTGGTGCACCGGAGGATGCCCAGCCAACTGGTTCACACCGGCCAGGGCTTCCTTACAGTTTTCTTAATACCATTTTCTTTTCTCTAGCATACTTTATTGTAAGAATACAGTATGTAATACATGTAACATACAAAATATAGTATGTTAATTGACTATGTTATTAGTAAGGCTTCTGGTCAACAGTAGACTATTACTAGTTAAAGTTATAGGGAGGCAAAAGTTAAATGTGGATTTTTGACTGTGTGGGGGTGGGTCCACACCCCTGAGTTGTTTAAGGGTCAACTGATCTTGCCCGGCCCGGCGTGGCTCAGCGGTTGAGCGTCGACCTAGGGTCCAGGCGATCGGGGTTCGATTCCCGGTCACAACATGCCCAGGTTGTGGGCTCAATCAATGACTCTCTCATCATTGATGTTTCTGTCTCTCTCTCTCCCTTGCCTTTCCTCTCTCTGAAATCAATAAAAATATATTTAAAAAAAAAAAAGGGTCAACTGATCTTACTAGCAGTCATAACTCCTATTATTTTCACTTTACTAATAGAAAAACGTAGGCTCCAAACACATGCTAGATACTCAGGCTAATTCAGAGTCTTTTTAAAAAACCTTACTTGACAGGGTAAATGCCAAACTCCTTACTCTGTCATTTGACTCTGCCTGCTCAGGCCAGACTCTTGTCACTGCTTCATTTTATAAATGTTCTAGTTAATTCATCATCTTCCAGATGCATTTTTCCCATTTTTTTCCTCTTTGCTGTTGCCCAGGGATTTTCCCATTCTCTTTACCTATACTGGTCTTATCTATCTTAAAATCAATAAATATTGAATATGTAAGTACACTGTGGCTTCATAGCTCTGGAGAGAATACTGTACCTCTCCTTGCTCACTGCCTAGGAGGGCAGATATACACATACATAATTCTAAATTCAGGCAGACTGTGTGATAAATACTATAATAAGGCACATAAAAGTTAGGGATATTGGGGGAGGGGACATTATTTCAATCTGATGGAGTCTGGGAAGGCTCCTTGCACTCCCAAGAGTAGGTAGATTTTGTGGAGGTCTCTAATATTCTGATAAATTGTTAATAAAAAGCTATGAGAGGGAGAGCATTTCAGGGAGAGGAAATAACATCGTCAGAAATATGGAAAGGGAAACTATGAGAAACATCTAGAGAATGGTGAATAGTGAATAGTTGGGCTCTTTTGATGATAAGAGTGTCCATGTGTTTATGGAGAATGTGAGGATCTAGTGGAAAAATAAAGCCTGAGAAGCGTTGAGCTATAAATTGGAGAGCTTTGAATATCAGCTGAAGAGTTTGTCTTTTACTAGTGTGCCGTGAGTGGCATTAATGATTGGAGTTAGCCATAGAAAACGGATGGCAAAAGTAAGATGAGAGAGGAAGGACTGACAATGAATTGGGAAACTAGTAGAAATAACTAAAGGCAGCTAAAGTAAAGCGGCGGCTGGGATAATAAATACAAAATGAAGACGTGATATTATGGAAGAGGAAACTTCGGGATTTGGTATCTAGGGAATGGAGGGCTGAAGGGTGCTGATGGCAGCTCAAAGGAATTGAACATGAGTGGTTAGGTGAATGGTGTTCCAATTAACTGAGGTTGGACACATTTTGATAAGGAGCAGCTTTGAAAGTGGAGTACAGTGGCCTTGATGTCCAGTTAATAAGGATTTCCGGGTGTGTAACCTGGGCATAGATATTTTTGTAACCTCTGCAGGTGATTCCAGAGTGTAGGCAAGTTTGAGAACGATGACTGAGGAACAGGAGAAGCCTGGAAATCATCTACGCAGTTATGCGCATACTTAGTTGCAAATGCAAGCCTGGAGTTTCTCGCAGCGGAGGTCAATGTTAAGGATATAGGTTTGTCAGTCCAAATAGGAATAATAGCTGTAGCCTTGGAAGTTGATACTGACAAGAAAAACTATTGTGTGAGAATAAAGGGGAGGTTTGATAGAAACTTGAGGACTGCTCGGAGTAACAAGAGCAAGGGTGCCCAGCTAAAATTGGGGCTTAAGTGAGAATCCTCATGCTCCACAGGGAGGCTCCCAGCGCCTGCCTCCCAGGATGCTGGCAGCCAGGGGATAGTAGGGATGTAGGTCAAAGGAACTTTTCATGGGACAGGGGTGACCTTAGCATGTTTATAGGTTCAAGAATAAGACTAGTTAACAGGGGACTGTTGAAGAAGATAGTTTCAAGAAGGATGAGAAAGAAGATGAATTAGCACAATGATTCAGGAGAGGGAGAGGAAGTGAGTCAGGTGAGCTGTGAGTTTCAGGAAGGGGGGACGTATCTTATGAGACAGAGGGAAAGAAAGAATATTGGGTGGTAAGCAACGGTAAAGAGGGAAGAAAGCCAAAGGATTTAGAATGAAGGAAAAGTCACTGTCATTAGTCAGTGGGGCAATTATTTGACTAGAAGGAGGGTTGAGGGTGAGAAAGAACTGGAGAGCAAGGGTAGGATTTAAATCCCACCCTGCCAATAGAGTTCCTACAATTTCCAGTCCTAAGTGACTGCTACCCCTTCTAAACTGTGTTGCATTTATTATTTGTACCACACAGTTGGTGATTAATCACGCATGGCCCTGTGACACCATTTCCATTGTTATCTTGGACGTCTATTTGTATCTTCTGTAGTTAACACAGAAGGTGATTACAATCCATGGCTCCTCAGGGCAGCAACTACATCCTAAACTTTTTTTGTTTTACTGGTTTTCAACATTATTTAAAAAACAATAGATTTTATTTAATTTTATAATTAAGTTGACATATAATATTGACTGTTGATTTATAATATTATTATTAAAGCTAAAGACAGAACTACATTTTATCTTCTCATCTTTTATGATACTTCTTAGCTGTGTAAATAATGGCATAATCCTGTTTTACCATCTGCTCTTCCTTTCTACCATTCTTTCCCCTTTCCCCTTTCTGCTTTCCGCAGTCTCTAAAGGGCCATTTCAACTATTCTCCCGAAATAACCAGCAATTTATATTATAAAAAGGAAACATGATTTTATTATTGTTTTTGTACTTTCTTGAGTCACGTCAGTTGGTTAATTATTTTAATAAATGGTTAGATTTTTTTAAAAGTCTTTATTTAAATGGATTTGCCCAAATAATGTGCTCTGAGTTGCTTCTTTGGAAAAGAGAGAAAGCTTCTAATGGGACTGAGCAGCTGACCAGCACACTGGTCGGTGAGATTCGTAGTCTCTGCTCTAAAGCTCTCTAACGAGATTAGGTGAGACTGAACCTGAGAAAGTAAAGGTCTCTAAATTGACATAAATGGATTGGGCAGAACTGAATCATACCACTGTTTGAATCTCTAACAGAGTCTAATCTCTGACATATTATATTTGGTGCACTATAATCTGTGTTCATACACACATCCTTCTAGTAAATGATGAATGCGGTTTAGTTAATACAATATAGTTTATACAATACTCAATCTTTGTAGGAGATATCAGATTGGGGAGCTCTGCTCTGCAAAATGACCTGGATCACTTCTCCGGAACAGCATCTCCATAAAACACACACTCACGTGTTTTTCCAAACCAGACTGGTCAAATTTATTTCCCTGTTGTCATTCATTTGATGCCTCTCTTGCTGTCATTAGGTAGATGAATTTCACTGGGTAGTTTCATCTGGCTAAAACCAGTAAAATCAATACTTTTTTGTTAGGAGTTTTTGGTCTAGTTGTGAGACTAGAAAGAAATCAGTAAAGTTTCATCAACATATTTAAACTTCAGTACTTATCTGAACCTTCAATAGTTTTTCCATAATTTGAGAACTATGCATTTTGAATTATGAGGAATTTTGAAAAACTCATTGTCTCATCTCTTTTCTCCCTTTCGGCCTCTCATGGCCAAAGCTTTTCTTTCATTCCTAGCTGAAAGTAAACAAATAACCACATGATATAAACTCGAGATGCTGATGCTAAGCCGACTCAATAGTATCAGTGATCTTGACTGTTGTAGGATGACGCCAGCCAGCTTAATGTGTTGGAATTTTCTCCATTACTCACGAATGAGGAGGTTCCAGAGCCTGGGCTGCTTTCCCCTGGCCTCCTTTTTTGATCACACATTGCCCTCTTCAGAAACTCTTCCAAGAATTACATATTTATAAAATGGCAACTATCTGGGCCCCACTACCATTTTCATTCAGGAAGTTTTGTGTCATGATGTTTCTTTCTCTCAAGTAAATTAGACTAATTTGACTCAACAGAACACAAAATGTATTTTTCAAAGTTATAATTAAATTGTGCTATTAATTTGTATTGCACTTTGGAATGAAATGAAATCATCTCATTTATAGTAAATGAAAACTTTGATACTATTACTGTTAACCAGTAATTGAAAATTTCTCCCCACTTTTTTTTTGGTTAAAGTCTAAGAATTACTAACTGTATAATATAGGACAAAAACAAGAGCGATGTGAACAAAGATATCACTGGATAAAGATAAATTTGGTGTTTGGACTGTTTTTTCTTCCTTTGTAATGACTTTTGTATTTTTTTCCAACTATATAGTAGTTTTCAGTTGTATTCCTGCTTCAGAACTTTGACAAATAGCATTTTCTATCATTATCTGCAGATTTTTTTAAGTCTCAGTTGTACACGAAAAAGCTTAATGACTGTTATTCATTGACTAATACACAAAAGGGAAATTGGGTAAGAGAATTTGAAGATAGAATCTTTGGAAATCCTGCATTTTAAGCAGATGTTGTCTCACAACAGCTCCTTTCAATGAATACCTCGAAATAGAAACTCTAGTTGTGTGTGCTTTTCCTGGGCAATCAATAATTGTCTTTCTTCCCATAAGTGGTAAAATTGGATATTGGGAAGAATAAGCACACTCCTGCTCATAAACGGGAAATGGGTTGGAGATGTCGTGCTAATGATATAATCATCAACAGCAGCACCGGTGCTTATTAAGCTCAATTTGCAGGCCTGTGGACTGCCTGAGCAATAGCCATTTTACTCCTCCCTTTCCCTGACAGAATAACCTGTTTTGCCCACACGCCCGCCTCCTTTTATGCTGTGCGCTCAGGTGCGGTGCGCCCTGCCCCCCAGCCCGTGCGCTGCACCACAGGATCGAAGGACCGCGAGGGCCCCCTGACTGTGCAAACGGCCGGTTTAGGCGCAGCCAGTTGAGGCACTTCTGACCTGTGAGACAGGAAAGGAGTCTCTTGCAGGGCTTTGGAAAAGGATTTCTTTCGTAAAGGAAGAGCCAGACAGGAGGAAAGGTCACCTTTCAAATTCTGGGTGCTTTCCCAGGGAGGTGGAGCCGAACTGCTACAGCCGTTTCGTCACTACGAGTAGAGCTAAGCTGAGGACCAAGCTCGTAGGCCAAGAATGACAGCGGAGAAAGATGCATTCTTTAGACCGTTGAAGAGCCCAGTTAAACCCTTCAGCATCCTTAAGAATTTCCCTCTTTGCTTAGCCTCACTCTATCAGTGGGGTTGGGATTTTCTGCTGTAGGGCACACAAGCATCCTAGGCAACAAGTTCACTGTTTTAGTGAATTATTATAGACTGCTGAGTACTATATAATTTTAACCTTTCTCTACCTGTCACAACTCAAAATAGTTTCTTTTACTCCCCCCTCCCCCCCACTGCTAAACTGTCATTTTTTTTAACCTCTTACTTTTTAACTTATTGCTACATGGTGCCTTTGGCCACAGTCACTCTATTGAAGTTATTCTCATCAGTGTTTACTCATGGCTTCTTGGTTATCGAATCAAACAGTCTCTGAGCCTCAGATCTCTAATCTGATCCTGATTGGTGCTTTTAATTAAAAAATTATTAGCCAATAATTGTTTTTAAACTAAATGATTCTCATAGCCCCTACATGTAAAACAAAGCGAAGCAGAATTTCTTACTTTAACCTGGAGGCTTTGTCCCCTGCACACTGCCACCTGCGCCTTCTGTAGCACTCCCTGTCCCCAACTTCTGCAGAGTTTTCAGGTTCCACAGGACATAGTTCAAAAACTAGCCTCCCAATCTGACACTCTGGCCAGTGCCTCCCCTGCCTCTTTTTCATTTGCACTGTAACCACTACCCAGAATGCGTCAGTGGTTTTCCATCACCTACCGTCAAGTCCCTTTCTTTCCAGTTTTGTTCCTTTGAGTTTCTTTTGTCTTCCTTTGCTACAACCACGTGGGGCTACTTCTAGTCTCCAAAGCTGACCAGTTCGTCCTTTTATCTATGCTCTCCTCATTTTGCTTTTTAGTTCTTTGCCCATCCCCACCTGTTCAGTCCTTTTAACTCCTACCCAGGACCCATCTAAGCCAAATGACTCTCAGTTTTCTCAGTGTTCCTACAGTATTTGTGTCTTAATTATAGCACGCACCCCATTCTCCTTCTGAATTTTGTATTAAAGATATTCTTCAGGTTGCACGCTCTCTAAAGGTGTGGAACTATTTCTTGTTCATTGTTCTGTACACGGCAGGCAGTGCTCAGCGCATGTCCCTCAAATACTATGCTCAAAAAATTCTTGTTAATGAACAACAAATTTACAACAGAAATAAAAATTCTTTAATTATGTAGGTGTTCTTTAGATGATTTATTTCTATAGGTTTTTAAAATATTTGTGTCAGTTTTTAAACTAATCTTTTTAATTAATTAAATTTAATTGATATGATGGAACGTAGGCCAGTTATATAAAACTAAGATGAAGTAATTTTTAATGCAAAGTGTTCTATAGCTTTGCATTTCATAACTAAAAAAAACCAAAGCAACCTACTATTGTCCATATTTGGAAATTTGGCCTTTTTGACATTTAAACAGGGTTATTTATGAGTGAGTTAGCTCACTGACATCCTAGACATGCCAGTTGTGAATTAACAAGTGTGGCAGCTGACCTAATACTATAATTTTTAAGCACTTAACAACTTAATAGTTGTTACTGAGTTCCCAGAGAGGACAATCAAATGTGTAATTTCAGTAAAATACATTTTTTAAATTTATTTTTCCATTTCTTGTCATTGCTATAAGATTATCATTCTTAATAGAATGTGTTTGAAAAATCTATTAAGTGTAATAAAAGTTACAAAAGTTTGTGAAGAAAAGAACGTACCACTGTACAAATATTTAGTTTCTACTGTTTCATTTTAGCTGCTTAGTGCTTCATTTTATTAATATCTTTAAATAGTTATGATAGTAAGAAAAGGTATATTGATTTGGCAAAGTTTAATATTTCAAACAAACCGTAATAAGAATATATCATATGATATAGTGGTGATAGTATGTTGATTGGCATGATTTGAAAGGATAAAAACACACAAATAAGTTTAGTAAGTTTTTTCCCAAGACTAAAAGTTATCAATTATTTTCATAACTGCAGAGGAACTGACTTTGAGACTAGAAATAATGGTTCAGACAAGTAGGTATATTCCAGAATTAGATAACAGAGCTTAAAATAAGTCCACACATCCATAAGCCCTGGGCAAATGTAAGGTGCTGTCCCCAGGGATCATTAAGTCAGAGAATTCCTTCCCCGCACCTGTTGGTCATCTGTAAAAGTGGAATGATAGGGCTACTTCCCTCCTCACAGGGTTGTTGAAGAGAGTAGATGCTGTATTTGGAAGTATTATCAGAGTTGGATGGTTAACTAATTCATATGTGGTTGCAAAGAAGGCCAGAGATAGTTCATACATTCCTAAACTCCTATAGTTGCTGTCAAAGTAGGAATTTGACCCCCTGTTCTCATGTAAGGGTGGGTAGGGGGCTGGGGCCATGGTCTGTCTACAGTGAGGAACTCCGAATGGGACATGGAATGAAGGAGGACCACTGCATCCAAGGAGAAGGGCATGAGAACCAAGACACAGTCTGAAACAGGGACTGAGTCTGCAACTGGAGGCAGGGAGAATGGATGTGAAAAGGAAAACCAGGAGTCAAACCTGAAAAGAGCCATGTCGAAGCACCAATACACAGAGCTAGATGCTTCACAATAGGACCTTGGATGGTAGTGAGATGGTGGTGGTGGGAGCTGTGAAGGTGCCAGAAAAGTCAGTCCCTGCATAGGCCGTGCCTTCCACACGCCGTCTGTCATTCCTGGAGTTCCTCTTCAGTGCAAAAATCCTGGCCCTATGCACCCACAGATTCAGGGTGTGACATCTTCATAGTTTGAGCTCTAGCATTCTACCATAGGTGATTAGATCCTGAGGTTTAACAGATACAAGATCTGAATTCTTAAATTATGATTTTAATCTTTGTAATTGTTGAATAATTATTATGATACCTTGTCAAGGGCCTTCGATGTTGAGATTTTATTAACGTTTATCTAGAGATCTTTAGTAAATTGCTTCTATGACTGCGCATTCATTATTTACTTTTGGCTGGTGGGTCTGGTATTCATGGGGCAATATTTGAAATTTGCCAGTTGGCTGGTGATGGAACTCTAAGCTGCTGATTCCTTTCCACTTCCCACATTCCCCCACTCCTTGCCCATCAATTTTATAGAACTCAGTTTAAGTCAAGAAAGGAAAATGGGTCACTTAAAATGAGTGCAGTTAAGGAAAGACTCTGACTTTTATGGCCTTACCCATAGGAGCCTCAGTAACTTCCTTTCTATAAAGAATTAGCTGCTTGCTGCTTAACTACCAACAATGCCTCTGTGGGGTCGGTCCCTAGAGATAAAAGAACTGTGGCCACAGGTGCAGGCAGAGAAGACTCCAAAGAGGGTAAAATAAGGAAGCTTTTCCCAAGTAGCTTTTTTAGCACATATGGCCTGGTCTTTAAACTCCCAGCCCATAAAGCAGTATTTCCTGGCCTGATAATTTCCATATCTTGGTCTCCTAACAAGCACTGAGCAATAAGTGGGCTCTGCTGTCTGTCTGCATCTGACTGCTCTGACTGTGTTAATCATCTTCGGCTCCTTGAGGGGTGGGAACCCTGGGGATTAGGGTATAGGGAAGTTAGTAAATTGGTTGGTTTGTGCAAAAGTTTGGGAGAAGAGAGTAGAGTGGTAAAATGAGTCGACACTGGCGACATGAGTAAAAGTGGTGCTGAAAAGGCAGAGGGACAGCCTCTTCTATCTAATTGTATTGTGATTTTGAACAAAAAGATCTTTGTCAAGTAAAAGCTTATCTTAGTTATTTTCACTGATAGTAAGAAGCTATTCATCTAGTGCAACTGAAAAGCAAATTTTTGGGTTTACGAATCCAGGGCTCCTCACAGTTGTGGAGAGCATGGAAGATACTTGCTGTGTTAGGTGGCCATAAATGACGACAATGCTCCGGACTAATAGGACAGATGAAAAATGCTGTTCAAGAAAAATAGTCTCCTTTTAATAAAACACATGAAATCCCTGCATCCTGCATCTGCAGTGATATAATGACCCTATTAACAGAAAAGGAATGAAAAATAAGGAGTCAGCATGGTTGTTACCTAAGCCCATCATACATTTTAAATTGCTTCAAGTTGCAGTTTCCTAAAAAGACGTTGCAGTTGTTGAGGGGCCCTTTTGGCTACTTGGCAAGATCTGTAATTCAGGCAGTTCAGGACTTCATTCTCGTGGAATTTTGCTTCCCTTTTCCTATGTAAAAGGGTCACAGCATTTTATACATTACAGAAAAATATGAGATGATTAAGGCCAGAAAAAAATAGGCAGGGAAAAATAGGAAAACATACCTCTTTCCCTGTTTCATAAAACTGTGGTAGAGTACTAAGTAAGACAAACAACTTTATAATTAGAAAGAAAATTATGAGAAGTTATTTTTATTCTAAAAATCACATTAATGGCTTTGTCTGCAGCACAGTTATTACCAATTGCCATTAACTTGTTGGCACAAACAGGCTTAACATTTATTTCATATTCTGTAGTCCTAATAATTTTTTTTGAAAAAGTGTGGCATTCAAATGGTGTAATTAAAACCAGTAGAATAATAAACATATTTATGAAGGGCTGTGATTGTATTTGTTTTAAGTCGAACAGATAATTTTTAGTGATTTTGTGAGTCATACAGTAAATAATTAAAATAAATTTAAATTCAAATATTAACATTTCAATTTCCAGTTTGGTGAACATAAGCAAATTATTATAAGTTTGCTTTCAATTCCTGCAAAGCATATTAAAATTAACTTTTCCTCCATTTAAGTAATGTGTATGAGTAAACTTCCTTCCTACTGTGAAACGGTTTCATTTATTGCTATTTGTAAACTGCCTGGGATAGATGCAGAGTGGATTGGGCTCAAAACTCCTTGAACAATTTCTTTTGAAATAACACTACATACGTTAAGCTCAATTACACATCCAAACAGCCACAGCTCACTTTTGGTAATTTATTCATTGATTTAACATAGTACCCAGAAGAGCCATGCCTGCTGTCATTTTTGTAATATATTATGTTTTAAATATACTCATGCTCACCCATGCACACCATTAAGGTGTGCATAAACCTGTGTTTTTCTCTCTTGACAGCTATAAATGTTTGTTATTATTACACAAAACATATGTTCATGTTGTTTTTGTCTAAATTATTCTATCTGGGGCTATAAAGTTTTAATGTTATTAGTTGCCCTTAGAATTTTAATGTTTCACTGCTATAACCTTCTTAGGATTTCTGTGCAATTAAATAGAAACTATTTCACTGCAGCCTGGAAGAACAATATATTTTATACAAATAAAAAAATCTTGCTCCATTTTATTTCATTGTAGTAAAAATGTTGGCTTGACAGTTTTTCTTTTTGGTCTATGGGAGTCTCACCTGTGGTCATACCTGAGCACCAGCTGCATGCCGAACATTGCTCTTCCTGTTCCTCGCATCTGCTCGAAAGACATGAGTTAAGCACCATTTCAACCAAAAGGATGATTTTTTTACCAGCCGTTCAGGGGTCATTCCAGATGCTATTTAGTTGACTCCAGTTGGGCCTGGCTTTGGTCTAATATGTACAGAGACCAACAGGGACCAAATGGGAAGTCCATTATAATTCCAAATATGTTTCTAACTAGTTTGTTTTCCCAGCTTGGGTCAAGGATGGTTTTATTTACAAATCAGTGGAAACACTATCATTTCTTAAGCCATGGTCGTGCTTTACTATTATGGCTCCTCTCCTTTCTATACCTAGTCAGTATACTTGGTCTAGGCCTCATCGTTCTAACCAGACAGGGTTGCAGACTAATCCTGAAATCTAATTTCCTGTGGATAAAATCAGTAAGTTGCAAATACTTTGTATTTCACAGATGACGTTCTAAGGGTATCTTGACTTGTCTGCCTAGAATCTTATAGTTAATGTTGGCAGTGCCCACCACACTTCAAATCTTTCCCTATAAAGTGCTGGAGCTGAGTAATGTCACTAACTTTTAACTGATTCTCAGTTTCATTTTTACTTCTATATTCCAGTCGCACTATTTCTATTGTCATCTTCCTAAAATACATGGTGGGATCACATCAAACTCCAGCTTAAAAGCTTTGCCACAAATAAACCTGGACTCCTTAATAAGGTGTCCAAAATGTTTTTTGATCCAGCACCAAATCACTTTCCTGGGCTCATTGGCCCTTAGTTCTGTCACACAGCCCACACCTCAGCCCCGCTTCTCCAGCACCTTTTTCGGCCAGAGGTCAAAGACTGTTCCCTTGGGGTGGGTGCTCTTCTCTGCTTTCTGTCCATCCAAACTCTGTTTCTTCAAAGTCCAGCTCAAGCACTGCTTTATCCATTGGGCGCTCCCTAATTCTCACTCAGTTAAAATTAATTGCATCTGCTACATTTCTTGTTTAAGTTCCCCTAGTTTTCTTTTTTTTTTAATTGAATTTGTCGGGGTGACATTGATTAACAAAACCATACAGGTTTCAAGTGTACAACTCGACAAAACATCACCTGCACCCGGCATCATGTCCCCATCACCAGAAGTCAAGTCTCTGTCCATCTCTATGTACATCTGCTACATTTCTACAGAGTGCTGATTTTGTGTGATTTCTTATATACTCACTTTGTCTTATCGTTGTTCACTACGATAAACTCCTTGAGGGCAGGAGTAGACCTCTTTCATCTTTGTTTTCTTACCAAGGCCTTGCACAGTATGTAATAGGTACTGCTTCACTGATGACTGAACATACAATATTTCTTTTTCCTTTTTTTTAAAACCTTGAAATAATTGAGAATCATTATTAGGCTGATGTCAACTGAAGTTTTATCCCATTTCCCTGTTTTTGTTCAGGTTTTATGTTCACAAATGTAGACCTAAAGCATATCTGACAGACTTACAGACAAAGAGATTACACATCTCGGAGCAACATGTTATGTTAGTGGAAAATAACCCTGTTAATAATTTTACTTCTTCTTACATCTGAGAAGTACCATCAAATGCTCAGTTCATTTTGTATCTGTCCTCTGAGGAATCAAACGTTATCTGGCCTTCATTCTTTGAAAAATCTCCTACTGAAGTAAAACCTCAATGTGAAAATCAGAGAAACAAAATAAATGAACTTTGAACTAGGAGTACTGCGTATATCAGCACTGCTTAACTTCAATTTACAGCCCAATTTCACTTGTGAGAAATTTAGCCATTAATCAGTATCTGGTATTATTTTGCTTTTCCGGCTTGTGAGTTTGAGTTGCCACAAATATTGGAGTTATTTTCTACCAACTTGTTCCATTCTTAATGAAGATATAACGTTTCAGAGCATTGTAAGGGCTTAATACTTTTTCGTTAAATGGCGCGCCTTAAGTACCTGACATTGCGGAATGTGGGTTTCTCAGTGCTCTCCCGAGCTGAGCCTACTAGGATGTAGTTGCAGCAGAAATTGGGTAGTGTCCCTTCCTTTTCTTCTCTGGTGCTACCCAAGGTTAATGGTGGTCTCCAGGAAAGGAGAACAGGGAATGAAGTTCTTAAAGAGTTTGCGGGAGTATCTCCTGTTAAAATCGCCCTTTTGGACTTTCCTTCTTTTTGTCTCCCACACTTCCCAGTATAATACCATATGCAAAGCCTAGTTGGAAGGAGTTGGAGTTAGAAAACCCCATTTAACTCATTTTTAAGCCTTTATTTATTTATTTTTCTTTTGAGAGTGGCCTGAAATGGTGGAGATTAAGGTTTTTAACAGGCAGCAGTTACCATTTCTTTGATTTACACCATTTTAATTATATTTGATTTATTTTTTATTTTATTTTATTTTTTTTACTAATTATGTGGCCAACTTCTTTCTAAAGGGCAGAAGGAGATGGGGTGGGAGGAGTGGAGGGGAGATTGGTGTGGAGCCTGAGCAGCTTTCTCTTTTAAAATAGAAAAACCTATAATGGAAAAATGCAGCATTTGTTGAAGGGTGGAGATAACAGAGAACAGTAAATCAAGGTGCTTGGTTACAAAATAATCTTCCATAGAGTTCTCATTACTTCTAAATAACTGACTGTGCTACAAGAAGATTTCTCCATAAGGAAAGGGTCAAGGAGGTCAGCTATCTGGTGGTAAAGACCATAGCGGTCATTAGAGGGTATTAATGCTATTAAGAATAGAAATGTAACTTTCTATTGAAGTTTTTATTTAAATGACATTAACTTCAATTCAACTTTTAATTGAGGTGCAACCATCCACATTCTACAGCTGGCCACCAAGAAGTAATGAACATAAAATTACATGTTCCTCTGATAGGTTGATGGGCCTTTATTAGAATTTCAGGGCCTCCACAGAGCTGTTATTAGACACCAAGTGCTCTGAAGTCTTCTATTTGAAATAGGGCTGGGTGAATAATTCCAGGAAATGATTTTAACCTGGAAAGCGAAAAATAAAAGGAGGGAATAATAAAAAGAAAAATTTTTGTTTGCTTTTAGTTTTTCTGTTTGTTTGTTTGTTTGTTGGTGAAAAGGCCCATTTATATGGCTAGTTTTGGATCTATTTGCCAGGCCTTCAAAACACAATATACATCTTTCTTCTTTTGTTCCTTACTGTTTTCCTTCCTTTTTTTTTTCCTTTTTTATCTTCAACTAAAGGGGACTAGAAAAAAATCCTCCCCCAAAGAAGGGTTTTTTTCTTTCTAAATGTTAAGGAAGCTCATCTCTCTTAAGAATTCCACACATCTGTGCTTCACCAGTCCTATTAGGATAGTAGTACCTGTGAGAAGAAGAATAAAATAAACACTTTATTAAAATATCTCAGTTCAGCCAAACAAAAGTCAACCAATGCCGGAGCCTTGCCACCCATGATTTATAAACAAGCTGTTTTCTAAAGAAACACATCCAACACATGCAGCTGAGACCTCCTGGGAGGGAAATGCAGTCGGGGGGACTGTGCCGTTACTCCTCAGGGACGGGAGAGAGAAGGCAATTTCAGGGTCCCTAATTCTCCCTCTTCCAGCCAAGAAGGGAAGAGCTCTCGGCAGTGAACACGTCCATAGACAGCCTCATTCCGCACCCGAAACCCTTTGTTTCGTCGTGATCAGAAACTTTGTGAAGATTTGATGTTGAGTTGGTTGGCTGCCATTGTACAGCAAAGAAATTTGCTAAAGGAATTGATAATGCGCTGTTCTCCTTTGCAGAAGGATTTAACCTACTTTACATTTTTGGTAGATAGCCAGCATTTTGTCATTTAGACACGTCCATTACTATGAAAACATTGTGCATCGTAACCCAGCGTAACCACGTAATTTGCTGAAGCGCTAGTTCCTTGAAAAAAGGGGGAGAGGAAAAAAATGAAAGAAGGCAGCCTTTTTTCTTTTTTTTCTTCCCAAGAACTAGTAGAAGTTCTTAAACTAGCCCCATCTCTCTGGATGCTCAGCTATCAGTGGGCTTCTGTAAATGTGAGCAATCAACCCTAAGCTTTCTTAAATGTATCTTTATTGATTTCAGAGCGAGGGAGGGCGAGGGAGAGAGAGATAGAGACATCAATGATGAGAGAGTCATTGATCGGCTGCCTCCCACACGCCCTCGACTGGGGATAGAGCCGGCAACCCGGGCATGTGCCCTGACCGGGAATTGAACTGTCATCTCCTGGATCCTAGGTCGATGCTCAACCGCTGAGCCAGGCTGGCCGGGCTAAGCTTTGTTTCTAATCAGAGAATATACATATTTGTTTACCACATGTTCCAGAGCAGCTAGTTGCATGTGAGCATTCATTTATCAGGAAGCCGGAAGAACTAGACCCCAGATTTTAAAGCATAACTAAACTTCGTCAGAGACTTGACGTATCTTTTGTAAGAATGACAATACTTTGCTTTATTACGTTGACTAAGCAGACTATTAGTTGGAATAACCTCGAAGTAAGATGAGAAGGAAACTACTGTCCAATAGCTAGGTGAACATGACCATTTCTGTGTGATAACTGCAAATTTAGTATTCTAATATGTAGATTTCTCTTCTGTGTGCAAACCAAGCCTGCAGCTCTCAACAGCCTCTTTCTGTCCCCATTAAGTAAAGTTGTCACAATTTAACATGTAAAATTTTTGATTGAAGATCTCATTTTAAACTTGGATTTTGAGATCTTGTTTTATAAGCTGGTTTTATTTACTTCAAACCGTCTTTAAATTGCAATCAGAAATAAGGTCCAATGTGAGAATATAAGCGAGCAGCCAGTTTAACATTTAGTAAATGAAGGATTTTTTCAAGTATAAAAAGAGTATAATTGAAATTGCCTCATGTTGCAATTATGAAAAAGAAAAGCAATATAATGCATTACTTGTAGAATTTCATGAAAAACCTGAGTGCAATGGAGTTGATATCAGCATTGATTTTATTTTTCAAGACATTTTAAAAAATATATTTTTATTGATTTTAGAGAGAGGGGAAAGGAGGAGAGAGAGAAACATCAATGTGAGCGAGAAACATTGATCAGTTGCTTCCCTTATGCACACTGACCGGGGATCGAACCTGCAACCTGGGTATATGCCCTGACTGAGAATCGAACCAGGGACCTTTTGGTGCACAGGGCAATGCTCAACCAACTGAGCCACACTGACCAGGCCTCCAAGAAATTTTTGTAGTAATTTTTACAGTAGTTCAGGGAAAAAGGCAAGAGATACTTTTAGACAAGAGAGAAAATATTTCTTTCAAAGCTAATGTCACCTGCTAGGACTCAGGTGCAGCAATAACGCCAACAGAAGTGAAATTATAACCTCATAATGTGAGCCTCCAATGTTCTTTTAAATTTGAGGTAAAAGGTAAAAGCCCTTTTACATAGAACACATTAAATTTGCTTAATAGTGTAACCCTTTCATGATACAGAGGGGTTAGTTCTTTTAATGATTTAAATGATCCATCATTCTTTCTAATATTAATAGTAATAAATGTTTATTGAAGATAACCTGAAAACTACAGAAAATGATATAAAAGAAATAAAATCACAACTATATTACCGTTGAATGTTAAGGATGGCTAACGTTCTTATGCATGATATTCCCTTCTAGTCTTTTTTCTACTGTCAGTATTTTTTTGTGTAAATTTCTAAAATGTCACAGGTTATATTGAGAAATTTGAATTAGATCAAGGTATTTTATACTTCATATTTTTTTATTAAGAAATATGCTTTCCATGCCTCATTTTCCACAAATAGCATTTCATTTTGTTTGGGAGGTTTGTTGTCATATTTATTCTACTAAAATTTCAAATTGTTCTTTAAATACACCATTTATTGCTTACCACGTTATTTTTAGAAAATTATTCTTTAAGCACTCTATGTTTGTGTATAAGATTAAGCTTAGTACCACTTCTGTGCCTATGCAAATAAACTCATGATGTTATAATGACAGGTTTTACATTTACCAATTTTCCACTTTTCAGAATGTCTTCTTGGATAGTTTATGATTTCATGATTGGATTTCATGATTGAATAGTTTATGATTTTTTAAGATTGAGATTGGTTAGATTTTAAATAGGTTTCACAAATGTAGCAAAACAGAGTTAGTAAACACTATATATTACGGTTGTGCAATTGTACAAAACTAGGAGAAACACATTTATTGATCTCCTGAGAGCAGTAATTGCAGCATGAAGAGTTGGGATTCCGCTCACAGGCTGCCGGAGCTTCTGAGTCCGCCGCTGTGGCTGAGGCCAGCACTCTAGCCCGTCCCCGATGAGATGGAGCTCGTAAGACTACTTGAGCTGTTCCACTGAAAGAAGCCTTAGAATAAGCCACTGAAGCTGCCACATAAACGAGATGTTTACAATGATTTAAAATTTTACAGCAGCATTCTGATTGTCAATTTAGGTAAAGGTCTTTAGAAAGCAAATATAGCATAGTTTAGACGTGGTTATGCTGTGAGATGTCAGTGTTCTTTTAGAAAGGTGGTTACGAGGCTAGATCATTATAATACAAAAGAAGCCTTCTCAGACCTTGATGGCATTCTAAGAGCATTCTGTAATATTTACAGAAATGGCATCGTAGGTGACGGGGAGTGAGGCGATCCTCTCCTCCTACTGTTAGAATTTTCAGCATTTTATGTATTCCTTTCCCCCAGGGCTTAAAAACACTTGTTTAAAAATAGTGGGGGTGGGTTGGGGTACAAAGTGATGTGACTGGATGTCTGTTTTGCTATAAACCATTAACCATACTTTTTCCTCCTTGCTCAGGTAAATTACAACAAATATTTCTTGAGCATCTTATATGAAAAATATATTGAATTCTCTTTAAATGCCTTTAAATAAAAGTTTAGGAACTTTTGTTATATAGAAGGGGCTTAATTGCTAGGATGATCAGTCAATTAATTTACCCATTTGTCCATTTATTCTATAAATATCTATTAAATACTTAAGATCTACCATGCATTCCAATAGGTTGTCTTCCACAGACTTTGAAGTTTTGTGTTCTGGGAAAATGTGGGCCTCCCCTAAAAGATTTAGTAGTATTGCAAGAAAGGAGAGAGACAGACCATTTTTTTAATTGAATGTCAGGCAAAATTGATTTTTAATGGGAATGTTCTGGTATCAGCAAACTGTGCTCAGATGAAGTGGTAAATGTGCAGAGATATGCATCTATGTCTAAGAATCCTAACAGGAGAGCTTGATGGAGAGCTAGAAAGGGGCCTCAAAGAACCAGGCTTTGGACCAGAGAAATAATGACCTTTTGGAAAGACCTTGGAAGCTATAAATGACCAGTGAGGACAAAAGACTTGAGCAAGAAAACAGTGCAAAATAAGATTCAGATTTTAGCTTGATAGGTTTAAAAAATTCCAACTACAGGCTTGGAAATGACTCATTCTAAAAATACCATTACATCATTTTTATTTGATGTAATGATGTGCATATTTGGGGGTGACTTGTTTAGCACCAAAATGTATTTAAATTAGTTCATTCTTAACTATCAGTCTTTGTATCACATATATCTTGTATGTGACTGGAATATTTTCTTAGGTTGGTGGCCACAAAGAATCAGCAGGTAAAATCATCTTAATTGTTATGCCATCTAGGATAGAAAACCAAAAAGGTATGGATACGTGTTTACTGGGTCCTTTGTCTGTTTACTTTTCTAATTTAATTTCATTTTAATTGTAATGAAACAGAGTATAAAAAGGTATATCTACCCATCAATTCATAAAACTGTCTTTGACTCACTTTTCAGACAGATTTTAGACACAGGACAGTAAAATCATACAGCATAAGCCTTCTACATCAGAAAACATGGAAATAGAAGAGCAGCTCCTCTCCTTAGGGCATAGCCGCCTATCTGGGGAGAGCAAGAGATTTTACCCCCTTCTATGAAGTTTACTCATTTCAGTCTGTTGCTTTAATTTATAGTGACAGCATCTGCAAAGAGCACAGGCTTCCTGGGGTAGATGGCATTATTGTTCCCATGATTCACTCCCTTTCCGGTAAGAGGATTATGCACCCCTGCCTCCTACCACGTGACTTGCAGGCCTCCCCTGGAAGAGTATGCACCCCCTGCCCCATCGGTGTTGAGCTAGATCTTGGCTGTGTAACTTGCTTTCGACAACGGTAAATGAGCAGATGCTGTAAGAGCCAGTGCGTGTCTGTCAGCTCTCTGGCTCTTTCCCTCTGCCACAAGAAGAGCATGTCCAAATAGGGGCTGCTCCTTAAGCTTGGATCCAGGAGTGAAGGAGAGAGCTGGAGAAAACTCTCAGCTCACTCCCAGCCATCCTTAGCAGACATGTAACGTAAGTGAGAAGCAAACATTTGTTTTTGTAAGCCCCTAACATTTGGGGGTTGTCACTGCAGCTCAGCTTTCCAAATACAGTTACCAAGGGCCTGACCAAGTGTTTTCCCCTCCTCATCAAACCAGTCTGCCTTTCTGCCTCTTTCCTCAATTCTGTCTCCCTCCAGCTCCACTCTCTTGCTCACAAACCGCCCACGGTTCCTTATTTCAAATTCAAGCCTTTTCTATTTCTAAGGCAGCCTAACATCTAATTCACATATCAAACTTATTTTACTTTTCACTCCACACAGCCTCTATCACTAACTGGGCCAGTTTCCTCATTGTCCTCCAAGCTCCACACATATGTTTAGGTCGTTAGCGTATAGTGGTTAAGTGTGGTTTCTGGATTCAGACAGCCTAGGAGCGAACCCTGCTCCCACCGTGGCCTGGCTGGGTGACCTTGAACAACTTACTCAAGTTATCTCAGCTTCAATTTCATTGTCGCAAAATGGGAATAATAAAAGTGCCCAACTCACAAGGCTATAATATTCACTAACATTAGGCATGTGAAGTGCTCAGTGTGGACCTGTCACATAGTAAATACGCAGTAGGTGTTAAATGGCATTATGTTATTGCCTTCACCCGGAATGCTTTTCTTCCTTCGGATTTTTCTCAATTCTAACCAAACTTCAGGTTTGAGTTTAAAGCCCACTTTTTGTGTGAAGTGTTCCCTTACAGTTTTGGGGTACTGCCTTTCCTTGCTTTTAATCATTTTCTCCTGGTTTTAAGCTTCTTGAGAACAGTGATGAGTTAAACCTGCTCTGTATCCTTCTATAGGTCGAGGTTACCATGGCTGTCCAACCTAATTGACTGTAACTCTCTTGTTGAGGCTGTACATTTTGAGCGCTGATTATTTAGTGGGGGGAAGGGGGAGGGATAGAGTCTGTAGAAATGGCTATAGTTTTAGCAGAATACCTCTTTCAGACCACTCTGAACAGGACTGACATCTGGCATGTACCTAGCTCCCTCACACTTGAAAGAGTCATGTAGCCATAACAATGGGTTTGTGTTAAGAGAAAAACATGTTAAGAATTCAAAGCTAAAGGAAGTGAGGCCCAGACACTAGGGTTAGTTTTCAGTGTAGAGCTCCAGAGTGACCTCAGTGTTACTCAGTTTCATCAGGGGAATTTTGAAAAGGAAGATCATTTCTAGCTCAGTGAAGTGCATGTTCTGCAAAGGTCAAGTTGTCTTATATTATCTGAGTCTCACTGCTAAGTACTTTATTAATTGTTTTCAAATTGGAAAATAAAGTTATAGCCTTTCCAGGAAACTCTGGGAGTTAGTTTATTTTAGCGAGGGAATGGGGGCATGGAAAAAGCAGCCTGCCAATTCTATAGAACTGTGAAGAACAAGGAATCGGGGAAAGCTAGATGTATGAGTCATTGGGCAGAGTAAAAATCTTTGCTTGGGGGCATAGTATGTGTATAAGTTATGTACAAAATAAGAACTGGGGCTCTATGTTTGAATGTTTTATTGTCCATTTTAATTTGTATCTTTCACTAAAAAAAAAAAGTATCACATGAAGCAAACACATCACAGGTTCATCTGTAATTATTAAATTGAAAGTAATTTTAGAAAGTACTACCCTCAACAGACAACTCCATTATTAATTTAGCTGTGGTGAGGAAGCTGTCTTGGAGCTGGGAGCTAGTGTTGTAGGTTAGGTTAGATAAATGAATTAGAACAAAATCTGATTGAAGAACACTGGCAGAAATAGACAATGGTTACAAGGTATTGATAATTACAGTGGGGGGAAAGAATTTCAAATATTTTTATAGGAAAATAATTGTTTTTCACTGGACATATTTTACTAAACACATAAAGAATGTTGAAAATGAGTGATTAATTACAGTGCCTAATTTTTTAAAAGTATGAATACATATGTGAAGGTTGTAAGGATATGTATATTAAGCCAAATAATTGTAGAAGAGGAGATTACTCTAAAGAACAAGGTGTTATAAAGCCATGCTTATTAGCTTTGTGATAACAGTGTGGCACTATTGAATTTATTCCTTGTTTTGTGTTAGATAGTTCTCAAGAGACCAGAAATCCACCATTAAGCTTACTGATTTACATGCAAATAGTAGTCTTCTTGCTCAGTATTTGTAAGGACTTGCCAACATAGACTAGTATTTGTAAAGACTTAATATTTTGCCCAGAGATGTTGTGCACTCACTTAAAAATTACTTAAAATAAAAGTGCCCCAGTATCTGTTAGAAATTTAAAACCAAAAATCTATATACCTTTAAAAATAACAGTCTTTGAAATGCAGTAAATGGTACACATGTAACATAATTGCTGGCAATCAAATGACTTGCCCATCAAAACAAGCAAATGGTGTCTGTTTACTTTAAATTCATGGATGCTGTTTTCATTAGGAGTGTTAACTTATCAAAACACCATTGTTGCACTTTGAAAATGAACAGAATTTCCCTAGGTGTATGATAGATTTTGAAAAACATACTTTTGATGTGTGAGTTCAAATCTGTACAGCTAAATTAGAAAGAAGAGATTGAGAAGTAAACAGTTGAGTTCTATATTGACAGGCACTGTGAGTGGAACTGGGGTTCAAAGCTGAGAGAAGCACAGTCTGCTAATCCTACAGGAGGTCATGGCTGAGTGTGAGAGAGTGACACAACTCTGCTGTCAGAATGGTGGAGAAGGGCACCTACACCAGGCATCACGAGGTGTTTTGGATGGACTATTCTAGAACTGATTATTATTATTATTTCTTATTTTTAAATCCTCATTTGAGGATGTTTATTGATTTGAGAGAGAGAGAGAGAAACATCAATGTGAGAAACATCCACTGGTTGCCTCCTATATGTGCCCTGACTGGGGGTTAAATTGGCAACCTAGGTATGTGCCCTGATAGGGAATCGAATCCACAACCTTTTGGTGTATGGGATGATGCTCCAGCGAACTGAGCCATCCGGCTGGGGCTGGAACTGATTTTTAAAGAATGAATAAAAATTAGTTGAATGAAAATATACTTCAGGCAGTGGTCACAACATAACACCATCAGGGAACAATAAATAATTGCATTTGAGTATGGGGGATAAAAGAAGTGGCATGAGTTGAGGCCAGGGAGGCAGGCAAGGGGAAAACTGAACAGGGCTGTGCTGTATGACCACTGAGCTTTAGTATGATAGTTAAGAGGCACATGTGCAAGCTTTTTAAAATTAAATTTAATTTTTTAAAAAATATATCTTTATTGATTTCAGAGAGAAGAAGGGAGAGAGAGAGATAGAAACATCAATGATGAGAGAGTCATTGATTGGCTGCCTCCTGCACGCCCCTGACTGGGGATCAAGCCCACAACCCAGGCATGTGCCCTGACCAGGAATCGAACCCCGATTGCCTGGATCCTAAGTCGATGCTCAACTGCTGAGTCATGCCCAGCTGGGCCATGTGCAAGCTTTTTAGCAAGAGGGTGACATGATCAGCTGTGAAATTTAGAGGGCCTTTGACAGCAATGGAGAGCGTGGATGGGAGACAAAAATGGAGCCAGGGAAAGCAGTGAGGAGGGGAACGTCTTGATGAGCTGGTACAGGCAGTGACAGTGGGAAAAGAGAGGAGAGAATGGCTCCAGGAGATATTAAGGAGGCAGGAGGATCTTGGCTTAGCCTATCATGATAGTAATACTATGTACTCCAGAGGACTGTGGAGAGGATTAAATGTAAAGCACTTATCATAGGGCCTGGCACATGGCATATGTTCAATGACTGTTAGCTTATGATACTGATACCAGGGATGTCAGCTCTTGGTTCTTGAGTTCGGCAAAAAAAGAATTCAGAGCCAAGAACTCTAGCACAAGAAGAAGTTTATTTAGCATGCAAAGTGAAAGTATACTTAAAAGGAATATTTGAGTGGGCTGTCTTGGCCTTTTAGAAAGAAAGTCATGGAGGAAGAAGAAGTGAGCCACCTGGGCTGTATGGGCTCAGGAAACAAGTTACAGAAGATCCTTTGGAGACAGGTTCAGGTGGTTAGCCCCAGACTAGCTGCCGCTGCCTGCTGCTCCACTGGTTATAGGTGTCATGGGTACCTTTAGAGCTTAGGAGAAAGAAAGCAAAGATACACTCCTGAGAAAAGAAGGTGCAGATGTGCTCTAGAGAGAGTGCACACTGGGTACTTTTTGTCTTAAGTGTTTTTTATCTATTTTCTAAAGGCAGGAATTTTAGGGGAGGTCTCAGGAGAGGATCTCAATAGAATATTCATCAGCTTTCTAGATGTGTTCTTTAATATGCTGATTCCTCAAAATGAGTGTATATACCGTCAGGGGTATTGTGTCAGTGCCAGGAGAGGGGGTCATTGATCATTGCATCTGGTCCTGATGTCAGCCATGGTGTCACTTTGTATGGTTTTGCTGCTTTTTCTGGACCTGGAGGTGAAACACAACTAAGCCCTAGATGTTATCTCTAGTTTAACCAAAACTCTGTCTCTGTGGTCAGCAGACCCAAGACTTTGTTCCTAAGATGATCTGATGCTGACCAGACCCTCATTGTCCCATGGGTTTAATGCTTAAGGAAGTGGTCCTTAAGGGAGGAGGCAGGTGAGTTAGGGTGCTGGATGGGGCCAGTTTGAACCAGCATCTGTCTCAGTTTCCCCACTCCACTTGCCAAGGAATTTTTCTGGCTTCTTACCATCCTGCCCCAGTACAGCAGCATAACTTGGTAACTGATGGGAAGTAAGGGAAAACATAAGCAACTGCTGGCTTTTGATTATGCAGTGGGCCAAGAGCAGTGTATTCTGAGACACATACTTGAGGAGGAGGGGCCAATTCTGGAGGACAGTGGCCAGACTGTGGTTGGTTTAAGAACACAAAGGGTGGAGAATTATAGAAACGATAGGCTACTCTAACAAGATATTTGACTGTGAAGGGAAGGAGAAAAAATCAGCAACAGAGAGAAGTTACGGGGTTTTCGTGGTCTTTATTTTGGGTTGTTTGTAATATATATTACTATGTATAATTGAGTCAAGAGTCAGGAAATAGTGGCAAGGGGATAATTGGTATGATGAACCCTGAGATCAGGTTGGAAGAAACGGGAAGACAAAAGAAAGCTGATATATGGGCAGGGATTAGAATTATTCAAGTTGCATCTGGAAAGAGTAAATGTATTAATAATGAGGGGGGGAAGGAAGGGAGAAAAAAAGTAAGGAGGGGAGGGGAGGAGAGGGGAGGGGAGGGGAGGGGAGGGGAGGGGAGGGGAGGGGAGGGGAGGGGAGGGGAGGGGAAGGGAGGGGAGGGGAGGGGAGGGGGAGAGAAAAAGTGCTGGGAGAGTCAGAGAGGTTGTGGTCAGAGAGGGGGACATGGGAGTCTACATTCACATCCTAGATACAGCAAGAATATGCTTACGGGCGTGGGCTACAGAATGGTTAGGTTATCAGAACTGGAGAAGTCAAGGAGCTGAAATAGGAGGAGAGTCACCCTTACATACACTGGAATTGTCAAAAGCAGCTGGGGACAGGGGTGGAGACAAAGACCCTGAAGCAGATGCCATAATTCTCAACCAGTGAATGGGTAGGGGGGATGCAGTAGTAATGAGCCACACAGAGAGATTTGGAACGAATCCCAAGGACACGTTTTTAAATTAGGGTAAAGGAGCAATGGTTTGGAAAAGGCTGTCTCTCTTGTGTATTAGTGGAGAGGGGCAAAATGAGCCCTTTCCTACTTCTGAGGACAAGGCTGGTGGGGATGTCAAGAGGACGATGGCCTAGGAGCAGAACTGGGATGGGAGAAAGTGAGAGGACAGAAAAGGGGGCCTGTCTTCGGAGGAGTGGAGAAGAATGGCAGAGATGAGAAGCGTGGTAGGATCCATGGTCCCAAACTTCCACTCTGACACAGGCGGAGGCACTTGAGGGGGGCAGCAGCCTGAGGCCTCATAGGCAATATATTCCACTCTGTGCTTTATATGCCTCTGCTTAGTTTACTTTTCTCTTCTGGATGTAATATTTTGACTACTTCACTATTAGCATTTTGGCCAGACAGTTAAGGGAGAGAGATAGAAGAAATAAGAATCTAATCAGCAGGTGACTGCATATAGTGATGAAGCCTTAAAAATTGTGGCGTTTTTGTGAAATAAGTTCTGACAATCATTGATACTATCTAATGGCCTGATCCAAGCAAAATGGCATCACCAGTGGAAAGACCACATTTTGTGTCTATCTTCTTTTTTTCTTCCTTCCTTCTTCCCTCCCTTTAGTTTTTTCTCTCCCATTCTTTTTAAAACATATATACACATAGTGTGTTTAACTACCAAAGCCCTGTGCTTCGTTGGTGGTGAGGCAACGTGTTGGAGGCAACTAGGTTCCTACTCCTAAGGCTGTAGATAAAGAGACCGGCAGGATGCATAGTTGTACCTATAAAACCAGCAAAAACAAACCAACCCGTGGACTCGGATCAGGGACTAAGTGATATCTTACAACAGTATAGAGGAAGGAGCAATTAAAAACTAAGAACTGCTGGATGAATTTATATGCCTCCCTGGGAATTTTGGTCCTCATACGGCAACACTTTCTAAATTTCAAAATCTAGATGGCTTTGTATATGTAGGATTTATTTTGGTTCTCTGCCATCAGCATGGATAACTGACATACATGCAATATACAATATTTAAATGCTATTCAAAATATATCGGGATCGTGACCCATTGATACTTATGAATAAGCCCTGAAGAAGCCAAAGGAACTACAGGGGATCCAGAAACCTCTGAGTTGTTTTGGCGTGAGTGTACAGGGGCTGATGGTTTGTGGCTAATCCTCGATGTACTCGGCGAATAGAGACATTGACTCTTGGATGACAGGTTTAACCTAAGTATGTATAAAATTTTTACAGCGAGAAGGATACAGCTGTTTTCATCTATCTCAAGACTAGAACGAATTATTAACAGTGTCTATACAACACCGGAAATTTCAAAAACAAACAAAAATTATTCATTTGTTCACTCATTCTTTCAGTTGTCAAATGTTCACTGGGTGCCTTCTCTGTCCTAAGAACCCACTAAACTTTTGGGGAAATGATAGTGAGCAAAACCAGATAGGAGGCTTGAGGAAGATGGAATGTAATCAAATTTTTGCACAGATAAAAGTAAAGTTGCACCTGTGAAAAATACCCCAAGGGGGAACTGTTAGGAGTATTTAGAGAGCCTAGAGCTGATTTGGTCTAGTCAGGGAGGTTGGGCAGGTGCTCACCAAGGAAGCAAAGTGGAGTGGAGATCTAAGCAATGGCTAGGTGTTAAACAAGTTGGGGGGGGGGGGGCGGTGATGAGGCACTGACAGTATTTTCTGGCTGAGAGGGTATTGGTTATGCTCCGTGGTGGTTGGAGCAGAGAGCACAAGGAGGGCCCTGGTGTGGGGCGAGGTTGGGAGGGAAGGAGCAGCCAGACAGCTCCAGGCCTTGTCATTCTTCTTTGCTGTGAAGAAAAAATATACAGCAAGAAAATTCAATTTTTATTCATATCTCTTCCTTCAATATAGATACATCTCAAGGCAAATGTCTTTTTGAAGAATAAAGTGGAAAAGACATTATTGCCAAGAGAGAATATTTTAATGAAATGTTAAAAATGGTAATATTCTTTATTTTTTTTCTTTCCAGTAACAGCAAGGTAGCACACCTCTTCTTCAACTCATAAAATAAATATATAAATAAGAGGAAAAATAAGATCTCCAGCTCCTGTCTTGTTTATCCTAATCAGGATTAGCTTTATCCTAATCAACAATCTTATATTCAACCTTAATGATGTTTCATTAGCTTCTCAGAACCACCTTTCCTGTCTAGGTCTAATTATATCTAATGTAATGTATCTCAACTCACTATATTAAATCATTTTTTAAAAAACATTTTAAAAACATTTTAAAATCACTCCAGAGCTCTGACTTAGGCGTTAGAGAGGATTGAGCCTCTCTGTTTCTTTTTTTGGGGTCCATGACCTTCCAGTTTTCTCTCAACATTTCTTCTCTGTTGTCTTCATATCTAATCTAGGGAGATGAAAAGAAATAATTTTCTTTGTAACAGTTTATAAATATCTACATTAATAAAATGCAAACATAAACATCTGTTTTAATCATCTTTAAAATAAGTTATTCAATATGCTTCACACTGTGAATAGAGACAACTCTTTCCTTGCCTGTGCTCACATTAGCCTTTACAGATAACCCTCAACTGATTCAGAATCTTAGGCACAGCCCTGACCAGGTGGTTAGGTTGGTTAAAGCGTCATCTGTGCACCAAAAAGGCTGTGGGTTTGATTCCCTTTCAGGGCTCACACCTAGGTTGCGGGTTTGATCCCTGGTCAGGATGCATACAGGAGAGAACCAATCGATGTTTCTCTCTCCCTCTCTCTCCCTCTCTGTCTCTCTCCCTCTCCCATTTGCTTCCTCAGAATCAATCAATAAATCCTTGGGTGAAGATAGAAAAATCTTAGGCACATGTGGTATATTTTAATATCCTATTACCTCCAAAGAGATCAAGGTTTCAAAGCTTATGAATGCTGAGCTTCAAAGAATGTGATTTAGAAATGACAGAAATACTCTCAGAGAATCTATGTAGTCATGGCCTGGTACTCTTCTTACTGAAATGTACACACAGAAATGTACAAACAAAAATCCAAAGCTGGGAGACAATAAGGAACCAGTAGCTACAGCCATTGCTCTTTGAAGCCCTCTCGGTGGCGTGTTTTCATAAACCCCTGCCGCTGGATGCACTGCCTGGGAGTCCTCGGATTCCTTCCAAGTCCTGGTGTGGGCACCATTCTTAGTGGGGATGCAGGCGAATTAGAGCACTGATCTTCTACTCCATGAAAGCTTCCTGTGACGTTTTCCTTCACTAAAAATGATGTTTTGGAGAGGGGAGGGGAGATGGGGGGTTGGGTAAAAACTGTGAAGGGACTGAGAAATACAGATTGCTAGTTACAAAACAGCCATGAGGATGTAAAGTACAGCATAGGGAATATAGTCAATAATATGGTGATAACTACGTATGGTGCCAGGTGGGTACTGGAGGTATCAGGGGAAGCACTTTGTGAAGTATGTGATTTTCTAAAAAGTATGCTGTACACCTGAAACTAATACAAAGTAATATTGAATGTAAACTATCATTGAAAAAAAATTTAAAAAAATTAAACTGCACATATATAGAATGTAAAGAAAATAATGTTTGGGGACTAATAAAGAAAAACATGCCCATGTCCTCCGTGGTGGAGGTGAGTAATCAGGTGCGCATTGGATTAAACCGGGCACGCTCAGTGTACAGAAGGGTTGATCCGAATGCAGGAGAGGAATACAGATTCTGTCATTGGAGGAAGTGCCATGTGCAACAATACAAAGCACAATAAAGAAAATTAGGTGGCTCGGCCTCGCAGGCAAAGAGAAGGAGAACTTCCTTCTGTCTTCTAGATGAAAAACTGATGGAATTAACTAAGCCGATTGGACTTGAACTTCGGGGTTATTTCTAAAATTAATGGATAAAATCAATGGCCCCTGGAGGACTAACTTTAAAGACGCTGATGGGGATTGGCTGCGCTCGGTGTGGTCCCCAACTTCCACCCTGTGAGAAACAGCAGAGCTACAATGAAAACTTGAGTAAACGGCAGTTTATCTGGGAGACTAAAAACGGTGTGGTCTCTAGGAGGTGCCTCCTTGATGAAATTGTGACTAACAGGGTTCAAGGGTTCCATAAAAAAGTGGGGGATGTTTTGTTTTTAAGGTATTACATTTTAACCTGGTGAGAGAGAGACAGAAAAAAGCCAACATTTTTAGGCTAGATGTTGCTTTTGAAAATGTTCTTAGTAGTTGGAGACTTGGAAATGGCAAATCAGCAAATAAATGAAGGTATCTTTAAGGGAAAAGGCTGTTAACATTATTTTTCCAGAAATGCAATATCATTTTCTTGGAGGAACAGAAATGATTAATATAGTCTTTTTGTTCAGGGAAGCTATTCCACAAGATAAAAGGCTAGTAATCTAATAACTAGCATATCAGTATTATTTTATTTGCTTTTTCCTGTTTGCAAAATAACTTCAGTGCTATCTTGTTATTGTTGTTATACTTGGCTAGTTATACATCTACGATAAGAGAGCATAATTAATGTGAAAAATTATACCGAAATGGCTGTGTTTATTTTGTGTCACTTAGCAATGCCCCTTCAGGAGTGCTGTTCCTATTTTCCACTTGAGTCAATAATAGGCTTGCAGCCAGTGGCATTGTATTTACACAGTTTTGGTCAAAACAATTTTATCTTTAATAGATTTTTATCTACATCGACTGAAAACTTCTGTTTCTGTTTAAAACTTTAATGTAATTTCTTGCATCTCTATTTCAGACAATAGGAAAACTTTTGAACTTATATGTACTTGGCAGCTATATACATTTTCTTCTTTCACAGAGTTGATTTATTTTTTTAAAACGGGGGAAATGTCCTTAAAATTCGGCATCTTGTTTTTAAATGGGCTTTGAGAAAAGAAACAGATTTGAATAGTTTATTTCATTCATTCACTACAGAAAGTAGCATTAAAAAATACTCCAAATGCTGTGACCTTGAGATGATTAGAATTGGTAACAAGTATAAATGAATCCCCCACAAACATTAAATGAACCCTCAAGAAACCTTATTTGAGAATATGTAGAGATATATTTTCATTTTGATGTACAAGGATTTACATGTGTGGCTGCCTATTAGCATTACTCAGGTAAATCCCATTAAAAAATGCATATGCCTCTGTGTGTATAAATTTATACATGAAGCACAGGTAAAGTATATCGGTGTTAATACTCTGCCATGGGAATACAATATGATGAGGAAATTGGCAATACAATTAAAGTTCACATAGTATTAGAATTTTTTAATTAGGATAAAAAAAGTTTTCATGACAATGTAAGGGGATAAGGCGAGGCTGACTGGTGCAGCTAGAACAAATGTGTACATTTTAGAATAGCTCTGGTGAAGCAGATGCAATAATAATGCTGTGGATCTCTTGAAAGGGACTCTCTTGGTGTTGTGCTGTCTGAACAAGTGTTTGGCATTTTCTAGCCCTGAAAGTAGAAGGTAGGGATCCATGGTAAAGCCCATCCTCAAGGAAGCATATTGTGTGGAGAGGGTGTTCTTGCTCGCCTCTCTCTTTCCTTGTCTTTCCTTTTTCACTTTCTTCCTACATTCTCTTCCTGTCTCCTGCTTTTATCTTTTCTCCCTCCTTTTTCTCCCCCCTAATTCACGGGCATGTTATTTTTCAAACATTTGTGCTGTTGAAAAAGGTTTACAGTGTTGCCTTATGCCAACTATGTGTCATCAAGGGGAAACATAAAGACAAGAGACATGTCTTTACATAAATGGGCATTTGAGCTGTGATGAACTTGATACTTAGTCTTGATTCTCTGCCCAGATCAAAGCAATCTGAACTAGAAATGGAAAACGCATGGGTCTTCGTTTTTAGTTAGGATTCAGTCTGGAGGCTTACATATACTCATAATGCTGACTTTGGTTATTTGCCTCTTTCCCGTATTTCTCGTATGTCACCTGACATACTGAAATATTAATTAATCCTACAGTAGTAGATGATTATATATGTACACACACATAGAGAGAGAGAGTGTATAATACTGACTTACAAAAGCCACTCAGTTGCAGACCTTGAGGATGAACGTTAATTGGAGTAGACCATTTCCAACAGATCATTCGATGTTAAATGGTCTGAGTTAGTTTGGTGGTCTTCTATTTGCCACAGAAAGATACAGAGGCGTTGTAAGCCCAACATCCACAAAGGTCACAGTGTGCATGGAGCTGGGTTTGCACTTCAGGAATTTGAAGAAGTGGTAGGGATGGGAAGTTGCTACCTTCCAAAGGCTGTCAAATAATGTCCAGAGAAGTGGTTCTCGGCTCATTTCTCCCTCCCGTCAGTGTCTCCAGGCCAGCACAGAGAGGAAGGCTGTCAGTAGTTTCTCACCTGGCTGGCTTTATCTGGCGACCTTAGAGCAAGGAAACTAACGGAGTGCTGGTCGTGGGACGGTCATTTGATCTCTGTAAATGCTGCCCAAGGGATTTTGTTTCCAGGATGTTGCTGAGAATTCCACTGGCCTAGGAAGTAAAAAGAGTTTTAAGTATTTGAAATTTTTTTCTAGTTTGCTGTGAAGTGGCACAGGGTCTATGTAACAAGGCCTTGGATTGCTTTAGTTAGCTATTGTATTGTGGGAACCAAGATTTTTTTTTTTTTAATCTTGTAGCTTCTCTGTTTCCTTTTCTCCATTCTCTCACCAACTCTCACCGAAACACTCATGTTTCCCTAAATATATAAATAATTTTTTTAGTCTTCTCACCTAATCTCCCTAATTTTTTACACAAAGCGCTCAAAAGTTCTTCATAGGATTACCCAAGAGAGGCCTCCTTTCTTCTGAAAAGCTGCTGCTTCGTGATGCTGCTGGACTTTGACAGACTCACAGGTGTGTTTACTGTAAGTAGTGGATCATTCAAGCACAGCATTTACAAGCCAGTCACCTCTCAGTGTGGATTTACTTCTGCAACAAACCTAGATCTTTTATCATCTTCGCTGTAAAACATTCATCGGTATATCTCTTAGAATGATGCTATTATTCGGCTAAAGAAAAAGAATATTTGCTTTTGGCAGTGACCTAACCTCGAAAGGGGTGGACACTACTTAAATCCTGACTCTGTGCAGAGGAAAATTAGGTCATTAAATAAAAACCCAATTATTTATTTGTATACATAGTATCAGGGAAAACTATTTCCAAGGGCAAGGTAGCGCTGAGGAGATTTTCAACCTTGAAGATTTTATTTAAATGCCATTAAGCTATCAGTAATATTTGCTGCATGTCCTTTCCTGTCGTCGTTGATTCCCAATGTATTTGTGGGAAAACAGCTAATCTCCTTTATAACTGGCCCCCTCCTACCTTGTGTGCTCCTTGATGGCACGGCCCAGTGTGGGTGGCAGAGGCTCACCCCCTTGCGGATGAGCCCCCGGGCCTCAAGTGGGGCTGTGTTGAATTCAAGGCAGCCTGGCAAGCGGAGCCGGAGGATGGCAAGGGAGGCAGACACTGCTTCAGCGCCATTCTTGGGAACCTGGCAGGAGGATCAGAGCATGGCAGGGAGAAGAAGCCTTCAACAAATACCACACAAGGCTGAAGAGCACTTTTTAATAGGAAATTCTTGTTTTGACTCCAATTTTATGCTTAGATGCTTTTAATTCGATCCACATTTAATTTGCCATTCCTTGGAGGAGGCATTGATTATATGAAAAACTATCTGCTCTATTGCTAGAAACACAGGGTTGGTTTAGGGACTGCCACGGTGTCACTGCATTTTAACAGTGCCCACCTGGAAACACTGAAGCACAACCCCCCTCCCCCGGAATTGTCTCTACCAGTTTTAGACCACTCTTCTGGTTGTGATTACCTAAAAGCCGTGTTAAAGTCATAGTTCTGAAGGAAAATGGGTGAAGATTGGGCCTTGGAAAAAACAGGGAAAAAGCCAAGTTTGGACATTTGAGTTTTAAAGTGTCGTAAAGGTTCATTTGAAGAGTTAAAATGGCAGTTGTACCTCTGAGAACACATAATCATATGTAATAGATGTATTTTAATATATTTGGATTTCCCGAAACTCAATCACTCTGACACTGGAATGAAAAATAATGGCATTCAACACTAGTTGGAGAGACACTGATAGAGATTCTGAGTTTAGGTTAAGCATCTGCATGGTAACAATTATTTTAGAAATCAGAAGCGGCATACAAGACCTGCCACAGAAATCCAAGTCTTCTATGTTTAAAAAATTAGGCTGCCATTATTTCGGAAATTCTAATGGCTGAACTAGCAACAGTAAAGATGCCCAGGTTTCAATGAAATATATTTCATAAATTAGCTTATCATTGCACTGATTTAGCATGCCTAGCAGGTGAGAGACAAAAACATGTGTTATCTTCCCTAGGGAACCTTCAGCGAATGTCATTCTGGCTTCATATGTCTTTCTTCTCTCCCCTTCTTGAACTGATATAAAATTGTAATGTGTGCCCTCAAGTTCCATCTTCATTGAAATCTAGCAAAACCGCTGAAGGTAAGATAGTGGCAATGGTGCATGAAAACAGGGAAAAGGCATATAGTGATTCATAGCATACTTGAAGAAAGTTGCAATTGTTAACAGCACTACTTTTGTATGTAGACAGGTTAAAATATGTCATATATCAGTGATAAAAATAAAGTTATTCATCTTGGCTAGTTTCTTAAAGTTCATGGGAAAGGCACTAAAACTGTATGGGTAACTTGAAAATATCTCCGTATGTATCTCAGGGCACACCAACTCACTATCTGCCAAGACAATAGTCAAGAAAGTAGGTGCACGTGATAAGACTATCAGTAATCTTGACAAGTGGTTGTGGGTTAAATACCAGAAATTGTAGGTATTATGAAAAAACCCTGCTCCTATTATTATGAAAATGAAATGTGACATTTTTCAAGTACAGTAGTTCAGGACAGCTTCCCTTATCTCTGTGTCTTTGTTCTTCTATGCAAATTTGAACCGCTCAGGCAAATATCATTTCGCAAATGGTGTTAACAGGTCTTTACATCTATACATGCCGGTGCTTTCAGAGAGGGACAATCCTTCTCATTGGGCGTTATTCCCATTTGCTAGATGAGAAAACTGAGGTATATGACTAAATATGTTTCCTTTTACTGTTTTAAAAAAAAAAAAGTAGGATCTTGAAATCCTGCTCACTTTCATTTTTCCCGGTATTTTTTTCTCCCAATAAAAATGTACAGCTGTTTTCCTTACCTTTTGCTTGGGAAGTCTGAGTAGACTTTAAGTGGTATCTTCCTTTTTTCAATGAAGCTGTCTGGCAAAAGCTTCAGCCAGGATTTTCTTCTGATAATAAGACTGGATGAAGATGTATCAATGATTTATAACAATCTTTGAGAAAACCCACACAGTTGAAATTAGACTGCCAAAATCTAGCCAACGGATGTTGGCACAACCAGTGTCATTCAGGAATATGGGTGCTAAGAGTTACTATTCTTTTTAGCAAATGACGCTCAAAACTTCATGTCTATAGAGCATTGGGCCACCATGAGTTCACTCCTCCCAGCTCTATGAAATATGCCTTTTTATTAAGGGCACAAACATATTCAAAAGCCCTTCTGGAGTTAATTGAAAAATTCAAAGATTTATATTATCTGCATGACTTTTTTAGTTGTTTGTCTCCATCAGCAGAGTAAGTATGTAAGTGTTCCTTGAAAAGGTATACCTTTAAGCTATAAAAATAAGTAAATAAGTAAAATAACCAAATCGTGACATATGGAAGTACACCAAAATAGGAATTTATGTAGAGTCTTTAGATCAGGATTTCTCTCTTTATTGTGTTTCCATTTAAAAATAACAGAAGACAAACAAACCAATTAAAAAATGTTCAAAGGACCTGAATAGACACTTCTCCAAAGAGGACATACAGACTGCAAGAAACATATGAAAAGATGCTCAACATCACTAATCGTCAGAGAAATGCAGATTAAAACCACAATGAGGTATTACCTCACACCTGTCAGAGTGGCTCCATCAACAAATCAACAAACGACATGTGCTGGCGAGGGTGTGGGGAAGGGGACCCTGTACACTGCTGGTGGGAATGCAGACTGGGGCAGCCACTATGGAAAGCAGTATGGAGGCTCCTCAAAAAATTTAAAATGGAGCTGCCTTTTGACCCAGTGATCCCACTCCTAGGAATATATCCGAAGGAACACAAATCACTAATTCAAAAGAATTATCTGCACCCCTGTGTTCATAGCAGCATTATTTACAATAGCTAAGACCTGGAAACAGCCCAAGTGTCCATCAGTAGGTGAGTATATAAGAGAGCTGTGGTTCATATATACAATAGAATACTACTCGGCCATAAAAAAAAAATAATTGTACCTTTTTGTGACAGCGTGGATGGGCCTGGAGATTATTATACTAAGTGAAGTAAGCCAGTCAGAGAAAAACAAATACCATATGATCTACTCATATGTGGAATCTAATGAACAAAATTAACTGGAAACAGGCATGGATACTTGGAGCAGACTGACAGCTGTCAGAGGGGAGAGGGTTGGGGGGCTAGATGAAAGAAGGTGAAGGGATTAAACCAAAACCCATGTATACATAACACAGACGACAGTGTGGTGACAGCCAGAGGGAAAGGAGGGTGGGGTAGGTGGAGGTGGGTAAAGGGGGGGAAATGACTGAAAGAGACTTTGCTTGGGGTGACGGGCGCAAGATGCAGCGTGCAGACGATGTTTTACTGAGTGGTACACTTGAAACCTGTATGGTTTTGAGAGCCAGTGTCACCCCAATACATTTAATAAAAGATAAATAAGTAAATAAAATAACACAAATGGCCGCCGTCAGCTCTTGCAGCCTCAGTCGCCTTGGGCATGGAGTTGCACGTGTTCTTGTTTCTGTGACTTCCGTCATTTAACTGTGCTTAAAACCCTAACTTAGCTAGAGGAGAATTTACGAGGAGTTGTTTAAAAAGCAGACATCTTAGAAAATATGTTGATTTGAGGTCATGTGGATTAAAAGCTACAACAAAATGTCTCATTCTTGAGTATGATTTGGTTTCCATTCGGTGCCTCTCAGGCTGTGGTTTTCTTGTGAATTACTGTGTGTAGAGAAGTTAGTTTGTTAGCACTGTTTCATCATAATAATGGCGATCGTTTTGAGACTTGCCTTGTTTGAGGAGCTACACGAGGGCATTGCTTTTTGGGCAAGCGCCTTAAGCGAGAAGGACTGGGCCGCCCTTTCCTGCTTATCCCACGTCCCGCTGTGTCGTGGTCGGATCTGATGTGCAGCAGAAACGGTCTCCAGCTGCCTGGAAGAGCTGTGGCAGGGCTGACGGAAGAAACTGTGTCTCCACTTGCTGGAATCAGTGCTGTGGGAAAGCACCCAGGCACGCCGAAGACAGCTCTTAGGGGTGCGTTTTGTCAGGGTAAACACTCTGAAATCCAGCACATTTGGAAGGCGTACTCTGTATTTGTTAGAATGAATGAGTCACTAACGGATTAAGGAGCACCGCCAAGTAAACCTAGACTAGTCATAAGCATATGTGGCCTAATATTCAAATGTAGGAAATTCAATTAAGCTCCAGCGCTCCTCGGTTTTTCATTCAAGAGGCAGTAGCTCTACTGAGAAAGCAAATAACTAAAAAGTTTTTTTTTTTTTAAACCAAAAAAAAACCCCGGCATTGCATTTTTAAAATATAAGTTTGAAGTTAGTCTTCCACAGATAGCCAATTTAATTATGCTAAAAATGACATTTTTAATTAAACACCAAGGTAAGCATAAATGGATTTCAAAATAATTAATCAAACATCAAAAAATTGAAACCTTTTTCTGCTTGAGCAGCAGAAATGAAAGAACCAGTCTTCGGGTCTCATAGAGATTCAATCTAATTTAATTCTCTGTCTTCTCTAAATAAACATTCCTAAAACCTTTTTTTCATCTGGGGGAATGAGGATGAGAGGGGTAATCAATATTTCTAGCATTTTAATTAAAACCGTTAGTGGAATAAATCCATTTAATTATCAGTTAATGAAATACAAGGTCATTTACCTGACAGGAACTTTGAGGGTGGATTACTAGCTGGAATAAAGCAGAAGAACCCAATGTCACAGCCATTTAACTTCTGTCAAATTTAAGGTTAAAATCCTTTTAGACTGTTTAACCTGTTCCCTACCATTTTTCTATTATGTATGCCAACTGGCAGAAGAAATGCATGTTAAAACTTATTTTACATTTCATTGTGCTGCAAACTTTTCATTAAGTTTCTGTGAATATCTTTTTATTTCTGAGGCACGAACTGAGAGGCGGCGATAGATTCCAGTGTAATTTTGTTTTTATTTTGTGCTTATCGCTTATAAAGTTAAAGAGACATTTGTTTTTTTCTTACTGAAAGTCAAATGCATTATTACTTTTTATAAATGTTATTTAATTAAATGTAAGTTTTAGTAGTCTGAAAATTTAGGATGCAAATATGAGACAAATACGCAATAGTACACAAATCACTGTAAATAATTTGTGGTTAATTTTATATAAACTCTTTTGAAGTGACCTATATTTCATAAGAATAATATAAAAAATTAAGGGCTGGTTGGTCACTAAGTTAGCTTTGCAAATTGGTTTGATGAATGGTTTTAAGTAAGCTTAACAAGGAGAGAAGGCAGAAAGTGTGTTGTCGAGAAAAGTTCTTTGTCTCTGATGGAAACACAGGGTTTCTCTAAGCAGCACACACTGTTCACATTTTATCAAGATCACTTTTTAAAACAGAGCCTAAGAAGGTCTCTTGTTCTTTCTTTCTTTAACATAGATGTAGGGATTAATTACCCAGGGTATGGGGTTTTATTTTAATTTTGTAGTTTTGAGTTTGCCTCATAAATTTCAGAGTTAAAAAGGGTAACTTGTTATTGGGGTCTCATTCATTTTTTTCTAAAATGAAACTCCCTAAATGTTAAGTCTTGGGCAGTACGAACAAGTCCCATCATGTGCCAAAGTCACAGGGGCTGTTCCAGGCCCCTGCAGATACCCAAATCTGCAGATGCTCAAGTCCCTCACATGCCATGGTTTGCGTGTAACCTACCCCATCCTCCTGTATACTTCACATCATCTCGGGATCACCTTGATACCTAATACAGTGCAAATGCTCTGTAAATATGTAGCTGTTACACTGTTCTGTTTAGGGAACGCTGACAAGGAAAAAAAGTCTGTACAAGTTCAGTACAGACACATCGTTGTAGGTTTTACTAGTAGAACAGGGTAACAGCGTAACAGTTTCCCCCTGAATATTTTTAGTCTGGTGTTTGGTGGAACCTGCAGATGTGGAACCCACAGATGGTGGAGGGCCAACGGTATGTGCAGTCTCCTCTGCGGAATTTCATCCTGGGGCATCTTAGCTGTGTACAGTGTAAGGAGCCTAAAGTACCTTGCCGTAGTTTGTCTTTTAAAGACATACTGGTGATCCAGTCTAACTTCTAAATGCTAAGTACAATTAATTTAGAAAAGCCCCGTGTCACTTAAAAAAGAAAAATAAATCAGTAACCAGCTCAAATGTGTTTTAATCACACCAAGGTTCCCCACGAAGATTTAAAAACAGTGAAAGCAGCGTTATTATGCCCTGCTTAGCATTCACCTAGCCTGTGCATAGATTTTTAATACTTTGAGAAAATAAAACTATTAGGAAGACTGGTTTAGGTTGGATAGTTCCAAGAGCTCTCTTTCTCTATATTTCTTAAAATGTAATCCTTGTGACTTGCCAAAGAGGATTGTAAAATTTGCTTGTTCCAAGCCATAAGGTGAGGTGTATAAAGAAAAAAAATTATTTGTGATACCTAATTATTTCAAGTTTGATTGGAATACTACCTGGAAACAACTAGGGATGGCCGTATGAAGACACGGAGGGCCCTGACGCGGGTATCGGTTTTTTGATGCTCTTCATTTGACCACTCATAGGGATTGGCCCGGTAACCCCTCTGCCCTTTAACATATTTTAATGGCTCCCCCTCCGATGCCCAGTACCCACACTTATAAACTGTATAGTGTCTGCCTTGCCCATACCTCCACATTACCAACCACTTTCTAATTCTTTAAGCAAGGTGCCCATGTCTAGTTTGTGTGTCATAGAGCCAAGGATCTTGGGCTTCACAGATTCATCACCTTCTCAACTGCCTGCGTGGCTCTTTGTCGTGGTGGTGGCGGTGTGGCCTGATTGTTGGGGATGACTGGTCAGGGCTAGGTGGGGTCAGTTGTAGTTCTGTGCACCGTGGCTGATCTTTGGCCGACAGAGATTGTTCACAACAAATCGCCGTAATTTCCTTTTGGTTCTCTTACAGCTTAGATTTTTTTATTTTTATTCTTTATTACTCTTCTTCCTCCCACCCTCTGACGGTCTTCAAAGTCCATTCTAGATCTTCTCTCTCTCTAAACATTTTCTTAGCAGCCTTGCCATTTAGGATGATTTCAGCCACAGCCATAGCCGTGTTGCTCAGCTGTCCGCCTTCGCGTCAGTCTCTGCCTCCTTTGCCTCCCGCGGTTGCATCTTCAATATGCTGTGACGCCCAAACTTCCCGCAATCGCTGAACGTGCCTCTTTCTCCTTTTGCATTTTCCCGTCATTACCCTGCCCGTCGTTGCCAGGCTTCTCAGCAGCAGACCCCAGAAGTCACAGTCATTTTCACCGTTCGTCTCTCCTTTGCTCCCCAGCGGCGGCCGGCGGCCACCGAGCCCTGCTCGGCCCTCCTTGACGGGGCCTCTTGGAGGCCTGCGCCTCGGCCTCCCCGGCTCTCACGGTGGCCTGGGCCTTAATCTGCTTGGGTCTGGATTGCTCCACCCGCCCCTTCCCTCAGTATCTTTTCTTCGCTTAGAGACCCAGAACATCGTGGAGCTGGGTTAGTTTTAGGTATTCTTTTGCCTTCTGATCCTTATAAAACATAATTTTTTTTTCTAAGAGGAAATTCCATGCATTATAATCATTCTCTGTTGGATCAAATCCAAGGCATTTGCCTTCTCTTTAGAGATACTTCCAGCCATCACACCAAATTAATTTTTCATTTCCTGTGAAGAACACTATTCTCCATTCAGGCTGCACCTCCGCTGCTCTCCTCTGAGCCGGCTCGCCTTTCTCCTCGGCGATACCACGTCTTCATTCCTCTCTCTGAATGCCCATCTCTCACACTTTTAAATCCATCTCTGATTTATTCCCAACAACTCTGCGTGGCCTACCATTTAAAGGGCAAGAGAGTCACTCTGTTAACCGCTACGTGTTTGGCCTCAGTGTAGGTGTTCCACCACTGAAAGTTACCACGTTTGGCCGTCTCCCCCTCTTTTTGTTTTATTAATCTATGAATAAGGTTTGTGTATCAGTTTCATCATCTATAAAATGGGAATGATGATATTTCTTTTGAAGAACAAAATGGAATTGTTAATGAAATTAAGTAACAGGTTTGTATTTGTTCACTTGCTTTCCCTGGTCTCTGTGTTAGCAAAACCAGAGCAAACAACAGTTGCCCCATTTTTGTTTATGGTCATGAATTGATATGTTCAACAAAAAAATACAATAACTGATTTCTGTCATTTTACATTCATGCAAATTGCATGAGTGACAGTTTTCTCATAGTAACAAGTCGGAAGACCCATGTCTTGGGCCATTTGAGTTCTTCTGCCATGTGCAAAAGCCTAATTTGAAACCATTGTACCTTAAATTCTTACTAATTGCTGTAACTTAAAGTCATTATTTCAGATCACTTTTAAAAATCAGACTTTGCCCTAAAAAAAATGCCCGTAATTTTTAGCAGCTATATATCTGCTGTGTAATTTCCTCTTTCAAAAATTGTCATGCTCAATTTAATACTGGTATGTCATTTGCAAGTGGCTGGGGGACTTTCTGAGGCCATTTACAAACTCTAGTTTCACAAGAGGTGGACTCTGAGTTCTGCACCACTGACATTCTGAGTCTGTTTCCCTGACACAGTCCCATAGCATATTTTTCATAGCCTGAGGGCTTCCCTAGGGGATATTCTATCATGGAGTGAAATCGCATTGATTAAAATGAGAGTTTTCTCCTCTGTGAGAAAGCAGATTGAGAAGAACCCAATCACAAATGCAACTAACCAATTAAATCAAAACAAAACATTATTCTGTTTGCTTATTAGTTAAGAGTGAGGTACACTACACTGATAATCTTTTCGGGAGATACCTTGTATACAATTAGAAATATTATTAAGCAGGTATTTTTACACAATATATAAAGGATGCAAAAGAATTATGTTCTGACTTCATAAATTCACAAATAATGTATGTAGGATTTGCAAACTCAATCTTGTTTAGTACTTACTTTTGGTTATAAAATATTTTGATGAGGAATATACAAACTGAGCAGTTGAATTAAAAAAAATTATCACTAGAAAATACTGTATCAATGGGTAAAACTGATTATCAAAACAGAAATAACTACCAAGAAAAGCATGAATATGCGGCAGATTAAAAAACAGTTAACTGTGGCAAAGATTACTATCTCATGAGAAAAATGAATTTGAATTAAAATATATGTGCTTTTTTTGTAAAAAATAATTTTATGAATTGGTAAGCATAGAAATCACTATGTTTTACCATAAAGGTTACTATTTAACGTTCAATTAAGAACAAAATTCAAGTTCCAGTTTATTTCATTCATTGTAAAACACCTATGGTTCTTAATTTTTAGAAGATTCCTACAAATTCCTTGAAAGAACAAAGTATCTCACTGATTCTGCCATGTTTTGTTCGTAAGATCACATACTCTTTATTTGAACAATGTTAGATTTGGTATCTTAGGAAACACAGAGGGAGAGAAGGAAATGGGGAGAGGGAGAGAGGGGTGAGAGAGCATGTGTGAGAGCATGTTGGTGGTTGTAATTGGGGGAAATATTACATTATCACCCTTTCTTTTCTTTTTAAAAATTATTATTTATTTATTTTTATTGTTCAAAATATTACAGATGCTACCTTTTCTCCCCATTAACCCCTTCCACCCCACACTCACCCCCCTCCCCAATCCCTCACCACGCTATTGTCTGTGTCCTTGGGCTATACATATATGCATATAAACCCTTTCTTTTCTTATAAATTACTTTATACCCTGATTATACTATTCAATTCAACAGGTAACCCTTATTCAATTTTTTAACTTTTATTTTTGAGAGGAAAGGGAAAAGACAGAAGAGAAGGGGAAGGGAAAAAACAGGCAAAAAAGTAAAAATTGTTTCCTAAAGTAATTTTCAGTCCTCCAGAAATGTGTGGGAGATAAAAACAAGGTAGCTATAGTTTTAAAAGCCAGGGTGCTGCTGCTACATTACTCTATGCCATGTGGATGTATTATGTCAGAAAGAATCACATTTTGTATTTTTACTTTTTCCCATTTGTCTTTCAATTATTTCTAGTTTAGATTGTATTGGTATTTCTTGGTTACTTTTGAGGGATGGTAAGTAGAGCTGACACTTTGAGGACTGTGTACATTGTATATGTGTATACCCTTTTACCCAATAAGATGCTACAGATTGCAACCGGAGGGGAGCAGAGCATGCCACCCCAAGATGTGTTACTTTGGCATGTGGATCATTTTGAGCTGAAGGCAATTAAGACCCAGCAGATTCAGGAGAAGCATTTTGCCTCTCCCTTAACTGTCAAAAAGAATTTAGGTGGAGGCCTGCACCAGAAAGAAGCTATTCCCAGAGACTGAGCTGCATGGCATGGCGAACATTTGCACCCCAAACATTTGCTCTTCTCACTTTCCTGTGACTTGTCTTCCTCCCCTTTGAAGCGCCTTTTCCCTAAACCCTTCACCTTAGCTCAGGATGGTAGATAAGCCTCAGTTGCCCCATTGCCTTTGAGTCTCATGTCTTTTTGGGGCTCTCATACATATGTAATTAAATTTGTTCTTCTCCCGCTAATCTGTTGTATGTCGATTTATTTAGTTAGTTGGTTCTTTCATTCTTCCTGGGCAGTCTCTTAGTTGTTTGGCTTTGATGTATCAAAATCAAGTGATATTTGAGATATTTTCCTCTCCTGTTCTTGTGAGTAAAACAAATCCAGTTAGTATTTTGTTGGCCTTTGTATTGTTATATGTCAATTTAATTATTAGAGCAGCCGAAGAACCTAGAAGGGAAGAAGGGAAAAGTTTCCTTCCTCAACACTACAAAAGCTTCATCGCTCCATAGGGGTAGGGAGTAAAGTGCTCTCACATTTTTGTGCAATTTTCCTTAATAGTGACTATTAGTCCAAATTTTTTTCAGAAATTGAATATAATAAAAAAATTGAAGTCAACTTTAACTGTAGCAACCTATGATTCTGCCATTTGAACTTCTTTTACTCCAGTACTTGCCTGGTCACTAACATTTATTCTCCTTCTACCTTGTGGACACCTGTGAAGTATATGGATCTGTATCTGGTTCTCAGCTGGGCTGTAAGTGAAATATGTTAACTGTAACTCAAACTGAGGACTAAAGCCTACAGCATATTTGAACAATTTATTATTGGATCTTTAAGTAAATTTATTCATTTATTTATTTGATTTTTAAAGCTTTCTTTTTTCCAGTTTTATTGAGATATAATTGACATACCATTGTGTAAGTTTAAGGTGTACGACATAATGATTTAATATATGTACATATTGCAAAATGATTACCACCATAAGATTAATTAACATCCATCACCTTACATACTTAGATTTTTTTTTTTTCCTTTGTGATGAGAGCTTTTAAGACCTACTTCTTTAACAACTTTCAAATATGCAACACAGTATTGTGAACGATAGTCATCATTTGTACCTTACATTACCAGGACTTATTTATCTTATAATTGGACTTTGTACCTTTCGAGCACCTTCACTCAATCCCCTCACAACCCTCCCCCTACCTGCAGTAAATTTTTTTAAATGTTGATATTAAGTTTTCCAGTAACACTGATGTCTGAGGCAAAGTTCTAAATGCTTTGGGAGATTCCTTGATCAGCAGGAGCTCACGGTTTCGTTAGGAAGATAGGTTTAAGCGCCTGCGCAGGTAGATCTCTACCAGTGCGAGGGGGTCCGTGATGCACACACAGGCGTAAGTGTTGGAATTGGGGAGATGAGAGAGGTGTTTGCATTGGCCCCTGGAGGGCTTTTTGGTTTTATCTGAGTAAGAGAACAGGTTAGAGAAAGTGTTTTACACAGGAGAAATGTTGCTTATGAAAACTCGGGGGTAGGACGTGCTTCTATGTAGGAGCCAGTGATGAGGAGACAAATGGCCTGTGGAAGAAGGTTGTGTGGAAAGTAAAAGGAGATAAAATTGAAAAAGGAGACTGGGGGAAACCTTTTGCCAGTGTAACCTTCTTGTCTAGTAAGTGAGTTGAACCATATTTTCTCAGATTTATGGTGATCGTGCCACGTGGAATATAATCACAAACATAAAGAAAGTCAGTATATGTTAAAGCCTGTCTTCCATAAGATAAATCTGTTTCTCTCAAGATAAGTCTCTCTCTTGTAGTTATTTCAGTTGAAAATCATAAGGAGTTGGTTGACATGAAACATAATAAAGATTCAGCTATCTATTGGTGGAAAAGAGTAATGAAAGTAGAGTACACTACCAGTGGAGCTCATTTTAAAGAAATGTATTTAAGGCCCTGGCCAGGTAGCTCAGTTGGTTAGAGCGTTGTCCTGAAATGCCAAGGTTGTGGGTTCAATCCCCAGTCAGGGCACATGTAAGAATCAACAAGGAATGCATAAATAAGTGGGACAGCAGACTGACACTTCTCTTTCTCTCTCTCTCTCTCTAGCAAATAAATAAATAAATAAATAAATAAATAAATAAATAAATAAATAAATAAATAAATGAAATGTGTTTGAAAACTCCAGCTTAAAATTCATTTATGAAGCAATATTTACAGCAGGGACAACTAAAAATATATTTAAAGTGAACGTAAATCTTTCTACTTTTATGTGAGTTTTATCTGCTCATCAAATTTTGTTAATTATCAGAAGTGGCTCTATTTTAACAAATCTTCCCCCTGCCAATACTTATTTTTTTTCTCCAATATTACTCTTATTTGAAAGTTACGAGGTTAGGAGGGGAATATTTTGCTTATTTTTATTGATTATTTCTTGTAATATGAAAACTAGGGGACTGTGATTTCTCTCTCTCAGTTCAACAGATTTAATCTGAGTAAGCATCACCTGAATGTGCTGGTTAAAACAGACCCGTCCCTAGAAACTAGGATTCATTTGGTCCTAACTGGGCCTGGAATCTGCACTTTAGTGAACCCCCAGGCTGATTTTGAAGCTGATGGTCCGAGAAACATTACTTAGAGTGAAAGGAAATGAATCAGGTTAGTGGAGAGCAAACTCTCACCCTTAGGCATTTGTCTTAGGTATTTATCTGCAGTTAAGCAAATGGCTTGGTGCTTGGTGCTATGGGTCTCCTTCTGCTTCCCGAAGCTTGGAACTTAAAACCAGGATGGATGTCTGTGAGGGTTTGTCGCACATTTCTAAGTCTAAGTTCTGTGCTTCTGTCTCTCGTGCTTACACCCTTCCTGAATGAAAACCCAAGTGAATTTAATGGGCAGAGCATGGGTAATACTGATATGTGGCAACTCTATATAAGGAATTTAGTCATAATATAATCTCCAGAATAGAGGGAGAATTTGATAAATGCTCCTCAAATTCATTTAAACAGAATTGAGAGGTGCCCTTGCACCTGTCACAGGGCACTGCCCTCAGCACCATCCAGGAACAACGCCTGGCTCCCACATGGCCTCCTGGGAGCCCAGGCCCCAGTCTGCCGTAGGAGAAAGGGCCAAGGAGTCCCCTGTAACAGCTTGGAGAAGGGCTTTGCAAACCCAAGAAACACTCGCTCCTAATTTGCCAGCCTAAAAGGAGTTCAGACCGTGAAGGGTAAAGCTACTCACTCATGCTGACCCTGTGACAGGCTGTGGTGAGGTGGCCAGTGCGTGGTGGGAACAGGAGAGAAGCCCAGCTCTCTCTGAAGTCACTGGGAGCCTGCAGCCCGGGCTCGTGCCCTGACTGGGAATCGAACCAGAGATCTCTTGGCACATGAGTCGAGGCTCAACCATTGAGTCGCGCTGGCCGGGCTGTAAATGTGTGTTTTAAAAGGCTTGCAGTGTTTTCACTTTAATTTTAGCATGTCTTGGGACAAAAGAATTCAATGGTATGCCACATAGGTACCATTTATTCCATATAATAATGAAGCTGTTTTCATTAAAATGATTTTTAAAAAGTAATTCACAGAATATTAATAGGACTTGAAAATTGGCACTTCGAATTGATCATGGTAGGGAAAGAACATGAAAGTCAATTTTGTTTTTAATAAAAATGCATCCTTAGTAATTAATTGTTGGTGGTCCAGCCACATGGTAGGTTGACAATAGAGAACTATTCTAATATATTTAAATATTTAAGATAAAATAAGACAACATAAACCGTTTTTAAAAGGAAGTTTCTGCTAGTTTGAGACCTCAAGTATTAAATGGCATTGTGACTAATGATTTCTTTGGTCCCTGGGAAGGATAAGAAGAGGCTGGAAGGTAGGTAGTCATACTGATAATGTTAACTGATAATTATAGTCATTTTTTATTATGTACAAGGAAGGTGACGGTCTATGGGGTTTTTCCCCAAAGTTTTCTGCCTCCCAAATTATTATTGAAAGATCATAATGTTTAATATCTGAATACGGTTAGCTCTGTATTTTCTAAAGAATATTCTTTTTCATTTTGATGGTGTTTCACTCATATTGTATATATCTCCCTGTTAAATATTTTTAATATGATGTGTACTTCAAAAGTGATGGCTGTTTTGTGATTTACAACCTTGGAGAAAAATAACATAGTAGTCATAACTTTGCAGTTTTTTGTGATGCATGAAGATCAGATTTTTTAATGTTGGTTAATGCTTTGCTAATTAAAGTGTGCATGTTAATTAAAGCAGAGGCTAATGTTAATTACCTATATTAATGGAATCTCATGTAGCACCTGCCTGAAGCAATGGGTTCAATTTTCAAAATATCTCAATTAAGGCTGAAACTTTTGATTTGCATCTAGTAGGGTTTCAATTAACTGCATTGAAAACTTAAATAACACTCTTAGGGGTGCAAAATATCAGTGATTATATGAAGTATGGTGGAGTTCGGTAGGTTCATTTCTAGAGACACTTTTTTTCAGCCTAACTGTATTTCTTATCTACTGGTCAAAGATGTGCTCATACATCAAGACCCAGTAGGAACACCACCTCTTCCATGAAGTGTTTTCTAGTTCCCAGGGGACCATCAGTGCCTGCTCGTTGCTTCTTTTGTGCTATTCTGCCTGATGTTATAATTACTTGTTACAATCTGTGTCCCTTGCTAAATAGAAGCTCCTTAAAGACTTTGTCTTCATCCCTTACAAGGACCAGCACACCTGATAAAATGCTAGCGTGCTTTACAAGCTGAAACCACTCTTTAAGTGTTTGCAAAACAACTCAATACATTTATTGACTAAAGTGGAGATGAGTGAACTTTCCCTTTTATCACACGACAATGCGCTGCATTTACAACTGCTCCGAGGAAAGCGCAAAGCTGCTGTTTGGAACCTTATACCTTTGTCCAATAAAAGATAGCTATTTTTGTTAATTCCAGTTAAAAATGAGCTGGCACGGGGAAGAGGCTGCTTGTTCAAGATAAAGCAGCCAGTGTTAGGAGAGCAGACGGCGAGTGTTTATGCTGGCAGGGGCGACCTTAACATCCTGTTCCAGTCTCGGGTTTGTAATCCTACCATTCCGCCTGCAGATCTGGCTTGCGATCATAAGGACAAACCCTTTAAGTCAGCTACTCATTTAAGAGAGCCGTAGAAAGTTTGTTTTATCTTGGAAGATATGACCCAGTGATACATCTTCTGGGAATTTATCCAAAGAAACCTGAGACACTAATTGGAAAGACTATATGCACCCCTGTGTTCGTTGCGTTATTTACAATAGCCAAGATCTGGAAACAGCCCAAGTGCCCATCAATGAGTGGATAAAACAGCTGTGGGACATTTACACCGTGGAATAGTACTCAGCTCTAAAAAGGAAGAGAATTTTACCCCTTGCGACAGCATGGATGGACCTGGAGAGTATTATGCTTAGTGAAATAAGCCAGGCAGAGAAAGTACCACATGATCTCACTCATATGTGGAATTTAATGAACAAACTGAACTACCAAGCAAAATAGAGACAGACTCACAGATAGAGAGCAGGCGGACAGGTCGGGAGGGTGGGGGGGGTGCAGAGTTTGAGCAAAAAAAGATAAAAAGAGAGAGAGAGAACTCATGGACATGGACAGTGTGTGTTGATGGAGGGGAATGGGTGGAGGTGGAAGAGGGCATAGAGGGGATAAGAGGAGATGAAAAATATTAAATTAATTTAAAATATATATATAAATACATGTTTGGGGACAGGTATATTGTATCTAGTATGCGTAACCATTTTATGTTTACTGAAGTCCCAGTAACAAGTATTCCCGTTGGGTCTTTGGGAAGGATAATGGACTAATGGTACTCACCTTTTTGACATCTAGTAAAATCTTGGTTTCAGAAAAACAGTTTCCATTACTCTACACAATTGAAGGGAAAGGCAATCTCCTCAATAAGTATACACAAATAGATCACACACTGATTCGCAGTCCCTGGAAATCCAAACTAGTTACTGCTCTTCCTTGGAAGACTAGGCTTTGTCTTCATTCAATTGTAAAGAATATTGAATGTGAACATCACATTTCCATTTTCAAGGTGGAATTATCAAGGGCACATAAATGCTTTCTGTCCTGATGTGCCACTGGCATTCTGGTTTAAAAAATTTAAGGTAAAAAGGAATAGTGTTGATTGGGCAAGAATATGTCAGCTGACATTGATGGCAGGATGTGTGATTGCTGGAAATGAGATGTGAGTGTGTCCATTAATGAAGGGCCACGCAGGCTCAGATGCGACAGTGAGAGCTCACATTTTTTATGTCACATCTGGCTCAATGTTGGTTAGTTAGTAGGTGTAATAAGTGCAACAGCTAGTTGGAAAAATGTGACAAATATGCAGATCAGACTTTCCCGGATGAGGCAATGGTCCAGGTCTTTACAACTCAGAGAGCAAAGTCACCAGAGCATCCGTTCCCCACTGTGGCACCATTAAGGCAGCAGATGGCAGAGCATTAACAGAAAGACATTGGGAACAGCTGGAACACATCTGCTAGGAAGTGACAACCTAATGGTGTTCTGGGCTTTTTCTAATTGTGGGGGAATCACTGGAAAAGCCTGGAAAGAAACTTTGATGTTTTGGTGCTGCGAGGAAGGGGTTGGCTGGAGCACTGCATTCTAGTTCAGGCATTTGAGGGACTTCTGAAAATAAGTGGCTTTGAAACCTGGTAAAAATGTTATAGGAAAAACATTATACAAAATTAATTTGCTTTTCCCCAAGTGCTAAATAAGAACAAACTTTTAAAAGGTGTCTGTGAGGTTTATGTGGACCTGGAATCCACTTGAGGAAAATATGTGATTCATCATTAAGTTATGGATAATATTTAAACATAGAAGAGTTTTGATTGAGTCCAAGAATCACAGGACAAGGAACATTGAGCCTTGCAGAAAGGAACAGGTGTGGGTATCTTCCACAGGGACTTAGTGCCATACCCCAACTCTTGTAGTTGTCTTAGTCAGTGACTGGCTAGGGACTTGAAATCATGGCTGTTGGACTGCTGGCTAGAGAGGTACCTGGGTGGTCAGTCGAGGAAGCACTGAACTTGGAGCCAGATACCTGGCTCTTCCTCTCATTGGCTATGTGACTATGGACAAATGAATTTATTTGACCTCTGGCTTCTATATTTGTTCAGTGGGGATAATAATACCTGATCTACCTGAGGACAACACATGGTTGTTCCAATTATCAAATGAGAAAATGTGTGTGAAATCACACAAGCCATAAACATATAATGTAATTTATTATCCAATTATCAATATCCTATTAGCAAGTGATTCCTGATCAAGCAGGACATTATTCTCAATGATGATTTAAGCATTCATCCAGGTACCCAGTGAATAGTGAGCTGATTTAGGTGAGAGGTAGTGAAACAGGATTATCACATCCAATTAACCTGTTAATTTGCACACTGGTTCAAGTAACAGGACTAAATCAATACTTGTTTCATAGGAGAATAGATTATTCGGGATGGAACTATAAAATATAAATATCTAATTATGTAAAATATAAAACCCTATAGTTCCTTTTAAATGTCCAATAAAATGATAGAGAGTTTCATTTTGGGTATGGATTCTGACTAAAAGCAAGATGTTTATCATTTTTTAAAAAATACAGTTATCTCTAAAGCCGCCAGCTTGCACATTGAAGACAGCAGTGCACTTAATGCTGATACAGAATGACTTGTTCTCCACTGCCATCTTTTATTCCAACCCTGTGTATCTCAGAATTCCACTCAAACTGAGGTCCCAGCAACCTCTCAATACCAATTTGAACAAACAGGTCAATTGTTATGTGAAATGTTGCGAGTTCCAGGTTTGTCTGATTGCTTCCTCATGGTGTCTTGCAACTTTTCCCTCTACCCCCTATTTCCTGGAAATTTGGCCAAGAGGCTTGCTTGCTCAAATACAGGTTAAACATTTTTGGCATGTGTACTTCATAAGGTATCTCATCATACCAGGTTGCCTGCTATCATTTACAGTGCAATAGTTCTTCTTTTTGATGCTTAGATTGTCCCAAATTTGCTAAAAGGGATCCTCTTCTCGGTGGCTCCTCTGTCCTTTTGACATATCCTCATTAGTCAATGAATGATTTTTTGCTTTCTGGCACAAGATATTCCACCTGACTTTATTCTTTTCCTGCCCAAAACTTTTAAAAGGATTTAAAAAATGATATCTTTAGCTTTTTTTAGATAGAAACAAGCTGCACCAGACCATCTCTTTGCCTCATTCACTCATTTAGCAAGTGCTTCTTGAGAATCTACTATGTGTCAGGAACCTATAATATCAAAACAAATCTGGCTTCTATTCTACTCTTGGGGAGCTTAAAATATAATAGGACAAAGGACTCATAAATATCTATAAGGAGGAAAGAGATATACATTTTATAAATAGACTGGGTAGATTATGTGTCCAGGGAATTCAGGTGAGATGGGAGGTTACTGAGGCTGAAGGAATGTGTAGGTGAGAAGTTGCAGAAATGGAAGAAAGCCTGAGAAGCAGAGGCAGAAAGCTATACCTGGGAAGATGCGGCTGAGTCTGACATGAGTATAAGTAGGGTCTGCAAATTGTCAGAAAAGGAAGTTGCAGAGGGTACCCGGGAAGGTGGACTATGATCCAGCCATGAGTGATATTTAAATAAATTCTGTGCTAAGTCATCTGAATTTATTCTGAAGAAAAGGGCAATTACAAAAGTTCTTTGTTGTTATTATTTGATTTTTAAATTAGAACAATGATGTGAGTGAAGATATGCTACAGGAGGCTTCAAAGGGAGGCCTTCTCTCATGTAGGCTATCACAAGGGCCATGTAATCATACTGCTGGTAGGTTGAGTGTTGAACAAGCTGGCTAGTGGTGGGTATAATTATTCAAACACAAGGGCAGTAGATGCTCCTGTGATTTGTGTCTCACATGCAATGACAGCTGACCAAGAGTTTTTGTTGCAAAAAGCTTTATTGTTTCCATTTGGTCCAGCGGCTCCTGCTTGTGCTTGTGGGTGAGCCTTTGAAGAGGTATCTCCCAGCACAGCCGGGGGGCCAGCCAGCCAGCCTGCAGAAGTTAGTCAGGTGGCCACCCATCTTCTCAATGAGTTTCATCGCATTTAGGATGTGGCCGACAACGTAATAGAGGGATTTTGGAGTCTCTGTGAACTCCTCTTACTGGCTTTGACCATTTATTAAGTATTTTCTTTTTCCCTTGGTTCCTTGTGATTGGGACATTTCCTTTACTGTTATATGTTGTTTAATTATTCTTCCTTACTGTAGCTTTGAGAATTCTGCTTCACACTATGGCCTGAAATGTGACATATTTTTCCCATGTCTTTGCTCAATTGTGCTTTTATCTCCATGCCTAAAGTGTCACAGAGACTCGTTAAACGTAAACATCATCACTTTAAATTAAAATGTGTATATAGATGCTTTATAGCCTCCAGGAGTTTTCTTATTTGTACTTTTTAGACAATTCCAACCTATTTCTTAAGCTGAAGGAATTTCAGGAGACTTTGGTCAAAACATCCCTTTAAAGGATAATTATCCTGCCACCGCTTAGGAAGTCTTTTGAATGCCACCATTCACATCTTACCTTTCCATTGGTAACCTGAGGTGTTTGTCAGCACTGACCAAGGATCTCTGCTTTCCACCAGGACATCACCTCTCCTTCAAACCTCCTTCTGAGATTGCTCATGAGCCTTCGCTCAACAACCCATTCATTCATTCATTCATTCATTACAATTCTGGACATTGGGATGCCATTAAGAAAAGAAAGATAAGATTCCGTGCCCTTGTGGAATTTACATTTCAGTGAGATATAGATCAGGAAAAGCAAATAAGCAAAAAAAAAGTCATTCAAATAAGCATGTAAGTAAGCAAAAGAATCAGTCAGTCAAATAAATATAATTGTTAGACATAGTAAATATTAGGAAGAAAATAAATAAGGCTTGAGAGGGAGAATAATAGGAGATATCTGTCTTAGATAAGATGACCAAAGAAGGAAATTTTATTTATTTATTTATTTCTCTATATTAACTTTATTGAGATAATATCGGTTAATAAAATTATATAGGTTTCAAGCATAAACATCTCTGACACATCATATGTATATTACATTATGTGCCCACTAACCGAAGTCAAATCCTCTGTAACCATATATTTGACCCCCGTGACCACCCTCCACCCCCCTTCCCTCTGGCAACCACCATACTGTTGTCTGTCAGATAATTTTTGTTTGTTTTTCTTGTTTGTCTGTTTGTTGCTTTCAGTTTTATATCCCACATATGAGTAAAGGCATATGGTTCTTGACTTTTTCTGACTTATTTCTCTTAGCATGATATTCTCGAGATCTGTCCATGTTGTCCCAAATGGCAGCATTTCATCTTTTCTTGGGGCCAAGTAGTATTCCATTGTCTGTATGGACCACATCTTTACCAAATCACCTGTCAAAGGACACTTCAGTTGTCTCCATGCCTTGGCCACTGCAGATAACGCTACAGTGAACATAGGAGTGCAAATATTTTTGCAAATAAATGTTTTCAAATTGTTTGGGTATGATACCTAAAGGATATGAAGGTGATAACCATGTGAAGAAGAAAGAAGGAATATACCAAGCAGAGGGAACAGCATGTCCAAAGTGGGAAGGAGCTAGGTTGATTCGAGAAACTGGAAAAGCCTCGCATAGTTAGAATGTGTGCAGGAGGTGAGAGCAACTCAGGAGCAGCGACGGACAAGGCAGGCCCCTGAACTCTGGTACCCAGGGGAGATACGGCTACAGCACACTGGCTGAGGCTGAGGTCAGATCTTTCCTTTAAAGAGATTGTGAGCATAGTATCTAACACCTACCACTGTGTTGTCAAAAAGGGGGCATGTAGAATAATGGAAGTATAGAATAACAGTGGGGCAATCTGTTGAAATGTATCTGCTTTGGACAATCATGTTTAGGAATCCTTTTATAATTAATCTTTTGGCTTAGGAGATACAACTAGTTTATTTTTTCACTCTGGTACTAAAATAAAGAATATAAAAAGATATAATTGAAGTAAACAGAAGTGAGGAGGAAGCAGGAAGATATAATTGTGTTTAACCCATCGCTTACTTAGAATAGCAGTGTGCCTGATGGGTAGGAATGAAGCCATCAAAGAGGAAAACAAATGTGTATTTGTGTTTTTTTAGTCTCCTCCAGATATGATAGCAGTGAGGTACTGAGCATTTTCAGGAACAAACTAAGCAACAAGCTAAACTTTATAAGCTGTAAGCAGCAATGACGATCCATCTATGTAGTCCTAAAGATGGTTTGAATGCATGGGAATTACTGTTGCAGAGTTTTGTGTAAGGGGGTGGGCGTGGGGCTCTGTCACAGATCTATCAGAAAACAGCCCCAGTAGTTTCTTTTAATATTTGGTGAACTTTTAGAAAGGAAGGGAGTGCTATTTGATACTATTGTCTTAGTTTGTTTGGGCTTCTATAAGAGAATACCGTACACTGGGTGGCTTATAAACAGCAGAAATTTATTTCTCACAACTCTGAAGGCTGGGAACTCTAAGATCAAGATGCTGGCAGATCCCATATATGGTGAGAGCCTGCTACCTGGTTCACTGTGTCCTCACATGGCTGAAGGTTGAGACCTCAAAAGGGGTCTCTTGTAAAGTCACTAATCCCATTTATGTGGGCTCTGCCTTTCTGACTTAGCCATTTACCGAAGACTTTACCGCCTAATACCATCACATTGGGGGTTAGATTTCAACATACAAATTTTGGAAGGACACAAGATTCCGTCTAGGGCAAATATGTGAGTTTTAGTTTGAGTTTAGAGTTTCATTTTTGCAGATATTGCACCTTCAACCTACGAAATAATTTTGTTTAAGTCAAAATTTTATTTAAGAACATTTCATGTTGGGTTCTGTGGGCACTATTGTGATAACTGGTCTTCAGGCGTATAATAGTCACATGCTTTTCCTGCTTGCTCCCCTCTCTGCCTGTGTTCTCATTTCACTTTCCTCTGTGTTGGGGCTGCTTTCCCGTTGACATGCGTAAGCTAACTTCTGAAGCTTTGTGATCTTCCCTGGCTGTGCAGATTGGGGCCCCACAGGAAATCCCAGCTTCACATAATCTCCTGCTGTCTTGTACTCAGACTCCTAGGAACCAGGCCAGGATGGGTCTTAGGAATAGATGAGGGAGGGGAACACCCAAGACTTGGGGGTCTTTTCCAGGCTCTCCTCACCCCTGCTGTGAAAATAGATTTCCCCCCATAGCCTTTCTTAAACCTATCTTCTAGATTCATGCATTTCAATATTTAAGTGAAGAATAATGAAATTCATGAGCTTGAGGATGGGCGCCACGTTAACATGTTAATGCCTGGGAATATTTGGTATGAATTAGTGTATCAGATATCTTTCTAATTCAACAGTTAGCAAGATCGGGGGTGGGGGTGGTGCACAAAGGTAGTGGGAGCTTTTGTGTGGAGACTATTACATAAGGCTTTGGGATTTACTGGAATACTCTTATCTAATGTTTGGGGTCCTTGCCTTACTCATAGTAAGCATCCTCTGCTTCCATTAGAATTTCCCAATTAAACACAATCCTCTGTCTTTCCAATTTTATTATGACTTTAGTAAATTGATTAATAACCAATATGTTGAAAAGCAAAGGGTTTTTCCTAGAAAAGTATTTTGATATTTCCCACAAATATGGTTTTAAATAAAATATCTGTTATAAGTTTTAAAATGACTCTTCTGATTTTCTTTCTTTTTTCATCTTTAAATATTTCTTATTTATCAGTGAATCACCTCTCAGTACAATATCTAGATAAAGTGTATTTCCCTCTTTTTAAATACTTTTATATTCCCATCTGTTTTTATGGCATGTTGCTGCATGTCTCCAGAGGCACACAGCATTTTTATTTTCAAGTAAATTTATATTAGTTACAGTCTCCAGCTGTTTTAGATATAGGATCATTTCCTGTCGGTACTGTTTCCAGGACAATTCTTTTTTCCCCTCACAAAAATGAAAAATGTAATTTAACAAAGACATCCTATAATTGCCTTCATATCTAGCAAGGTATCTAGCAATCTAAATACTTATTTTATTTAAAACATCTGTCTACATAATATTTAGTGATTGTCCAGGGCTAGATCATCTTTGAGAAAGGCAGCTGCTGCCATTTTTATTTAATTTATAAGGAACCAACAAAAATGTCTCCTTAATATTAAATCTTCTGCCACTATATCTTAGGTGAGATTTTATTTTATTTTTTAAAATGAGAATAGCTTACCTCTTTGGAACTTGCAATTAGTTTAGTTTCTGGGTTTTTTCCAAATTGGAAAAGACCTTTCTTTTAAAAATCACTATGGAAACATTTTGCAAGAAAAGTACTCTTTTGTTCTCTTTCTTTCTATATATATACTTATATATATATATATATCGATGTAGATATATATGTGTATATATATAGGTATCATAATAGAAATGATGGCATGCTGCTTTACTCATATAACTAGCCTTACATAGGAATCACATTTCAATTTCCAAGTTCTTTTAGAGTTATCTGTCTATAGTGCATTTTCTCTTAATTTATAATAAAAAATGTAAAGTCTTTTTTCTTATGAAATTGATCTGTTGATTAGAGCAGTTAGTTGATTTTTTTTTTTACAAAAAATGCGTGGAGAAGGCAGAGGTGTGTGTGTGGGGGGAGGGTATATTAACCAAAAAACTTACATGCATAAATGCATAACCCACAGACATAGACAATAGTGTGGTGAAGGCCTAGGGCAGGGGGTGGGTGCAGGGTGGAAGGGGTCAATGGGGGAAAAAAGGGGACATCTGTAATCCTTTCAACAATAAAGATAAATTTTTAAAAATGCATGGAGAAAGATGGCAGCTTCTATAAAAGCTCTTTGTCTTGGGAGTGATACTGAATGTTGAATCCATACGTAAACTCTTATTATTTATTTATTTATTTATTTATTTTGCACCACCTTGGAGCTGAAGATAAATGTTTAACTTTTAATAGATCATATCAATTTAGGCTCAGCTGAATGCCAAAAACGCCAGACACCCAGGCTTACAATCTTGTGTCTAAATGAGAAAGTTTACCTTTTCCAGGGAAGTAATCAAAATATCCCTTTTTGGGACACTGAGAGTATGAAAGGGAAATGATTATGGTTCCCTACTGGCGCTCTGTTATGATTGACAGGAAAAACCAACATACATGCCACCCGAGACATCTTGTTCAGGAACTTTCTGGAGGGTAGTAAATTGGTGTTGGCACAAACACAAAAAAATAAAATGACTTGATTCAGCACTTTTCAATCCTAAATCCCCAAGCACTAAAGTAAGAAGTAAATATTCATCAAATGATCAAAATTTATATTGATTTCTATTCTACAGTAGCAGCTCAAAGCCGAGAGCCCTGCCAGGGCGGCCGTCGGCGTGAACGATTCTCTTTGCAGCGAGGCTGTAGCGGAGCCCGAGCTACCTGCGCCCGAGCCCCGGGTCCTCAGAACCCTGGGAGGCTAAGTTTCTAAAAGCGCGTACAAAGGCACACTTGTTCCGTTCTGTTTTGATAACTAAATTGTTATTATTAGTATGTAAAATAATTCTTGTTGTTCCTACTTCATTCCTTCCTTTCTATCGCCGTCTAAAGACGACCGTTTTCTAGAATTTCAAAGGAGCTGGAGCGCAGGGTGTAGTCACAGAGCGTTAATAGCTGCATTCCCAGCATAATGGCACTTGGGAAGGAGCTGCCGGTCCTGCAGGGCAAGAGGAGCTCAGATTGTATCTTCACACGATACAGCTTTAATTTTTTTTGTTTCTGCCGGAAAGTAAATAAGGATTTGCTGTAGTGAGATTTGGAAGATGGGAATAAGGGCACAGCCGGAGAACATAAACACAGGCTCGATGCCTGTGCATTGTGCAGAGATTTGCTAAGGAAACAGTAATGGAGAAACATCGAAATTCTAATCATCCCCTCCAGTCGGCACAGTGTAATCATACTCTCTTCCTACCCTCGCTCATGACATAAAATGCTGAATTTTTAATGACTTTAACCACTTGCATTACAAAGACGATGAGGGCAGTGGTGGATGGGGCTTTCCACTAATGCACTTGTGTGATATATTTGTCCTTTATCTTTGTTAGGTGGATGTGTTGTTGTTAATAAATATCTCATCTATCATTAACATGGGAGAAGAGGACATTTTTCTTTACATCCAAATAAATGCAGAAGGAATAATGAAAATAACATTGATGCTAATTTTTCTGATTTGTGTAAAAATGCTTACTATTTAACAAATAGGATGAAGGACATAGTTTTAAAATTGAATTTTCTAAACGTTATAGTGAATGTTCTTAATGGTTTGCAAACAGCATCAAGTCAATAGAAATAAAGATGACCTTTTAAAGATATAAATATAATATTTTTTACCTAAACCAGTTATCTTTTGTGGTTGTTCTAGTTATCCATGAATATAAATATAAACAAACCGTGAAAAACTAAGGCTAGTTTTTCTGGAGCTGTCAGTATGTTTGTATAGGTTTTGCAGCCTAATGTACAAAGATTAGTATATACAGAAGTCTTTGCTGAGTATAATATTGAAATAGCTTTGAGATTCTTGTTAAATTTTTGATATATATTTAATTTTTAACAATGGGAAAATATTTATATTTTTATTATTTTATTTTTTAAAATATGTTTTTATTGATTTCAGAGAGAGGAAGGGAGAAGGAGAGAGAGATAAAAATATCAATGAGAGAAACATCAATCGGCTGCCTCCTGCATGCTCCCTACTGGGGATCGAGCCCACAACCTGGACATGTGCCCTGACTGGGAATCAAACCAGTGACCTCTTGGTGCATAGATCAATGCTCAACCACTGAGCCACACCGGCCAGGCAATATTTATATTTTTTAATACTTTTATAACTCATCCCATGGTAAATAGGACATTCCAACAAACTAATTGTTTATTTGGCAACATTTTTGAAGTATAACATTGGTCTTATCCTTGAATGAACATTTTAGCTCCTATTATTTAGTATGCTTTTTCTGCAATTCTAAGTTATATATTATCTGAGGGCAGGCACCATGTCTGACCCAGATGTGTATCTTACTCGACACTTCACATAAGAGATTCTCAAGATAAAATTGTCAAATGAGTAAATGAAGGTCCTTAGTTAGCTTTGCTCCAAAGAAATACATTGTTCTCCGTCCTACTACAACTCAGTAGGAAAAGGAAACCTTGGTACTCCACTCAGTTATGCCAACCACCTGAAGAACACTGTGAGGTTCTCACCACTGTAATGCCAAATGCTGTTTGTATTTAGCCAGAATGTACCTAGTAATGAGCATGTGAATAAGTGTCTTTAGAGTGTTCACTTCTGGACAAAGGAAATGCACTTTGAATGCAGTCCCTTAAGGTGAGTTATTTCAGGAAATTATGAATCACCAGCAATGATAACACAGGCAAAAATGCACAAAATAACCAGATTTTAAGACAAAGAAAGCCCAACACTGTAAAGATGACAACTCTAAATCCTGGAGTGAGTACGGGGAACTCTGCCAAATAAAAGAATGGAGATTTCCAAGTGTAGATTCTAATCAACACTGGAAGAGGTTGTCAGGGCCTTGAGGCCTGAAGGTGTTTCTAGAAGGAAGCAATCTGCGTCAGTTGCAAGAGGGATAATATAGGGAGGAAAGAGAGAGAGCATATTAAATATATGTATAAGAAAGAAGAGAAAAAGTCATGGGTTTAGAGATACCCATGCATCAAAGGTTAAAAAACAACAACTGTGTAGTAAAAGTAGAAAATTATCCCCAATGACAAATTATTGCCAGAAAAAGTATAGATCTCACCTATTATATTGAAGAATCCTCTTGATTGTCCGGAGTTAGTGTGGACTTTTCCAAGTGAATTATATTAAAATATTTTCTAAAGTATAAATACCCTTAACTCTTTATACAAATCCTTCTTTCTAGGTTCAATTTCCTAATAAACAAAACAAAACAAAACAAAACAAAACTGTGGCATTGTTCATGTCTTTTCCAAAAGCTCAAATAACTTTTTTTTTTTTAATGGAAAATCAGGTTTTACTGTATTAAGCTAAAACAAGCTCCTGCGCAGAAGACTTAAAACTTTGTTTTGAGCCCGGCTGGTGTGGCTCAGTTGGTTGTGTGTTGTCCCATGCACCAAGAGATTGCTGTTTCGATTCCTGGTCAGGGAAGATGCCTGGATTTGGGGCTTGATCCCCAGTAGGGGGCATGCAGGAGGTGGCCGATCAATGTTTCTCTTTCATAGATGTTTCTAGCTCTCTCTCCCTCTCCCTTTCTCTCTCTGAGAGAACATATTTTAAAAAAACCAGCAACCAAAAACCTCATAAACTTTGTTTTGAAGTGGATTGTGAAGATTGCCACACAGAGACAATAGCTGAAGTTTCATTCTATATGTGTGGGACCATCATGGTTAGTTTCTAATATAATTGCAGCATATAAGATCACTGTTAGCAGAACAAAACATTACCAAATGATTCTTTAATTAAAGAAACCTTTCTTCCTTTTTTTTCCCCCTAGAGAAAAGTAAACAAGGTATATATTTTAATAATTTTTATTTATGTCAAAGAAAAAATAGTCTTCTTTGTAAGGGAGAATGAAGCCAATGATATTTAAAATCGAGCTGAGGCTACAGACTTCAAACTCTGTTTTATTTCTTTGTATGTTTTAAACCACTTCAGATTTTTTAACTGGGTAAAATTTATTCAGGCAATTTGCAGAGTGGCTGTCACACACCATGTGCTGTGCTTGGTGTTGGGGATATAGCAATGAACACATAGACAGAAGTCCCTGCCCTCATGGGGCTTCCTGTCCACTGTGGGGAGGGGGAGATGGACAATACAAAAAAAATTTTGGCCAGGGCTAGATAAGGTGAATATGTATGTAAGAGGATAGAGATTGCTGCCTGTAGGGGTGAGTTGAAGATTTAAGTAGGTCAGAGAAGACCTGAATGAGAAGATGATATTTCCGCAAAGACCTGAGGGAGGTGAGAGGCTGAGCTCTCATGCAAGCAAATGCCCTAGAAAGTGTCCACCAGCCCCGCTGGAGCTGGTCAGCACAGCTGAAGACTGAGGACTGACCGCTGGCATGGGGAGTGTGGACAAAAGCCTGACTGGAGTGTGTTCAAGAGAAAATAGGAGAGGAATTAGACATCGTGAGTGTAGATAAAGCATGTAAAAGTCATTTTGTTGTAATGGAGAACAGAGAGATTGGACTTTAGCCAGAGGATAGACTGGTGTCAATTGCCATCTGTCCAGAGAATCTTTTTCTTTTTTTCCTCAGATGGGAAAAAAATTTTTTTTGGGGGGGGGGGGGCAATGTGCTAATGTGACTAATACAGTAGAGAGGAAAACTTGATGCAGGAGAGAAGGGCAATTTGCTGTGGGAGTGATCATGCTTGTGTAGTTAAGAGGGGGCCTGTTGCACACATGGAGGGGTTGGTCTTAGAAGCCTGGACAATTTCCATAGAAACAGGAGAGAAGGCAGAGAACAGGGACCCAGGTGCAAGCAGGAGGGTAGACGTGGTGGGAAGCTGTGAAGCACAGTGTGAGTGTGAATGACCAGGCAGACCTACAGTGGCAGGAGTTAAGGAGGAGTAAAATTAACTTTAACATCAGGACACTTAACAAAGGATGCTGGGATGTGCAGTTTTAATGAAATAATTGATATTTCTTAACTAAATCAGTGCTTTTTAGGATAAGGTGTATATCTCTATGTGATTATAAAAGTGATTATGTATTTAATCCTTAAAGGTTGTTAGAATGACGAAAAATTTACTCCCCAAAATCTATCATGGGCTAACTATTTTGTTATTAGACACAACATCATAGGGAAGTAGATGGTTGAGTAATTATTCAGGTTCCAACGATCATTGAATTTGGATCACCACACACCAAGCCAAATTTGAATAAAATATTTTAGAACACTGTGTCTTGTGTTCTGACTAAATTATTAATTTGTAATCTAAATTTGAAGAGGTGTATCTCTAGTGATTTGGGCTGTAGGTGCATACCAAATAAAGGGGAAGACATGCTGCTAATGATAAGCAGCAAAGCAATTGTACTGAACCTCAGATGAAAAGACAGTTTTTTAACTTTATTATGTGTATTAGTTTACTAGAGTGGCAACAAACAAAATACCATAGACTGGGTGGCTTAAACGACAGAAATACATTTCTCACAGTTCTGGAAGCTGTGAGTCCCAGATCCAGATGTTGGCAGGTTTGGTTTCTGGCTTGTAAGTGACACGTTCTCAGTGTGTTCTCAGATGGCCTTTCCCTATGGCCTGCATCTTCATCTTCATCTCCTTAGAAGGACCCCATTCCTATTGGATTAGGGCCAACCCTTGTTACCTCGCTTAACCTCAATTACCTCTTTAAAGACCCTATCTCCAAATGTAGTCACATCGGCGGTTAGGGCTTGAACATGTGAATTGGAGGAGACACAGTGAGTCCATCCGTTATGTTAAAGGTTTACTACAGGTTACTGAAATCTCTTAGGCATTCCCCCTGTTTGGGACACTGGGCCTTTGGCCTGAAGGAAACTGCCAATTTCCTTCTCAATGCAATGTTCTCAAAGTATGCCAGGAGGCAGGAGCTTTGTGAGCTTATTTGGACTAATGCGTCAGATGGCTACCTTGCCGTGATAGAAAAAGTGAGATGGAGATGAAAGCCACCACAGAGACAATGGCACCTTACCTTCTGTGGGCACGGTGGCCAATAGCGTACAAAGTCCCTAACCTCACCCCCTCTTCCGTCTCCCCCTCTGTACCTTAGCCTCTTTGTCCAAATGCCCCAAAGCTCCTGCCACATTCTGTGAACATGCCACACCTTTCACAATTCTGGGCGTCTGACCAGAGGAGTTACTCTGCTTATAAAAATATTCATCTACTTTTTCACATAAATAAAGTCTTACCCATATCCCCAGATCTGGCTCAAATGCTACCTCTGTCAAACTTTTACTGCCCATTCCTTAACTCCAGGCAATTAGTTGTTTTATTTCCCATCTTCCCCCACAATCATCCCACTTGACACACTCGTAGTTCTCTCTTGGCCTGGCTCTTTCTTCCACTACAACGCAATCCCTCGAGAGAAGGGATTATGTTTTGTTCCTATTTGTACCCAGAGTCCCTGGAGCAGTTCCTGGCACATGGTAACGGCTCAGTGAACATATGAGTACTAAATGGATAGATGTATGGATGTACAATTCATTCATTCAGCAATTACTTACTGAACCCCTATAACGTTCCAGGTATTGCCAAGGTGCTGGGAATATAAAATGGCAAAGGAGACACAGAGAACAAAGTTCCTTACAGACCTTGGAGTCTGAAGACAGGGACAGAAAACCTGTAGGCCAGAAAAACCAAAAGTTTTAAATTGTGATGTGTGCTGTTAAGGAATTTTCACCGTTCCAAAATAGAGAAAAATAGTGGATCTACTTTTGCTAGGTGGTCGGGGAAGGCCTTTCTGAGAAGTAACATGTCAGCTGAGAGCTGGAGGGTGAGAGGACATTAGCAAGAGAATGTTCCAGAGGCAACAATATGTGCAAAGGTCCTGAGACGGGAAAGCGCTGTTTAAAGAACAGAAAGAAGGCAAGGATGACAGGGCACAGTGGTCAAGAGTGAGCTGCGTAGGTGGGAGAGGCAGAGGAGGCCTGAGCTGGGCAGGAGCCAAATCTCCTGGGCCGTGGGAGAGGTTTGTTTTTAGGTCTGACTGCAGCGTGAAGCCTGCTGGTGTTTCGTAAAGACCACGCCAGCCACTGTAAGGGAAGCGCCTGGAGGGGCAGGAGCGAGTGAGGGGAAACACACCCCAGGAGATAACTGCCCTGCTGCCGGGGGCCGGGGTGCAGGCTTGGGTCAGGCTGGCAGCAGCGCGGGGACAGACTGGAGGGACATTTTGGAAGGTGATCCAGCGGCTCTGAAGGAGCGACTGGCTGTGGTAAATGACAGTGAGGAGTCAGGGATTACTCCCAGGTTTCTGACCTGAGACACAGAGAGTGCCCGTTATTTAAAAGGAAAGGCCTAAGTGGAGAAAGTTTGGGCGACGTGGGGAGAATGACGATGGTCCGTTCTGTTTTGAACAGTTACACCTGAAGTAAACCCAAGTCCAAAGCCAGGTGGCCGGTTAGATGAAAGTGTGGGGCTCAGAGGGGAGGATCGGGAGCCATGACTGTATTGATGGCATCGAAAGCCGTAGGAGAGAGTGTAAATAAAGAAAAGAGGGCCAGAATTAAGCCCTTAACAGCAACCAGTGATCTCAGGTGTGATTCAAAAAGATTAGTCAATGAACCATCTATAAGGCGGATTCGGGGACGCTGGAGACGGTTGGAGGGCGAGGGATTGAGAATCCCTCGCATCGGGCCAGCCGGGCAGCAATGCAGGCCCAGCTCAGGCCGAGGAGAGCTGGTCCTTTCCTCACCTCTGCATACATTCCCTTCCACGGCGTTCTCATTTCACCTCCCAGTGTCAGCTGTTGCCTCTAGGTTTATATTTCAGTCTTAATATTTCTACTTGCTTGCTGAGTATCTCATTATGGGTATCCCACCAGTACCTCAAACAAAAAACTCGACCAAACCCAGCTCATTTGTTCCGTCTGCCGTAGTACGGCACCGGCAGGAACTGTGAGGTGGATCTTCAGTGAGTCTGTTCCCTCTTGTTCCTTTATTTTCCTTAACGAGTAAGTTGCCAGATCTTGTTGGTTACACATCAGTAATATTATTTAATCAGGCTAAGTTTCTATTTGTAAAATATATTCACTTTTAAAAGCATCCACTATAATCATAAAATGCTAATAAATAAAATTCTTTTAATCAGAGATTCAGTGTTATTTTTGCAAGAACTGTATTTTCTTTAAACCTTTCACCTAAAATTTATCTTTGGACTAAGATATAGGATGAAGAAAAGTTAAGGCAGTTTGCTGAAAGATTTAGACTGGCAAAGCCATTCAACCTTAGCAGAAGGAGCTACTTTTTTCTATTTTTATCATCACGCTTAGGTATGAATCACTGAAAACAGAGACAGAAATAGGGATGGATAGGAAAGGCTTGGGCCATCTAATTCCTCTCCTTGTTAGTGCACAGGAGTTTTTTTAATGTCAAATGCCAGTGAAGTATTGTGCAATAAAAGTCTTAGATTGCAACATTTCAATCATTTTTGTAAGGTGACTAATTGTCTTTCGAGTTGCTGTCAACTGGAGTCCTTTCCATGTATCCCTGTTCTATGAGAGGTGTTTCCCTTTTTACACAGAAATGGCCTGAGGTCTAAAAGGAATAAACTCCAACTATTTTTTTTGTAGTAGCGATGCGTCCACATGAAGTCAGCGTCCCTCCTTATGATCCTTTTTGTAACCAGTGACACACATTTGTGAGATCATTACCCAGAGCAAGCAGTGGTCCAGCTTGTTACCATAGGATGACTAAAAATGAGCAGGAACCTCTAGGGATCAGACATGCCCCTTGGTACCTTATGGTGCAGATGCACCATTCTAATGGGGTTTCCATTATCCCTATAGCTTTTGGGGGGGAGGAGTGGAGGGGAGATGGCGTTTGGGAGAATTATTGTTTTCAAGTTCTTTGACTTTTGTTCAATATCTCTCAGTTATCTATCTCACATTTATTTAATCACATAAAATACGGTGTGCTCTTTTGAAAGCTATGTTTTGTTGTTTTTTCTAATAATTGCCTTCCTATATTAAGTTTTACACCCCCCTCCCCCATTTAAAAAATATTCTTAGGTCTATAGGTATTATTCCTTCAAGTTCTATGATACCTGCATATCTCTGGGTTGAAACTCTTCTATAATGCCAGCAACATGCTCCATTCCTCTTCTTTGACATCCTTAATAAAGATGCTAAATTCCTTTGTGCCTTCCAGCCAGCCACACCCCTTCCCCCCAAACCAAATGCTCTCCATGAAACACTATCCTTTGTTTATAGTGTTTGACATAATTCTTAATACAGTTGAGTCTATTTTTATTCAGGCCACTTAGTTTGGGCAAGAAAACTTCACGTGAACGAATACAGAGGATTTTAACTGATTTCTGAAACTTCAATGTTGTGAATATAGTAATTTTAGCATTTTTCGAAAGTTCTTCCTCGGCAGTCCAGAGCATTAGTGATTAGCTGCTTGTGGAAAGCAACAACGTAGGAACTTTAGAACGGTTTGAGACCTTACGTTTCATAAGCTACTCATTTCCTTTACAGAGCCCTGACTTTCACTCTAAGAAGCTGTCACTTTATAGTAACACTCCCCGCCGCCCGCAGGCCGAGTCTGTAAAGCTAGAGACTAGGCAGAGGGCCCTGGTTGGCCCCGGCCTCCAAGAGCAGAAGGTTGTGTCTGACTCAGCGATTCTTACATGTTTAATCCTGGCAACTACTCGAGAGTGGCCCACAGCTGCTTTTCTTAGGAGAGTATGTAATTCAGATATGAAGAAGTAGCAGTTTTAAGGCTTATCAGAAATGTTAATGGATGTTCTTGGATTTAGTAAAGCGTGCCAAAGGAAATTAAGAGCTCCTTGGGTGTGCAGTGCGCGACCTGAGCGCGGCCCCTCCCCTTGACCGGGCCGGGCAGGCGTGCCACCGAGAAGGCTTCGTCCGGCCTCGTCCAGCGTCCCGGGGAACCCTGAAGCCACAGCGGTCACAACAGCTGCAATAAATAAAGCGTCTATTTAATACGTTTCCATGCCAAGTATTATTCAGCATTCTTTTGTCCTCGGTTTGATAGAAAACAGCATGGTGAACTTAGTACCTCTCCTTTACTGCAGTGAGCCCCACGCAACTGTGAAGGATTTAACAATTCAAACCTGCACAAGAGCAAAACCACCATTCCCTCTGTTTTAAAATTAAGACAATAGTACAGAGAACAAAAAAAAATGTAATAAAGGAAGTGCGTTGTCCCGGTGGAAGAGGTATTAGAATTAGTACTAGGCTTTTTTACGCTCCTCAGGGAGCATAGTGAGAGGCGTTCAGAATACGAGTCCCCGCAAACGTATGGGTTGGAGGGGGGTCTTCAAAAAACCACTGTTACATATGTGGCAATAGGAGGAATTTCACAGAATTTTTATGTAAAGTCTCATCATCCAGTATTATGATCTCAGGGATATTTTGTGATGTTTACTGAGTCTTCCGAGAGTTCATTTATTCAGGTCCTATTTTAAGGAGGAACTTAGAAGATTCAGATCTAAACTGTAATTCCGTAACATGCCCAGCCGATCCCATTAAATCCCACCGGGAACGGAGCAGTATAGTGATACGAACCATCCCCCTTCTTTGAGTCGTTACACCTCACTTGCAATGCATTCCTCCTGGATTAAAACAGCAATTCCTCTTTGTCTCCCTCCAGGCTGAGGTTCAGCTGTGCTACCTGGAAGCGCAAAGAGACGCTGTTGAGCAGATGTCCCTGAAGCTGTACAGCGAGCAGTACACCAGCAGCAGCAGGCGAAAGGAAGAGTTTGCTGATATGTCAAAAGTTCATGCAGTGGGAGGCAATGGGTAGGGAACTGTTCTTTTTGTTTTCTTCTCACTAACCTCTCCTTTTTCAATCACTTGCCACTGGTGGGCGCGAGGCAGGCATTCCCTCCCGAGCTAACAGCAAGAAGCCCCCTCGACTAGGCTCACTGGGCTTTTATGTCCTTTCTCATTTGTGCTGGAATTGACTGGATTTCACCAGCCTCTGTCACCTAACCCAGAACGTCCTAACTTTGTTGTGATTTATTTAAAAACAGCCTGTGTTTTTTACGAGTGTTTGTGTGACTACATTGTGCCTATAGTATTGGTAGTTTTTCTTTGTAAAGTTACTTTTCAGTGTATTTCCCCCCTCTTAAACTTAACCATTTATTTTAAAGTTTGTCTAAGGATCTTTTAAGCACCAGAACCTCACTAGAGACTTGGTAGAACACAATTTTCCTGAAAAATGGAGATATTTAATAATTGTTTAGAGACCGTGAGCTAGCTGGTTTGCTTCACATGAAGTCTACTGGAATAATAGACTAGCACTTGAATTGTCTAGAATAAGCGGAAGGACCCACCAACATCAGTGACCCATCAACAATTTCATTTGGCCTGGGACACATGGCTGTATTTATTAGTTATATTATACTAACTACCCATCTAGTGAATAATTGCCATGAATTCAGGTATTTCCAAATGACTTTAAAATTATGCAAACATTTTGTATGTGTGTGTGTATGTGTATGTATGTGTGCACACACACACACATACATACACATACACACACACATACAAAATGTTTGCATAATTTTATATATATATATACACACATTATCTTTTTTTGTCTTTCTGGCTTAATTCTAGTATTCAGTAGGTGAAAATTAGAGTAAAAGAGTAATAATGAAATTTAATTATTTCATAGTTTTAATGACATGATAAAAATTATACTCATAAAAATGGAAACAGTAACCTATTTTACTTTTATCTTTGAGCCAGACAATAAAGGGGAGAAACTGTTCTCCCAAGTCTGTTACATTTTAATAACATCTTATTACCCTATGAGGTGTAACTCTACCTAAAATATTCCCCAAAAAGGTAGGTGGAAAATAAGCCTTTTTATGTACTTGTTTGCATTTATCTTTTACGTCCTTATAGTTTTGACAGAACTTTACATCCTCATATAAATGTTTGGGATAAATTAAGTATGCTGATTACAAATTCTGTCTTGTGATATAATCCAGGGTGATATAATATAGGAAAAGAATCCGAGTCATAATTCTGTTTAGGAATTGAAAAAATAAATTTTTAAAAAAATATATATCTTTATTGATTTCAGAGAGAGGAAAGGAGACGGAGAGAGAGAGATAGAAACATCAATGATGAGAGAGTCATTGATCGAGCCCGCAACCCGGGCATGTGCCCTGACCGGGAATTGAACCCCAATCGCCTAGATCCTAGGTTGATGCTCAACCGCTGAGCCACGCCCGGCCGGGCAAAAAAATAAAATTTTAAATTTACTTATCTATATAATGTTTTTGCTCTGTCAGAATTTTGTACCCATAGACATGTTCTATATAGATTTGATTACTCATATAATTCAGTAAACATTTATTCACAAGAAGAGACGCATAGAAGCAAATAAAAAAAAGCTTAAAACTTGGAGCATGAACAATGAGCTGTTTTGAGGCCTTAATGTGCTTTAATTTCTCTAAAGCCTAAATAGTCTCTGGTGTACACGCAAGCACAAACTTTAGGTCACATTTTCATGTTTTCTGAAAGCCCTGGAGATTGAATGGGCACCACGTGCTTCTGACCTCAGATGCCAAGGACCCAACCTGAGTACTTACTCTGCGCTCCACAAATCATAAATCTGCCCTGGGAATTGCTTAGTTAACAACAAGCATTGTTCAGTGGAGTGGGAGTAGGTGAACTTGCCTGATATCTTTTGTTTATGCTCCTTGGGGTGCTGAAGGCTGGGCATTGTGCAGAAATTTAAGAGTGCGCTGAAGAAAAAGCAGCCATTTAATACTAAGGACAAAAATGATATACTCTTTTCTATTTTCTGTATACATACAGAAAAGCATTGTGTGAGAAATGCATGTGGGTGAGGTTATCTGGGTTGTCCTGCCCCCAGGACTCTTTGCTCCTACAGTCAAATCCTTAATTCTGAAACCTTAAGAACATAGCCTTGTAAAATTATCTGCTCCATGACACACAAACTTCACTAACTGTTTCTTTTGTTGCCTAGACTGATCCTTGTTTCCGATAAGCAGTTGTGGGAATAGTGTGGGCTTTCTAGGATCTTCATTCCATATGCAGATATCCAATCTGCTGAAGAGAAAATTAAGTTGGTGATACAATTCATAGGTTTTTATTTCCTCCCTATGTCTACATGCATGCTAAGAAGATTAGTTGAAAAATGTACAAAACTCAGATGCTGGGTAGAATAGTGATCTAAATTTCTAAGAATTTTACACAACCAAAATATCATTTAGAAATGAATTTACCTCTCTGGCTTGACAGGAGGGTGTGTATCGGCGATATAACACAGCTCATGTACAACTCTGAACTGTGTGTTTAGCGGTCATGAATAGGTGTGGTTGGAAGATTTACCCAAATGCATGTGAAGCTGTGTGAGCTTTAGTAACAGAGTGTGTTCACCTGTGGGGACATTTGGCACTGGCTCCAGCATTGCAAAGTGGGAAACCATGGCCTCCTGAGGAATATGCAATGTGTATCTCCCCACAAGATTCTCTGTGAGAACAGGTTGGTGCTTTTTAATTCCTGCCAATTTAAATGACAGCATCTATAGATTGTTTTGTTTCTTTCATTTAATAAATATTCATTAAAGATGCCAGGCTGGTATGGCTCAGTGGTTGAGCATCGACCTATGAATGAGGAGGTCATGGTTTGATTCCTGGTCAGGGCACATGCCCTGGTTGCAGCGTCTATCCCCCGTGGGAGACATGCAGGAGGCAGTTGACCAATGTCTCTCTCATCACTGATGTTTCTATCTCTCTCTCTCCCTCTTCCTCCCTCTCTCTGAAATCAATAAAAACATATTTAAAAAAAAAAAATCATTAAAGACTTATTATGTACATGGCCTCATGCTCTGGACAGAGTTTGTTAAGAACACCTACATTTTATATAGTTTGTAAAGTGTAACCCTCTTTTTTCCCCAACACCTCTTTCTACTACAAGGTTGTCTGAATTAATTTTTTAAATGAATTTCAAAGATGCTGTTGAATTCATTAGGTAGCATCCTACTTTCCGTCAAGACTTAGTGTAGATTAGAAACCACGTCTTTTGTTCAGCTTATAAATGATGGAACAGGGAGACAGAAAGTCTGGGTGACGGGCTTGTCCAGGATGACAGTGTAAGACGGAGCTAAAACCTTGACTCGGAACCCTGGGTGAGAATGCAGTGGACAGTCCATAAGTCATGCTTTGTCCTCTGACAGATTTTATTTGGACCCTTGATGAACCTCTTTTCCCTAAATTCCATGTTGTGCATACTCCATACTCTGTGAAATTTAAATTATGGTATCTTCCTACTGTGGACAAGTGCAAGAATCTTAAGAACAATTTCATTAAAGCCACAAGGAAGTTTGGTAAAAACATTGCAAAGTAGGCTTAAGTGAAAACAAAATTGACTTCATTCATTAATTTGACAAATAGTATTATATACCTCCTATATGAAGTACAGAAATTAAAAGACAAAAAATGAAATGGTCCCTGACCTTGAGAGGCCCACAATTTGGTAGGAGGAGCCAGACCTATAAACAACCTGGAATAAAAGATCACAAATGCTGAGATAAAAATCTGCTTGGAATTAGGGGTGGGGCTCATGAAAGGCAGAGCTCGGTTCTGGGAGTGGCGGGAGTGAGTTGGAGCTGGTCAGGAAAGACAGCACAGAGAGAGAATCTGGAGATGGTTTTTGAAAGAAGGCAAGGTCAGGAGCAAAGCTTTTCAGTTTCATCTGAACAAATGTTGATTGAACATCTACAAAGACTGACCACAGTCTCTGCCTTCATGAAATGTACAATCTGGCCAGAGAGTGCAGTGGGCATTAAGCCAGTATTTGCCTGTGCAGTGAGAGAGAAGGGGAAGCATAGGTGATGGGGAGCTCAGAGCAAATGGGATGGGCTCCATGAGACAGGGCTGTGTCTTTTATGTTTACCACACTCTACTCTGGCACAGTGCCTGGCAAGTGCTCGGTGCTCAGTGAATGAATGGATGCATGAGTGAATAACTAAGACTAATCTAGGGCTCAGAGAGAGGGAGCAGAGGTCTGTGCTTTTCCACATGACTGGAGAGCAGGGTAGAAAGTTGGAAGGTGCGTGAAAAATAAGGCTTGGGAAGAAGGGGAAGTCCAAATCCCGGAGTTAATCATTGAGTTCATGGTTCTTAACCAAGATACTGCATCAGGATCCTCTGTGGAGCTTTTAAGCTGAAAAATGCCTGTCCTCCCCACCCCAATGAAAATTCTGATTCAGTAGGTAGAAGTGGGCCAAGGTATGATTATGTTCTAATGCTTACTTTCAGCTGTGAACCAGTGCTCTAGTGGTTTTCAAAATATAGTTTCTGGACCAGCAATATCCACATCTCCTGGGAATTTGTTAGAAAACGCCAATTCTGTGCCCTACTCCAGATCTACTAAATTGGAATGTCTGGGGTCCAGCAATCTTTAACATGTCCTCTAGGTGATTTGGATGCAGTTTTAGAAACACTGCTTTAATTTTGGAGATTTTAGATTAGAAATGCATGGAGAAGGAATTAAGTCTTGGGGATATGAAGTACGGCATAGGGAATGTAGTCAATAATATTGTAGTAACTAATATGGTGTCAGATGAGCACTAGAGTTATCGAGGTGATCACTTAGTAAGTTACATAATGTCCAATCACTGGGTTATACACCTGAAACTAATATGTTGCATGTCAACTGTAGTTGAAAAATAAAAAAATTACTTAAAAACAGAAATTAATGGAGAATGTGGAGACTGAATTAGAAAACAAAACCTGAAAGAATCAATAAACATTGGATGAGGGGAATGATGCTGCATTTGCTTGGTCAAGGAGAAGAAAGAAAATAGGAGGCTTTGCCTTCAACTGACTTTGGTGTCATTCAAAGTTTAATATTTATTGAGCTGGCTATCATAGGCACTGGGGATGTAGAGACAATGGGAGACAAAGGGTGACAGATGTATGTAAATCAGAAAAGCCTTCCAGGAAAAGTCTCATGGAGAACGGCTAAGGCTCAGAAGTGACAATGAGTGTTTCTCACAGAGGAGGCAGTATGTACAAACAGCTGGAACCACTAAAGGATGTCTGGCATGACTAGATTGGCAGTTTTTAAACAATGTTCTGGAAGCAGTGTGGAGAACAGATTGGCAAGGACAAGACTAGACAGTGCTTAGTTAACAGGCTATTCTAGTCATCCAAGTGAGAAATGGAACCCGAGCTAAGATAGCAGCAATAGGAACTGAAAGAAGGAAATTGAACTTATAGGCCTTGGTCACCAGAGTGGTCACCAGTATTTAAGACTGTTTCAGGCTTAGGCTCTCTCATTCACTGAGGTGGGGAATGCAGGAGAGGAGCAGAAGGGGTGAAAGAAACTGAGTATAGTTCTTTTAATGGTCTGTGGAACATCCAAGTGGAAATGCCCAGGGAGCAGGTCTGAAGCTTAGGAATGTTTTAGGCTCCTCAACCAGCAACAAGGGCAGTGTGGTGACTATGGGTAGCAGAGGTTGAGAGAGGTAGGAGCTTACCTTTTGGTAGTCTGTTCTCCCCTCTCAGGTGGACATAAAGTTATCTTTAAGCATGCTCAAAGAAATAGAAAATCTGAACAGATCGACTACAAGTAAGGACACTGAATTAGTAATCAAGAACCTTCCAACAAATAAGTCCAGGACAAGATGGCTTCCACTGGTAAATTCTACCAAACATTCAGAAAAGAATTAATACCAATGCTTCTCAAACTCTTCTAAAAAATAGGAGAGGAGGGAACTCTTTCAAACTTATTCTATGAGGCAAGCATTACCCTGATACCAAAACCAGACATGGATGCTACAAGAAAAGAAAATGAACGTACATGCAAAATCCTCAACAGAATATTAACAAACCAAATTCCACAATATATTAAAAGGATCATACACCATGATCAAGTGGAATTTATTTCAGGGATATAAGGATGGTTCAATATTCACAAATCAGTCATTGTGATGCACAATATTAACAAAATGAAGGATAGAAATTATATGATCATATCAGTAGATGCAGAAAAAGCATTTGACAAACTTCGACATCATTTATGATAAAAGGTCTCAACAAAGTGATTATAGAGGGAACATCTCTCAGCATAATAAAGACCATATATAACAAGCCCACCGCTGACATCACACTCAATGGTGAACATCTAAAAGCTTTTTCTCCAAGATCAGAAACAAGACAAGATGCTTACTCTAACCACTTCTATTCAACACAGTATAGAAAGTCTTAGCCAAGCAATTGGCAAAGAAAAAGAAATAAAAAGCATCTAAATTGGGAAAGAAAAAAATAAAACTGTCACTAGTTTCAGATGACATGTTATTAAATATAGGAAACCCTAAAGACTTAATAAAAAAACTTTTAGAATAAGCAAACTCACTAAAGTTGCAGAATACAAAATCAATACACAAAAATCTGTTGTGTTTCTATACACTACCAGTGAACTACCGGAAAAAATAAAGAAAACAATCTCATTAATAACTGCATCATAAATAAAATACCTATGAATAAATTTAACCAAAAAGATGAAAGACCTGTATATTGAAAACTACAAGACATTAATGAAAGAAATGAAAGAAGTCACAAATAAATGGAAAGGTATTCCATACTCATGGATTGGAAGGATTAATATTGTTAAAATGGCCATACTATCCAAAGCAATCTATAGATTCAATGCAGTCCCTATCAAAATTGCTATGACATTTCTTTTTTCAAAGAAATAGGACAAGCAATCCTAAAATGTGTATAGAAACACAAAAACCTGAATAACCAAGTCAATCTCATGAAAAAAGAACAAATTTGGAGGCATTTAAAAATATGTTTTTATTGATTTCAGAGAGAGGAAGGAAGAAGAGAGAGAAACATCAGTAATGAGGTCGGCTGCCTCCTGCATGCTCCCTACTGGGGGTTGAACCCACAACCCAGGCATGTGCCCTGACTGGGAATCCAACCCTGATATCTTGGATCATAGGTTGATGCTCAACCACTGAGCCATGCCAGTCAGGCTCTCCCTGATTTTAAACGGTATTACAAAGCTATAGTAATTAAAACAGCATGGTATTGGCAGAGAAACAGAAACATGGATCAATGGAACAGAATAGAGAGCCCAGAAATAAACTCATGTATGTATGGTCAGTTAATTTATAACAAAGGAGCCATGAACATACAATGGGGAAAGGATAGTCTCGGCAATAAATGATGTTGGAAAATTGGACAGGCGCATGCAAAACAATAAAATTTGATGACTCTTACGCCATAAAAAGATTAACTCTAAATTGATTAAAGAATTGATAAGAAGATCTTAACCACAAAACTTCTAGAAAAAAACATAGGCAGTAAGCTCCTTGACATAATAGGTCTTGGTGATGATTTTTTGAATTTCACACCAAAAACAAAAGCAACAAAAGCAAAAATAAATAAGTGGGTCTACTTATCATACTAAAAAGCTTCTGCACAGCAAAGGAAACCATCAACAAAATGAAAAGACAACCTACTGAATGAAAGAAAATATTTGCAAATCATATATCTCATAAGGAGCTAATATCAAAAATACATTTAAAAATCCATACAACTCAATAGCAGAAAAACAAACAATTCCATTGAAAATAGGCAGAAGATCTGAATAGATATTTTTCCAAAGAAGGCATACAGATGGCCAACAGGTACATGAAAAGATGCTCAGTGTCACCAGTCATCAGGGAAGGGCAGATCAAAACCACAATGAGATACCACCTCACACCTGTTAGAATGGCTGTTATCAAAAGGACTAGAAATAACAAGTGTTGGTGAAGATGTGGAGAAAAGAAAACCCATGTCCGCTGTTGGTGGGGGTGTAAATTTGTACAACCACTATAGAAAACAGTATAGAGATTCCTCAAAAAATGTAAAAAAGAACTACCATTTGATCCAGCAATTCCACTTTTGGGTATTTATCTGGAGAAAACAAAAAAACATTAACTTGTTATTGTTGTTTTTTTGTTAATCCTCACCTGAGAATATTTTTCCCATTTATTTTATTTTATTTTACTTATTTATTTTATTTTTATTTTATTTTATTTTGGGAGAGTAGAAGAGAGATAGGAAGGAGGGAGAGAGATAGAGAAACATCGATGTGAGAGAGTCACAGTGATTGGTTGCCTCCCTCACACACCCTAACCGGGGCCTGGGATTGAACCTGCAACCCAAGTACATGCCCTTGACCTGGAATAGAACCTGCAACCCTCTGGTGTGAGGGCCGACACTCTTACCACTGAACCATGCCAGCCAGGGTCAAAAAACACTAACTTGAAATGGTATATGCATCCCCATGTTCATTGCAACATTATTTACAGTAGCTGGGATATGGAAACAACCTAAATTTCCATTTATAGATGAACAGATAAAGAAATTGTCATATATAAATAGAATGGAATATTATTCAGCCATAAAAAAGAATGAAATCTTGCCATTTGTGACAACACAAATGAACCTTGAGGACATTATGCTAAGTGAAATAAATCAGAGAAAGACAAATACTGTATGATCTCTCTTATATGTGGAATCTAAAACCAAAACAAAAAACCAAATTCATAAAAACAGAACAGATTGGTGGTTGCCAGAGGTGGGGGTTGAAGGGGTGTGTGGAGAAATGGGTAAACGTAAAAAGAAGAAAATGCAGTTGATGCCCTGGCTGGTTTGGCTCAGTGGTTAGAGTGTCAGCCCGTGGACTGAAGGGTCGTGGGTTCAGTTCCAACCAAGGGCAGGTACCTTGGTTGCAGGCTCGATCCCCAGCCCTGGTGGGGGCCTGTGCAGGAGGCAACCAATTGATGTGTCTCTCTTACATCGATGTTTCTCTCTCTCTCTCCTTTCTACTCTCTCTGAAAAGCAATGGAAAAAATATCCTCTGGTGAGGATTAAAAAAGGTAACAAAAGAAAAGAAAAGAAAATGCAAATGAGGTAAAACAGGCATAGAAAATTTGAATAAAAATATTTTTAAATGAAGAAGTAAAGAATACTTGTTTGTTTTAAAAAGTCTGGATAATCGGAACATTTTTATTTCAGTCAGAATCTTTCCTGCTGTATTATACAAGCCTTCCAAAATGAAATACTACATAATTGAGAATTTCAGGTCGTATCTTAAATGGCAGGAATTGAGGACCACAGTTGACTATTATTTGCTGTCTTAAAGCTGCAGGTAAAAGCTTCTGACCCTAGATATTAAAATATATTAAGTCTGTTCAGATTGCTTCCAACTACACAATAACATTTATCTTTAGGGAGAGTCATGCACTCACTGTAGTCTAATTTCATAAAGGAGGAGAGAGCATAATTAGGTTAAAAATTAAAGATTGGAACTGAAGTTGGCACTCTGCTACTTAGTAACTGTGTGATTGGGACACTTAAGCTCCCCAAGATGCAATGTCTCAGTCTATAAAATGGGAATTGCTATCCCAGTCTACTTCACATACTTTTTGCATCACAAAAATACAATAATTGATAAGAAATTGTGTAAAATACCTGGAATGTAGTAGATATGTGAAAAATTAGTTAGTGAAATATACATTGAGTAACAATTGTGTTTTGCAGGCAGTGCTATGAAATGCTAGAAATGAATAAGGTACATAAGACAATCTTCACAGTCCTCAGTCTAGAGAGGGAGAAAGGCTCAGATGCATCCTTAGGAAACATTGGACAAAATTCAAGATAGAGATATGGGCGTACGTAGGAAGCCCATCTAACCTAGCCTGGCCAGGAGCCAGGGAGCTTATGAGAGGAGAGCACATCTGGGTTGTCTTAAAAGATGCACAAATAGTAGCATTAGAGAAAGGTTGGTTATGGGGAGGGAGGGGGTTCAGCCACAAGACAGTAACTATGAAGGGTGTATGTGTGTGTATTGAGGGTTACTGTAAATAATAATTTGATGTTGTTGAAACAGAAGGTCATGGAGATGTTTCCTGACTCTGCTTGGGAATCCTAAAAGAGTTCTTAGGGACTTCTGCTCTTATGGTGAAGTTCTAGAAGGTACTTCAGTCTCATTAGCCGGATGCCAGGCTTCCTCTGGCACTGGGTGAATTTGGACAATGTCTACAGATGAAGATGTAGTCAAGGTGTATGCCCTCTATCTAAGAATTTAGGATTAATTCACCCCTCATCAGGCAAGGTTTCAGTATAAATTTTGCTCTGAAGTCCAAGTAGTATATATAGGTTATTCCCAAGCACAACAGGCTGAAGGAAATGAACTTCACATAGATAAAAGGTTACAAGTTGGACAAGAAAGATGAATCCATTGTTGTTTAGGGAAAAAAGTATCTCTGGACCACTGTGAAAACACACACACACAAATATATATAACACACCCCTAAAGAGAAATGATATGACAAATGAAGAAAAATAAATCACTATTTAAAATATTGCTTGATTAAAGATAAAAAATTTGATTCTCTAAATTAAGCATTAAGATACACTGACTAACCACCTGTAAAAGGAACCACCCTTGGTTTTGCTGCTGCAGGGTGATATTTTTGGCTTTCTGTTGAGCCACAGGTCAAAGACTTTGTGCAGTTGAATGAACATTCATGTTTACTCATCCTCTCTCCCTCTCTCCCTCTCTCTCTCTCCCTCTCTCTCTCTCTCTCTCTCTCTCACACACACACACACATACACACACACACACACACACATACCCCCCCACACACACACACACACAGTGACTATTTTGAATTTCTCTTCAGTGGACCATCACTACATAGAATATTTTCTTTTTGGTACACACCAGCCATAAAATGAAGCACTATTTCTTATAAGAGCCAACGTTGAGAACACTTACAAATAAATCACCGGACAACCCGAAGAAATCTTATTGCCATATGCATTTCTACTTTCTTCCCCAGACACTTGACCTATCTCAATCTAATTAATAGCTGATCAATGTTCAATTCAGGGGTTTTTGCCCCTTCTCTTATACTGTGGTGTGAATATTAAATAGTAGGATTACAATGCAGCATGCAGTTAAAAGGAGCAAAAAAAGCCTGGCTACCTCCTTGATAACTGCTATTCTGGGCACTATGCGATATTAAAATAGGTCTTTCTGGGTAAAAAAAAATTCACCCATAGAAATGTATTCATTTGGGGTCATGATATTTTACCCTTTTAGCGTGCAAATACATTAAACTAATTTTAGATCTAGACAGTTTTACACGTTAGTGATCTAATGCCATCCATGCCAGTAGCCAACAAAGGGCAAACCAAAGAGGCAGTGATATACTTTCTGGGGATGTATTACTTCAGAATTAACAGTAAAATCATATATATCTCCCATCTTAACAATGCTCAGTTTCTATACTGCTTTAGAGCATTGGTAGGGCCCCTTGAAGAGGGAGAGAGGTGCTATTAGGTAAAATGAGAGGGTACCTAAGACAAAGCTAACCTACCTCATTTTAATGTGCAGAGCTTAACTCTTTTCTTTAAAATGTATTTCTTTATTAATTCTCACATCTCATTTACAAAAGATTTGAGTCAAATTACAAAAATATTTATAATAAAATGGAATAAATTTTGACTGAAGTTAGGTTAAGAGTAAAATATGTGTACGAAAACAAATAAATGCATATTCTATGCACATCCTCAAGAACACTATCTTTGGCTCTAAGCTTCCCACACCCAAAGAAAGGAGCGGAGTCTCATAGATCAGAAAATTCATAGCGTCCTAAGATTAAGAATAGTACACATTGGAGGGAGGTCAGCTTCTTATGCTGTTGAGTCCCTAGAGGAATTTCTCCTTTCATTCTTTAAAGAGAAGACCGGCGTCTGTAATCCTACATCCCTACAAGACAAACCAAATTCCCAAGTCATTATTTTTATGTAGGCTGCAGAAGGGATGTTAAAACATAATTCAGCAAAAGCAGTTCTACAAGTAATAAAGCCTTATAGACCAAGCATAGCTCTCTGGGCGGGGTCAGCACCCATGGCTGGGATAGACAAAGTCATCTTGGGAGAGGTCTCTATACTAATTCTGTTCCCAGGTATTTGTTAGGGATTGGGCTGCAGAGAGTTATTTCCACATTATTTACCTCCTGTCCTAATCCTGAGGGTAAATATTCTCTATTGCCTATTAAATCGTTGAAAACCAGTGAGGTTTAGGGTGCAGTAGTCCTTTTACGAAAGGGTGAGCCTCCCAGCCCACACTGGTGTCCCAGTAGCAAATCTGGATCCAATCACCTCTAACACATAGATAATCACAGAGCAGGGTTTATGTTTTGTTTTTAAACATAGCTCTTGCTTTGTCTTCTGAAGTACAGTTTCTCCATTTGTGTTAGAGTTACTAACTATTTTAAATTCTGCAGAATGTTTTCCAGCTCTTTGGCTATAACTTAGTCCAGCATATCATCTGAAAATTCAGACAAAGGTTTCACTCCCTGACAGCCGAACAGAATCCTCTAAACACACTCAGGAATCAACATTGATATTTCTAACTTTATGGCTAATCTTGGAGGTTAGAATTTTTTGATTTATGGCTTTTATTTCAATAGCAAATGTTTATGAACAGATGGTCCATGGGTTCATTAGAAAGTGGGGCCAGTCATTAACACATTTGTAGGGTTGATTTTATTTTTTTGTAGACATTTTCACACGTACGTGGGTATATATGAGAATTGAGAAAATTACTGCTGGAGAGAACTCCATATTCCTTTTTATTTATTAATGGCAAAGGCAGCCTGTTTTTCTCATGAGGAAGTCGCTCATGAATTTTCATTCAAAATAGTAAATTAGTGTCCACACTTTAATATGTTTAGAGTGGAAAGGGATTTTACATGCAACTGTGCATATCCGATTCCACGTCTGGAAAGCTAAATTTCATTCTTTAATGATATGATGATTGAGCAAGGTGCCACTATTGTGTCTCCCTTCTGTGCTACATGCCACACGGAGTAGACGATGACAGGAAATTCTGATCTAGTATTAGTATTTTACTTTGGTAAAATTATTAAACTATATTTTTACAAGGTTTTGTTACCACTGCCTTTAGTCGATTTTGAAAACCAGAGGCAAACTTCCTTGAGTAAATACTGTGAACAGTGAATACTTAGTGAATATTTGAGGAAAGAATCAATATGCTAAAGAAGCTAAGAAAATTGGATCATTTAATAGAAGTCCCAATATAGACAAGCTGGTATTTCAGGAACCAGTCTTGTGTTTTTGGATGTGTTGGTATGAAATGAACCATTAAGCAAACAAAAGATGGATTCTATTTGCTCCAAAATATATATTATTCTGCCTTCGGTTAAAAAGCAACAACTGCCAGGACTTTTTAGTATTATCTTTTCTTTAACCAATAATTGCTCTATTTTGATGATTTCTTCATTTGGTTGTCTGTCTTAATGAAAATTCCTTAGTGGGCCAGCCAAAACCTCATATATTCACACACACCTCCCATTGATTTCACTTGGGTGAAACTTTATCTTTTAAGTAAAGTTTAAGTTGAAATGTCCAGTTAATGATGCTCACTTTAAATACCAAAGGCTGAATGCATTTATGTATCCAAACACTTAGCTAGTCACACATGACTCCCATCGGGGTTTAGGTGAAGGATTATTTCCTAAGCTATACCAGCTTCACGAATAATATATTGCTATCCACTATGCAGAAAAAGGATACTAAATAAGCTTGTTAGTATTTTATTTCTGTTGTGAAAGGACCTAGAATTTTTTTAACCTTAAAAGGGTAGAGGAGATGCTGGGAAATACTTTTGGCAATTACCATGGTAGTTGACCCAAGCTTTGAAATAAACACAAGAAGAATTGCACATTTATTTTTCCATAGCCTTGCACTTGTCTCTATCAGATTTTCAGACTATGGAATAAATATGTTATAATTTTATGTTTGTCTAACAAAAACTGAGTTAGAAGACTTTTTCTCCTCATAACATGATTAAGCTTTTAAACCTCCTAACATGGGAATGTTATACCTATAAGAGAATGTCCAACTCTTATATTGTGAACCCTCCAGGTTTATGGCAATTTAAAGGAAAAGTATCTAAAAGAATACCATTTTTTGTGATGTGCTTGCTTTATAATACTTTCATAGAGTAAATATGAGTTTGCTTTGTACAATTTCATAGAGAACATAACATATTCATAGAGTACTGAAAGGTATGGTTTGAGACCTTTTAACATGAAAGAGATTATATATTTGAGTGAATGAGTTGACATAAATCCAAGTACAATTACAAAGAAATTTTATGAAGAAAATCCCTCCAAAAGAGTAGTTCCCATTGTCATAGCCCTTATAAGATTCTGAGCTACTTGCCACAATTTCAGTCTCCTCTTTCTCCCTTCTTAAAAGAGAAACTAGAGTCACCAGGAATTCAAGAAAAGAGCCTGGTTTGGAATTCAGCTGATAGAATCGGCATATTCTTCAAAGGGATGGAGAACTGTTAACTAGTTTCATGCTACCCTTGATAAATTCACTCATCTGTGATCTTTTTTGCTGTTCTTTATACTACCTGTCACTTTCCCTGGAAGACATTGTCTTTGATAAAATCACTCGAAAAACACTTATTAGCACACCTTAGTAGGTAACATAAACATAAGAAATGACAAATTCTTATGTAAGAATTTTCCTGATAAAATTAGCACATAAAATTGTAGTCATTTCAGAAGGTTTCAAAAGAACAAAGAAATTCTAGTAATTAATTGCTGATTTGCTACAAAGTTATATATTTGATTTCACTAAATTTGGAAAACTGTCAGGTCTTTTCTAAGCTGTGAATGAACACATGGCCAAGAATCTGAAACCAGGCACAAATGCTTAAAAGAATGTTTCTGTCTTTAGGACTTGGACCTTATGAGAACTGGTTGTTTGGAAAATACCGGTGCTGATTCTACACTAGTGAAACAAGATTATGGCATCAAAGCATTTACTGTATCTAACAAACTCAAGCCTACATATTCTCAGCTAGCATGAAAATAGCCTCAACTGGAGAAGGAATGAGTACAGGACCTGTGTTAGGTTTACTCGCCATTTGCAGGTCTCCAGTGTAGACTATCTGAGAAAGAGCCTGAAGTGCATTTAATTAGAAGTGGCTTTTGTTCTGTAAGGAGAGTAATAGGAGGGGGGCAGCTAAGTGGATATAAAGGTACGAAAAAGAACCAGTGAAAAATTTCCTATTGTTCTAAACATTTTATCATCCTGTGTATATTTTTCATTTGTTTAAAATCTATTTCTAAATCTCCTTTAACTTTCACTAGAGAAAAGAGGAGGGTGTGAAAGGCATGGGAAGGCAACTCAGATTAATGGAGAACCTACTGCCTCTAACCATTCCAAGGGAGCGAATGCACCATTATCGGGCACGGAAGGCAGAGCCTCGCCTTCAGGAGTGGAGAAGTCGGTCAGTGGCGCACTCGCTGCTTTGGTATTGGCATTTGGGGACGAGATGCTATTATCTCTGTCACATACTGCTCCTCTGAAGTCCTCCTTGCCCTGCGAAAGGTTTCGGTATCAGTCATCATCACTCACCAGGTACCATGGTGAGCTCTAGGGATGGGAAAGCAAATTCATCCTGTGCCCTTGAACTGTTTAGTCATAATCAAAGTTGCTTTTTTATTATATACACATGGAAAATAAACTAGGCTTTTTTTCATTTTCTCTTACTGACTGATAATTTTTATGAGACACACGCTTCCCTCGTAAGGCAAGAAAAATACTTGTTTTAGGATGAGTGTTCAGGCTCGTAAACACAGTGCTTATTATAGTCTCCCCTAATAAATTGACATTCATTTTAAAACAAGTTCTTTAAGAAACAGATCTTGGGATGAATGCTGTTTTTTCAGATTTCCTATTCTCCCTTCTTTTGGACAAGCATACTGTTCAAAAAAGCATATAGGAGTTTACATGACCTTATGGTTCTAGGATGCAATAAGGTTCTCTGTCTTAATGTGGCCCGTGGGTGCAGGCTGGCTGGGTTCATTGAAGTGAGTCTTGCCCTGGATGTGGTGAGGTCGCCCCCCACAGAGGGCTGTGGCTGTGTTGTTATCTGTTGGCTTGGTCAGGAGGCATCTCCTGACCTAAACCTCATCTCATCCCTCACATGTCCTGCCAACTCTCTAAAGCCTGGCTTCAGAGCCACCCCTACCCTGCTCTCCTTGGGGGCCATGGTGCAGTGCCCCTGCCAAGTTCACCACCTGAACTTCCAGAAACTTCATGGGGGGGGGGGGCTGACAGAACAGGGTAGCAAAGGGAGTCCTGACCACAGTTTTTTCTGACTGCAACATCCCCTCCCAGGCTATTGTGAGCACACTGATTAAGGGGGTCTCTTCCTCGACTTCCTAGTGGACGATGGGGCTGACATCTTGCGCTGTTGGCTTTCCCTTCAACCTGTCTCATGTGCCTTTTCTGTAGGTCTTAGTCCAGGGGATGGAGGGACACCATCTGAGCCCAGGCTCCCCTTGCCTTTCTTTCTTTCTTATTCCCCAAGTCCACTGAGATGGAAAGGGTGAACTTTCCCCTTCCTTTCCCCTTTCCTTTTAATATTCCCCTGGGTCATACTCCCCCAATTTGGGGAGTGGCATTCCACCTTTCCCTCGTTTTTATGGTTAAAATATGGGAGGGTACAAAGACAGAGAAGTGGTGACCATAATTTAGGAGGTATTTCTAAATTATTGTACCTGTCATATGGACAGATGCTCGTTAGTCATTCTTTATTAGTCACTCACAAAGTTAAGGAGGAAACCTGATGGTTTATTTCTCTCTGTTACCATGGTTTTTGTTTGTTTGCAGTATTTTGAAATGTGTATTTGCAGATTTCACATGTGTGTTGCAAGTCCGTGCTATTCAAAGTGAAGCCTGCGACCAGCAGCGTTGCCAGTTGCCAACATTTATTAGAAATGCAGAGTCTCCGGCCCCACCCTAGAACTACTGAATCAGTACCTGCATTTCAACAAGATCTTCAGCTAAGCCATATACACATTGAAATGTGAGAAGCACTGCTGCAGGCCACCATAGCCTTACTGAAGATTTTGGCTACATCAGCTGTACCCATCATCAGCACTCAGTAAACATTTATTAATCAGTTCTATGTGTTAGCTAATGATGATTCTTGCCCTTGGGTACTTATGATCCTAATCAAAGATCTTTATAATTATGGTAAAGTAATTAAAATAAAATAAGCAGTTCTAAGTCTAGTCCTCCATCACCAGACACACCTTAATTTTTTTTGACAGATCTATTAAGTTGTGAGTTATGAAAAATGGATGTTCATTTTCTTGGAAAGCTGTCATTTAATGTATAGAGTCAGGAACAAGGTAGTAATAAGATAGTTACTTGAGGAATGCAGATTCAAACCTGAGAGTGCTGTTTCACTAGTATGGATAGGTTTTAATTAATTAATTAATTGATTAATTAATATTTTTCAATTACAGCTGACATACAATAGTATATTAGTTTCAGATGTACAACCCAGTGATTAGACATTATATTACTTACTAAGTGATCATCTTGATAAATCACATACTCATTTGGCACCATACATAGTTATTACAATATTATTGATTACATTCCCTATGCTGTACTTTACATCCCTGTGACTATTTTGTAACTACCAATTTGTACTTCTCAATCCCTTCACCTTTTTCACCCATCCCCTAAACCCCCTCCCGTTTGGCAACCATCAGAATGTTCTCTGTATCTATGAGTCTGTTTCTGTTCTGCTTATTAGTTTATTTTGTTTTTTAGATTCAGTTGTTGATAGGTATGTATTTATTGTTATTTTATTATTCATATTTTTTTATCTTTTTTTTCTTTTTCTTTTTAAATAAGACCCTTTAACTTTTCATGTAATAGTGGTTTGGTGGTGATGAACTCCTTTAGCTTTTTCTTATCTGGGAAGCTCTTTATATGTCCTTCCGTTCTAAATGATGGCTTTTCTGGGTACAGTAATTTTGGTTGTACGTTCTTGCTTTTCATTACTTCGAATATTTCTTGCCAATCCCTCTGGTCTGCAAAATTTCTGTTGAGAGATCAGCTGACAGTCTTATGGGTGCTCCTTTGTAGGTAACTAATTGCTTTTCTCCTGCTATCTTTAAGATTCTTTCTTTGTCTTTAACCTTTGGCCTTTTAATTATGATATGTCTTGGTGTGGGCCCCTTTGGGTTTATCTTGTTTGGATTCTGTGCTTACTGGACTTGTGTGTCTATTTCCTTCACTAGGCTAAGGACGTTTTCTGTCATTTTTTCACATAGATTTTCAATTCCTTTCTCTCTCTCTTCTCCTTCTGGTACCCCCATAATGTGAATGTTGGTATGCATGAAATTATCCCAGAGGCTCCTTACACTATCTTCATTTTTTAAAAATTCTTTTTTCCTTTTCTGTTCTGATTGGATGTTTTCTGCTTCCTTATCTTCCAAATCTCTGATCTGATCCTCTGCTTCATCTACTCCAGTGTTGATTCCCTATAATACATTCTTCATTTCAGTTAATGTATTCTTCACTTCTGACAGGTTCTTTTTTATGTTTTCTATCTCTGGTTTTATATTTCCTATCTCTTTGTTGAAGTTCTCACAAAGTTCATCTACTCTTCCCCTAAGTTCACTGAGCATCTTTATAACCAGTATTTTGAACTCTGTGTCTGTTAGATTGCTTGTCTCTATTTTCTTTAGTTCTTTTTCTGGAGTTTTGTTCTGTTTTTTCATCTGGGACCTGTTTCTTTGTCTACTCATTTTGGCAGCCTCCCTGTATTTGTTTCTATGTATTAGGTAGAGCTACTACATCTCCCAGACTTGGTAGAGAGACCTTATGTAATACGTGTCCTGTCGGGTCCAGTGGCACAGCCTGGGCACTCCAGGTGCACCTCCTATGTGGGCTGTGTATACCCTCCTTTTGTAGTTGAGTCTTGATTGCTGTTGGTGCTTCAATGGGAGGGATTTACCCCCAGGCCAATCAGCCGCAAGGACTGGCTGCAACCACTGGTAGAAGATCAGCTATGCAGAGGTCAATTGTGCAGAGGAGGGCTTACTTCAGCAGGGCTCTGGTGCCTGCTGTGTCTGCCCATTGTGTGTGTCATTTGTTGAGGTGGTGGGATGGTGCTTCGATGGGGCCTGAAGCTGTCCACCAGGTACACTGGCTCTGGGGCCTGGAAGACCAAGGTCAGCCACCACCTGTGTTCTGCCCAGGGCCACCTGTCATAAGCTACAAAGTGATTTGTCGATGGTTGCTATTTGTGCTGGGCTTGGAGGTGCCCAGGAGAGGCCAAGCTGCCAACCAGTGCTGGCTGCCACTAGTGCTGAGAGAGGTACAGGGCATGTACAGGCCAGATGCTACCTGTCTGAAAGATTTTAGGAAAGTCTAAGAAATGAGCCAAGACAGGCCATTAATATGGAAAAGCCACTGGGAACAGATTGGGTTGGCCCACAAGGTAGTTTGGGTGCAGCCTCAGGGAATCGGCAAGTCAGGACAAATGTGATAGCCAGGTTGATGGAGACTCAGATACTGGGCTACTTGCTGGCTTTGTGCAGGGAGGGCTCAGAAAGGAACAATGGCCTCTGCCAGCACTTCTGTCTGGGAGAAGGCTACCCTTCCAGCTCTTATCCTGATGCATAACAGTTCAGTCTCTCCCCGTATGTCCCTGGTGCCTTTTGAGCTGCTGCCTCAGAGCTGGAATTCAGAGCAAGTGAGTCTGAGTAAATCCATGCACAAGCCCTTTAAGGGGAACTGCCTTGGACGCCAGCAGCCTCCATGTCACTCAGCCACAATTACTGCTGGTTTTTACAGCCAGAAATTATGGGGACTTCTCTTCTCAGCACTGTAACCCTGGGTTGGGTGGCCTGGTGTGGGGCTGGTACCTCTTAGTTCTCAGGGAGGACCTCCACAGCCAAGATATCCTTCCTGATTTTTATCCACCACATATGGGTGTGGGACAAGTCTGTTCTCTGTCTCTGCTCCTCCTACCAGCCTCCATGTACTTCTTCTTTATATCCTTAGTTGTAGGACTTCTGTTCAGTCAGATTTCAGGTGGTTCTGAATGATGGTTGTTCTGTAGTTTAGTTGTAATTTTGATGTGGTTGTGGGAGGACCCAAGGACTGCATTACACAGCCATCTTCACCAGAAACCCAGATAGTATTTTGTTCAGTTATAGTTTGACAAGACTCTAGGATTTCTTTTAGGGGGATGATTTTTGGGGGGAAGGACAAAGTCATAGTTTTTCATCTGCACTTTCATTTTCTGATCACAGTGTTTTAGAAGAATCTGGGCTTTACTTATTCACCGGGCTTTCAATAGAGAATCACATTAATCCTTTTAAGCTCCTTATTCTAATGATTTATTTTGTTGAAAACCATAGTGATCCTCCTTTGAATTTTAATGATTGCTGCCTATTCAAAGATTCATTGTTTTGACTTCCTGTCCTTACCTTTGTTTCCTACATGTCTGTGGGGAACACCTGTCTAATACTGGATCTGCCCCTGGTTCTCACTGGCTTACCAGAGTCACTCAAGCCTATCTCTGAGTGTTAGGCTGAAATGCTGGCTACTCATCCATGACAATAAATGTAGAATATATGTTTGCAGAGATAGGCAGATAGACAGCAGAAGGACAGATAAGTGATTGAGCCATTTCCGAGTGAAAATCATACTTTGTGTATCATAGTGAATTATGATTATTGTAGAGAAATTAGTTACATTGGTATTCTTAATCGTAAGTCTATTGGGATGTAGTATCTATGGAAAATCTAATAGATGAGAAAGGGGTTTGAATTTTGAGGGTACTGTTCTTACCCAAAATTCTGGCCTATGTAACCTTCATATGGCACTGACCCACCGTTTCTGAGCCTGTTAAATATGACGGTGCTCTTTTTCAGGGATGTGGTAGTAGTCATTTTGTTCAAGTGCTGCAAACCTTCAGAAAGAGTTAGCAAATGGAAATCGCCATGATAATGTTTCAGGTATGAACATAGAAATTACATGTTATGATTTCAAAATCTAAGAAGTGGCTGTGTCACAAGCTTGAGTTCCTCTTTTGCCCACTGTGTAACCACACAGAGAATTTTTTCCTGCTCTTTTTTTATAGGTATCACCCAGGAACATCATGGGTTTTCAAGAATATATTATTCTAATATGAGATTTTTAACAACTACACTGTATTTATGCATAATACATTTTGTGTCTTATCTTTAGGCTTCTGGACTTTGATTCAGAATATCAGGAGCTCTGGGATTGGCTGATTGACATGGAGTCCCTCGTGATGGACAGCCACGACCTGATGATGTCAGAGGAGCAGCAGCAGCATCTTTACAAGGTTAGAGCTCCCCTTCTTGCTTTTACCTTGCTGTGGAAGATCTGATTAGCCTGACAAGTCTCTCTCTCTCAGGATATCTTTGCGTTCATTGTATGTATCATGGTGTCTATTAGAATTCTCTTCCCTGTCCCCAAACTCATTTCCATCCCTTGTGTGCTGACAGGCTGCACCGACATCATAATTGCAAGAAAGTTCCCTTTATCACATTCTATTTGGTGTAATTCTATAGAAGGACAAAGATTTATCTTCAAGATGAATAGCAATAAAGGAAACTGCATTAATAAATAGACTGAAACAAAATGAAGGGTAAATGGACTTGGTGGCGTGTAACAAAATGTGTTTTGATTGGAGCGCTCAGGTAGATTCTACCCACCCCTCAGATCTTCCCAGAGAAAAAAGAAATGTGCCTTTAGTTTGGCTTGCTGCTCTCAGGGTATAGGGCTTGTCCAATTTAATGTTTATTAGTGATACTTAGAGCAGACGTTGTCATATTAAGTCAATACATTTACGTGTGATTTAAGAAACCTGGCTTGGAACTCACATATTGATTGCAAGCAATCCATCTAATAACTATCTGTATTGTTTCCCATGTCTGCTAATTCACCCTTAGCCTAGTGTGTTTTACCAATTCCTCTTAAACAGTCTTAGAAGTTCTCACAAAACATCCCTGTGATTCTGACTGGAAAAATGGTTGCGAGATTCACAGTGTCTGAAAAAGCTGTTGGGGAGGGTAGAGGGACTTTCCACGGAAATATCAGACTGTAGTAAATCTTCCTCATTTAGGCAATTTTTATTGGAGTAATTCTGACAGTTGTCATCCTTGAATTGCTTTGAGCATATGGCATATTTCAAAGAGCAGATTGTGAATCATAAAAAATAAAATTAATAACTAACCACAGAATCAGCAACAGTATAATGACAAGAAACAACTACCCTCTAGCTTTTTAAAATTTCTTACAGAATAAGAAGTACTTTCAAGGTCAAATAAAAGTTCTCCTCTTCCTTCTTCATTCTTTATCATTTAAGTTACCTTTACTTAATATATTATTTTAACTTTACCCTCCTCTAAAGGGAAATACTTACTTGTACTTTTTCAGGACCTGGTCGAGTTTAATTAATGTCCCCTGGGAATCATCTCGGTTAAGAGAAGATATAAGCTCCCCAGACACTCAGCAAATGGTGCTGTTTTGCTCCCTAAAGGATTCTGTCCAACGTTAACCCAGTTTGTTGACGATTAGCTGCTTCCTGTATGGATAGCTGTCCACATTAACAACAAAACTACCCAATACATCTTCTGGCATGACATATTGTTGGAGTAGCGGTCTCAGCCTAATGCAGCCAGAGCTAGGTGATTTTACATTTTATGTTAGGATCAAGAATTACATATGAAAAATGCCTATACATCTATATTAATTTGTGATGCAAAAATATTTGTTTTACTCCTAAGCTTTAAGATTAAAAATCGAGCCAAACAGGAAAAAAATACAATAGTTACCTAATTGTAAACCATTATCTCAGATTTTATTACACTCATGCTGCCAAATAACATTTTTTTTCTTCCTGATGCATTTTGTGTTTTGCACATAAACCACTATTTTTTCAGAAACAGTGCTATTCTTTGTCAAAATCACATCCATATAATTTACATCACAATTAATAGGAAATCACTGAACAAAAAGTGCAGTCTTCTCTTTCTTGTGGTTTCCTTACAAGTGCCTGGCCTGAGAATTCTCATTCTGGCATATGGCAGGCCATTGTTCCACCCACTCTGGACTTCTGGGTTGCGGTGTTTTTCCAAACGTTTTCCTACCGGGGTTCTTTATTTGTGACTCATGTCTTACCATCATTTTTTTTTGTTTTTAAGTGTTCAACGTATCTCAGTTTATTAGACTAGCACTAACGTTGCATGTGGCTTATAGGCACTATTAAAGATTGAGTTAGAAACCAAGGGCAAATGCTACAGATCTGTAGAGTTTCTCTTTGTATATTATTCCAGAGGTTTGGAAACTTCCAAAGCAATCCTGAGGATATTGACTTAAGGAGTAATTTAGAACTTGGGGTGGCTTCCGAATTAGGAAAACTGATGGAGGATTAATTTCAGGTCTTTGCCAAAAATTCCCATTTCAGTGTCCCATTCCTCTGTTCTAATCTGCTTTTTCAGGAATTAACTGAACTGATGCCTTGGGGGAGGGAGGTTTGAATTATAGAGACCCCTGAAAGCGTAAAGCTTTTCAGTTGGTCCCCAGGCCTTCCTAGGCTTTCACTACCATTTGAGACTACCTTAGTCATTTTTAATCTTTACATTTGCTGGCCCTGAAAGATGCCAATGCTTTATTAGCATTTCTCATCAAGGGCATCATTGACATTTGGGACAAAACAATTTTTTGTTAGTGTGTGGGACTATCCCTTTTAGTTCTGGACAATTGCTGTTTATTTTTCCCATCATTTGGCAGCTCAACAGGACACCCAACCCATTTCACAGCGTTTCCAATCCATCTCACCCTGTCTACATCACCATTTTTTACAGCACTGGAACAGCACCAAGAATAATGCCTTGCACTTGTATTCTCTATGCTGTTAAATAAAGCGCCTTATACAGTCATTGAACTAACAGTGTTGAGTTAAACAATTGAGGATGGGAAGAAGTTCATGATCCCTGGTATTACTGTAAAGAATGAGGTGAAACTTTTAAGCTCAGGGTTGGTAGAATCTCAGGAACTACAGACCAGAAAACCATTGTTCCTTTTATCAGAGAATTGGGGCCTTTTGCTTTCCTCTCTCTAAGGGGCTCTCTGTATTTCATCACTCAACTCCTTACCTGGTAAAGGTGGTCATGCCCAGACCCGGTTTATGCATCGCACAGTCGAAGGCTGATCCCCACATTTGGAAATGTTGGGTTAGAGAAAGTGTAGTAAGATGGTGCTGTGAAAGTGCAGATTTTTTGGCACCGCCTTCCTGACTTTAGATACTAATTTCTTGCCTTTACCTATTTCTTTTATATTCTGGTCTCTGCTAGAAAACCATCTGACCTTAACTCCTAGGCATGGAAATGCAGGTAAATACCCTGACTATTCGTTCAGCAGGCCCCCCATGTGGGGCACCCCAACCAGCAAACTGTCCAAGGAACTTACACAGGAGAAGAATTAGATTTAACCAGCAAAGATCACATTCATACAGCTTGACATACTTTAGAACCTTAAGATTGAAATGGGCTGTAAAGTGGATTTTCTGTTTAAACCATTTTTTGTTATTTTCAGATTGTTAAATATTTAAGACTGTTTTCTTTTCTAACTAATTTTAAACTGCAGGGTCCTGAGAGCAACCTGATTCTTATTAAAAACTAACCACACCCTTGAATATACTTTCTTCTTTAGAGACAGTGAGCCATACTGCTAGTATCTTTCCTCCCCTCTTGTCTGTCTCGCCCAACCTCCGAATCAGGACCTTTTGTACCAATTTTTAAATAAGCATTGGCAACATCGTCAGGGAAACAGAAACTTAGTTTTTTTCTCATTTTTTTCTTCCTCAATCTGAAAATCACCTCCAAGGAGAATTTGCTCCCACTCCCTCACTTACTTTCTCTTCATTCCTCCTACCTTTTTAAGTAGGACAATTTAATTTGTCAAAAGTAACCACTGTGATTTTGAAAGTTCAGCTCCTATTTGTACTAGAGTTACGAAGCCAGAATTCGTAATCACAGGGAGCTGTCACTCTGCTGGTCTTTATGTGCATTAACTATTAATGGAGAAATATTTAAAACCCACTTGCAAAGGAAAAGCTCCATTTTTTCATTTCTACAGATCAAAGGTGGCATTATTCTTGGGCTCGGGGAAGCTCAAGACAGCTCCTCCCCTGTCCTATAAATGCTATAGACGGAGTGACCTGGAAGCATTTCTTCGCACTGCCCTCCGCAGCCAACGGGCTGACTCCAGAATGCGGGGAAGGCGTGCCGGTCAGGGCTCCTCACCTGCACAAAGCTCTGCCTGTTCCCTGTCACCAACAGCGCAGGTGACAGTGCCCCTGTGATCCTGGGTGGGAGTGGGATTCCAGAGTCTAAGGGTTAATTTCAAGGGCCAAGTTTAGAAGTTGCAGTCTGGTGATTTTGGTTATAATTGAACAAAAGCTGTTTTCAGATAGTATGAAGCTTACTAAAAATACCATATTTATAGATTTGCTTCTTGAGCAAATGGCTTAGCTGTTCCTCTTCAATCAAATATTGGATTACATGACTTCTAAAGGGTTAAAAATAACCCTTCCAGTTTAAAATAATATGAAATTAGTAGGCACTTTAACTAAGACCCATATACTTTTAAGGAAGGTACACTGAAGATTTTATATTTAATTGTGAGAATTAGTTATTCATATAGTTCTGCCTTTACAGGGAAAAAAAAAATTCTCCATCTTTCTCCATTGGTATCAGCGTTATACAAATAAGTCCTATGTGCCTCAGGAAAAGAACCACTAATTTCACGTAATACAATGTTCTGCATTTATTCTGCTGTGGATTTGAGAATCTGTTGTTTATGAGAATTCACAGGAAAATAATAAAAATATTTTAAAGTATAAATATAAATTAAAACTGGGGAAAATATACAAAGTTTAGAGTCTGTTTCTATGAAAAGAGTTAATATGTGTGTACACCGTAAGGTTCTACATAGTTGCTAAGGATGACCTCAACATTTTATTCGGGGTTTGCTGGCAGTGAAAACAGAGAGAGAAATGTACTCGATCGCAACATCTTCACTTTCCACAAGGAAAAAGCCACACTTCCTTTGAAGAAATTAAGTTTATTTTGATATTTTGATACAAAAGCATTCTCTTTTAGGATTTTTTATGTAAGGGGTTAGAGTGGTATGGTAGAGAAATGTCTAAGCACAGTGTTTCTTATGAATAAATTTCTCAACAATCGAATTAATCGTTTTTCTCTGGCTCTCTTGCCAGGTAATGTTTAGAGACTTGGAGCACAGCTCCCGCCCAAAGGTGCTCCTTTTGATGAGCATTTGGCCAGGTGGGGTTAACAAAAGAAGATGCCAATATTACATATTGGGAAAGAAGATATTAGGAAAGTGAGAGTGAGAAGACAGGAAAGCAATTGAAATTAGCTAATACAAAGTTAACCAAACAGAAAAGGGTAAAGGAACAAATTAAATTACAGGTAGATGGATGAATAGATAAGAAAACACTAAAACACAAACACAGGCAAATAAAAACAAAGTAAACAATGAAATAAAAGTTGTTTCAGGAAAACACACACAAGAGAGAGGAGAAAGTGGTGCTTTGTACATGTATTTGAAGACAAGCATTACGCCTTTCAAAAGGAACATGCGCACGAAATAGGGTTGGAAATTCTGGGGAAAAAGGAATATAGCGTAAGAGAAGAAAATGTGATCTGGTTGACTTATTATTTTATAACTGCTGATGCCAAAGTAACCTTGTCATAGCTATGAACCAATTGTAGAAAACAGATTGATCATGCTAGCCCCATATTTTATAAATTCCCAAATTTCAACCCTCTATGATAATTCTCTTTTATTTTTTCTGGACCAGCTTGATCTAAATAATCTCAGATGTGGCTTGATACCTTTCTGACTGAGCTTAAGTTCCTAAAAATGTACAAAGTCCAGAACATAGTAGCTAGACTTAAAATAGAAGAAAATCCATTAACTTAAAAAAAATAATTTCACATGTTGGTATATAGAATAGAAGAAATACACATAAAAAAATTAAATTCTGTTAATTAGGCCTTATGTTGGAATTTCAGTACCCGAATTCCTACCTTGATTGTTCAAAATGAAGCAGATTACTAGTTATTAAAGCAGTCAAGGTAAAACCATACCAGGTATATCAGGCAAGAGACCCTAATGGTGATTTTTACCTCTTTCCCAGTAGATTAATTGTAGAGCCTAATTGTATGTTAGATTAAAACTCCATTAAGATAAGAAAAATATGCTTAAAATCATTATAATATTTTAAATAGCATTATCTAGTCATTTTTAAAGTGATCAGAATGGAAAAACCTAGGCTGTCTCCACTGCTATCTAGAAATGAAATTGTTGTTCTGTGTTTATTAAAGTTCAAAAAGTCCTTAGATTACTTGTCATATTAATTTGAGCTAGGATGAATTAGTGTTTGCTATGAATATTTGAATAGATATATATTTTTTTCCTTTTTTGAGAGACAGAAAAACTCATCCTAAACATGTTTAGAAGAGAAAGTAGATGTATATGGTTTCTGAACAATATATGAAACATTGCGTATGCTGGAGCTTATAATTCCTATTCGAATCACTTTTTTTAAAAAAGGGAAAAAAAGATGTTCAGAGACTAGTGCGCCAGGCAGGAGCTGGCTCGGGCAGAGGGGCGGGGAGGGGAAGGCGGCCCTCGGAAGGTGCGCGCCCCGGGCGGCCTCGGCGCGATGCCTGCCGCTCCCTCGGCCTGCCTCTCCCTGGCCGGCCTGCTCTGGCCTGGAGTGGATCAAACAGGCCGTGGGGAAAGTTCCCCTCATTTGCATCACTTCTAGACAGCCCTGTCGTACTCTTTGCTGACAGGAAATCACTGTCTTTGTCACCTTTTCTCAGGGCCCTCCTTTTGGCAGAGATGGGCCATGTGACCGCGCTTAATCACAACAACAGGGCTGGCTCGGGACTCAATGACATGTTTTCCTCAGCACTTCAATAAATGGGGTAGCGGAGTCAGTAGGAAATGACTACATTAATTTTAGAGTGAAAAGATAATTAACACTTGAAGGACTAATGCTGCAACCTATGGAATTATTATTCAAATTGAAGTTAATTTATCAAAAACTTGTGAAAACTATCTCCCCTAATGCAACTGTTGGAGAAAATAAATCTTGAATCTTAAGAGTTGGGATTAGGAAAAAGGCAGGGAGAGAGGGGCTTTGGATGAGAGGGGGAGAGGAAAGGGGGGAAGAGAGAGGGAAATCATAGCAAGCAGTAACTGTGTTTGAAAAAGCAACTTAAATAGGCTAAAACTTCAACGTTTGGGAAGCTGGAGCATGTAAAACGCTTACTTAGATGATATGAATAGGACACTGGGAAACAAAAGCTGCAGTGTGCTCCTAGAAAACTGTGCTTAAAGGAGTCTCCTTGGCAACAGAAATGCAGTTCCAAAAGTAGGCAGAACTTTCCTCAGAAAACATACTATTAATAACAACCTTCCGGAACAACTTGGAACAATTTGGCGACTTGGCAATAATGATGCCAAGTGTTCTGCAAATTAATCTAACACATAATAGTTACTTTTCCCTTGCCTGTAATTCTGCCGGACCCTACCTAGAGCTCACTGCTTTTCAGTGGTACGAATGTGAAAATATTTCTAAATGTTGTCATGGAAAAAGAAAACCCAAAGAAATGCTAGTGGCCAACAGTGAACCAATGCTCGCGTTCAGCCCTTTGGAATCTACAGGAGAACTTACTTTAATGAGTTTATTCCAATGAAAGCTACTGCATTTAATATCCCATTCCAACAAAAATGCTTCCCCGACCAAACTTGGTAAAGAGTTAATAGCCTGAGACTTACTGAGATGTGAAGCACATCTTGAGGCCATTGGTTATATAAATGTAACGCTTCACTAAATACGTGCTGGGTGTTATTTTTAAAAGCATCATCATTTCTTGTCAGCCCAGAGAATAAACTAATCTTGGATCTATTTGACCAATGGGAATCATTTGAATTCTCCTGAAGGCTATATATTCACCAGCCAAGGAAGAGTGTTCCCCAACTCTGACCTTTCTTGAATCCTTGGATCTAAAGGTTAAATGTAATCAATATCTCATTGCGCTGCTTGGTTTCAGGGTAATAAGGAATAACCATCATGTTAAAATCCAAATGATTACAGATAGCACTTAAATGAGTTGACCTGTTTGGGAGCTTTTATTAATTGCAATCAGGATAATCATTAGAGTTTGCTAATAAAATTTTGGATTAAATTGCAAAAATTTCAGCCTTTAACTTTTGAAAAATGACTTTTACTTAGTTAGATGTGAATATGCAGTGTTTCCTCCTGTGTTGAGCTAAGAGATTTGGCTTTAACCCCACATATTTGTACATTTCTTTTTGGTTTTATAAAAGAAATTAGAGGAACATTTACATTCCTCATAAGAAAGGTTGTTTGGTTCACTGCCACCTTTGGCTTCTGAACTGCTCAATACTATGTATGTGTTTCAGGTCAGTGAGTTAATGGAAACGTCCCTCACCTGCTTTTTAGCATTTCCTATTTTTAAATTACTTATCTTTAGTGGTTATATTCATACTTGGGCTAATCTGGTTTGAAGCTAGAAAAAAAATTTTATGATGTGTGATTAAACTTTACAGACAACCGTGGTATAAACTGGAGTTTGTTTGTGTGTGTTTTTGAAGTAGCAAAGTTTAAAGATGAAAACCAAGGATTCTCACTGACAAGGAGGTCTTCATATAAAAAGGATAAGTGTTAGGTTTAATCTTCCATGCAATCACATCAGGAAGCCACTGGTTATTATAACAATAACCACAGGGAAGTATATAAGATATATATGCAACTGAATCCAAATATTTTGTCTTTATTAGTCATTCTAGTTTTTATAATTTATTAGAATTTCCTGCACACATTTCTAAAGCAGAAAGGTAGGGCAAAAGGGTGCCTAGATAATGTTTTAGTTATTTCAAAAGAAGTCCTAGCACCTGTTCAAAATAGGCTCGTGAGCCCTGGGGTGGGGCTGTGGGTGGAGCACAACCCTAGTGCTTTCACAGATAAACTCATTAACCTCCTTCCTTCTTGTCCTTTGGTCACTACCATGTCTAACTTTAGAGGGAGTTGAATTTGTTGTTGTCCAAGGGACATCATATTTGGAGTATTAAGAATTCCCCAACTCAATTATCTTTATTGTTAAATGTCCATACTGCCTTAAACCCCATTCTTAGGATTTCTTTGGGGTAAAAAAGAATACACTCTATCAGATGCAGATATTTGGTAGGGGGTAGGAGAATAATATTGAAGTAAATGCCAATTTTAACATCTAATTTAAATGGAAGGGCACTGGGAAGGGAAGATGGAGTGATAGAGGGAAGAAATCCAGATAAGGAACCAAGAGCAGTTGTTATCTACTTCATCATTTAATAAAAAGAGAAATGTGTGTGTTGTGTGTGTGTGTGTGTGTGTTATGAGATAGGAATAGGACAGAGGAAGAAAAAACTAACCTTGGCCAAATCTTACTATCCGACTCTGCCCGTGACGTATGCACATTACCTTATTTAATGTTCTCAATGCTCACGGATTATTTTCCCCGTTTCAATGGACTCTGAGCCTGAAACACAGAGAAATTAAGTGACCAACCTAAAAGACACAGAACTAGCTTCTCAGTCAGGTTAGGCTAGGGTTTGCTGCTATAACCACCCCCGAATCTCAAAGGTTTAAAGCTGCAAAGATTTATTTATCATGCATACATATCCATCACAGGTTGGCGATGGGCTCTGCTCGGCATGTTCTTTCTCCAGGACTCAGACTAATGGTCCAGCCACCTTCTTCAATATTCTTTCAAAGTGGCAAAGAGAAAAGAGACTTCTGGAGGGTTTCAGTCTGGCCGTGCCTTCTGCCTGAAAGACACACGTGTCACTTCCTCTCAAAATCATTGGCCAGAGTGAATCATATGGTTCCACCCTACCCCCTCCTGGATGGGGAAATGCACCCCCACTATATGCCTGAAAGGCAGAAAGCTAGAAACACTTCTTGAGCTATTCCAATAACTACCACAAGAAATGCGTAAATAAATCAGGGTGTGAGCCCAGTCTGCTGGGCTCCAACACCCAGGCTTTCTTTCATGTGCTGCTTGCCAACTCACTGTCTTCTCTACAACAGGCAAATTCCTGCAAGAACATTATTTCCTCCCTCTGCATGAGCTTGTGGTGCTAAGATAGAAAAAAGAAGGTCCTAAATGTTCAGGCCGTACCTCTGCAGAGGAAACATGATGAACTTGGGCTAGCCCGTTAGCCGATCACCAGGCTGTTCTGTGAAAGCCCCCACGCTTTCTTAAGCACCTCAGCACCCTGGGGAAGGTTGCCATGTTGAGCCTCACAGCACCCTCCTGTATTCTGTCAGATTCAGGAAAGCTGAGACTGAAAATGTTTATGTTTTGGGGAGAGACGCACTAAAGGCTGCATTGCCCTAGGAGAATTCGGCCTCATGGATCTGTTATTGCCAAAGGGAGTTTACTGAAGAAGAACCCCCATGGAGAGATGTCTAGAAAAAAGAAAATTCTAGAGGAGTATCCTTTGCAGAAAAACCACTTTTTGGTCCTCTCAAGGAAGCAAAGCAAATGCAATTCTCAGAAATAAGGGCATCCCAAGCACGTTCTGCATAGCGTGGGCATTTGTGAAGCTTATACATTCCTAAACTAGGCACCTCTCTACACGGTGTCCCCAACGAGGCCCTCGGGGGGAAGCGGTGATCTTCCTGCTGAACCTTGATTCATTTACGTAAGACACACACCCACACACACCCACATGCACACACATTTTCTTTTTTCTAAAGCTAGAGAAGAGTCAACCAGATTAATACCCTTTATTGCTTTTGTGGCTCATTTTAATTTTTCTTTCAAACTTTCTCAAACCAGAGCACTGCAGCCTTTCTCCAGAAGGATATCTATACGGCCCTGAAACTCACCTGTACTTACTGTTTCAGCTGCTTTCCTAGGGAGTTGGTTCCATATGCTCATAGACGTTTGCACAAAGAAAACTGGTGATTGGTGACATTTCCCTTGCCCTCTCATTTAGCCATGAAACTAGGAAGTTTGTGGAGGAGGTATACATGACATAGTTATGTACACACACCTATGTGTGTTTACCCATATATACACATGTATACAAAGTATTGACTTCTTTAATTTTTAAAAAAATCTATCATCAGGATTGAATTTGAATGAAATATGCCTTGGACCAGATACACTTGCAGTCCCAAGACATTTAAATCATGCATATATAAATAACTATATAAAGTCCCTTCTATATGCCAAGTTTCAGTCTGGAGCTCATTTCTGTGTTATAAATCTCGACATATTGGACTTTGTTGCCTTCATTACAATAGCATTATCGCTATCAATACTCACAGGAGCCTCCCCAAGAGGGCCCTCCTGGAGCACAATTTAGTCAGGAGTTCTTTCTTACTAATTAAATTCATACTTTTAATAATGATGATAGAATTGGACTTTGTGGACCAAATCTGAGAATGAATGATTGTAACTTTTGTTATATTTCACACTCCACGAGGGCAGGGCTCACCTTCAGTGCCTAGCACAGTACCTGTCACAGAGCAGAAACTCAGTATATGCTGAGAAACATTTTTCCAATAAGGCTTATTCAATCACCTATTAATTAAATTCTATTAATCAGAACTGTGCTATCAATTCATTACTTTTGCAAGAAAACAATTATGTTTTCATGCTGTGGTTATTGAGTAAAACTTTTTAGTCTCTTCTTATATTGTATATAAAAACAAAACAAAAATATCTCTCTTTGAAGAACCAAAGTGTATTAAGGACAGTTCTTAATACCCAGAGTACTCAAATTTGGCCAGGTTGATATGAGGGAGAGAAAGATGGCAGGGAAAGAAAGATGGGGGTGGAAGGGAAGGACAGTGACATCCATGTCTGACACAAATGGTACAAAAATGTACAACTAGTCACCCAACCTCTACAACTAGTCTCCAAGTGTAGTGTTTACCAATATATTCTTGACTTTGTAGACAATCCCAGTATAATTATTTATACATTCTAACGTGACACCTAAAAATAGAACAGTAAATGTAGGTAAACATGAACAGTCATTAAAAAATCCTAAGTGTATCAGCACAATGTATTCTTGTACCATAGTTAGCAGGAGAGTTTACTGACACCTTTGTTGTAAGAAATTAGGTTTGACTTCAGATAAATGTGTGTCTAAAAACGTAATAATGAAGGGGGTGAGAAAAACAATAAGAGGTTTGCACTTGGGCTGGCTCTTCAATCCAAGTCCATCATGATGAGAGTGAAGGCGGAGAGTCTAAGTGACTAATTTTTCCAAAGCTACGTCAGAATATGAAAATTAAAAAATTAAATTTCAGTGCTATAATATCAAGAGAAGGCTGAAATTTCAAAACTTTCTTCCATTTTCATTAAAGAAAAAGTTTTACCTTTTATAACTTTTAAAAACAATGTACCATTTAAAATCAGAATTTGATGAAGATCTGTGATGAATTCACTTCTTCGCCAATTTGTGTCCACCTTGGGATCCTTTGGGGTTCGCTTTCTTCCCGCTGAACTTTGTCTTTCCTCCCCCACGTTCCTCAGCTGGGACATGCTGACATTTGAAAATATGCATGAAGAACTGTCCTCTCTGGGTAATTTTTCTCTCTTTTTCCTCCCTCTCTTCTGCCTGGTGATGCTAGAGACCTGATTCTGTGAATCACTGGTTTTCTTATAAAGTCACGGACAAAACTCCTCGCTTTCATTAAAACTTAAGTCTAAATGAATCTCTGGAGCTGAGCTCATTGAATTCTTTCTCTACACCATGGGGATATAGCAAAGGAACTGAAGTTTGGCTAGCATTTTATAGTCCATGTTTTGATGATAGTTTAAGAGGCTCCGTCGGTCCAAATTTGGGTTAGAAAAAGAAATAAGGTATGGAAACACTGCCCGAAACCTTTTTATTTACAAAAATTTCCAGGGATACCATGAGCAGGGACAGAAATCTCATGTGACAGCCAGCTCTTGTGGGATGTTTGAGCTCACCAAGTTCAGGAAATAGTTCCAGAAAGCTGATTGGAGTGCAAAGATTTTTTATTATTATTATTAACTGAAGTGAATAATGTTGCCTACGCGTTGTCCAGACTGCTGCTCAGACCCATGCCCCACTGGGGTGGACGTCTCCCCAGGGTTGGTAATGTTTGGCACTCAATAAATAATTTCTGAATTGCATCACTTGCTTAATGAGTGTTTTCTCCTGAATCGTACAAAGTGAATCTCTTATAGATTTTGTACAGTTATTTATTTCCAGGGGAAGTGGAAATTTTACCTGGAGTTTCAGGACTGCAGGTGACCTAGAAAAAAACCTTTATTTCATCTCCTGCTTTTCAAAGATTGTTTTTTGTCCATTCCCGAGAGGAGAGAATTTGTCCTTTGTTCAAGAACTTTCCAGAGGGAATTCACAATCTCCCATTAAAATGTGTAACAACTCTCCCTGCCCTGAGAGTCTTCTAATATCTAGTGTAAACCCCTTCTGTTGTTAGGTTTAACTCTCAGATTGGCCAACACCCATGCTCTGTAATTATTAACCTCCTCTGTTTTCTACATAGTCACACTTCTCAAGCTTTGGCAATTTTCTTTAAGTTACAAAATCTTTTAAAATTCCTTTATTTCAGTTTTGTCTACACTCCATCTAACTGAAACCACGTCCATCTTCTTTTGTAGGAGAAAATACGCTAACATTGAGAGACTCCTGGTAAATTCATATATCTGAAGGGCTTCAACCAGCTTGTGGGTTTCTCCATCAGGTTTTTTGGCTTCCTCTTATTAAAAGTTAATAAAATAGTTCATGGATGGCTTGGAAGAGGAATGTGGCCTGTCTGAAAAGGCATGACTTACAGTGTATACCTAGGGGAAACAAAGTTTAAAAAGAAAAAGGAAATGACATAAAAATGGACCAAAAACCCTTCCCCCCATTTAGGCACTGAGCTGCCTTTTCTCCCAGTGGATGCATAATCTATTATTTATGTAAGAATGAGCATTGTGCTCTGGCTCGCATTCCGTTTGGAGCATATACACTATGACAGTTTCCTCGGCTTGTTGGTGTAGATGTGGCTATCTATTTTTAATACATTGATTTTGTCCTGTTTCATGCTTGCTTACATCTGTTGTTATGAAAACTGACATAAAGTTTTTAAACATAAAAGAAATGATGGAGAAAGAGATGGTAAGAGACAGCATTTCAGGGGAACATGAGGTGGAGACACAGGAGCCACGTCTCCGTGGAAGGAAATGGAAAGCAGCCTCTGCAGGGGAGCTGGGAGGAGGGTGAGAACAGGCCGCGCTCACAGGGGGAAGCTGCCCCTGGCTACAGAAAGCGCTGCTCAGGGAGAGGGGGCACAGTACATTTTCCACCAGATTATTTAAACTTTTAAAGCTGGAGTTTTCAAGCTTGTGAAACGGGGATAACACCCACCTTGAAAGGCTGCTAGGATTCAACGAGGTGACGCATGTGAGGGGCTTAGCCTTGTGTTTGGTAGATAGTATGAACTCAGTACATAACACAGCACCAGAGGTTGACAAACTACAGCCTCAAGATCAAATCCAGCCCACATCCTCTTTCTTAAATAAAGTTTTATCGGAACACAGCCAGGGGCATTCATTTAGGTATTGTCTATGGCTGTTTTTGTACTATACTATCAGAGGTGGGTAGTTTGAACAGTGGTCATATGGCCTGCATGCCTAAACTATTTACTAACTGGCTCTTCACAGAAAATGTTTGCCTGTCCCTGGTTTAAATAATTATTATTATGGCAACACTTCAGGAATATACATTATTCTACAGACTAGAATGATTGTCCAGTTCAGTTTTAGGTCTGTTGTATTGTAATAATACCTGTTGACTACCATTCTTTTGCCCAAGGCTCTGTTTTTTTGTTTTTTGTTTTTTTTGTAACAGCCCCAAGCCTGTTTTGCTTGATTTCCAATGTAGCATAAATGGTTAATTGGTTCATTTCACCACCAGGTGGCCTCCTATACTCTATTGTGCTTGTGGGACTCAATGGGAAGCAGAAAGTGGCTCTAATACACTTCTTTCAACTTTGGCTGTTATTCTGCTCTTAGCACTTCTCTGGTGGCTTGTCTGCTCTGAAATCGCTCTACGAACCTTACATTTTGTGTTTGGTCCTGAAACATGAATTCACAGTGACCCTCTTAGAAAATGAATTATAAATCAGAGAAGCAGTTAAAACAGTAAAAACAAAAATAAAATATTTAAATGCACACACACACATATATCAAAGTGAATTCTTTAAAAAGAAGCGTGGCTATCACCCTTAGAGCTTTACCATGACTCAGTCCCACTCTCAGGTATACTGGCAGTATTAACTGATCTGGAAGCTTCCTTGGAAAAAGACAAAAGCCACTGCCACTCAGATCTCCATGTAATTTCTCTTGAAGAGCAAGGACAGACTTCACCTCAGTGCCCCAGTTTCTTTAAGTTATATTATTCTCTAGATCCCCTTCTGAATTTTCTTTGATCTTATTTTTAAACTTTCTAAAGACCCATGTTAGAAAAAAGGTTGGGAATCTGTGTGATAAAGCACCAGAGGAGGTGGCCGGATTCTCCTTGGGCAGTTTCATTTTCAACATCTGTAGTGTGAGGGGGATGGACTGGTCTATTCCACTTCAGTGTTTTCTCTTTGGTGAAAAATTAAAGATTGTTCTTAGTAGTAATTGATTTTACCCATAAACAAGCTGGCAAAATCAGAATTTTAGGAATTCAATTTCAAAGCCTAAGGAAACTCATGAGTAAATATTATTTTTTGGAAAACTACCACAAAAAGTGTGTCATTTCTAAATGCAACATTGTTTTTGGTTCATTTTAAGTAGGAGCCCTAAGTACATATTTTATAGGCCTTCTGAGGCCCTTCTCTTCCACTTCACTTTCACTCAGTGGCAGACGACTTCTCATTTGAATTCTCAACACTGTCTTCTGCTAAAGCTGCCATGGAAGCTCAGCTTTCTCTTCGACGGATTATTTCCCATACATTTTAATTTTCCTACCATTTTCCTTTAGTCAGAATTATCAAATGCTTCTCAAATTTCTTTAGAGCATAGAACAGATATATTCCTTACATTTCCATTGAAATGGGGTCACTTCATAGCTCATGAAGAACCTGTGCTTACCTTCTGTGTGCGTTGCACTATGTGTAATTCACTGGTTTTATTTGAATTGTCACATTGGATGTCATGGCAAATACAGCTAAAGGCGTTCGCTGTCTATGAGGAAAAGACCAGAAAGGTCTCTTGGGCATTTTGGTGAGGAACAGGCTTACATTTGAATTCAAAGTCTACCTTGGGAGACCAGTGACAGGCAATCACACTAATTCCAAATTCCCTACTGGGGCTACTTCTCTGGAGAGCTGTCTGGTTAAAGGCAGATTCATATTTGCATGGGGAAAAATTGACTATAAGTTTCTTTCCACTTAATTAGCATCAATCCCAACTAATAGTTTATGAAACTCGTCTCACTTTCTGTGTGCCTAAGCACAGGGACATTTCTTACCTTACTTCTCTTTCCTCGCATATATTTTTTAAATTATGTGTGTTCATATGTCCTAATACATATATTAGGAATTACTGGTGTAACGATTCAACCTTTACTTTAGAAGGAAGGCAGAGTAAGGAATGATTCTGTCTGCTGTTCGTGACTATGAAGATGAAGCGATAAGTATTAGTTAGGTATTACTATAAGCTATAGAGAGCAAAATAAAAGGAAGGTTATCTTTTTCCATAAGTAATTTATAATTCATTTCAAAAAGTAAAACAAAACAAAAAACCATGAAATGATAGCAAAGAGCACATTGCGTAGTACAAGAAAATAACTGCTGGTCTTAGAACTCTTCATAGAAGAAATGAGATTTGAATTGGGCCTTGCTGGATAGAATATAAATAAGTGGAATGGAGAGAGCTGTATTGCAAAAGAATGCAATATGGGGAAAAACCCTCAGATCTGGGAATGAGTTTGACATGCTCCTAGGACTTTACCAAAATCAGGAAGACACACTGGGGGAAGAGTCGCAAAGCAATGGCAAATCCTACTAGCTTTCATCTGTGTGTTCAGTGAAAGTTAATAAAAGGCAAGGTTCTTTCCTATTGAATAGTGAATCCTACAGTGTTTCATTTAGTAAAGGCAAGTTATATACATAAATATACAAACTAGTGACATAAAAGAGATGAGAAAAGTTATGCCAGAGGTCATATTTTCTTAGCAGGCAACACTTGGTTCAAGTTTGAACGAACACTCATATATAATGTGTATTATGGAAAAGGAATTGTTCCAGGATCTCTGCATATATTAGCACATTCAGTCCTCACAGCAACCTTGTGAAAGAAGTATTAATATTATCCCCAGATGAGCAATTAAGGCACAAGGAATTGAGCAGCTAGTAAACAATGCAAGCAAAGTTTTAAAATGGGCAAGCTGATTCCAAGCATGTGTTTTCATTTTTTAAAATTTTTATTTATTTATTTATTTTGCCCATCTCATTGATTCACAAGTTAAAATGTTTAGCATGAATCCTTTTCTGTCACCATGTTTATTAAACAGTGATTAAATGGTTATGTGTGTATAGGTTTTGAGACATAGTTATATTAGTATTACTGGGCAGTACCAACATGATCCTTTCTCCCTTTATTAAGGGTAGAGAAAATGGTAACACCTAGTTGATATATTTTATAAAAGATGGAAAAACATATACGTATATAATATGTATTACATGTATTGTTTACCTTGCTAGTGGCTCCACTCAGATGTGACTTATTTTACCTTTTTCCTTACTTTACGGTACCTTATTTCTAAGACAGATGATAAAACAACTATGAAATTTGCAGACTTACCTGCAAATGGGTAACAGACCAAAAATTTTTATTCTAAAAGTCAAGTGTTTTAAAATTGAAAACTGTTTTTTTAAATGGTGCATTTACATAGAGATCAGAAACCTTGTACAGACATGATCTAATTACTTATTAATATATCAGTGGTGAGTATGCCATTGTCACTGTTTTACAGATGGGATGACCATGGAGATATGAAATGACTTCCTTTAGGTCTTGAGCAAGTCATCCATAGAGCAAAGGCAGAGGTGATAGTCAAGGGGAAGGTGGCCCACTGAAGGGGCTCCCTATCAGTGATGCTTAGGGAAAATCCTCTAAGTCAACGTGTTAGTACCTATTTCTTCCTGAAAGGCTACCCTAAATGGCCACATCCTGGCTCTTCTGCCTCTTTTCCTCTTAGTGAATTTTTGCAGCCCTGAAGCACATTTTTAAATCATCATTATGATATTCTCTCATTTCATTATTTCAGGGAAATTATTAGCTGAAGACCTCTCTAGATGCGATTTCCTCCCTCTTCTTCAATACTCTATTTTTACATAGTTTTTGTGATTTCTTTTCTGTAGGCTAGATGTGGTTTCCCATATCTGGTTAAACCTTAGTAATTTCCTTTATTTCCCTCTTACCTTCTCTCCATCTGTCTACGCACCCCCATCGTTTGTTCTCTAAACTTTCACCCCCGCCCCTTCCCTGCTCTGTCACTCTCAGGATGGGAAACGCACGCACAGTGCTTCTCTATAGCGCAGCTCTTCTGATAAACTTTCTTGAATGTTTATGGCAAACTCCCTTATACAGCTTGAAAAATGTGCCCCAAAGCAGCTATCATAACCCAGACTTGCTCTTTATAGTCTTAGTTTATACTGATAAACTTTCGCCTGTGCCCTAGAGCTTCTTCAAACCCTGGGCCTTCATTCCTCTGAATGACAGGTATCACCACCAGTGAGAACTCGCCTATCAGCACTTTTAGCCTCAACCTCAAGCTATTAAAAATCTATTGAGGTTTGGATGCCGAGTCTACACGAAAATGAACCCGGCCATTAAGGCCACAAGAGTGGGGGTTTTAAGCGTGCTTTGACTGTTCCAAAGTCATTCTGACTGGCACTCTTGATCTTATTTACATTATACTCCCAGGGGCCACCAATTTCCCCAGACTTCTGGACTAATAGATATCTAAAGACGTATATTTAAGAAGAACAGCACGGCCCAGCAAACTGAACTGAAATTCCTCCTGAAAATTCCATTTCTGGGTTTTGGCACTATCTTACTGACCTTGGGCAAGTCACTTAGCTTCTGTGTATCAATCTTTAATCTGCAAGACAGAAGTGATAATACTCACTTTCCCTTGGGCTTGCCGAAGGAGAGCAGAAAGGAGAGCAATCCATTGAAATGACAGTCAAGCTTTCTGAGGCTGGAGCAACAAACAGTGCTTAAAGCTTAAAGCCTGGAATCTCCCAGTTTTATTTTCTTAAAATCTTTCTCTGGTAAATATGGACGTGTACCCTAAAGGAAAGAAAAGAGAGATGCTGGAACAGAAAGGTTCTGAAGTCATAGCAGACTGGTGTTAGAGTTGGAAATTGTACCCAACCTCTTGCATTCTGATCCAATGTCATTACTATGAGAAAACACAGAACTCATAAAAGGTGTCCTTAAATATTTAAAGAGTTGCTGTCACCTTCCTTTTTTCTTTGATACATTTTATAGAAGCGTTTCTTACATTAACCATTCCTGGCCATGGACAACGTTTAACTTTGTTCATAGTTTCTATGTAAAAATTGAGAGTAATATTTCCGTATTGATGTTTTCAACAAATATGTTTTTCACTGAGAATGAAAATTCAAAGATAAATAAGGCAGTCATGTATTACTCATTTCTGTGTACTAAAACCATACCTGGCATATATTTCTACAGCTGATACACACTCACCTGGCCTTTTTTGGGGGAGAATTCAACTGAATCAATATTTCCCAACTACCTTCTACATCTGAACCATAATGCTAAGAGTTCAAGTGGATGAAGGGTGAACAACACATGGCCCTTGACCTTCAACTCTCCGTTGCTGGAGGTTATCATCTAATTCTGAAACCACATGCACCCTTATCTGATGTGAACTCACCAGAATACCCTCAAAAAGTGCCAGTATCAAATACTTTACTATTCAGGGATTTGGGTAGTCACCAAGAAAAACTCATGGCATTATGAATCTATTAAAGTTATAGATGTGAAGACCCTTTGAAAAGTTAAAAACACCCTACCGAGAAAAAGCCACGATGTGAATGCATAATGGAATGATGGCCTTTCCACTATGTTCGGGGGGCAGACAACCTTGAAAATGCTTTGATCTGCTGTCCTAACAGCTCCTATCACATGGTGAGTTCTAGATGTGCTTCTCAGTCCCTGAGGAATGTCCATTTGCACTAAACTTGAAAAGGTAGTTTTTGATGATGACAATACAGAGGATCGTGCTTTCAGACTTCGTGTAGGCCACTGATTCTCATAGATTTCCACAGTAACCGTGTTCTGCGGCAATATCTTTTTGATAAACTGCAATGGCTACACTGCTCTACCTCTCATTTTTCTTGTCATCCTCAAAGAGAAAGCAAAATATTCTCTTTGGAGAAACATTACCAACAGAGTTAACTTAAGAAATATATAGTCTCTTCCTTATGAAATTAATTTGGCATTATTTTTGAGGTGCGCAACGTCTTGGCAACTGCTTGGGTTTAAAACTCTATGTGATTTGGGAAAAGCACGTTTCAGAATGTTTAATTCAGCGATACAAAAGGCACTAATGAAATATGCATGTATGAATTTTATATCATATTAGTTCCCTCTTTCTTGAAATCTGAATAAAAGCCAAACATCTGGATTACGTTTGAAAAGCCTGAATTTTCAATTTTCAGAGAGATTCAATCTATTTTGACATTGTACACTTAGCCTTAACATTTACAGTGTGCTATTAACATTACTTGCAATTGTAAAAAAAAAAAAAAAAGTCTAGATTTAAACAAACTTGGTGCCTCCTAATGCTAAAAATATATCTATATTTGAAATGGCTGCTGCTGCACAATCATATACATCCATAGTTTAGGCTTCATCAGCGTTTCTGTTATAACTGCTTGCATTGAACAGTCCTGTAATTCAGCTATAGATATATGGGGTAAGCTTTTATCTATAAATTCTCCTGTGGTTGTATATTAAAACAACAAACAGCAGTTCATATATCGCTTAGTGTGAGAAACTATTCATTGACTTCGTGTTTTCTGATGGCCTCAAATATTCAAGCAACTCCATGGTTGACCAAAAAAAGACGTAGCCTTCATCCTTCCAGAGTTTATTCTTCATATTTATGACAAATAACAAGATTTCTATTTTTATAGATATTTGGATATGTTTTGGCAGCTAGACTAAAGGCAGGTGGATATTTATGGTCCTAATTTAGGGAAGTAAATATTACATTATGCTTTATCTCAGCAATTTTCGACCTTTTTCATCTCATGGTGCACATAAACTAATCACTAAAATTCTGAGGCACACCAAAAATATATATATATTTTGCCAATCTGACCAAAAGAAAAAAAAAACACGTTTAATTTTGATTCACTCACACCGGACAGCTATTGTTGTGTTGGCTGTTGTCATTTTGTGTTGAAAATTGCTGCTTTATCTCATTATCATAGTTTATTTATTTAACAAGTAGAGTTTTAGGGGGTGAGGCAAGAAGTTCTGTGATTACATAAGAGATCAAGGAGATGGAAGAATGTGAGGTTGTGTTTGAAGTTTGCCTGATAGTGAGCCTTCAGTGGCCTCTAACTTCCTACACTTACGTTTATACTGGATTTCTTGTAGCATATATTAGGTAATCTCATTCTTTTGTGGCATGGAGAACAGCTAAAGTCAGGGATTTCCCTTTTCTCTTCTTTCTTTGCTCTATTTTTTAAAAATCCACTACATTATATAGTAGTGCCCAAGTAAACAAAAATAAATGTTTTGGGAAGCATTTGTTTAGTTTGGGAGACTGAAAACAGAAGAAATGATACTTTTTTTTTCTTTTTTAATTTTATTTTACCTGGTATGTGCTCTTGACCGAGAACTGAACCCACAACTCTGGTCCATAGGCCAACACTCCAACCACTGAGCAACACGGGCCAGGGTAGAAATGATACTTTTAAGCTGGAAACTTTTTAGAGGAGAAAATTGAGTTTCATTACATTAATTGCTGCTCCTTGCGTCTTTTTTCAATTCTACATTGCATATTCTAACAGATATTACATAATTGCATAACTATTTTTCCTATGTGCTGACATGACATTACGACAGCCCAGATATGGTGCATCATAATGAAACCATAATTAGAAGAGTCGTGATGTATTATGGCAATGATCCACATCGTCACTGAAGTGCAGTGGAATGCACAGAAAACCCATTGAGATGTGCAGATTTCCACATAATACAGCACAGCCGTGAAGTTTCATAGCACGGGAGAGAAATTGCCATTATGCCCACACTGCTGGCACGGAGGGTTATTACACATTTCTTAGATATCTGTGTGTGGAAGTTCTGTGTTGGTGGAAGAAAATTTTTGAGAGTCGCATTTGTGAAGTTTATATCTTAAAAAAATCTACGTGAAGGACCTTGTTGAAATATGTACTGAACCACATAGAAGTTTCCTATAAAATAGTTATCAAAAAAGGACCCAAAGGTTTCATTAAATACCCCAGATTCAATTAAATATTTCTCTAAAGTAGGATAGATTAAAGATGACTTGAGGATTTTCAGGTAACCTTGGCTTTTCTTTCCATTCTCTGTGTCCTATCTCGAGTTTAGATTGTATAGCTTACATTTTAAGTGGTTGCGTCTTCGCTCCATTGTTGTTCTCTTAGGTTTCTCTGCATGAGAATCTTATATCTGAGTCTTGTTCCAGCAAGAGGCAGCTTCTCCTTAATTTGGTGTTTTTGGGTCTTGGCATTTCTTTTACACATAATAATGTAATTGTTATGGCTGATCTGGTGAACGTGGGCCCAAAGAAGCTCAGCTTTCTAAAACAGAGAAGAACTTTACACCCTATTTTCTAGGCCATTCCTTATTCAGTGCCTTATTAACCCATAAAATATCCCACCCAGGTTGACTTCTGGCCTCTGCTGAAATACTGCTGGTGAATGGGAATTCACTGTTGCCCACGCTACATTCCTATATTCACTCTTTGATCCCATGCCTGACCCCTGAGGTCAGACGAAACAGATTAATATTTTCTGTGTAAAAACCCTCTAAACATTTAAAGTCTGCTAACATGTCCTTTCCTGTCTTCTCTCATCTTCAACTCTTATTTACCCCTTTGCTGAATACCTCCAGCTTCTTGGGCAGCTTGTTCCTTGGAGAAGTGTGGAATCTCCTCCCTTCCTTGAGTGCTCTCCTTTGGACATTTGATACATTGTCTGGGTCCCTCTTGGGAAATGGAACCCAGCCAGAATCAGGGCTGCAGGTTTGGGTCTAGTAAACCATAGGCAAGCTGATTTTGACCCTGTGTTTGTCTCATTCTAGCCCCAAATCACCTTCCTTCCTTCCTTCCTTCCTTCCTTCCTTCCTTCCTTCCTTCCTTCCTTCCTTCCTTCCTTCCTTCCCTCCTTCCCTCCTTCCCCCCTTCCCCCCTTCCCTCCCTCCCTCCCTCCCTTCTTTCTTTCTACATCTACTTTTCACTGTTGACTCATTGAACTTAAAGACAACTGAAGATTAGTCACCTCCATTCTTTATGCAGTTTTTGTATTTGTATTTTTTTGTTGGGGGGAGGGAACAGTCATTGACTCTGTTAATAACTTTGTTAACAACTGTTTCCAGTTGGCAGAGCACAGTGGTTGCCCCATTTAGGTGGAGATTGTGCTCTCTTACCCTCCATAGTCCATACTTCCTCTCATCTCCCCCTCACTGGGATCAAAAGTTGGTAATCACCACAAATATTTTTTTCTTTTAGTAAAGAAAATAGTTGTCTTTTTCCATGACACTAGCAATAGTTAGAAGACAAAAGGTTGAAGATGACTTACCTATGCTCAATTCAACCCCTTTATATTAGCATCTAGATAGTGGGGTCCTGGAGCTGGCTAATACTGGCTTTTGAAAGCTGATTACTAAATATTCAAGAATTTTGCCAGCAGTAGCAACTATTGGTAGCTTGGAATCTGCCACGGTGGGAGTATTTACACCAGGGAAATCAACAAACACTACAGATCAGGGCTCCTCCCACCCCTCCAGCCAGTTTACTAATATACTACTACCAGTAGATATTTGAGTTTATGACCTCTGAGCTAAAATATTATTCTTTTATTGATCAATGATTTTAGTATAATCTGGCATTATGATCAATGTGCCATATACATATTTTACTTATATATGTCATTAATAAAAATATTGAATAAGACTAGACCAAAAAGGAGCCCTTGGCATAATAGAGTCATTAAGCAGTGATCTTTACCTTTCTTCAACAGGTTCTCAGTAAAACTCCTTGTACTTCTGTCCTTCTAAAGTATTGAATCCTTCTACTCACTTTAGGCTTATGAAAATCTAATAGAAGCACATATATCGGATCCAGGAATTCACATCTTTGCTGTAGGGATTTAAGTCATTAGGTTTTGGGTGTATGTTCTTAGCAATTTAATTATGTTTAAAATCTGGTTAGTAGTGTAGTAAATAACTGGTATTGCTACAAAATTGCATTGAGAAGGTAATAGGATTGAATTTTTACACAAGTTGACACTCAATTAAAATTTCCATATATCCAATGAGTTAGCCAGTTCTTGGCCAGAGAGTTACAACAAATGCCTTCTTCCTAAGCTGATCACTTCAAAACAGGCAAAATTTATAATGGGGTCAAATCAAGACTCAGTGCATCAACTAAAATTTGAGTTTGGCTTATCAAATACAGATCAAAAGCAAGAACTAAGCTAGAGAGCACCCTTGATATTTCCTGCTTAAATTCCTCTATTTTTTATTGACACTGGGGGAAAAATAACACATTAAAACCTCCTTACTGAATTACTGTCCTAACCCAATAGATCCATGGGGCTTGTTCAGCTAAAAGCCACAACAGACTTTGTAATGCAGTGATGTAATCTTGGCTTTGTGTCATTTATATTCAACCTAAAAAAAACAATTTTCCTGAATAGGCAGGCTGACAACAATATTGTTCGGTGTGGGTTTTTATTTGGATTCTTTCCAAATGGTTCACATGCCTTCACAGTAACACATCATGCCTGCTTACATTTTTTTTTTTTTTTTCCTGAATTCCAAAGTTTTCCCTTTTACTAGCTTTCTATTTTTCTTTTAAGGTCTCAGTTATGTTTGTAAAACTAACCAGCTCCACCGCAAAATTAGGATGTATCTTGCAGAGTGCATTCATTTTACTTTTTGCATATTTTTCCTGAGGTCATGTCAAGGTTAGTTTGAATTCCATCCTACATTAAGGCTTCTTTCACAGCTATTTAGCTCGGCAGCCTACTCCCCGCTGGGGTCTGCCCCTTGGGCACGTCAAAGCTTCAGACCTGACAAATCACACACAGATGAAGCTGTACAGTTTTTTAAACAGTTTCATCAGTAACTTTTTTTTTTTCTTTTTTACTATCTTCGTGTTGAGATTTTTTTCTCTGAATTACCATTTCAGGGATGTTGACTTCTATTTGAGACAGTTTGTTTTTACATCAGAGTTGCAAACTAGCAGTATCATTTATTTTATAGTAAATCATACTAATAGCTTTCTAGTCACCAAGGTTACAGACCAAGATACCTACAGACCATTCCTGACTAGTATACCTGTAATTCTGGTATTAAAGTCTATTTGTAGCAGGAAGCTTAGTTTTGAAAAAGCAGCTACATCACAGAGTCTGTGGGAATAAAAAGAAAAAGTCAACCATAAAAATGCACCAAGTTTATAACATATTATGCCTTGAGCCTGGAAATGTTCCTCAAATGGATAGTAATATGCCCTTATCAGTATTTTAGCAAATTGTGAAACTAATGGTGCAACTCCATTTCCTGTTTAATTGATGAAGTTAAAATGGTTGGTTGCTAATGAGTGTATTAGCAAACAATGTCCCCTTTACGAGGCTTAAGTAGATCAGGATTTTTTTTAAGCAGCTTACTATCCTTATTTTTCTATAATGAAAAATATTGACTGTCCCAAAATTGCTAGATCAGCTGAAGAAATGGTGTAATTATTGCTATACAATCATCTTGGCAATGGCAAACAACTGTATCATAGTTTGTAGTTCTTATAGAAAATAGTTATTTTCTTTTACAAACATAGGCTTTTCATTACAATACCTGAAGATCTTAACTGCAGACTAAACAGAAAACTTAGAAGTGAGGGGGGAGATACTATCTGAATGAGTCTCCTCTCCTCAGTTCTCTTTACAGTTAGATCAGTGTGTAAGTACCCAGCAGAAAGTTCTATAAAAGGTTGCTTGCTTGAAACTAATTAAAGACAGGTCTAAAGAGAAAAGGAGAGGGGCATCAAAGGAATTACATTAGGTGTCACGATGTTGTTTGGGGAAATTTTATTTCTATTTTTGTAATTCTATTCCAGGAAAAACCTAAATTCTAAAAATTTTGTACCGTAATTTCCTATTTGCGTTCTCTGCAATAAGATACATGTCAACAGGGAAGCATCTTGAAGAAATCATCTCTGCATTGGCATATTAACACATTATGGTGAAAAGAGAGGCTTGTGCTTTTCACACAGTGCATTTCGGTCTTCAATTAATGTGAAAGCACTACAATGCCTATGCAACTTCTCTTGCCTAGTGGTGCACCATTTATCATTGCAGTTTTACATTGACCTTGACACCCACTTCATTAGAATAAAGATTGTCTACCATTTAGGTTACATTGTTCCTCTGCACAGAGACCCCATGCAAATTTCTGTTCAGATAGAAGAGCTGCGAGGCTGTCAGAGGTCATCTGCATTAAATGATTGCAGCTATTTTCCAACTGCTTCTTTTCATTCTCCTCAATTCAGGCTGCGAGGATCAATCAAGTGCTCTGCCTGGAACAGCGCGACTGCTGGGAATATAACTGTTTTTGGTAGTAGTGGGTATGCTCTAAACAGTATTAAATATTTAATATAAACTCATTAAAGTCCATGGAAAGGCTTCAGAAAGATATCAAATTTATAGAAAAATCTAAGGGGCTAGAGAACCATTTAAAACACAAATAGAAGGAGAATGATCCATTTTATAATTTTAAAGAGCATAATTACAATAGTTCTTAAACTTAGTAAATCTTTTCTATAGGAGACTTTTTTCTTGCCATGGATTTGGGTAGAGAAGGGACGGGACAGGAAAGGTTGGTGTTCTTATGCAGCATTTTACATGAAATCGCAATGAGAAGTTTGCAGTTATTGGTGTTTTCATTTTTGTCCTATAACAATGAATCCTGTGCTTGGTATTTATGTTAAAAGGCTTAGGTATTTGTTATGTAAAAGAAATGATTGGAGAAATAAGTTGCCAGGTTTCCTACTTAAGTTTTCTGAGTGATATAATTGGAATTAAATTATTAATGGGAGATACTTTTAGAAAGATTGTTTTATGATCTTCTATTAGGGAATTTGCAATTCATTTTAATATTTGTAGTTTGATTTATATTAAAGATAATGCAATCTATGTCCAATTAACAATACATGGCCAATGTAATGTGATTTCCAGATCATGCAAATGGAATAAGCTAGAAGAGGGGGGGGAAACTCAATTCTTAACCTCAGATGTAATTTGCTGTGCGAGTTCTGGCAATTTTAAATGACATTGCACTTTTTAATTTTTCCAAAGGCTCAGCAGCAAATTTATCCCAATCAAGAAAGCCTATTATTAATTTACAAGGACAATTGTAGGAGTCTTCATAATGTCTCTGTGCAGTTACTCGCTTTAAATCGCTAATGGTGAAACACGAGGAGTGTGCAAGAAATAACTACTAGTTTGTCTTGGGCCTGAACCGTCTTCTCCTGTCTTGAACACCTTCCCAAAGCGTCGGTGCAGTTGGCTCCATGAGAAACATCACCTGCATTGTAAGATGCTGGACACTGTGTTCTGGAAAAGGGGGCAGCGCAAGAGCTGCTGCAGAGGCGACACTGGCCTCTAGCAGATCCCTGCACTCGGCCTGTACAGCTGAGCTGTGGATCCTGGACTTTCATATAAAAAGACTCTTTGTTCACCAGTGAATGGCATTAGGCATGGACTTGCTGAGGGGCCACCATGAAGCCTCACATGCGGAGGGCAAACACTAGCCAGAAAACAAAATATCAGAGTCATAGACGGATACACCTCTGCATTTCTGTGCAAAAATGCATATTTTCACACACCCTTTTGCCAGTAGTTTGGTGTTTTGGTGTGTTCCTAGCATATGCTTTCTTGTTGATAGACCAAAATACATTTTATTTTCTCAGTGTATTTTCTCTGTCTGCCTGCCTGCCTATCTATCTGTTGTATGTTTATGGGAAAGTGGATTATGCTGAATATATAGGTGTTTGTGGTATTGCTCTGTACTGGGAAAGATATTCAAATATCTTTATTATTATATCTGTCATTCTAATAACTAGATCATTTTCCTTGCTTTAATGCTTGCTGATATAAAGTCACATAAAGCCCAGTTAAAATATAGCATAAGATGTAAATACTGAAATCTCGAAGACACAGAATCTGACAGCCCTATTCTAATAACGGAGGAAATTCTTTGGTTTAATTCCTGTTTCTCGTAGCCAAAACTTCACTCTCCGCTCAGCAATGTCTGGTCTCTTTTCAGCATAACCAACAGAAGCACCATACAAAAGTCTTACAATGGATGTCTTAATCTCTCTGTGTGCTTTTAGAGCATTATTTTGAATTCCATCGTGCTGCCTTTTTTCTTGCCTCTTCTGAAGTTTTATTACAACAGCAGAATTCCCAGGGAGCTTTGGGGGCAAGGTTCACATAATATAGCCCTGAAGTTTTGCTTAGGTGGAGCCTCTCCCCCAGTCCTGGTCATCTTTTGATGATCTTTCTGTTTCAAAAAGATTCACTGGGTAGCGTCTTATAGCATTAGCTGGATGCAGCTTATTTTTTATTTTTTTATTTACTAGACAGTGCGCATCGACAAGCCTTTCATGATGCTTTCTTTCTCTGACCTCACAGTGACAAGGCAACGCGTTCTTTAACATTGAGGGAGGCAGGAAAATGCTTGAGTTGCTCAATGTGTGCCTTCTAGACCAGTTTCAAAATGGCTTATTCTTCTGGTTTCCATGGTGACAATTAACACTGTTTCAAGGCATTGTTCCAGTCTCCATTTGGGCAGAATTTTCGGTGTGATTTTTAACAAAAAAAAAAAAAAAAAAAAAAGGTTTTAGGAGGGGAAAAAAAAAGCCTTTAGCATAACTGTCAAAAAAGTTATCTCAATCAAGTCTTCATGCATTTCTAATTATATTTACTTCAGAAATCCCTGTTTTTGCTGGCTTTGTTTTATAATTCAGTTTTGGCATTTGTGTTTTAAAAAGTAAGTACCGAGGAAGAATTTTCTAAAAACTTCTTTAATACTTAGTTAAAACAGTGGGCTAGTGTTTGTGGTTATTTTTAACTGTTTTTTTTTTTTTTTTGAAGTTTTCTTTATATATGCTATATACACACAAGAGTAGCATTTAGAATAGGAATGCCTGTGTCTTTAATTTAGATCGCTCACATATCTATTAGGAGGCATCATTAGTCAAAATTGTATTGGCCAAGCAAACACACTTAATACTGTAAATATGCCCTTTCAATAGAGTATATTTTATTTTTGACTAGACACTCCACCGCAGGGGCTGTGGGGAAATTAAATACTGGCTGCTTATTTGCCTTAGCACTCAAGAAAAGCCATCTGACTTTACCTTTTCTACTCTCAATTTTGGCTATTGAAGAGGAGTGTATTTCGTAACACCCACAGACTACAGGACTCAGTGGGGCAGCCTCAGCTCACTTACTGCTGTGGGTGAAATTAATATGAAGATTAAATTATCTTCTCACCTCGGGATAAAAGTAGCCCTCCTTGATAGGATGACCAAGAACTGAGAGAGCTGGTGGTCGATTCTCCCTGTCTAATGCTTCTAAAAAGATGGACAGGGAAAAGCAAAGTCATACCAGTATCAACAAAAATTAACCCTTCTGGCATTATTACATATACAGGACCTAAATCCTATCTGATTCAACTTTTCGAGTGCTTCAAATATTAAATATTTTCACCTTAAAGTGTATGACATCCTAGTACCTTTCATGCACGTGCTCGGATACATCTAACAATTAGCTGGATTCTCCAGCTCTTATAGTTTGAAGGCATTGCCCATCAATCACATCTTCCATCAAGCTGTTTATACAGTGGGTTACATGGTGACAAAGACAGAGAGCATGCATAAGACACGTTTTTTTCAATGTAATAACCTTTTATAATAGCTGTTGCAGTGACTACTTGTACCACGTTTCGCAGAGAAAATTATTTTATGTCTAAAATGAAATTAATTGCTTTCTGTATTTTTATTATTACAAGACTGTCATGTTTATGGGACACATCTAAACTGTTCTCTTTCTTGATTGATCTGCTGTGTAGGAGCCGTTGGAAGTTGGGATAAGAAGGAGGGGATGAGCTTGTCATAGTGAAAGTGCTAACTGGTCCAGGCTGCTTCCAGGTGGCACAGCCGGAGGACTCCCTCTGTCAGTCAGCGCACGCGGGCGGCATAAGTTAGAGATCTGAATAGGATTCTTCTGCCTGCCTGAAACGCTCGTTCCCCCAGTATTCTGTCGAAGAAGTCTTATCAAGGAAATTATGTAAATCTGTGTCAGCAACATCATCTTCAGATGGGATCTGATTACAGAAAGCAGATTGCCCTCTCCTCCAGTCGTTACTCTGACAAATGCAGCACCGTGTAGGCTTCTAGAATACTTGTTGAATGTTGGGTCCAGAATCCTCGAGTGGACGTTGTGTTTTCTAAGTGTTGGTGTAACGTGGTCCTGGTAACTGTCTGCCCTTAGAAAGCGCAATCAGAGTTTCCCATGTACCACAGGCCAAATTCTGGAAGCGCTCTAAAGCAACCCTTAATTTGTTCATCACGCATATTCATGTAATTTTGGATACTCTGACACCCTGATCAGCATTCGTTAATACTATGAAATGCTTTCAATCACCTTATTTAAAATATTTTGTTCTGTGATCCACAAATGACTAACATTTGGAGAAGTTTACATAATACAAATAATGTGCATGTTTAGGGCAAATGAAAGATTAAAATATGAAACTGAAAGTATGCCAACATTTGCTCACAAAGGCTGAGGATCTATTAACCGGAACAGGGATTTCACACCTTCTTTTTCTTTAAGCCGTTTCCAATTGTATTTAATTTGGGATCTTACATAATACCATGTTTTTAAGGTAAGTAAAATCACCCAAGTGCTTGGGCACGTTTGGAACTTGCTGATTTGCTACTTTGCTTAGACAAAAGCTTTTCTCATTAGATCTGATAAAGTGCTCAGCTTAGCTCAGTTAGGGCGATGGAGCCTTACTGTCAGGGACCTCAGGGACCGAACCTTTACGCCTTGATGAAAGAAATTTGGGATTACCGTTATATTTTGGATATGTGCTAAAATTGTAAAATATATTTAATATTTTAATCAGAACCTAGTTTTTCTTCTTAGAGATGTTTTTATGCATACATGTAACAGCTACAGCCACAGTAATTTATAACTGTTCATGATATAGGACTTTCTCACTGTGAAGTTATCCAAATAGTTATTTGAAGAGAATCACCATAGTAACTGTCATATTAAGCAGCATCTACATTACCTGTAGCAAACATTTTTCAGGAGAGACTTACTTGGCAGTGTTGTGCAATACAGTGTGTGTTGGGGGAGAGGGTTCTGTAGCCCACTGTGATGTTTGAGAACATTTTACAGTATTTAGTAAGGAAGCATAGATTTGTAAACACTCTTAAATCACTGGTTTTCCTTTTCCTCTCTATATGTAGCTCTTCTCCAAGCCCACACAGAGTTTTTAAGTAAAAAAAAAGTGAAAAAAAAGATCTTAACTGAGAATTCAGAGAACTTACAGGTTAAGGAGGAAGTCACACAGTCTTTAGGGATCATTTTATTTGTACCTTTGGGGGCAGAGATGACAGATGGGCAGCACTCTGGAGCCAAATGTTGACCAAAATTAACTGAATATTAACTCCCCTTAGACCATGTGTTTTCCCATTTGGAATATTTTAAATCAAAGATCCAATGTGTGTGTGTGAACTTTAGTTTAAAAAGACATAAATCTTAGTCAACTAAATGGAATGCCTTGGATGTTCGTGTATGTGTGAGTAACATATCTATTTTTAACTATCTTCAGCAATATTCCTTCACTACTCAAGTTACTTAGGTTTAGTCACCTCATAAATATTATTGGAAACAAAAACTTTGAACACCCATGGGCATCACTAACGCTGTGCTCAAAGATTTTCTAAGAACACCTCTCTCCCTAATGATGTACCTTTCTCTCTTCTTGTTTTAGCGATACAATGTGGAAATGTCCATCAGGGACCTGAAAAAGACAGAGCTGCTGAGTAAGGTGGAGGCTTTGAAGAAAGGTGGCGTTTTACTACCAAATGATCTCCTTGAAAAAGTGGATTCAATTAATGAAAAATGGGAACTGCTTGGGGTATTTGCATTTTTATTACTGCTTGTAGGTTATGTGTACATTTTTTGTGTAGTGAAGTACTCTATCTGTCTGATTTCTAATTTGAGGCACAAATATCTCTCTCTTTCAATTCACTACCTACACTTCAAACAAGCTATTCATGCTATTAAGGGTGAAAAACACTGCTTTTCCTCTTCTGTTGATTTTTTTTTTTTTACCTCTCAGCTTGTCTTCTCTCAGATTTTAATAATTTCAGTTCTTTAATACATAAAAAAGTAAGTAAAATATGCCATGTATTATGGGCATGCACCAAGTCAACTATAATACAGTATATCTGATATACACTGCCTGTCATGCTTGAATGAACGTTAATAGAATTTATTCTGAAGGTACATGTTAGAGACATCACTGTTTAACTATTTAGTGGACACTTCTGATGAAAAGTGGAGTTGTTGCGACAGCCTTCAAGTTGCACTAAAGCCACCAAAACAAAGATGCAAATCTGACCCAAATCTGAATTGCAGAATTAAATTGGTCTCTGTTTTGTGCCTCAATTTCCAGCTCACTTTTAACAAAAGCCAAAAAAAAAAAAAAGTTTCATGTAATTCATTTCACGCAATGATGGGTTGGGTCTCAGCCAAAGACTGAGATGCAAGAATCTGGCTAAAAGGCAATATAGAGATTCTGTTACCCAGAGACCAGGATGGCACTGTGCAGGAGACAGTGCTGTCCTTTTGTTGGAAGACAGCTGAGAGAGAGAGGTTAAACTGTATTTTCTCATCAACTTCTCTCCTAAATTGCCTTCACTTCAAATCAAGGGTAAGCTAAATTTGTCAATTACTTAAATGATTAATTATAATAGCTAAGTATGGGTGGTGTCAGTTATGGAGCCTCATTTTGCATGCCTTCCATTTCCTGCCTTTTTTTTAATTTTTAAAGAAATAATACTCCAAAAATATTTTGAGTAAAAAGCTCTCGTGTACCTTGATGACTTGGAGAAGAGCCAGTGCTCAGTTTCTGCCGTGCTTAATCTAGGTGATTAAAAAGCTGCGAGTTTAATCCTTGCTTTCTCATCTGAATTCACCACACTCTGCGGCTGTGCAAAGTAACTTAAAACGTTAAAAGTTTTTACTCTGACCTATTGTTACATCACTTTTTAATAGCAATTAATGTCTTTCACATTGCAATGTGGTGATTTGAATCAGAACCCACTAAATTCTACAGAATTCACTGATCTCATACAGAAGAAATGTGGTTAGTATATGACATTTTAAAAGTTGTTTACCAAATGAGAACAGCAACTTTAGGTGCCCGATAATAAAGCGGCAGTCTGTTTATATAGAAATAGAGCTAAATCTGTTTCTAATTTGATAAATAACTAACAGTAATCTTTTTTTGAAAACTGTTTAAAGTATGTCATGTATATTGCTTTCTCAACAAAAAATCTAAATCAACATAACATTAACAAAACAGAATATTTAGTTATCCTTTATGCATCAGACACCTTAAAAATGGTTGCCATTTTGACAAAAATATCATTTGAATACAATACGCAGAGTTGTGTAATGATTTAGGGAGAGAGAAAGGTGGAGGGGAGATTTGAACAGAGCCTGGGCCACACTAACACCGCCAGGCCTGCCGCTTTAATTGGCATGATTACATTTTAATTGGCATGAAAAAAAATTTAAAGACAAGGATTTTAACTTCTAACAATAGTAAAATAGAGGGATATGGTTTTTAATATTACTTTCATCTAAGGTGAACAGTGTGGAATGGAAATACATTAGAATGAAATGTCAGTGGTGCGTATAGTTTAATCTGTGAAATTTTGTCCCCTGTGCTGCATATTACTCTGTCTCAATTGCATATTAAACAACCCTATCAAGGCAGGCATTGGCATCTGCTGTGCTGACACAAATTGTGAATTAAATGAAATTGATGTCCTCTGTCGTATATTTATGAAGACGGACCATTCTCTGAAGTATTCTGTTTATGAAGAATTTATGATTGCAAACTGTTCCAGAACAAAAAAGTGGCAATAAATTCTTTTTTGTGACCCTACCCTCCAAGGGCATTGATTTCACCTCCTGCTGCTACTTTTGTTACAGCATAAAAACAATAGCTAAATCTGGATTCCACTGAGGGTCTTCAAATTATCAATATTTGCACCATGAAAATATAAGGGTGTTGGCAAGAAAGGCTGTTTTTCTGTTACGATCTCCTAAAGATGCTATTTACAGAACACTACACAGCAGATGAATGTTTGTTGACTTAATTTTATTTGTAATCTAAAAGCTTATTTTTTAGGTTTAATTCATCATTATAGATTAACTCCTACTGATTCTCCAAAGAGAGTGTTTTCCACAACAACAATAAAAAAGCCCTCCCCGACTAGACTACACCTTCATGACACAGTAGTTAATCTAAGAAGGCGTCTAGCATAGTGGATGGGACTTATTTTAACCCACATATTGGAAAGTCTGGCATCCACAAATGCAAAGCGGGAAGAATTGTGGGGCTGAACATTTTCTAAGTCAGGTAAAATGAACAACAGCACCAAGGAGTCTACCCCTTCTTCACAGTCCTCAGTCATATGGTTTGGCAAATAGTAGTAAACAAAAAAGGAATTTCATTCTTCGTGCACAGTCTTCTCTTGGCCTCTTTAGTGTATTGATTAAACTCACGACTTCTATCTCCTGAAAATTTTATGCAGAGAATTTTTTACTATAAACTATCACGAGAATTCAAATGAATTTTTATCAGTGACCATGGTGAACTTCTGGGTCAAATCTCCTTTCCGTTAAAAGAAACTGGAAGTGGATGAGGTCTCCTTAAGCCTAGCGGTAGTCAGAACAACACACAGTGCACAAGGATTCAAATCCTGAAGGGAACAAGGAGCTTCTCTGAAGTGAATGGTAGTCCTGAGGTGGCAGGTGTGGCTGGACACCTTCCAGGGGTTCTTGTCACCAGCCAAGTTGTGATACGTTTCTGGTACCTAAGCTAATCTTTGTTTTTGCTTTTGTTGGTGTTTTCTGTGTTTGTGTTTGCTTTCAATTTGATGCATTAGAAAACCCTAGGAGAGAAGATCCGGGACACAATGGCAGGGCCCAGTGGGCCGGGGCCGCGGGACCTGCTCTCTCCTGAAAGCGGAAGCCTGGTGAGGCAGCTGGAGGTCAGGATCAAAGAGCTGAAAGGGTGGCTGAGAGATACAGAGCTTTTCATCTTCAATTCCTGCCTGAGACAAGAAAAGGAAGGAACAATGAATGCTGAGAAACAACTCCAATACTTTAAGGTAATAAAAATACAATCAAAGTTGATAAAAAGCTTTCTTTATGGTAGGGATGAAATATTTATCAAGTACATAAAGTATTATACCCATGTATCCATGTATCACTGTGCACTTAAATGTTTCCTTGAATTTATAGACGCCCTCCACATTTCTTATATGCCAACGCCTGCGTGTGTATAAAGATGAACGTTTAGCGTATCAAATACACATTGGATGGGGGAGATCTCAGCTGCTTGTGTGTTTTGTGCAGGGCCTGTGGAGGGAGAGCTTTGACAAATTAAAAGCAGACGAGCAAACCCTAAAGATGACGACTTTGAAAGGCAGACCTAAATGTTCTATAAATAATGTGGCTAAAAATACTTTCATACATTGATATGATAAAAGCATGTGATGTTACTGAAGACCATTAATGCTAACAAAAGGAAACATAATTTTTACATATGAAAGAATCAACTATTCATGGAGGGGAGAAATAAAGAAAAAGAGGTTCCTACATTCTAGGCATATTCCATTGTAGACAAATGCTAGCAGCGATACAGCTGTGTGTTCCTTGTATGTCCATGAAGACGAGCATTTCCCCGTTTGTTTCCATGGTCTACACAATATCTGTTCAAACACAGTTTAAAATTTAGATGTTTTCTCTTACTGCCCAGGCTGGCCTGTGCCGCTTGAACCCTCTCATAAAGGCAGTGATTGTCTGGGCTCTGACTGGTGTCAGCCCGAGGCTTTGGAGTTGTAGAATATAAACTCAGTAGCAAGAAACCTTCTGGCATGGAAGGTCTTAAAGAGGAGAAAGGTTGAAACCAAGAAGGAAAGAATCTCTAGGGACCTGTTCCTTCTCGAGGCCTCCTAGGACCAGGTTTTATTGACTTCACACCTTCTGCCCTGCAATCTTCTAGCAATCTATCAGGGAATTTAGTCATAATCACATGTGGCTCACACGCTCTGCCATATAGGCAGGATCACAGGGCTCACAGGCATATACCCTCAAAGGTAAGACCACAATCCCTCCCAATAAACTGTCTGCATTATACACCTGCAAATTACTTAGGTTGAAGACCTCTGTTCTGCCATTGAATTGACATGACCAAACTGGAGGTTAAAAGAAAGCCTCTTGCCAAGGCAAATGGGTTTTACTGTCAAAAATCTAATATCCAGATGATTTGTTATTTCATCTCTGTTTGTCTCATCCTAATCCCTGTGGCAGGGAGATGGAATCTTCAGATAGTTCCCTCTGTGTTATATGAATTTAGTAACGTGTACCTTCTAAAGCATCCTGGTCATTAGTAGGCCAGAGGGAACTCTATAGTATCTATAGTATATTGCAGCTTTAGTGAACTGGTTAATGGCCCAGCCAGTTGTATAACCTTGGTCATGTTTCTTGTATGATCCCTTGGTGCCTCAGTTTCTTCAACCATAAAATGGGATGCTGCTAGTATTTATCTCACATGCTAATGAGTTTACATATGTAAATTATTATTTCTACTTTTTGTAATGGTGCATTTATACGGGATAGAACTATCTTAACATAAACCCAAAGATGCTACATAATAATTGGAAACAATAGCAGGAAGTTTGTTACTATAGATATCTATGTACTTACCTTCCTACCCACATATCTCAATCATACGTATTTGAAAACAACTTTTTTTTTTACATTTGCTATTATTATAAATGAAAACATGAACAGTTCTGCATTAATTTTGCTGATGCTTCCAAAGGACATTAGCTTTATGCTCTATCTTTGCGTAGTATCATCAACATCATTCTCAGCTAGGACCTAGTAAGAAACGTAAAAGAGTGTAAGAGACAGAAAGAGAGACAGAGGGAAGCCTCTCTAGATTTCCAGATCATTAGATAGTTCCTAAGAGTCCTTTGTTTGCTAACACTTTCTAGCCTTAAGGAGAATATTCACTACACCTAATTCATTATTTACCATGTGCTTCTTAGTGCCTGAAAATAATCATAGAATTTTAATTTCAAAAGTACCAGAGAGTATCACATATTTTTTGCTATTTTACTTTTCTTCAAAGATATTTTTCCTTAGAGCATTTTTATGTTTTTAGTGTCACTATTTATTAAACTAACTGCTCTTATACCCCGCTCTTACTCATTTAGCTATTTTTAAAATAATGTAATAAATTCAGAGACTTTCCTACCCCAAACAAAAGGTCAGATCTTAATGGTAATGTTACCAGCAAGGTGAAGAGACCTTGATTCTTGTCTTCTTGAAGGAAAGATTTCAATCAAGAGACAAAGTGCAGCAAAGCGAGCAAGAATTTATTGGCTGCAGTAAAAACACACTTAGAAAGGGCCTAGAAGAAGCAACAGGAGAGCGTCGGCTGGGCTGCTTTGACTCACTAGGAAATCGGAGAAAAGGGGGCCTTGGGGACAGGTTCAGGGGGTTAGCTCAGGACGAGCTGCTGCTGCCCACTGCTCTCTGGTTGCAAGTCTCACGGGGTCCCTTACAGATAGGGGATACGTGCCTGTGGGTGAAGGAGAAGGGGAGCACCAGGTGGGTCCTTTGTGTTGAGGCATTTACCTTTCTCTTGAGGTGGGAATCTTAGGGCAGGTCTCAGGGGAGGGCCTCAATAGAATATTCATCAGCTTTCCAGGTGCCGTCTTTCAGGGTCACAAAGCAGCTGGTCGTCAGGGAGCCACAGAGTCATTTGCCTGGTTTTGCTGCTTTTCTGGGCCTGGAGCTGAAATACAACTGAGGCCTAGATGTTATCTTTAGGGAAGAAAAGGCCAGGGCATCTAAACCTCATGACCTGCGATATGCTAGGGGAGGAAAGGTTCCCTGGGCATGAGGTTCTTGTTTTCCCAGTTTTGCCCCTTGCTAGGCACTCAGGGCTTTCCACCCTGGTGACTTTCTGTACTTGGCCATCGGCCTTGCTCTGCTCATGTCTAACTGCCTGTAACAGCAATGTGCCCCTCAACACATGGTTTCCTCAGCCCTGTTCCATCCTCTGGTTTTCTCACCTAAGGTAGTCATGCTCCATAGCCCCATATGCTTTTTTTAACTTGCTTTCTTTTGATAGGAAGTGGTATTTTAATTTTAGTTATTTTTAACTTTATTGAAAGATATCATGCTGTTATTTTTAGGACTTTTTAACTTAATATTATATTGCCAATATTTATTCATGTTACTGAGTATGGCTGTAATTCATTTATTTTGACAATTGTATAATATTCCATTGTGAGTATATACATGTCTCTCATCTAAGGCTAATAGCAACCTCTGAAGTAGGAATTAGGATCCTGATTTTGCAGATATGGAAAGAGGCACATGGAGGTTAAGTTTTTTGTATGTCCAAGGTTACTTCCAGTGAGTGACAGAACTAGGTTTTAAATCTAGGGCTGTCTGACTCTAAAGCCCATTTTCTGAACTACTATGCAAAATTGATATTTACTGATATTTACTGAATGCCCTTCCATGCGGGGTGACTCAAAGAGAAGAGCAGGACAAAACTAAATGTCATTGTTTCTGGTAGGTTTATCAGTCAGTCTTCAGCAATTTAGCCAGAATTGTAAATAGGTTTAGCTACTGAAGATCTTGGGAGTTGAAAAGATTTGTATTTTACTTTACAGTTTTGTACTATATCAGTGTAAATTTCCTTGCCATGTGTCACTTTTCTAAATTTAAACTTTTCCATCTTTCTTTGAGATTAGAGCTCTGAAAATTTTTGTTTATGGCCAGAAACTCTAGTCCCTTCTAAAATGTTGACCTTGAGGAATTTGATCTGATAAGCTAAGTGGATCTAACATGATAACACTTCTTTTAAAGACAGCTTTCTGCATGTCTGTTGGAATAAATGTCTTTCCTACGCAGAACTCTAAATATTTCTGAGCTGTTTACTCTTTAACGCTTAGTGTATGATTAATCAAGTATACTGTATGTTACTACATTCATTGCAAGAATGAAACCAAATGTTTGTAATACAATAATAATGTAATGTTTATAACCCGTCAAAATCGTAATTGGTAAGCATACGTAGAATAAGAACTTTTTACTTACTACAGATTCAAAGAACAGATACCCCCTGCCTTTCTGTATGACAAAGCCGCTCAGGTAGGAGAGTTATTAAATAACTTTTACCTCTGGGAAATGTTTGCCATGCCCCCCCTTCTTGAGGGTTCTCAAATGTTCCTACCATCATAGGTCACACAGGACACAGGCTTTATCTGCAGGGTTTAGCTTTATGATTCTCTGTTCTCTAAAATCTCAGGCTTTTAACAGAATCAATTCCTTTATATAACTCCCAGAGTAATGATAGATAAGCCATAGTGCACTGCCCAGGAGAGCTGGAGGGGGGGGTGCAGGGCTGCATATAAACAGGAAAGCCCGTCCTTTGTAGACAGTGTTTCCTTCTCAGAGCTTGGTTTGGGATGAGAGAAAGGATCTGGATCTTAAGTTTTCAGACAAAGAGAAAAAGCAATTGTGGGATGTATTATTTTTCTTTAAGGCAGTGAGTGTGATAAATGTGGAATTAGACACAAGGCAAAAGTCTACCTAAGAGAGAAAAAGTCAAAGTCCAGCACCAGGAGAGACATGAAGGTGGGAACCTAAGAGCCCTGGGACAAAAATGCAAAATTGTCAAGGAGTGACCACACCATGACCCAAAATGCGGAGAGCACGTGGGAGATGGAATGAGGCGGCTGGTGAAGGGCCAAGTGGAGCTGTGTGTGCGGCTTCAATGCCATTGGCTGGAAAGCACTACTTTTTAACCATGACTTGTAAAAGAGAAAAGAAAATAATTACTTAATCTTATGTTCCTTGCATCTCATAACCAAATTCATTATTTTAAAGACTCAAATTGGGAGAAATGATCTATTAGCAGCTAAAGGAGGTGGAAGCCCTGGACGGGGCCCACAGCAGCCTGGGAAGGACAGGGTGAGACCCACCAAGAAGCCCTCTCATCAGGAGGGTGAATGAGAGGAGTAGATTTGGTGACCTCATCAATGATTAATGCCCCAAATTTGCTTAGAAATTTAAATTTGACCAAGAACTTTTATGTATGTTAAACCTTACACAAATCATGTAAATTGAACATTGTGAGCCCTTCTTATGTGTATTTTTATTTATTTTTATGAATGAAGAACTTGAGATGTGGAAAATAAGTGTGACTTGTTTGAATCCACACAGACACCAGCAGCAGAAACAGCAAAAGCAATGGCCTTTGGGTTCAAATTCCAACATTCTCCCATCCCGTCATTCACTGACCCTTCAAAAATAAACATTGAAACCTGGCTTTACTCTAAACCAAGTGCTGGCAAACATATCTGTAAAAGGTCAGGTAATAAAGCCTCTGTTGCAATTACTCAACTCTGCTGTTGTAGTGGAAAAGCACAGATGATATGTAAATGAGTAAATACAGTATGTTTAATAAAACAAATTTACAAAATTATTTACAAAAGCAAGCAGTGGGCAGGATTGATTAAGTAGACTTAGTTTCCTGACCCTGCTCCAGATTACAAAAATTATCATAAACACGAGAGTGGTTACTGTCTGCGTTTCCTTTAGGGAAAGGCGGCTATACTAGGATTGCATTAGGAGGAACAGAATGGTCTTTTAATAATTTTAACAATGACAACTCATAGTTATACAGTGTTCAGGAGATGTAGTCAGTTTCAAAATATTTTACCTGCATTTGCTTATTTAATCCTCAGCATCATCCTGAGGCAGGCGGTTTGTTATCATCTCTGTAAAGATGAGGAAACTGAGGCAGGGAAGATTGAAGTAAGTCACTCAAGGCCATACAGTTAGTGACTGAGTCAATAGTCACACCTGGAGAATCTGTTCCAGAAGCTGCCGCTGCTTTGTAGACTCAGGGGTCTCTAGGTGAGAGCTGTTTCTGAAAAGGGAAAACACATTACAGGAGTCCTCCCTTACCCATGGTTTGCTTTCTGCAGTTTCAATTACTCGCCAAAAATATTAAATGGAAAATTCTTAAGTTTTAAACAATTCATAAATTTTAAATTACGCGCTGTTTTGAGCATCGGGATGAAATCTCGTGCCATCCTTCTCTCCTGCCTGGGACGGGAATCATCCCGTTGTCCAGCTGTGAGTCCCTTAGTAGCGTCTGGGCTATCAGATGGATTGTCAGGGCGTCGCAGTGCTCGGAACCCTTAGTTTACTTAATAAAAGCCTCAAAGTGCAGCAGTGATGCTGGCAATTGAGACCCGCCAAAGAGAGGCCCTTTGTACAAAGGTGAATACATTGCAATAAGCTATTTTGAGAGAGAGCACATTCACATAGCCTTTATCACGGTATGTTATTTTCGTTGTTCTATATCGTTATTAGTTATTGTTGTTAATCTCTTACTGTGCCTGATTTGTCAATTAAACTTATAGGTAGTTATGTGTAGGAAAACACCTAGTATATATAGGGTTCGAGACGTCCACTGGGGTCTTGGAATGTATTCCTCGCAGATAAGGGGGGCTGCTGTTACTGGTGGCTTACTCTATTGTTGCTCATCCCATTTCTGACTTCTTTACAGCTGGAGGAAGTCAGCAAGTTGGTGTTTTAAATCTTGGAAATGACAAATTTTAGAGTAGGGTCTTTAAAAGGTTTTCAAGTTAACTATGAAACGTGGAACATCACTAATGTACTTTTACAAAATAAAGAGATAAATAAAAGAGCTGAATACAGTTCCTATGCTTTAATAAATATTTTCCAAGTGTGTAATTTCCAGAAACAAAAATAGGACCAATCTAGCCAAAACATTTTGAGGGAATTTCCCATGTCCACTATAATCAATCTCAAATGGCACTATAAATAATCACACTTCCTGTACCCCCAAACCCCACATTTTTAAGGCGATTAGGTTGAAAGACAGGATAAAACATTTTGGAAGTTTTGAGATCTGAGAAAGGAGGCCGTAGTTTCTTCCAGCCCCTGATCATCCCTGCTGCTGCATCCCGGAGCCATTACAAACTTTGTAAGGACACTGTTGGCAAAGCTGCAAACAAAGAATTATAGTAATTCAATCGGGCTGCAGCAAAAGTATGCAAAATGCTTTCAAAATCAACAGAAGTCACACAGGATTTTATACTTTCTATATGTCTTACATAAATTTTTTAAAACACTATTATATTAACCACGTATGTTTATCAGAAGGAAATACTGAATTCAACGTTTATCAGATATTTTTTCCCTGCCATATATAAAAAACCCATCACCTAACACTTCTTTGGAAGTAATTTAAGTAATTGGATACAATCCAGAACTGCCTTGTAAAAATAATTGGCTGGGTTAAGGTTGAAATTCAAAGATAGATTTAAATAAATGTTATTCACAGTACCATCTGGGGGTGGGGGTGACCCACAAGAAATTTTTATAGGCAGTCCCAGTGCAGACTTCTGAAGTAAAAGAAAATGGAACAACAAAGGCCTAGTTCTTTCTGAACACACCTTTTACTAGAATAAGATGCTGAACGATTCCCATCCAGTGAAGGATTCTGCCCCTGAGCTGAGGATGCAAAGATATAGCCATGTGCTCCCTTCATGTGTGTTTGTATTACTGCTCTCAGGTAAACCCGATTCAGGGAAGGTCTGGAAAGATGAGGGAGAGATCTCACCCACCCTGCCCGGAAAACCAGACAACTGCGTTTAGACTGTGAGACCACTGATGAATGTTTCTGTTCTTTTTTTTTTTTTTAAATATATCTTTTTATTGATTTCAGAGAGGAAGGGAGAGGGAGAGAGAGAGGGAGAGGGAAGAGAGGGAGAGGGGGGAGAGGGAGAGGGAGAGGGAGAGGGAAGAGAGGGAGAGGGAGAGGGGGGAGAGGGAGAGGGAGAGGGAGAGGGAGAGGGAAGAGAGGGAGAGGGAGAGGGAAGAGAGGGAGAGGGAGAGGGAGGGGGAGGGGGAGGGGGAGAGGGAGAAATATCAATGATGAGAGAGTCGTTGATCAGCTGCCTCCTGCACGCCCCTGACTGGGGATCGAGCCCGCAACCCGGGCATGTGCCCTGACCGGGAATCGAACCCCAATCTCCTGGATCCTAGGTCGATGGTCAACAGCTGAGCCACGCCCAGCTGGGCAAGCGTTTCTATTCTTAACCGATTTGTTAGCATTACTTAAATGTTGTTTTTACTGTTAATAAACTCAAGTTACGAAGAAACTGGGAGGACGGAATTGAAAAGGTGTCTTCCTGTTGTCCACGTAGGTAAGTGTAGGATTAGAGCCGCGAATCTGACCCGCCACGGGGCAGAGGCATAAGCGTGTGGCTTCAAGATGCTCGGGTTTATCCGGGCTTTACCTATTTATAACCCATGATTTCCTTAATGCTTCAGTTTTCTCATCTTAAAAATGGAGATAATAACAGCACACCTCAGAGAGCAGTTATGTTAAATTAGATAATATATACAAAAACCTCTTAAAATACAGCCTGCCTAGTAAGAACTCTATATATATTAGCTATCAGCATTATAATTACTGTAGCATAAACCTATTCCTTTTTAAGCATTTATTTTTAATACAGCAAGGTAAACAGAAAAATTAAGTAGATAAATGGTAAACATAAAGAAAACCCATGAGGTTCCAATTACTTCAGATGAGCTGTATGATCTCTACGAACTGAATTATCTGTTAGTTGGATAATTGACCTATTACCATCTAGGTAAAACCATGAGAGAATTGTTTTCCTCTCAAGACTAGAATAAAAGAAGTTAGTCATACACTTCCTAAGTGTGCCTCTTACCTGTAGAAAGGGGGTGCAAAACCAGATCCCAGATTATCAGAGGGGTGGTCTCCACATTAACTTAATTTGCAGTTTTGAGCAAGACGGTGAACAGAGTCCATTTTCTTCCTCACTTCTGTTTCCCTGACCTTTTGTATCTTCACATTTATCCCAGGTTAGTATACACAGGCACACACACACACACACACACAGTTAGACAATTAGACCTTCATTTAAGGAGATAAACAAATTTTATTTTTTTTAGTGTTCATTCTGAGTTTTCAGTCACCTTCTGTAGCTTTCCTGCCACATTATTCTTCGCTAATTTACCAGTTGATGGTATTTATTGGATGCTTTTGCTAGGTTTTGTTAGTCGGCAGCATTATGACCTAGGATTTTCAGTTGTGTAATCTCGGTAGATAATTTCTCTCTGCCTGATATTTTTTTATTTGCAAATTTAGGTTTTTGGATTGAAAGGATTCCCTTCAACTTTAGCATCCTGTGATTCTGTAATAGCCATCTTTGTCCATCGGTAAATGTATTCAATTATAGATGCCATTTAATTCCTCTAAACAACATTTTCAGTTTGGCACAGAACTTCTGGTTATACGGCCAGTTCTGTACGCCAGGCTTCACGTTTCCTCATTGGAAACGATGCTGCAGAAGGACAAAGGAATCCTTTGAACCACAGTTGCAATGCTATGGCCTTTGTCACCATGGTAGCCAACCATCTCTTTGTACCCATTTCCTTTCTAACATTATAATATCTTTATAATTGTAATAGAAATGCTGATCTAAAATGGAAAATAAAACGTCTGCTTAGTTATGAATTTTAGTGAGGATGATGGCAAAGGTAACATGAATATACATCTCTACATATATTTATATAATTTTATAAGTCATTGATAACTTGGTTGATTTAAAAATAGGAAGAAATATACCAATATATTGCTGGTGCAGTAGTGACAAGCAAATGTACAGGTGTGTAAGAAATGGAAGATGGAAAATTTTGGGTAAAAATTAACAACCAGGTTGAACAGATGGAGGATTTGAATCTAACAGAACTAACCAGAGGCCATGAAATCAGAGGCCTAGACTTTTCCTTTCTCATCTCTTAGGTGCCTTGAGGTCCTTCACACTGTATGTAAAGGCTTACTATATCCTTGCCTGTCGTTCTGTTATCAATGTTTAGCATATTATTTTAAGTGAATTTCTTTTAAATTACGTTTTAATCAAGTTAGAAAGTCTGTATCTTAAAATAAGAACATCAAGCTCATTCACGTTTATTTTTTATATATATTTTTAGATTAAATTTATTGGGGTGACAGTGATTAATAAGATTATATAGATTTTAAGTGCATGATTCTATGATACATCATCTGCATATTGCATTGTGTGCCCACCACCCAAAGTCAAATAATCTTCCATCACCATATATTTGTCCCCCTTTACCCTTTACTACTCCTGACCCCTTCTCTCTGGTAACCACCATACAGTTGTCTGTGTCTATGAGTTTCAGTTTTACATCCTACATATGAGTGAAATCATATGGTTTTTAACTTTTTCTGTGTGACTTACCTTGCTTAGCATGATACTCTCAAGATCCGTCCATGTTGCAAATGGCAGTCTTTCCTCTTTTCTTATGGCTGAGTAGTATTCCATAGTATACATGGACCACATCTTTACCCTGTCGTCCACTGAAGGACACTTCAATTTTTTTTCATGTCTTGGCTGTGAATGATGCTGCAGTGAACATAGGGGTGCATATGTCTTTACAAATAAATGTTTTCAAAATTTTCAGGTAGATACCCGGGAGAAAGGTTGCTGGGTCAAATGGTAACTCTATTCTAAATTTTTTGAGGAGCCTTTATACTGTTTTCCTTGGTGGCTGTACTCGTTTACATTCCCACCGGCAATGAATGAGGGCCTGCACATTAATTTTCTTGATTGAGGCTGCTGAACTTCAACCTCACCACATTCCGTCACTCAGTCATTCAGTAGATATTTAGGTGCCCCCCCATGTGGCAGGCACTAGCCTGGGTGTGAGCAATGCACAAAGCTTACACTGCGGGCCTGTTTAAATGGTTTTCTATAAAGCATCTTGTTTTGTTCATTTTTACTCGAGTAAATTGGAAAGCTTTTTAAAAAGTATTTACTTTCAATATCAAGAATAAATCAACCTCTCATTGATGCCACTTTTAAAATGAGAAATGACTTAATTTTCCCGCATTCTCTACTCAATTTCTGCATTTTTGTTGATATCGTGAATGTAATTATTCACTACTATTATTTTACTAGTATATTTACATTTTTCTCATACTTTCAGTAATTTCTTTTGACCTTTGCATATTTTAAAAGAATATGAAAAATAATTCAGGATTAATTCTTTATAATATTCTGTTGCTCAACATCTGTTTTTTTTTTTACCATGGTTTTTCTCTTTTTAAAAAAATAATTATTGCCTGGCCGGGCGTGGCTCAGCGGTTGAGCATCAACCTAGGATCCAGGCGATCGGGGTTCGATTCCCGGTCAGGGCACATGCCCGGGTTGCGGGCTCGATCAGTGACTCTCTCATCATTGATGTTTCTGTCTCTCTCTCTCTCTCTCTTCCTCTCCTTTCCTCTCTCTGAAATCAATAAAGATATATTTTTTAAAAATAAAAAAATAATTATTCTTATATTTACCACTGGAATGTCTTCTAATAATTTTTTTAGGAAAATTTCATTCCTAGTATATTTCACAAACCCTTGCATTCCTGAGATATGGTTTACTTGACTTTACATATAAACAATAACGAGGCTGAATATAAAGTTTTGGTATGGGGAGTATAATCTTTTGCCATCAAAACTGCTTTTGGCATTTATAGTCGTAAAGGAAAACTTTTGTTCCCACATGGCAACTTTGTTTTTCATTTTTATGTGACTAGGTATTGGTCTCTTTTCATTTCTTTGGCTGGTAACTTGGTGAGTTGTAATTAATTTTGAAAATTTAAATCCTGCTTTAGATCGGAAGTTTTGCCTACTGTTTGACTATTGCCCATTCTCCGTGTGTTTAGTTCCCTCCTTTTGCAGCTCCTATTCTGTGCACATTAAGTCCCCTGGATCTTCCCTTCACTTAAAGAAATCACTTCTTATTATCAGGTGTTTATCTGGGGACTTCTGGTAGGATTCTCAAGGTGGTTTTGTGTTTCTGCAGTACCTAATTTTGCAGCTTATTGTTTTCCTTGCAATTTTTAATACAACAAAAGTCCTTTTCATCTTTGTGCAATCTTCACTGGTCTTAATTTGTTCCGTCTTCAAAAGTGCCCACCTCAGCCCCATGGATGCACTAATATCCTTGCACATATTTTCAAGAAATGGATTGAATTTTTTCTTTTATTAAATCTATTTCAAAGGGATCTATTAGTCTATTTTGCTTTGAGTCCACCAGTTGGGCCCTCTCTTGAACTACGATGTCTGTTAGTATGTGTGTTGGTTTTCTCTCTCTGCTTATTTTTAAGGAGGGGGTTTTTGTTTTCAAGGACTGGGTGTTGAGATAGGTCGCCTGAGATATTTTATAAGGGGCTCCCTGTACAGATATTTCAGGTCCAGACAAAAACTAAATGAAAAATTTAGATTTCATTTAGTTTTATTATAAATCAGGGATGAGAAAGTATAGACCATATACATGAGATAATGAACTGTCTATTGATACAGAAGCATAGGGGTACCTACAGGTCTAATGTCGGGTGCAGTTGAATGCAAGCCGAGAAGCCTACGCGTTTTTCATTCCTTAGGGGCATCCTCAGCGTCCCAGAGCAGGAGAGTGATCTTGGAGAGCTGTGTTTCCATCCGCTTGGAGGGAGAAAGCCCCATCGGGAGGCAGCTCACTCTAATTTAGGTGATACATCCTGGGGGCTTGAAGTAGTGCAATTACAGTGGGAGAGAGAAAGCTGGATTTAAGAGACTGCAGGGTGAGAGACGACAGAACTTGGAAACTGCTCTGCTGGTGGGGTGAGGGAGAGGAAGGAGGCTGAGGCCTTCCTCAGCCGCACTCCCACCAGGAGCCCCCCCCCGGAGCGCTGTTGTCTGCACTGGCTCACGGTACCCCCTCTCCTTTTTTTGTAATTGAAGCCATCTTTTTTATTCTTTAATTGATTTTACAGTGAGAGAGGAAGGGAGAGAAAGAGAGAGAGAAACATCAGTTTTTTGTCCCACTTACTTATGCATTCTGTAGTTGATTCTCGCATGTGCTCTGACTGGTTATTGAACCCCCAACCTTGGTGTACAGGGACGATGCTCTAACCAACCGAGTGGTCCAGGCAGGGCTCACAGGCCCCTTTCAAGGAAGAAAATCTTCAATGAAAGGCATTGAAAGTAATAGAACTTGTGTAAGGATGGAGGGGTTCTGGTACCTAAAAAGAGGAGCCAGTTCAAAATTATTTAGGGAGTGTGGATAGAAATATTTTTAATCAATTCGATGCCATTCTCTTAAGCAAATACCTATGTCAAGTGCTGTGCTGGGCGCTGGGGATACTGTGGTAAGTCATCCATTGTCCTCTCCCAAGGAGAACACAGTCTAAAGGGGATATAGACAAGTCAACAGGCAAGGGAAACAGAATGTGGAGAGTGCTTGATAGTGTGCTGTGGGAGCACATGGGGCCCTGGGAGGCAGGTTCTTGTGGGGAAGGGCAAGGTTTTAGAGCAGTGTTAGGTTCACAGCACAGTTGAGGAGAAGGGACGGCAATTTCTCACACACCCCCTACTCCCACACATACATAGTCTCCCCCATCATCAACATCCCCCACCAGAGTGGGACATTTGTTACAACTGATGAACCTACATTGGCACATCATAGTCGCAAAAGTCCATAGTTTATATTATGGTTCATTCTTGGTGTGGACATTCTATGGGTTCAGACAAATGTTTAACGGCATGTATCCATCATTATGGCCTCATACTGAGTATTTTCACTGCCCTAAAAATCCTCTGTGCTCTGCCTCTTCATTCCTCTTCCCCCACCCCCACCCCAACCCCTGACCACCACCACTGATCTTTTTACCTCCATAGTTTTGCCTTTTCTAGAATGTTGTATGGTTGGGGTCATACAATATTTAGCCTTTTCAGATTGGCTTCTTTCACTTAGTAATATGCATTTAAGATTCCTTCATGTCTTTCATGGCTCAATAGCTCATTTCTTTTTAACACTAAATAGTATTCCATTGTCTGGATGTAGCATAGTTTATTAAACCATTCACCTACTGAAGGACAGCTTGGTTGCTTCCCAGTTTGAGGAATTGTGAGTAAAACTGCTGTAAACATTTATGTGTAGGTTCTTGTGTGAACATAAGTTTTCAACTTCTTTGGGTGTAAATACCAAGGAGCACGTTTGCTGGATCTTATGGTAAGAGTATGTTTATTTTATAACAAACTAACAAACTATCTTCCGAAGTGCCGGTACCATTTTGCACCCCCACCAGCAATGAATGAGAGGTTCTGTTTTCCCACGTCCTTGCCAGCATTTGCTGTTGTCAGTGTTCTGAATTTTGGCCATTCTGCTAGGTAGGTGGTAGTATTTCGTTATTGCTTTAAGAGTATAAGACATTTTAGAGTAGGAGCCATCTTGAAGTCGTGTTTGTTTTGCGTGCCCTTTATAGTATCATAGGCAATGCCTAAGACTTAGTCACTAGATGCTCAGGAAGTGCTTAACAGGTTGTAAAATTTCATCATGGGATGAGACCTGAGATCTTAGCCAGCTCATCCTCCTATTCCAAAGAAGAGAAAACCAGGTCTCTCATAAATTAAATGACTCGCCCAGGACAGAGCCAGAGCCAGAGCCAGAGCCAGAGCCAGAGCCAGAGCCAGAGCCAGAGCCAGAGCCAGAGCCAGAGCCAGATGGTAGCCCGGAATCCTAATCCAGGCCAAAGTCCAGTAATACTTGTGATTTCATGTGAGTTGTCATTGATGCCTTTGCAATTTTCACATCTCCATTTTCCCTCTGTAAAAAGAGATATTAAGCTTATCTCATTGGAAGAATAGAAATAAAAAAATGAGTATCACAAGGGACTTTGTGATTAATAGGAAATGTGGAGATGCTTATTCATACTATGAAGTGCTATTTTAAACAGTATTAAAAACACATATAATAACAAACCAAGGATCCTCTGGCACTGAAACTCAGAGACTTACCATCTTTTCTGCAACAGCTTCTCATTTCCAAGGTCTTTACTCTCAGGAGTTCAACGCGGTATAGAGTTTGCTATCATTTTTCACCTTGTGTTTATGTTGCACCTCCGTCGGAGGGGCTTAAAGAGATTTACAGACATTAGCTTCTAATCCCCCCAAACCTCTCTAAGACGGGGCAGAAGCACAAATCATTATTCCCATCTGGAAAAAAAAAATAGCCTAACTTATCTCTCTTAATTTCACTGATGCTCTAAACTGTTGATTAAATCCTAATTTATACCCTGTACATTTAGAATATCAAATTCTCTTCCCCAAGGATATTTTTCTTTCTTTTTTAATTTAATGTCATCAGGATAAGTGTAAAAATAGATTGACAGGCCTGGTGTTAGAAGCTTCTTTGAGAAGCACAGGATAGACAGTAACCCGGTTCCTCTCTCGCTCCCCACCTTTTATCAAAATGTTCTTTATTGCCCTCCAGTCATGACAGGAGAAATGATTTTTAGGAATTGGAGGGATGTTTCTTTTTTTTTTTTTTAAATATATCTTTATTAATTTCAGAGAGAAGAAAGTAGAGGGAGAGAGAGAGATAGAAACATCAATGATGAGAGAGTCATTGGAGATCGAGCCCTCAACCTGAGCATGTGCCCTGACCGGGAATCGAACCCCAATCTCCTGGATCCTAGGTTGATGCTCAACCGCTGAGCCACGCCCGGCTGGGCTGGAGGGATGTTTCAAGACTCATTCGCTCCTTTATCTGTTAGCCAAGACCAACCAGCAAGAGAACCAATTGATGTTTATTCAACCACGCCCATCCTAACTTTCAATAAAACACTGGTGCAACAGACTTCAGAGCTTTACAAAAACAACAATAGAACTTGAATTTTCAGTCTGTGTGCTCTGCTTAGGTATGTGGTTCTCACTATAAGTATATTTGGAATTCGACTTTGAAGATGTTAGAACATGGCCAAGACATGAGCAGAATTTGGGACCACGTAAGGCTGATTCACTCAAATGATTGCAACAATACACTTGTCCAATTGAAGCAGTTGCCCTCAGTTCAGGTCAGTGAAAAGGCAAATAAATTAAAATGATAAAGACAAAATGAAATTAATATTTCACTACCCCTAGAAGTTCATCAGAGGAGATGAGAATCCACTTGCAACTGAGAGATATTCAAGGTTATATTTTACTGCTTTTTAAAAGTCCATCTCAGACCACCATATGATACTTTCTCTCTCATAAAAGAATAAAGTTATGTAATAACCTATGCTAGAAGATGCTAAAGACTAAAGGAGCATTGGGGGTATTGGAGGCATATAAAAGTTACATGATTTACTTGAGATCACACAACTAGTTACTGCCAAACCAGCAGAAGACTAAATTGTGGGGGGTTTTGCTCAATCTAAGTTGCTTCTCAACTAAAATACCTTCATGCTCAGGTGACTTATATTCTGCCTTGCCACCAAAATATTCAATGAGGCTGAGAGGACTACCCCCTCCACCCCCACCCCCCGCCATGTAGTCAGTATTCTTTTGGGGAGCAGATGGGAGAAAGATGTGATACCTCTTCTCAGAAGAAAAAAGTATATGTATTCCTCTAAAAGGAAATTTAGCTTTATTCAAGAAAATGTTCTCAAAATATTCTCATTGACCTCCACTTGGCTTTAGCTATGGGAGTGTTTTAAAGAAAGAAGTTCCTATTACATTTCCTTTTCACAAGGGTCCAGAATATTGCTTTGAGCTAAATAATCATTATAGCAATTTACCAGTTGGCTAATATTTATTCAGCATCTCCCTGCCGCCTGATATAATAGTTGAAGAGTGTTTTGCCATTATTTATTAGTTAAACTTCTAAAGGACCCCGTGAGCGTGGTTAGTATTGCTGCAGCCCGGGAATACTGAAGGCTGGTGGGAGAGAGTTGAGTTGCCCTGGGCTTCGCAAGCACAAGGGGGGAAAGCTAAGATGCAAATTCCCAGTGGTCCAAACTCACAGGAAACCGTCCCATTTATTTTACATGCTATGGAAATAAAACCAGAAATATGAAGTTTATAGAGCTGTCTGTACCACAGCTTCTAAGGTGAGGGAGGAGTAATGAATGAACAGAGGGGTCTTTCTAATATTAACTTTTCCGAACCCCCAGTACCATTTTCCTCCCTTTTGGGCGGCGGTGTTCCCCACAGCCTAACTCTTCCTGCATTTTAACTGTGTCCCTGGAGTTCTCGAATTCGTTCATTTCCCACCTGCAGGATTCTGGAATTACAGGAGAACTTCCCTAAAATACCAGTTCCTACCTGTTACCCGTGAAGTAACACGCTGAGCTTTGTGACGAGTTCCAGGAACGGCTTCATAGGAAATAAAGAATAAGCTAGCCAGACATAAGTCTGGAAAAATAGGGTGTTTTTAGAAGAGAGGGGTGAAGAACAGCCAGCTGTGTCTGGGTGAGAGAGCTGGAGAAACGCCGCGCATCAGAGCGGGGCGAGCCGGGATCTCTTCTAACAGCCCGCGGGCTGCGGCGTGTCGCGCTTTCCTGGGAGGCCCCTGGGCCACGCTTGCTCCCGCGCTCTCCCGCTTTCCTCCCGCACAGTCTCCCATTCTCCTGCTGTGGCCTTTGCTGCGATCCGCTCATAGATTTAGCCTCATGGGTGCACCTGACCGGATGGGCCTTTGACCTGGCCGGGGAAGGCGCAGACCCATGACAAGCACAGATGCGTTCAGGGCTGGGGTTCCCAGGGACCCTGGAGAGGAAAATCGCCTTCCGCCAGTCCCCAGAATTACTCTGAAATGATTCCCACGGAATCAGGAAGGATAAAAAGCACAGTAGGTATTGTAAATAGATTTCAAAATATAATAATGTAAAAATAAATGACAATTAATGCCTTATCTGCTTATGAAAGGAGGGATTGTAGGATTTTCAGGAAAGGTATTCTGTAGTAGAATTGGCTAAGTTGCATTTATATCCAGCAGCCTTCCCCTTTATTGCTAAAAGTACCTTTTTATAACTGCAGGCTGGTTTAGCATCTTAACAATAATGGACATGTTTTTAAAAGATTATTGCCAAAAGTGCATTCTTTATTCCAGGGAGACTCTGTAATAGATACCAGCATTTTAGTAATGATACAAGCAATCTGTAAGCTATTACAGTTTTCTTTGGAGTAACTTAATCTTCATATTGTTTTGTATGTCTGGAATTTTAATAGTGTTTTTAATTTAGAAAAGGAAATATATAACATATTACTAATTACATGTGAATATGAACTAAGCACATGACCACTGAGCTTGATTCTTAAAAACAAACATATTTAAAAGTACTTAACCTAGTGTGGGGAAAGTCACAGGGAAATTAAAGAATGCCGCACGGGGACAGCAACAGCTTTCATGGAATAGCACAGTGAGGGTCTGCATTTTTAGAATGGTTATTATATTTTGGTCCACACTCAAAAATAGCTAAGGGGAATAGAAACACTCCTTTCCAAGTATAATTAATATTTTTTCAGTACATGAAGGTACCAACAATTAAAACAAAAGTGAGTGTTTATGAAAGAATGATGACCTTTTTTCTCGATGACACCATTTGTCCAAGAGTCTCAAGAATTTGTAGTATTAATGAATAGTCCTGGCGGTCCTTAATGATTCAACTTAATTGGTGAGGATACTAGATTGCAAGGAAAAGTAAGATTTTTTTCTAGGTCAAAGGTCAGGCTAATTAGGCCATGGAGGTAAAGGTGAATGACCCTTGGACCTCACTGCTACCTAAACAAACAGAGGGAGGTGATTTTTTCTTTAAAATGAAAGTATTCACTGAAAATATTTTGATTTTAAATGGGTATAAGAAATCACTTAGTGTTAGAATATAGACTTATGTACAATTTTAAAACTCTTTTGGCACACATCCTAGACTCTCTTTAAGGAACCGATAGAGATGTGCTTGGCAAACCAATTCGGGGACTTTAATACTATTTTTTAAATCTAGTTTTTATATTAAATAAGCCAGTTTGTTATTTTTGAAAGAAGTTATAATCTTCTTAAAACTGTCATTCTCTGTTTCTGACTTGCAATTAGATGGTATTTCCAAAATGTCAGACCTAGATTCTGCTTCTACCATCACCATAATAAAATGTGACAGCCAAGATATTATATCAATACCTTTTCCATAATTAGCAATAAGGATCCTGCCAAGGGTTAACTAGAAAAGTTTCATAAACATTTTTCTACAAATGGTCCTGACGGCAGTATTATGCTTTTAAAATCTGCTAATGTAGCAAAGACTCATGACAACCAGGAGACAAATCTATGAGCAAAACTGTTTGGAGAGAATAGTTTTGTAGTATATGATGTATGTTATGTAAATGAGCTTATTAGGACTCTCATCTATTTTATTATTGGTGACCAACTTAATAGAGGCATTTAAAAAACAATATTTCTGCCTGACTTCTAGAAATGAAGAAGATACATTGATATAATTGAGAGCAAATGATTGCATGTCGTGCCATTTAATCATGTCATTTTTCAATTGCTATTTTTTGCACTTCACTGCATGCTTATAGAATATTTAGTTTCAATATAGATTAAGTCCCAGGGTTTGCAACTGAGCTGGGTTCCTATATTGTCTGACATTGTCTTTTAAGTTTGGAATCAGTTAAAACACACAGATGTCATTTGCCCACATTTTCTTTAAAATATGCAAGTCATCATTCATACTTCACTTAGGTATTTTAGTTCTTTGCTGTTTTGAAGGATTACTCCTTTACCATTCCAGGATGGAAATTTTTATTTGCCACATTTGTACACTAGGTATTAAGTTAAGCACATAATTGGCTCAAGAATGGAGCTATCAGGACCGAAAGATCTGCTGCCCCCTTGTTGGAAACTTTATAATCATTTGCCTAATGAATGTTTCTTACTTTCAAACTCTTTATTATTTATATAAATTATAGCTTTCTCAGAAAAGAGATTATCTCCCTCTGTCTGCTATAATATGAGGTTCTTGAGGGCAGAAAGTTTTGTACGTTTTGTTACTGATGTATCTCAAACACTCCGAAGAGTGCCCATTATAATCGGTGTTTAATAAACATTTGTTCAATGAATGGATCAGTATTTTTTCCACCTCTGTGTTCAAAAGCACCCCTAAGAGTTGCATAGATTACTAATTATTAACATATTTGCAGGCTGAGGAGTGAGTAGAAGAAAGAACCTGAATGGTGTACAAAAGCTGTTGGCTCTCTTAACGACAATGGCTTGATGGTGGCGGCCACTTCTGGTTAGAAGTCAGAGGCAGAGGTAGTCTGCTCTTGGAGAAATCTTCAAAGCTTTTTCAGCCCTTAGGAAAGGCAATGTAGCGTAGCGTTTTTGTGAATTGGCTCTGAATTCAGGTTGCATGGGTTAAAATTCTGCTTTTACTGATTATTAGCTGTGTTATCACTGATCAGATACTTAATCTCTCTGTGTCTCCATTTCTTCATTTGTAAAACAGGTAGATGACAATATATATTTCATATTGCTGTTGCGATGATTGAATGAGTCAATACATATAAAATACTTAAAAATGCATAGCACACAGAAATACAGAAAATGTTTGTCATTGGTGTAGGGGATAAGTGAAAATGGCTAATAAAATAGCTAAGAATAGTGCTCTAGTAATTAATTAGACACAAGGATTGTTGGTTATTGTTTTGCAGTCAAGTAAATCTTGATTAAATATTTAAAGAGAACATAATATTATTTTTATTTTGTATTGGTTCAGATACAGGTAGTCAACTCAGAATGATCTTTGGTAAAAAGTACATGAAGTATATAGGGTGTCCCCAAAAAATACACACTTTGAATAATTATAAAGGCAGTGTTTATTAAAAATACATTTTATTTTCACAATTAAGGTATCAGCTGTTAAAGTGTGTATATATTTTTTGGGACACTCTGTATTTGATATGTCAGGTCTCTCATTTTTGTACTGACACCAAAAACACACTAGATTAAAATTTCATATGATGTATATGTTTACATATGAAACTCATCACTGCAATAGACATAGCTAACATTTTCAACTTTCACATATTCTTCAACTCCTTTTCCAGATTCTATGTATACTTTTCTGTTTATGTTTTATATTTCCAGAAGTAGAACAGCTATATTTTAAAAAGCACGGCATTATTTTTATTATATAGAAGAATGTCTTATCTGAGATTTATAGGTCTGTGGTTATGACTCTATCCCAGGGAAATATATAGCTATTACCTTTTAAAAATAATAAAAGCTCTAAGTTTGCGTTTGTAAATGTGTTAATCTGTGTATTGACCCATGGCTGCAAAACCATGATAACTAGATGGTGGTATTAGTAACATTATAGGGTCTGTTGTTATGACACCCCCTAAAGGAATGCTAAATTCTCTGATTATACAATCAGTTTTGTGGTTGATAATCTATACCTGGACTTAGCAAGTGATCTTTCAAAATAACAGCTTTATTGAGATATAATTCATATACCATAAAATCTAATTTCAGAATGTTTTCACCACCCCCAAAAGAAACCCCTTATGCATTAGCAGTCACTTCCTATTCCCCCTGGACTGCAACCCCTGGTAACCACTAATGATTTTCTGTTTCTGTGCTTTTGCCTATTCTGGACATTTTATATAAATGGAAATCAGACAAAATGTGGCCTTTTGTGACTAGCTTCTTTCACTTAACATAATGTGTTCAAGGTTCATCCATGTTTAGTGTGTATCAGTACTTCATTTGTTATTACTGCCAAACAGCATTTTGTTGTATGGAGACACATGTTTTTATCCATTCGTCCATTGATGGGTGTTTGCATTGCTCCCACTATTTGGCTATTCTGAATAATGCAGTTATGAATATTTGTCTACAAGTTTTTGTGTGTTTTTCATGTTTTCAATTCTTTGGGCATATACCTAGGAGAGAAATTGTTCTATCACATGGTAATTCTGCTTAACTTTTTAAGGAAATGTCATACTGGTTTCCAAGATGAGTGCACCATTTTTCAGTTCCCCCAAGTAATTATGAGGGTTTTAATTTCCCTGCATCCTCACCAACATTATTTCTGGGTGTGGTTTTTCTTGGTGGGGGCATCCTAATAGCAGTGAAGTAGTATTTAATATTGTGGTTTAGATTTACATTTCCCTGTTGGCTAATGATGTTGAATGTCTTTTCGTGTGTTTATTGGCCACTTGTATGTTTTCTTTGGAGAAATGTCTATTCAAATATTTTTCCCATTTTTAAAATGGAGTTACTAGTCCTTATATTTTTGAGTTTGAAGAGTTCTTTATATATTCTGGATACAAGTACTTTATCAGATGCATAATTTTTAGATACTTTCTCTTATTCTGTGGGTTATCTTTTTCCTTTTTTTATGATGTCATTTGAACACCAAAAGTTTTTAATTTTTATTAAGTTGTCCAAAAGTCGCTTATACTTTTGGTGTCATAGCTAAAAAAAACATTGCCGCCCGGCCGGGCGTGACTCAGCGGTTGAGCGTCGACCTAGGATCCAGGCGATCGGGTTCGATTCCCGGTTCATGCCCGGGTTGTGGGCTGCAGCCGATCAATGACTCTCTCATCATTGATGTTTCTCTCTCTCTCCCTCTCCTTTCCTCTCTTTGAAATCAATAAAGATATATTTTTTTAAAAACCTATAAAAAATAAAAAATAAATAAATAAAATAAAAAAACATTGCCCAGCCCAAGGTCATGAAGGTTTACTCCTACGTGGGTTTTTTTGTTTGTTTTTAAGATAGTTTCTGTTGTAGCTCTTACCTTTAGATTCATGATCCATTTTGAGTTAGTTTTGCATATGGTGTATTTTGGGAGTTCAATTCATTCCTTTGCATGTGGATATCCATTTGTCCCAGCACCATTTATTGAAAAGACTATTTTTTCCTTACTTGATTGTACCAAGAGCTTTTTGAATTCCATTTATTTTGTGGTAAGTATTCAATACTTAATCATTAATACTCTAGATTTATCATTAATAAACTTTTTATGGCATAAATTAGCCTTGATTTTATAAACATTACCTTGTCTAAATTATTACGTTATATTTTGTACATCTGAACTTGATATTATGTGATGTCAATCTAAGTAACTCCCCTCCCCGCTTTCTATTATATCACCCTATTTTATTTTATAGCTGTTATCACTATCTGACATTTTCTTGTATATTTATTTGTTTTATTTCCAACCTCTCGCCTCATCTTCCCAACCCCCACAAATCTGAATGTACGTTCCATGAAAGCAGAAATCCTGTTGCTCACTGTTGTATCCCCACCACCGAGAGCAGTGCCTGGCACATAGAAGGCACTCAATAAATATATTTGGGTGGATGGGTGGGTAATGGAATTACGACCATCATCATTTTCCACTTGAACTTCCATTCTGTTTTAAAATGTTAACAAAGGTTGTGGTTTCTTGACCTTTTCTTATGTGAATCCTGCAAATATAATGCCCGTCCTCCCTTCACCTTTTTGATTTTCAGCAACTTTCATAGCCTGGTTCTAATGCCATGAATCTCAATCTGTCTACTCCAGCTGGTAATGATCTTTCTCATCCCCCAAGTCAGTGCCCATCAGTAAGCATGTATATCGATCCCACAGTACATTTAGGTCACATCCTCAGTATTCACAAAGCACATTCACCTCCCTTACCTCATTGAAAACCTACAACAACCTGATGGGTTAGGTCGTATCAAACACCTCTGCTTTGCATTGATTTCTCTCACTTTGAAGAACCAGTGTCTTCTCTTTATAGCCAAATTACAAGCACTTAAGAACAGGCACCACATCTTATTATATGCCTCTTATCCATCAATGACAATCCTGTAAGGAAAAGTATAGTGTTTGGCACATAATTGATACCCAATAAATGTTTACTGCTACATAAAATATTATTCATTTGATCTTTGCCAACCTTGTTCCAAAGTGATAATCCTGAACCAACCAGTCAAAAGCATCTTCTGAAAAATCATAGAGGTACCAGTTTAGCCGCTGATACTTCCAGCCTGCTGTACTTCCTTGTTAGACCATAGCTGCATGTATTAATATGACCTGTATCTGATATCTTATACTTTTCAAACAATCCTTGTTGTTTTTGTTTTACTATGTAAGCTTTCTGAGAGCAAAGCTTCTATTTCATTTAGCACAATGCCATGTGTTAGAGTTGTTCATTACTGAATGATTTACCCGATAAAAATGACAAAATGAGAAAAATCCCCACATATGGCGTTCAGACAACCTAACATATTAGCATTCTTAATAATTATATTGAAAAGTCTGGAGATTATCAAGTCAATACTAATAAGTAAAACTAAAGGCATCACTAGTCGGGAAGATCTATTAAATGATTGATTGATTCAATTTTTCCAGTCATTTAACAATTAACAAAATAATTGATCACCACTGGCTATAGTTCCTAGGTTCTTGGCTACCAATGTGACTCCAAACTTAGAACTTGTAACTTCTATACTTCTAAAAAAAAATCTAGTCTAGCTAGATTAATTGTCTTATCTGAAAAGCTAAGTCCCTCTGTTTCCTGTAGACCAGTGTTCCCAAAATGTAGCACGCATTGTAGTCACCTGTAGGCTTATTAAACTGTGTTTCACTGGGGCCCACCCCAGAGTTGCTGGTGCAGAGGATGTGGAATAGCAGCAGAGAGTTTGCATCGCCAACAAGTTCCCAGGTGTTGCTAATGCTGCACTCTAAGAACTTTGCTCTGGAAAATTTGGTCACAGGTTAGCAGATCAGGAGAAGACAGTTACCCGCCTCATGAAATTAAAATGAGAAAATACAGAAAATACAAAAAAGAAAAAAATGAAAGTATAAGTCACCCTTGCAACAGGGAGGTGGAGTGAACCACTTGACAGTATGTGAACTAGAAGAACTCACCTGCCTTTCTTCACTTTTCCCTTCTCTCTCCATATATTTCCACACTCCAACTAGATCAAAGGCGAGTATGTATCGTATGTGATGATCCAATCTCCTTTATTGTTTTTGCCCCACACAGAAGGCATACTTAGTAGATATCATCAAACAATTGATCAATCTAGAGGGTAAAGTCATGTTTGACTTTATAAATGGAATTGCTTCATAAATAGTTTTTTTCTATTTAACAGGTCATCCAAAGTCACAACACTTTGTTCATATCAACTTACCTAATGATGTTACATAAACCTGCTGAATAAAATTAAGTAAGAGATATGGAGACAAATTGCTTTGGAGTTTCTCAGCTAGGTTAATATTTTTCTCTCTGTTTTTAACATATGCTTGGTTTGTGTATTTTTTAATATTATTTTCCTCCTCATATCTCATTTCTCTATTTGGTTCCTGCATTTAACTTGTTGCACATTTTGGTACTTAGTGTAATTACAGTTCTTCTATTATAAGCTTACTTATATCCTTTTGTAAGAGATGACACCATTGTTTAATGTCAAGAATATAGCTATACAAACAAATATACTCAACCTATGCAATATGTATGCATTATACATATATTTAATATATAATGGAAAATAAAGTACTAATATTGGATGCCTGACCTTTAATGGTGATAAACTAAAGCTAATGCCAAGACTGATGTTACATCACCTTTGGCTTGATAATATAAATGATTTAAACAGTCAAAAAGTTGACAGAGGAATTCTGGAGAGGAAAAAAACCACAATTAACCAAAAACATCCCTTTGCACCACCATTGGTGAGTTGAACATGAAATTGACAGTCTGTAAGGGTAAAACAAAAACCTTCAGCCTCTTGGAAACTCTCTTGTTAACATGTCCAAAAAGATGTGTTTAGAGAGTTGGAGATCTGATCCTTGTAAAGGAAAAAAGCAATTTAGAAATTTTGATTTTTACTTTTCCACACTGCTCATTTTGTATAGCAAACCTGCCTTTTTAGTAACATGAGGAAACGAATTAGAATGTAAAATAAGTAAACAAAGCAGGTTGTTAGAAAGTTAAAAGCAGCACATCAAACTATATCGCAGCCATTGGAGTCTGAGATGGTACTAAGAAAGTTACCTCCATGCTAACCGAGGTAGCCTTGTAGGAAGAAATTGCCTAAATATTACCAGATAATAAGGGTAACTAAATACAAAGCATCTGAAATCTCTTTCTTAGGCACATTAATAACTGTTTTTTCTTTTTAAACTTTCTTTCCCTCTTTTGTCTCTGTAATTCTCTGAGAAGGCAATATGACTATGCTTGGGAACCAACATAATTTAATTAGATATCAAGAAAATGCTTCAAAATGGGCCATAATGAAAAGCATTCCCAATATTTTTCTTCCTACTTCCTTTTCCTGCTGCCTTTCAAACCCCGCAACATACTAGGTACTCTCACTGCCCAGGCTACTCCCTTCTGGACTGTCTATCCCTATAACCACCACCACCCAACTTGACCATCTGGCACCCACTGTTTCCCTGGAGGCTTCACCAGCGCCTCCAAGAGCAGCTCCCATAACTCCTCTTAGCACCTCCCTTTCTGCATCGCCCTGGTGTAGCTCTCAGGGGCATAACCCAGCCCCTCCCTCTCTGCATTGCCCTGGGGTAGCTCCCAGGGGCATAACCCAGCCCCTCCCTCTCTGCATTGCCCTGGGGTAGCTCCCAGGGGCATAACCCAGCCCCTCCCTCTCTGCATTGCCCTGGGGTAGCTCCCAGGGGCATAACCCAGCCCCTCCCTCTCTGCATTGCCCTGGGGTAGCTCCCAGGGGCATAACCCAGCCCCTCCCTCTCTGCATTGCCCTGGGGTAGCTCCCAGGGGCATAACCCAGCCCCTCCCTCTCTGCATCGCCCTGGTGTAGCTCTCAGGGGCATAACCCAGCCCCTCCCTCTCTGCATTGTCCTGGTGTAGCTCCCAGGGGCATAACCCAGCCCCTCCCTCTCTGCATCGCCCTGGGGTAGCTCCCAGGGGCATAACCCAGCCCCTCCCTCTCTGCATTGCCCTGGGGTAGCTCCCAGCGGTACCATCCACCCCCGCGGACTCCCCGCTCCCTGAGGGGAGCAGCCCCTGGCTGGGCTCTGAACCCGCGGCGCCTGCAGCAGAGCCAGCTGAGGGGGGGCAGCGCACATTTGAGGAGGCCCTGGAGGCAGGGATACCTTTGTCTTATTTCTGTGCCTTACTTACATTGCTTAGCTCGGGTTCCTGTTTAAAAGTGCTTTTCCCTGAAATAGAAGCTCAAAATGGTTATAATCATTTGTTCCTATGTAGTTATAGTTCACATTTCTCTATGCATAGTTTATCATAGAAATAATGTAAACTACTGAGTCTGAGAAACCCTGCTAGCAAATGCACTGATTTTATTTCATATGTGTTTGTGAGTATAAATAAATATGTATATTTTAATGGTTGTCACGGAAACCCATTTATGTAGAAGAATGTTATTTTATCAATTATATCTTCTAGATATAAAAAAGTACTGAAAATACATTGGTCATGTAAAATTCCCAATTTTCTCATTCTTTTTAGAATACTGTGATTCCCCAAGTGTGCATATGGGATAAATTATTAATCCAGAATATATACTAGCTTCTTTGGATATTTAAAAAAAAATTACACAGTTATTAAGATCCAAAAATCAAATATTGAATAACAACAGTTTTTAAAAACAACTGAGAAAGAGAGAGGGGCGGGGAATGCCTGTGGCGCTGGGGCAGTCAGCTGGGTTGGGGCAAATGGAAACAATGCCTGTTGCCTGGAGTTTATCTTTGAGTGTCTGGGGGTTTCTCCTCATTGAGCACGGAGCTAATGACTAGCATCGGTAAAGAAATGTGTCAGACCTGGTGGTTACTATCAGGAGTTATATAGGAAAACAGTAATGAACCCTAGGAAAAGAAATAAGGGTAAGTTCAGGAAATATAACTAAAAATGCCACATTGGTATAAATTGAATAATAAAATTCCTAGTCATATTTTGCCATAAATAGAGGTTTGGGAAATTGTCATTCACCTTATTTAAAATTCAGAAATATTAAGGGTACAGGGTTCTCTCATTACAGAAATAATAGAATTCCAGCTATTACAGAGTTAGGGCCATTTAAATGGCTATAGCATGTACTATACCAGTAAGTGGAACATCTGTATGAAATGTCCACCTGCTGATCTGCCAGTGCATGCACATTTCCATGAATCGCACTTAATCATTTTAAGACTTCTAATGAAGCCTCATCTAGATTAACATTTTAAGCACAAATACTTTCAGGCATTAAAACTCTCGCACTAAATGAAATGGCATTGTCTTGTTTACCCTTGTTGATTAATAAGCAATCTGTTAACTGTTAGAATAGTTCGGCGGTGGCAGTAACAGGAGATTAGTAAGGCAGTGATGTTTGTGGATATAATCATCATTTCTCCTAAAGGCTTTGAATTAGAATCTCACACACTATCCGTAGGCAAAGAAAAGATATAATATTTTCAGACATATGTATCCACTATTTTGCTTGAGTCGTTTAGCTTAGGGTCACTGCAGCAATACAAATGCTTCTGGGGGCAAAATGCTGTTTTGATGCATGCCTATCCTTCTTAAATAGCGTGAGTAGTTATTAAAAGGAACACAGCAGCCAGCAAATAGTGCAGTAATAAGCCAATATCCTAATTTCCGTTTTCAGAACATTACTGCTTCGTTAGTCAAGCTTCACAATGTCGCCTAGCCTTTGTTTTGGGGGTTTTTGGGGGGTCAAATAATAGATGTTATATATCAAAATTCTTATTTAACTTATACCCAGCAGTAGAAAAGTAAACTTTTGGCTCCAAAAATCTGAGAGTACATTTAGAAAAACATTTCTTTTGGAAGAACTTCTGTCTTTTGTTGTTTCCTGGGACTTTGAATGAAGGCATGTAATCTGTTTGGCATTCGTATAACCCAATGATTTATTTCATTAAGTTATAAATTGTTAATCACCTAGCTGTTAAGGTGGGACCCAACATTTTAGATGGAGAAATCAGTGAAAAGGGAAAGAGGATTGGGATGCAGCTAAATTGCTTGGCGTTAGTTCGATATCGGTGAGAGATCTCCAATCTAAAGGCCCCTCCAGAGCCCTTCTTGTCAGGCGTCCGTAGCTGAGCAGGTCACTACAGTCTGAAGTTGTGGTGTCTTAATAAACGCTGCCCTGTGAAGGCTCATGGCTCGGCCCCTCTGTGTTGCAGTCCCTCTGTCGTGAAATCAAGCAGCGGCGCCGAGGGGTGGCCTCCATCCTGCGACTGTGCCAGCATCTTCTGGATGATGGGGACACGTGCAATCTGAACGCAGACCACCAGCCCATGCAGCTGATCATTGTGAATCTAGAAAGAAGGTGGGAAGCCATTGTCATGCAAGCCGTCCAGTGGCAAACGCGGCTGCAGAAGAAGATGGGAAAGGAGTCTGTGAGTGACTTTTTTTTTTTTTTTTTTTTTTAAGTGTGATGGTCTCTCATTTTTGTCGGAAAAATTCTTTCAGGACTTAGAATGTGTTCATTTTGCTAACTAAAGGGATAGCTATCTCGAATCACTAAAGGAAGCTCCACTTGTCATAACACAGAGATTTACTTGCCTACTGATAAGACACATTTTAGTGTATCTCATGGTCTTTTAAAAAAAGTCACAGGGATATTTTGCTTAACTTTACCAGATGAAGCCATTAATTCTTTTCATCATTTCTCTCCCAATGATATTTATTAATCATACAATATCCCGTGAAGATTTTGCTAGAAGGTAGCTTACCACTCTCAGAGCATGTGGGGCAATGTGGAAGTTCTGCAGGTAAGGCCATGCAATAGTGTTCTGTTTACCTTTTTGTTACATGAGATGAGCTAACATTTGTACAACAACCTCCACTGTTCCTGCTTGGAGCTCCTTCTGATAGAATCGTGTTGCTGAGAACTATCAGGTCTCCTCTGAAGAGTTTTAATGCAGCATTCAAGGTAGGGGTAGGGATCTCTTTTAAGAATTTTTAAAATTGACTGTGATTCAAGCTGTTGCTAGATGAAGAAAACATATGTGACTAGAATTGTTTTATTATGATATAGAGTATGTACTTGTCCAGAAAATCTTTATACCCTAAGGGAAAGGGTTTTTTGATAAGAAGATTGCATTCTCCAACTAACCCTGAAGTCAACATCTATTATTTGAAGGCCTAATTCTTATGTTTAACTTACATACGTGAAATACAAACATACATACATGCATACATAGAATAGAAAGTGTTTTTTAAATGTTTATATCATTATTCCTATGTATTTGGAAAGTTTAAGATTCAAATTTGAGAAGTCAAGTGTAATAAACTTGCCTGAAAAACAGGCTTCTCCTATGAATTATAATTTTAATGAAGCCTTGTATTTGCAATCTGATGTGTTTTGCTTGGGGACCGGGAACAGAAGAGACAGTGAGTCAGTAAGCCTTCTCACTCTTTTTGCATTTATAGCATGTTGAGTCTAGGGGGTGATTTTATCAACAGTTCAGTGTAATTGTTTTGAGCTGAAGTTGTTAAATTTCTTAAGGCTTCCAAGTTATTACCAGTAATTAGAGTCTATATAATTGCATGCCTTTTTTTGAAATGACCTGTTTGTTGTGAAACTGTTTACCTGGAATCCTTTCTTTTTTTCTTTCTCTTTTGAGTGAGCGGAAGGGCAGAAGAGATTATTTTTTTATTCTATAGTTTGAAGACTCTAAGCATGGTACTGGCCATAGTAAAACTTACATAGAAACCTACTACACCTAAAGAAGCTCTGACACTTTGGAAGCATTTAACTGCTTCGAGTAGACACAAAAATGAGTTTCTTTGGGGATTTGCTAGAAATCATATGATCAGGGGTGCTGGACTAGATCTCTTCAGACTAGATGGAGACACTTTTATCCCACTTCTGTGGTGAAGATAAGCTCTAGTTTTGAAAACTTGGCTGCTCATAGAGGCTCAAGCTGCTACATAAGAGTACATGTAAACTGCATGGAGAAAAGTCTCCCTTTTCTTTACATTGGCAGCTGAATGTAGATTGTTTGGAATGATGAAGGTAGCAAATATGGTGCACTGGGCTAAACAGGGTTGAAAATCACTGTCGAGAAAGAAACGGAAGAGTAGAGAGTGGCATTAAAGCAGTAATACAGTGAGCATGGGGTACCTCCTTAAGTTGGAAATATTTCTTGCGTCTGATCTCTGTCGGTTTGGTAAAGAGTCTAATTTGCTTTGATGGGCAGACAAGTATTTCAGCCACATGGGGGGCGGCCTCTGCAGAGCATGGGAGGTCTCTCAGGGGCCTTTTGTTTGTTCATCATATGTCCTCACCCCTGTGTCATCCCCGTCTTGTGCACAGGGACTTTCACTGCTACATTTCTTGGGCCCAGGCCTTACTTGCACGTAATAGATATTCGATATATACTTGCTAAATGAATGAGTACATGCTTTCATTTAATATATTTTGTTTCATTCTGGCATTTGACTTGGAATTCCTAGATCACCGTTAATTCTCAATGTTTATGTTCCCACAAAGTGGCTCGAGCGTTATGTTTCCATAAGACTGTTTCACCTTCATGAGACCACCATGGAGATGCCTTTTAACCTTTCTTCTTGTCTGATAGGGACAGTGTTCCAAGTTCTAAACCGTGATGTGAAGTATCCCATGGTACACTCTCTGTTCCTCAAAAGTAATTTCTGAAGGAAATTCTGTATGAGGTATTGGCTAAGGTGGTTCTAAAAACGTGGGCTCGGTTAGAAGTAGAGGCTCTGCTTCCCCCTGTGATATTGGAGCCCCTTCACTAATCACGTTGGAAGTAGCTCCTGTAAGAGACGCCACCGAATCATCCCTCCAGGGCTCCCCCTTGTTCAGTTTACATCTGTTTGTGGGATGATTTGCTTACTGTTGGTCTCCACTGGTCTAAAGAAGGCATCCTCACACCCACTTCCTACTCACCTTTGCATCCCCAAACCCCCTATAGCACCTAGGACTTAACCGGCACCCCGAAATGTTTGTTAAGTGAATTTTCTGAGTCATGCTCTTCAGTAGTCGATGTAAGAGATTCAGACGTAAATAAGATATCCTTCCTCTCCTCAAAAAGGGTCCTTAGAAAGATTATACAAATAACTGTAATACTAAGTAATATTCATAATTGCTGCCTTCAAACTCGTAGTTAATAGTGACAAAATATGGAAAATCTTTTGATAGGATTCAGAGAAATTCAGATAAATGTTGAAATATCAATTAAACAGACTTCTTTATTACTCCTACCTAGGTAAATAATGAATATATTTATCTTTTCTTTAAAAATTACAAGAAAGCAAGAGACCTTGTGTTGAATTCTGAAAGTCAAAACAAAGCCCCAAAAGCATCTTTCTCTTTTATCATCAAGGTTTGAAATTTCATGCTTATTTGAGTCTATGCTTTGTCCTTTCTGCACTCAAGCTCTTTGCCTAGACTTACTTTTATTTATTTTATGTTACCTGTAAAATTGTTCTCTGTCTATACTTTTCAAGCTTTAATTTTCATTTTCATTTGACTCACGTTAGTTTTTTAAATTTCTAGTCTCCTGTCTTATTTCTTTGTGAGCCAAAGAAGCTTGAACTTTGTTCCTTTGACTCCTTTCTCTGAAACAAATGATCAGTTACAGGAATAAGAGACAGACATCCTTACAGATTCTATGAATATTAAAAGAAGGTAAAGGAAATATTTTGAATAATAAAGATCAGAGCAGAAATTATTGAAATTGAAAACAGAAAAACAATAGAAAAAGTCAATTAAACAAAAGCTGTTTTGTAGAAGATCAATGAAATTGATATACCTCTAGCAAGACTGATCAGAAAACTACAGACCAGTATCCCTCATGAATATAGATAAAAAGATTCTTAACAAAATTTTATCAAACCAAATCAGCAATATATAAAATATATAATATATCATGACCATGTGAGGTTTGTCCAAAAAATGCAAAGTTAGTTTAACATTTGAAAAAAAAGTCAATGTAATTCACCATGTTTACAGACTAAGAAAGGAAAACTCTATGATTATTCCAGTGGTTTAGAAAGCACATTTGTCAAAATCCAACTCCCTTCCTGATAAATACTCAGAAACCTAAGAATAAAGTAAGAACTTCCTGAACTTAATAAAGGGCATATACAAATAATCTATGCTAACATTATACTTGTTGGTAAAAGACTGATTGCTTTTCAAAAAAGGAATTAAAGACATACCACTTGGAAGTTAAGGAGCAAAATTATCTTTACTTATAGACTCCATGATCATCTGTATAGAAAATCTTATAGAGTCTCCAAAAAAGATCTTAGAGCTAAAAAAGGAAATTTAACAAGGCTATAGGATACAAGATCAATATACAAATGCCAGTTGTATTTTTATGTACTATCAATGAACAATCATTTATAATAGCAGCAAAAACATGAAATGCTTAGGGATATAGTTAACAAAAATATGTTAGACCTATACTCTGAAAACTACAAAATATTGCTGAGAGAAACAATAACTAAATGAGTGAACTATACAGTGTTCATGGATCAGAAGGCACAATATTGTTAAGATATCATTCCTCCTATATTTATTTATAGAGTTAATGTAATCCAAATGAAAATCTCAGTGATGTTTTTAATAGAAATGTATAAGCTATTTCTAAATAAAATTCACATAGAAATGCAAAGGAGCTAGAATAGCCAAAATAATTTTGAAAAAGATGAATAAAGTTGGAGGACTTACAGCTCCTGTTTCAAGACTTATAATAAAGGTGTAGGAGTCAAGAAAGTATGACATTAGTATCAAGGCCAAAAATAGATCAATAAAATAGGATAGCTATTTCAGAAATAGAGCTGCACATAAATGGTCAATTGAATTTGACAAAGGTGCAAAGGCAATGCCAAGGATAATCTTTCAACAAATGATCCTGGAACAAATGAATATCCATATGCACAAATATGAAATTAAACTATATATTGCACCATATAAAAAAATGAAGTAAAAATGGATCATAGACCTAAATGTAAAATCTAAAAACCGTTTAGAAAAGAATTATAGGGTAAAATCTTTGTGACCACTGGAGGAATTATAAAGGGTAAAGAAGAAGCTTTCTGGAGTGATATATATATTCATGATCCTGATCATAGTGATGGTTTGGGAAGTGTATTCATATGTCAAAACATCTAAAATTGTACATTTTAAGTTGTGAAGTTTATTTTATGCCGATTATATCTCAGTAAAATTATTTTAAAATAACAGGAACAGTCTGGCTGGTGTTGCTCAGTGGTTGAGCCCACCCGTGAACCAGGAGATCGAGGTTTGTTTCCAGGTCAGGGCACATGCCCGGGTTGCAGGCTCATCCCCAGTCGGGGGCCTGCAGGAGGCAGCCGATCAATGACTCTCTCATCATGGATGTTTCTATCTCCCTCTCCCTTCCTCTCTCTGAAATCAATAAAAACATTTTAAAATTTTTTTTAAAAAGACGTGAACATATATAGAATTTTACAGAATTACAAATGGGTTGATAGATTAACCTGAAGCCTAGCAGTGAGCATCCTTGCCTTAAAGTAAAAATTAGCATTCCTTTGTGAAGGGAATACGACGACGACTACTACTACTACTACTAGCTAACACATAGCCCTTAACAGGTGTCAGGCACTGTTCTAAGTAATTTACATGTTAAAACTTCTAACTACATTTAAAACTTCTAACAACCATGATATATGTAGTATTATCCTCTCAATTTTAAGAAGGAAAAATTGAGGCAAAGAAAGTTTCAGGAACTTGTCCAGACTTCCCCAGCTAGTTTGTAACTGATCTGCCATTCAAGCTTAGGCATTTCGTCTCCAGAGTCAGGGTCCTGAATCAACATCCGAAATTGTCTAAGAGGAAGCCTTCTTTAATGATAATAATGGTGCATCTGCAATCACTTTTTTTTTAAATCAAGTAGATTAACAAGACTTTTGTAAATGCAAATTAAGCCTAATGGATATTGAAAATAGGTAACCTCATTTTTCCCGTACAATTTAGAAAATTATGGATTAAATTTTTTCATTATCACAGGTGATATAGTAATTGCCCCCAAAATTAGCCATATTAAGTGGGCTAGGAAGAGCAGTTATTGCTTATGAGAACCTTAATGAAGAGGAGAGGAGTAAGTGAGCTTTTCCCTTTTAGGGTATTAGAAAGAAAACAGGAGAGAGAATTTGGGCTGCCATGTGGAGTGGTTGACATGTAAGGACTTTCTGTAAGGACTTGGGGCTTCTTATTAAATTTATGCATGCTTCACAGAAACTCCTGACTTTTATGGAATTTGTATTAAGAAGACCAGATTTCCATCAGTGATCTGTCTATATCACAAATTAGATTTCTTTTTTCAAATGCCACCTCAAAAACCATCTCTCTATTGGACAGGTTCAGACTAATATAGACCATTTCCCTCAGGGGAAGCCACAAAGTTGCTAACACAAGAAGGTGTCATCCATTGTGAGGAAATGTATTTCAGTTTATTTTATTTTCTTGTGTTAATTGTGTTTGTTTGATTGTCTGGCAAGGTCCCTCTAAAGAGCCAAGTGGTATAAGTGTGAATCATGAGAATGGGGCTGTTGGGTCACTTGCTAGCAGTATTGAACGTGTATTATTTCTTAAATCACCAGATTACCGTTTTTCATACATCATCTCAGTTAGTCTTCATAACAACTATAGATGAAGAAATTAAATTTTTAAAAGATTCAGTAAATTACCCAAGATCATAGAGCTAGTAAGTAAAGGAAAAAGGTCTGGATCCCTGCATATCTGACTCTAGGACTTCAAGCTCTTTCGGTGATTAAAGGCTTTATTGATATAATTCCCGGCTTTTTTCCCTCCAAGGCTTCTTCAATTGGTTATTATATTCTATATTAATGATTTATAGCCATATTTTTCCTTTTCATTGGGCACTGCCTGGAATTCTTTATTGAATTGAGTAAAAGAAGAATCGTATAAACAACTGCCAGCATGGTGATTTCTGTTAATGTACTATTTTCTCTTAGCTGGTCAGCCTTAAGACTTTTGGCATGTTCAAGAATGAAGTCTCAAGCTAAATTGGATTTAGTTAGAGGATTCTATCAGGACCTAAACCCGGTGCTTCCCTCCGCTCTCATCCGTTGGCCCTTATGTGAACAGAGAGTTGGAATCACCGGGAGAAATGCATGGATGGAATTAAGTATTGGGCCTATTTGGAAAAAATAAACATATGAAACAATGAGAAATCACTGAATTAAAAAAAAAAAAACTTGAGAGAGAAAAAAAGTTTCTTTTGAGAAATTGAAAAGTTTGAATAATAAGTTATAATGTTTAGATTTTAGCATGTATTCTTATGAATGGATGAAGTGCTTTGGATAAGGTCATCGTAAGTCATCACTCAATAGTTTTTACTTCAGAAGTATTTCTAAGAGTAATAAGAGGAGTTCTGTGTAAAACTTGCTTGAGAAAAATAAAGGGAAAAAATGACCTGACAGTTAATATATGTGAAGCTTAAATGGAAAAGTACTTTCAAAGTGTTGCAAATATAAGGCTTTTTCAGTCCTGATTTGGACATAAAGTCTAGGATTCTCCCACAGATACCCCTGCTCTGCCAACCTTGAAAAGATCTTGGTACGTTAGTAACTCCCCTTTTCTTGCACAGCTTTCCCAGTTCAGTTTCTTCTGTCATCTGCAGCATGTGAACAAGTGCTGTACCTATTTGGAAATACTCAGACTAAATCATGATAGAAACATATAAGTAAAAGGACAGAAAATTTTTTAGTTTTGAGAAATCTGTGACTGTGATTAAAAAAAAACAACCAAAAAAAAAAAAAAAGAACCTGGTGAAGACACAGAGATCATACTCAGAAAATGAAACTGATTTGACAAAGTATCTTACATTTATTCATGATGTCCCCAAGTGGTGTCCTACTACACTCCTAGATTTTGTGTGGAGAAATGTCCAGAAGTCATTCATCATGACTGAGGACACTGACAGGGCAGAAGACAATCTATGGCTTGTTTCCTGAAAACGCCAGTCACTTCCGTCCCTCCCACCATGGGGACACACTATATGCTGTAACCATTTCTGAGGGCTCTCATCTTCACATTCCTGCTGGGGACAGAGCTCTGTAAATACTATTATCTTCGTAATGTACATTTGGTAAAGTACTCAGTAGAGCTCTGCTTGGCCCTTTTCGAGACCCAAATCTTTACCTGAGTAGGAAGAAAACTTTTGTTTTTCCTACCTCAGTTTCCTCACCTAACTTGTCATATAGGCCTCTGAATGGTACTTGCTTTGCAACAAATGTTTTAAACACGAATGATCTGGATTCCTTTGAAACGCCTTTATTTCAGCAAGTGTGCCTTTGAATCCTTAGCAGATTTAGGGGGTCTAATTTTTTTATTCTTCACAAAAATATATTTTTTTCCTTTTGCCTTGCCATTCCAGAGCACTAGCATTGAAAACAGGTTCTCGTGTTCAGAAAATCCCTGCACATTTATTGGCCTTGAAAGTATGCAACACATCTAGCCACATAATTGAAAATAATAAGGCCACGATAAATGGGATGGCCCCAGGGTAAAACACCCAAGGGATTCAATTGGTGTCACTTTGCATCAATGTCCATGCATCATGGTAATTGAGGTAACATAACCAATTACCACATTTTAATTAGAGTTCTAAGAACTTGAGAAAATTTGCAATGATGAGACAGCTCACTTTTAAAAAGAAAAAAAGAAAAGAAAGGTAGAAAGAATGAAAGACGGGTGAAAAACCCCCACACATTATGTTACTCAAGCTTGTTTCTCACAAGCAGAGGTTACATCAAATATGTTTTGTGAGTCTTCTTTATTTTTCTACCTCTCCATCTTATTATTTGGTGATGTATTTTGAGAAAACAAGCATTTAAAAATGCTGGTTTGTGACTAGAGTAATAGTATTCTCACCCTAATATGACATGATTTTAGAAATTTATGACAAAAATAATTCTCTAGATTGTGGTCTTGGCTTATAATTTCATTTCCCATCCAAGTGTTTTTCACTATTGTAACTGGGAGTTCATTCTAAGTTTGAAGTCAGTGTCTGAACACAGTGACATATTATTAAATTACTTATTTCTCTGCCTCTGGTTGCTAAACAAAAATAGACCTAGACCCCAGCCCCCTTCAAAAAAAATTAAAATCAGAAAGAATTACTGCATTTAGAAAATAATTTTGACTTGTGGCAATTATTTTTATAAGGCTCAAGTTTAAGTGAAAAACCTCCTGTAAAATTTTAGTGCTGCTACATAATCAAGTAATTATGTAATTACTTGTACTTAATTACTTACAAGAGAGATGGTGGTTAAAAAATCTTTATACATGTCAAAAACAGCTTTCTTCTTTAGAGTATTTCTAGCCAAGCTACAAATAGGAAAAAAGCTCTTTTAAAAGTAATTTCCGATAAATTTATTTTTCTTTTATAAATCTGTTACTGTTTTTCTTCAAATATATGGAAGTGCATTATATATAGGTCTACATGCCCTACCTCCTGTTTCCACTCAAAACAGCCAACAAAGAAAGGAAGGAAAGAAGGAAGGGAAGGAGGAAGGCAAGGAAGGGAGGGAGAAGAAAAGAAAGAAATGATTTTAAATTATAGTTGAAGGGCTGGATTTTAAATATAAGACGTGTGTCATTAATGAAAAGATTTTCAGTAGACAGTGGATGTTCAAGGGAAGTTGAGGAAATTCCTTTCCTTGAGCATTGGAGTAGAATGTGGTGACTAAGAGTTTGGACCAGGCTGCCACTTAGTAGCCATGTGATTGTGGCAAATTATTTAATTTTGTGCCTCAGTTTCTTCACCTGTAAGATGGAGATAACAATGATACCTACCTAGGTTATGTGAGGTTTAAATGAAAAGTTCTTTGAACAACCAGTGCTACAGGGTCAATAAATATTAGCTGCTATTGTTTATGTTCTTGCAGGGACCACGTCTTATTTATCTTTATAATTATCTAGAAATTAATGCATTGTCTGGTATACTAGGAAATATTTTTACTTAATAAACCTATGAGCAAATGATAAAGAAGTGAGTAGTTAAGGAAATACTGTCTTAAGTGGTAGATTCCATGGTTGACATAAGCACCCATCCTTACCCTCTGTTCCAGCCAGAATTGGCGAAAACTGAACCAGCTAAATTAATTCTAGACACGACCCTCTCAGTACTGGTTGATTTTATTATCCTTTTATTTGCAATTTTATTGATTTTTATCCTAGCTGTTTGGTTTGGTTTTTTTAAATCCTCACCTGAGGATATTTTTTCCATTGCTTTTCAGAGAGAGTGGAAGGGGGAGAGAGAGAGAGAGAAACATTGATGTGAGAGACACACATCGATTGGCTGCCTCCCCGCACATGCCAGGGATCAAGCCTGTAACCGAGGTACGTGCCCTTGGCAAGAATCAAACCCAGGACCCTCCAGTCTGTAAATGAATGCTCTAACCACTGAGCAAAACTGGCTAGGGTGATTTTTATTCTAGTTTTTTTATTCATTTCTTTTTTTTTGCTTACTCTAACCTTAAATTACTGCTTTTTTCTCAGTTTCCTAAAATTGGAGCTTAGTTTACTGATTTTTAGATCTTTCTTTGTTTCTAATATATGTATTTTATGCTATAAATTTCCCTCTAAGCACTACTTTTGCTGCATCAAACAAATCTTGATAAATGGTATTTTCATTTTTAATTAGTTTAAAATATTTTAAAATTTCTCTTGATACTTTTTCTTTAACTTATGTATTACTTAGAAATATGCTATTTAATTTTCAAATATTTTGGTATTTTTCAGCTATATTTCTGTGAATGACTTTTAGTTTAATTCCACAGTGGTCTGAGAGCATAGATTGTATGATTTCTATTATTTTAAATGTTTTAAGATGTCTTTTGTGACTCAGAAGGTGGTCTTATCTTGGTGACTATTCCATGTAAGTTTGAGAAGAATATGTAGTCTGCTGTTGTTGAATGAAATATTCTATAAATGTCAATTAGATTCAGTTGATTGGCAATGCAGTTCAGGTAAACTATATTATTAGTAGTTTTCTGCCTGATTGATACATCAATTACTGACAGGATAGAGCTAAAATCAGAAGTCCTCAGCACTGGTTGAAATCAGTTATCATAATGGATTTTCTTTCTTTTTGTTTGCTTGTTTTTTTGTTAATCTCACCTGAGGATATTTTTTTCCATTGACTTTGTTAGAGAGAGTGGAAGAGAGGGGTAGAGACAGAGAGAGAAACATTGATGTGAGATGGACACATCAATTGGTTGCTTCCTGCAGGCTCCTCAACCAGGGCCAGGGATCAAGCCTACAACTGAGGTATATGCCCTTAACCAGAATCAAACCCGAGACCCTTCAGTCCTTGGGCCAACACTCTAACCACTGAGCAAACCAGCTAAGGCCCATTTTACATTTTTTTGTCCCCTTACAGGTAACAAACAGTCCCCTTTCTTGCTTTTGAGTCTGCTTTGTCTAAAATTTCTATAGCCACTCCAGCTTTCTTTTGATTACTGTTAGCATGGTATATCTTTCTCCATTATTTTAACCTCTCTGAGTTTTTGTGTTTAAAGTGGGGTTCTGTGGTTCTTGTTCTTTTTTCTATTCTGGAAATATGTACTAATTGCAGTATTTAGACCATCCACCTTTAAAGTGATTATTAATGTAGTTGGAATAGTATCTATTATGTTTGTGACTATTTTCTATTCATTTCATTTTTAATTCATTACATTTATTGGGGTGACAATGGTTAATATGAACATATAGGTTTCAGGTGTGAGTTTCTATGTTTCAAGATCTGTATATTGCTCCGTGTGCCCACCACCCAAAGTCATGTCTTCTCCCTTCACCATATATTAGGACCCCCTTCAACCCCCCACCCCTCTACTCCCTTCCCTCTGGCAACCACCACACTGCTGTTTGTGTCCACAAGTCTCAGTTTTGTATACCACATATGAGTGAAATCATATGGTTCTTAGCTTCTTCTGACTGACTTATTTTACTTAGCATAATATTCTCAAAATCCTTCTGGCCTGAAGTGTTTCTGTTGAGAAATCGGCTGACAGCCTTATGGGAGCTCCCTTGCACATAACTGACTATGTCTCTCTTGCTGGTTTTAAGATCCTCTCTTTGTCTTTAATGTTTGCCATTTTAATTATGATGTGTCTTGGTGTGGGCTACTTTGGGTTCATCCTGATTGGGACTCTGAGCTTCCTGAACTTGTGTGACTTTTTCCTTTACCAGTTTAGGAAAGTTTTCTGTCATTATTTCCTCAAACAAGTTGTCTATCCATTCCTCACTTTCTTCCCTCTCTGTTTTCTTTATGATATGGATATTGTGACGGTTCATGTGGTCCCAAAGTTCCCTTAAACTATCCTCATGCTTTTAAATTATTTTTTGTTTTTGCTGCTCTTATTGAGTGATTTTTTCTACCGTGTGTTCTAATTCTCTGATTTTATTCTCTGCTTTCTCTTAACTACTTTCTTCCTTCCAGTTTATTCTTTCCAGTGTATTCTTTATTTCAGAGTTTTCTGACTGGTCGTTTTTCATGGTTTCTATGTCCTTTTTCTTTTTCATGCTGTGGAGCATTCTTAAAACTATTACTTTATGCTCAGTTCCTGATAAATTGCTTTCCTCCATTTCATTTGGCTTTTTTTTTTTTTTTTTTTTTGGCAATTCCTTCTGTTCTTTTATTTGAGGCCTGTTTCTTTGTTTCCTCATTTTTGATGTTTCTTTTTGTTTGTTTCTATGTACTGGATAAGACTGCTATGACTCCCCATCTTGGTGGGGTGGCTTTCTGTAGTGGGTATCTTGTGGGACCCAGTGTTGTAGTCTCCTTGATCTTCTGAGCTGTGTGCTTCAGAGATGTCCTTTGTGTGAGTTATGTGGGCCCTCCTGTTGTAACTGGGTCTTGATTGCTATAGTCCCATTCATGGGTTGGTTAAACTCTCAAGCTGGTTGACTGTGAGACTCAACCCTGACCACAGTGTGCCAGCTGTTGCAGTTTCTCCCAATGTAGATGAAAGCAAACAAGCCCCCAGCTGCTCTAGGCCAGGCAACTGGGTTTCTTAGAGTTACTTCAATGAGGGGGACCACAAAAGCAGAAGTCTTCCTTCCCTCAGTTTGATTTTATCCCCAGCAACCTTTTCCAGCCATTGCATTTGTTTCTTTTCTCCCTTCTTTATCTTTAATGGATATTTTATATGATTCCATTTTGTCTTCTATTTAGCATATCAATTATATTTCTCTCTAGAAAATTTTTAGTGCTTATCTTGGATCTCACAATATACATTTTAAACTAATCTACCTTCAAATAACATGGTATTGTTTCACATATATATATCATGCTGATAACTTTTTTTATTTAATTCTCACCTGAGGAGATTTTTTCCATTACTTTTTTTAGAGAAAATGGAAGGAGGAGAGAGAGAAAGAGAGAGAGAGGGAGGGAGAGAGAGACACACACACATCAATTGGTTGCTCCCCTGCACATGCTCCCACCAGGGCTAGGAATTGAGCCTGCAACCCAGGCACAGACCCTTGGCCGGAATTGAATCCAGGACCCTTCAGTCCATGGGCCGATGCTCTAACCACTGAGCAAAACTGATCAGGGCTTGTGCTCATAACTTTTAGCAGAGCAGTCTCAATGCTTCCTCCCATCTCATATGACATTGCTGTCATTTATCTCCTAAAACATTGCTACTATTACTACTTTAAATAAAGATTAGCTTTTAGATCAATTAGGAATAATAAAGATGAAATATTTTATTCTACCTTAATTTATTTCTTTTCTCATGTGTTCTCCTTTATACAGGTCCAAGTTTCTGACATATAATTTCTCTTCTTTTTGAAGAACTTCTGTTAACATTTTTTGTAGAGCAGGTCTGCTACAATGAATTCCTTCAAGTTTTATTTGTCTGAGAAAGTTTTATTTCTCCTTTTCTTTGAAGGATAATTTTCTGGTTATAGAATTACAGATTAATGTTTTTGTTTCTTTTGATAATTCAAATATTTCATTCTAATCTCCTTGCTTTCATAGTTTCTGATGAGAAGTCCACTGTAATTCTTGTAATTGTTCCTCTACAGGTGAGGTTTTCCAAGGTTTTTCTTTGTCTTTGGTTTTCTGCAGTTTGAATATAATTTGCCTCGGTGTAGAATTTGTTGGTGTTTATTCTGCTTCCTGGCTCAGTGGCTTTGTGTGTGTCATTATTTTTGGAATATTTTCGGCCATTCCACTTTAAATATTTCTTGTCCTTCATTCTCTCTTTCTTCTCTTTCTGGTATTCCAATTACAGATATATTGTACCCTTTGAAATTGTCTCAAAGTTATTGGATGTTTCCTTCTTTTTTATCACTCTTTTTCTATCTGCATTTTAGTTTGGAGTTTTTTGTTGACCTATCTTCAAGGTCATCAGTTATTTCCTTGGCCATGTCCAGTATACTAAGTCCATCAAAGGCATTCTTCACTTCTTCTATAGTCTTTTAAAAATTTCTAAGCTTTCCTTCTGAATCATTCTTGGAGTTTTCATCTCTCTGCGTACATTACCCATCTATTCCTGCATGTTATTTACTTTTTTCATTACTACCCTTAACATATTAATTATAGTCACTTAAAACTTTCTGTCTCTTAATCCTCAAATTTATGTCACAAGTGAGTCTGGTTCTGATGCTTGCTTGCTTTGTCTCTTCAGATTGTGTTTCTTCTTGCCTTTTAGCATTCCTTGTAATTTTGTTGTTGAAAGCTAGACATAATGTATCAGGGAATCAGAATTGAGGTAAATAGGACATTAACGTGAGATTTTATGTTAATCTGGCAAGGAGTTGTGCTATATTTAATGCTCTCCATAGCTTTAATTCTTTTACACTGAACTTCAAAGTCCTTTAGTGTCTTTGTTTTTGTCTCCTCTGTTACCTTTGAGGTTTTCTAAGAATTCTTCCTCAGACATCTACAAGCTATATTTTAGCTTAAATCCACTGCTATTATACTGGAACCCTACTGGTGTAGTGGTAATAAGTGAGGGAAGATAAGCATCCTATATTTTAAGATTGACTCAGTTTTAGTGGGCCTCTGTCCTTGGGCTGTGACCTCCATAAATGTTCTGTAGCTTCTCTAGCCCCTCAGATGAAATTGGAAGACTAGAGGGTGTGAAGTCAGAGAAATGCCCTTTTCCCAGGTGGGATAGGCTTTGAAGAAGTCTTTTGCCCTGGCAAAGTAGGCCTTGTTATTGAAAGTGTTTGGCTGTATTTCACAATGGTACCTCTTCCCTTCCCACTATCAGAATCACATGGGAATATTTCTTAGCACTTTACTGTGAGAACCTGCTGGCATCCTGGCAAGTAAAACCCAAGAAAATGTGGGTTTCCACTAAGATTATGGCCCCTAGAAGTTTTTCACTCTCAAACTGTCCACATGCAGCCTTCAGCAATTCATTAAAATTACTATTTAAGAGTAGCTACCAGTTAATGGCTCTAGAGGCTTCTGCTTCAGGTAAGTGGATCTCATCTGTGATTATCTGGATTCACTTGTGTCTACAGATTTCAAGGTAACAGTTTGCCTTGCAACCTTAGTTATCAGATGTATCCAAGAAAAGTCATAGATTTTCAGTTTGATCAGATTTTTCTTCCTTTGAAAACAGGGGCAACAATTTCCAAAGCTCTTTACCTGTCAGAGCTGACATCAGAAGTCCTCAGCACTGGTTTAAATGAAGGTCTCTGACCCAAGCTAGGGCTCCAGAGCTTAGTACCAGGTTCAGAAGAAGGGCACACCTGATCCAGGACTGTAGGATATAAATCCAGGAAAAATCGAAGATTCAGGAACAGGGTCGAGCAGGGCTAAGAACCCAATTTTTAGGAAGCATCAACCCCAAAGGGCCTGGGCAAGAGGTTGAAACCTAGCCTGAACCAGAAGGGTTGGACCAGACTGATTCTTGAAGGAGTAAAGCCCTTTTTAATACAGGATTTGAAGAAATGGAACTGTTAATGGTACACGTTGATTTGGGCTGGACTATAGCTTTCCATATCCCTTAGTAATTTTTGTGTGAAAAATTGATGACTGTTCTTTTTCTGTTCTTACTATCCTAATTCCAGTCCACTCCTGTTGCCACTACTCCTGTTGCCGCACTGGCAAAAAGCTAGGGTAGACTTTTTGCCAGTGTGCTTATTTCCAAGTAGCCTCTCCAGTCTACCCAGAATACCACTCCCTGTTGGGTTTCAATGACTGAAACATTGTTGTAATGATAATTTCCCACCAAGCAAGGATATGTTGTAGCTCCATTTTGCTCATAAATCAAAGCTAATTATACTCCAAGCCTCTATAGACTGGCTCCACTCTGACTACTGTCAACCTAAATAAGGTGCTAAACTGAGGTAAGCTCAAATAACCAGAAATTGAGTTCATTTGGGAATTGCAGAGGAACTGCAACTTGGAAATGCATGCTATAGCAAGCTACATATGAGTTTGCTGAGGGTTTAGGATGGACTATATTTATGAGCAAGGAGTGCAAAGAGGGAGAAGTCATTCAGAATCCAAGCAGTCAGTTCATTGGCTTGAGGACTGAGATTCTTGGCAAATGTTCATTGGTCAGGAGATAAGTCTTTGTCTTCTGTAAATCTGGCATTTACAGGAAATCAATGTTTCAGTTCTTAAGCTCCGTTCTGAGGGAGAAGTGAAACTGTGTTCCATTTTAGATTGAAATTCTTCCACACTACATGAATCTTTTACCCCAATAATTGTTTATCCAGTTCTAAATATCCAAAAATAAAAAAATAAAAATAGGCAAAGGATATAATCAAGAGATTTATAAAGTAATAAATACAAATGGTTATTAAACCAATGAATAAATAACCAATCTAACTAGTAATGAAAGAAATGTAAAGTAGCACAGTTTGTCATTTGTTACTTTTTAACCCGCCAATAAGAGGGAAAATTAGTGACAGATCCCCCTGTTGGAGAAGTGAGACTGTGTTGCGAACTGTCATAATTTTTAGCTATTTATCCATATATTAAAAAGTGTTCATACCCTTTGGCCTAATCCTTCTCAAATTTACTCTCACAAAATCTCAGCTATTGATATGAAGATGTCAATCACGTCTTATTTATAAAACCAAACATAATTGGAAACAGTAGGAATTTCTAATAATATTTATTCTAAGTAAACATTTAAATAAAATGTGAAATATTTAAAATCATTAAACATCATAGTTTTTAGGTCCTATTTGTTTTACTTTCTAAATAACTATAAAATTCATTCCGTTTTCCTTAACTGTGCACCACCTGAGGCCAACCTACCAGCATCTTTCATAAAGTGTTTAGGATACTGCCTGGCAGAGAGAAAGTGTTCAATGAATGGTTGCTGTTATTATTTCTATTCTTGCCTGTGCTACTGCAGTAGCCTCTCTCATTGCCTTCCCACATCAGCTTTTGCCCCTTTCCCAGTCCATTCTCTACCCTGTAGCCTGTGCAATCCTTTAAAAACACCAATCTCATTGTGTCAGCTTGCCTGCTTCTTCAGACTTATTTTCAGCCACATGTCCTCCCGGCAGGCCAGACCCACTGCCTGCAGCCAGGCCTCGCATGCACCGCACTCCATCCTGCCTAAGAGCCCATTCCTTCTGCCTTCCCCACGCACCCATACCTTGAGTTCCTGCCCCCCCAAATTCTTATCCTTCAGAAATCAGCTCAGGAGCCGCTTCCTCAGGCAAACTTTTCTTGACCTCCTAGATAGACTAGATCAAATTCACCTCTTACATCTTTACACAGGTGGCAATCTCACCTACTAGGTCCTAAAGCTAAATGTTGTCTGTTTCGTTCAGTAAATATGTGTTAAATAATTTTTTCTGAATCCATATTTATTGAATTAATTAATTAATTAATTAATTAATTAATGAGGGTGTCTAAAAAGTTTATAATCACTTGCTTTAGTCTGCTCATTTATTTTCTTCCCGTATCAGACTGACCTGAATTCAGTCTTCATTGACTCACTTTTCCATCTTCTCATATATCCATGGTTTTCCCAACCAAAGAAATGTTTAATTATATTTATGCGTGTATAGCTGACCAGCCAGGTACTCTGAATCAGTTAGAGGTGAGTTAAGGTATTAACCCCCTTGTCCCTCCTGGAGTCTGTGTGTGGGGGGGTGCAGGGTAGGGCTGGGAGGGAGCCCAGGCCGTCTGCCTTCTGCAGTGAGTAACCTCCTCCTTCCTTCCCAGTATGCGAGTCTGTATGAGCATTTTCTATGTCACTTGAAAACAGTTGGGAAGCACTGGTCTAGAAACAGTAGGTATTAGCCCCCGTACCAACCCCGGATCATGAAGCAGTAGCCGCATTTAAATTTTGATTGAAGAGAAAACATTTAGGTGGAAATGCCGATGGAGTCAAACAATTTTCTTGTCCTTCAGGAAGATGAGATTAACTCCAATTTTCTTTTTCATTCAGGTCTAATATTTTAGGTCTATTTTTTCACTTGAATTATATTTGTGATATTTTTTAACATATAAGTGACTAAGTTTACTGAATGTCAAAGAAAAGATTCTATGTCTAGTGGTGCAAGGGGTTAAAATTGAAATACCAATATTGAAAAATCTAATTTTTGCACAGAGGAGTGTAGCAGAGCAATATAGCACAGGCAGGCCCAAAGGTCTAAAGTCTGATAAACTAAATCTATTTTAACTTAGGTTAAATATTCTTGCCATAGCCAGAATACTCTACTGATGGTATTACTGCTGATTATGCAAGTATTGGATTCTGGATATGTAACCTATTTGCAAAGACAGTTTGTTGTCTGATTTCAATGGATCACGGAATTGGAAGGAACTGAAGTGCCCCTGAGCACAGCATTGTTCTGAGATCGGTCTACACAGAAATAGTACAGAACATGATCTTCACTCTCAAGGGATTTGCAAACTGTATGGAGCAATAGTAAGATAGCATTGACATAGATGAGACAATAATTATTCCAAACTGTGCTTGGGCTGAAAATGACAGCAACAATGACAAAACGCTGAAAGGTAGCTGAGAGGTGAGTCTGCGTTCAATTTACCTTTATGTCTGCTCAGTGCCTGGGCAGAACTATGTGATAGGGAGGGAGGGAGGGAGGGAGGGAGGGAGGGAGGGAGGGAGGGAGGGAGGGAGGGAAGGAAGGAAGGAAGGAAGGAAGGAAGGAAGGAAGGAAGGAAGGAAGGAAGGAAGGGAGGAAGGAATTGATCAACAAATGTAAATACTAAATTGTGTGGTTCTATCACTATTGTAAGAACCAAAGGAGAGGGAAATCACTGAGGGCTAAGTACCCAGAGAAATCGTTATAGAGGAGTTTAAGATAGAATTTTGAGAGATTTGGTGAGGGCAGTAGAAACCAAATTCATTCATTCATTAAAAAAATATTTATTGAGCTTTGGCCAGTGTGGCCCAGTTGGTTGGGCATGGTCCCGTGCACCCAAGGGTTGCCATTTGATTCCTGGACAGGGTACATGCCGGGGTTTCAGGCTCAATCCCTGGTAGGGGACATGCAGGAGGCAGCTGATCAATGTTTCTCTCTCTCTCTCTCTGTCCCTCTCCCTTCCTCTCTTTCTAAAAATCAATAAAAATATTTAATATATATATATATATTTATTTATTGAATACCTACTATGAACAGAGGCATGGTGACCTAAATGAGCAGGGGATATTTATGAGGCAGTTACTATGGAGAAGGTCATCTTTGGGGTAGCTTTCAATTAAATTTAAGTCATTTTTATATTACTACATTATAGGATGTCTTACAAGTCAGAATAATTTAGAAGAGAAAACGGCCACTGAAAGTTGCTTTTATTGTTTGTTTTGTTTAATGAGAGCAGTAATACAATGAAAGGGTTTATTTTAGGAAGCTTGGTTTGAAAGTGGTGTGTAGGACTATCCTGAACACATTGCTGCCCCTTCTGTTTTTAAAAAAGTCTAGGAATAGATTTTTTACAAACTTTCGTGGGGGTCTAGGAGAATGTTTAGTTGCCCTTTTAATAATAAATCTTTCGAGTGTATCTCATCTACTTATCTTGCTGCAATGCAATTTCATTTCTTGAGTCTAAAGTTGTGGAAATAGAGAGCTCTTTCATTAACTCAGTCATAGTAACTTTACAAATGCTATAGAAAATAAGTCCCTATATAGTCTTTCCCTCACCTGCTAAAATAACTCCAACTCCCTTAACCTTTTTCAAATAGTTTGTTTCTTCAATGTTGAAGAACATTCCTTGACTATTACACTTTAATGATATCTAACTCACTAGATTCTCCCACATGGCCCTGATTTCTTCCTTTGTTTTTACACTTACGCAACAGTGGGCATAATGACAATTCTAAAGATTAAGTGCTAGAAGCTCCCAAGATAATTCCAACTCAAGAACTCTTTTAGCATGTAAAGAAAAGTCAGCCTTGTCCAATGCAGAATAAAGAATTTTTAATATGGTGGAAGATAAAATATCTTGCAATCTCTTTATTCCTCACCATCATCATTTGTTAGGTATTACTTTCTTAGCTTTTCATATAGCTCTTGTCATCCCCAAGGACTAGAAGAGGGGTTATAGCAATATCCAGAAAGACGTCCCTTCCTCCCTAGCACACCTTTACATCTACCTACGGACAAGAAAGGTCAATCGATCTTTAGCAATTAGCACGTGCAGAAATAAGGAGAGAGGGTAAGTCAGCAGAGGTCTCTAGGCAAGTCCTGCCCCTGGATGGTGTTTCCTGATGGAGCCCTAATGGGCTCGAATGGCCCACTGGACTTCCCTTGGAACTCAGATTCCAATTAAAGATCACAGTTCTCAGCTGAAATCGTCAATAGGTTAGAAAGGGCTAGTTAGGAATTCAGGTGTCTTTGTCTATTAGTTATTCCTGTAAGATCACTAATTCACCTTGCCCAAGTTGACACACATAAAAATTGGTTTCACTCACAAGACGAAAGCACGGAATATTAGGGGACCCAAAATAACCTATGCCACTTTGCTCTTTTTCTTTTTCCTGTTTTACAGCCTTAAAGAACCCACTTCACATAAGGGAGTCCAATTTTCAAAAAGCAATTCCTCCATTTTCCCCCCTTTCTGAGTGGTACTCACACGGTAGCAGCGGTAAAATAAACAACGAGGTGTTGGATTTTGTTTCCCTTTGTCTCTATGACATTTGTGTCATCGCCGTAGCTCTAATCCATATTCAGGTCTTCCTGTTTGGTGTGCAGTAATATGTAAATCATCTCGCCAGCTGCATGGAGCAGTGTTTGTTTATTCTAGGTCTTTGGCACCGCACAGCACTGAATTTCTGCCAAAATGGGGCTGCTTCGGGGAGCACTCGTGCTCAGGGAGGAAGTTTTGAAAGGAAACGCAGATCGTGAGTCTTCACTCTGTGAAGCAGCAAAATCAAAACAAACTTTCTGTTTACTAAAATATCGGTATTATGAATGTAAAATAATGTGTTTGTTAAAATATAATGAGCAGGCTGCCCATCTCCAGGATGCTGGGTGTACATGGGTTTTGGAAATGAGGGCACAATGCTGAGAAAGCTGGTGCATTTTTATTCTTGGGAAAAAAGTAAGTGAAATGAAACAGACAGAGGCAGTATCTGGAAGTTGAAGGGGAAAAGAAATATTTTAACATGCATATTAATCTCTGGAAACACATGGCATTTACATGCATTTAAATGTGGACAGCTGTGGCGTTTAAGTGTTAAAAAATTTCATTAATGATGCATAGAGCTATCTACTTCTGTTGGCAGGCCTTTCAGTCTTCAATCTGACACTTCCTTTTTTACCCAGCAAGCTAATTTCCCCTCTTTTGTGAGGAGTAACTGTTTTCACACTGCTGCTTACCCAGCAAGCCTCCTTATTGTTTCATGGTTAATTATCTTCTCCAGTTTCACCTTCCCCAGGAGGGAGGGCCTCTTCCTCCCCAGCACTAATGAAAGCCCAGTTTTATGGGTACACTGTGTAAATAAACACAAGGTCTGATCAGTCAACATAATAAATGAGTTCCTAAAGTTTATGGAGTCACAGCTCATCTAGTGATTTTACTGAATAATGAGGAAAAATGATTAATATGGTGGGAGGGGGCACTTTAATTTTGAAGAAAAAAACGAAGGCTTTGTTGGCTCAATATGGAACCTACCTGCAGATAAACATAAGGGATCTCTATTTATCCAAATGTTCTTCATGCTTCCTAACTGCAGCGATGACATTGCCTGGAGAGTGTTTTACATAGAGTGGGCTTGAAAAATACTGTTGATTGGTAGGAGGTGGAGGTCACTTGGCATTGTATTTCCCTGATTATTGCTGTTTATTAAGAAAAAGCAGCAGCCAACCTGTATGTAGTCAAACTATGCTACACTCTGCTCTGACTGTAAGAAAAGCAGAGATGAGTCACATGCTACCCAGTGCTTACTGCCTAGAGTAGTAAATTCTGCAGGTTTGGCCCAGGTAATTAGCTCTGCTGTCCAGGCAATGTCCTACTTCCCTGGACTATAACCTGAGCATATTCCCTTAGTTGCCAGCACAAGGACCTGATATCTAAAGAGTTTGGGGCTCCTAGTCATTTTTGGTTATTTTCGCATTGCAAAGGGATTTTAAAGGATTTGGTGATTCTAAGCCTCTAATATTGCTTTTTAAAATGAATTCACATTTGGAGATCATTTTTCTTCTAGAGTGAAATTTACATTTCTTTGATTTGGGAACCTTAGATTGTTTTAAGGTCCTGACATTTCAAACAATCAAGAGCCTCCTTCACGAGAGCCCAGAGCTTCTATTCCAATCAAGACTGAGTTGCTAAATCTAATCAGATCTCAGGATCCTTAGTGTTTTTCCCTTGATATCTCAAAAAAAAAAAAAAAAAAAAAAAAAAATCCCCTGGAGATTCTACATTTTTAACACGTTTAAAGACTCTAGGAATCAGAAGTATAAAATGTCTTGGAAACTTACTTCAAAGATATGTTACCTTCTAGAAAATAATCCTGAAATTTCAAGTAACTTTTCTAGCATCAAGTATAACTTGCATACTCTCCAGTTATTTTTATGGAGACAGCAGTAACAGCTCAAGGGAGATGTGATCACAATTTTGAGACACATCAGTCCTCTCTAAGCCTAAAAGTAGTTATTGTTAAAGGAGGCTATTAAAGCAAAGATATAAATCAAATGAAATAAAATCAGATGGACAAATGAGGGTTAAGTCATCTTAAGAAAACAAATCATAGCTGACCTGACTGTTAATCATCTTAAACTTTGGGTCAGTCAAGGTGGTAAACTAAGAGAAGCAACAAGTTTGGTTGACCGGCAGAGATAAGATAGAAAAGAGATTAAAATGATAACTGCCATTTTTGGTGATTCTTAGTTTGCTTATTCAAAGTCGCCAATATTTTATTCTTAGGGTTTTTTTGTGGGTTTTTTTTTTTTTTTTGTCTGAACAGTGAATTATAATCACATTCTTAAAATCCAAAACCCAAACTCCATGCCCTGTTTATCTGAGAGGAGCAGCAAACACTAAAAACAGTAATAACAGGACGCTGGCTCTTAACGTGTACCTTGTTGAAAGTAAAAAGTTCTCTCAAATAATGAGTACTTTGTAAAGGGCGTGCATCGGGAGTGTGGGTGAACTCTGTTATCTGATGCTTGGCTCGGCAGGCAGACCTCAGCATGTGGGCACAGCGCTCCTTGTGCATGAGGCTGCCTCAGGAGCATGCCATAAATCTTGTATTCATAAAATCCGGTCTGAAAGTTGGGAGCCCAAGTCTGTGTCACAGAAAAGCCCATGTGTGAGCAAACTTCACTTGTTTACAGGACTGTCCTCCTCCTCTTTACTATGAATATACTCTGTAGGTTTTAAAATTGTAGGTTTTTATGAATGGAAGATTCTTAACATAAAGCAGGGACAGTAAGTATACTTTTCCCTACGGCAAAGGTGAGGCAAAAATTACATTCTGAGGTACAAAATTCAAATGTTATGTCAACCCCTGACAGTCAAAGGCAAACACCAACCCGCTAGAATAATGCCAGGAAAATGGGGCCAGGTGTTATCATTAGGGGGAAAAATGATTTATGTGACTTGGCACGTGGGTGGGTTGTCGTCCAAATAGGTTTACCGGGGGGTAGAATGCAGAAAATGCCACCATTTTATTGTAGCTGTTTTTACAACTTTATTGAAGTTATTATATTTTTTGTACTTGTTTGTTTCTGTTCTACATAATACCGAAGAGGTCAGATAAAGAAATCCCTTTTATTTAAAAATCTCTTCCGAAGTTTTTTGTTTTTTAGCTCATTTTTAAATAATTCTAAATTTAGGTATTTCCTGAAACTATGGGGAAAAATTTCAGGGAAACAGAATTGTGACTAAGAGGAGAAAAATAAACCAATTTTCCTATTCAGTCTATTCTGAGTATAATACACATTTCAATATGTTTGCATATAAAGCAGCGGTCAAGACAAAATAATTCAATCACCGATAGAAGTAGATTATTTTTCTTGTTACTTCTAGTAAAACAGTCAGAGTTGGGTGAGAAAGCAACTTTTCCTGTAGTGGATGCTTAACAAACACCAAAAAATGACCTATTGGTAATTAGCTTGTTTAAGGAAAACCTGTTGCCACCTAGCTGTAATACTACCAACGCGGAGGCTAACACAGAGATTATTTAGAAACTATGACAATATCTAAATTTATTTACTTTACTATGACAAACGTATTGTCTCTTAATCAAATATCAGAGCTTTGGGGCTGAAGTTCTAGGAAGGGGAGAGCGATGCGCTTACACTTTATGCGCCCTTCCCTCTCCTACGGAATGCCTTCCTACAGCTCCACAGTCACCCTGTTTGTAGAACCTCAGAGTTCTTGGCAGACCGATTCTTTCACATACAAAATCAAATTCAGAAGTGGTAAAAAGGATTTTCTTTTCTTTTGGTTTTAAGTAGCTCCAGGGTCAGGAAGGACTGTGGCCTCCGGGGCTGAGGGCAGAGGTGTTAGACTCACCGACCCCGTTCCTACAGACCCTGCGCCTCCAGCCTCTCCCCTGCGGCCTCTCCCCTGCGGCCTCCAGCCTCTCCCCTGCGGCCCCCAGCCTCTCCCCTGGGGTCCTCCAGCCTCTCCCCTGCGGCCTCTCCCCTGCGGCCTCCAGCCTCTCCCCTGCGGCCCCCAGCCTCTCCCCTGGGGTCCTCCAGCCTCTCCCCTGCGGCCTCTCCCCTGCGGCCTCCAGCCTCTCCCCTGCGGCCCCCAGCCTCTCCCCTGGGGTCCTCCAGCCTCTCCCCTGCGGCCTCCAGCCTCTCCCTTGCAGCCTCTCCCCTGCAGCCCTCCAGCCTCTCCCCTGCGGCCTCCAGCCTCTCCCTTCCAGCCTCTCCCCTGTGGTCCTCCAGCCTCTCCCCTGCAGCCTCCAGCCTCTCCCCTGCGGCCTCTCCCCTGCGGCCTCCAGCCTCTCCCCTGCGGCCCCCAGCCTCTCCCCTGGGGTCCTCCAGCCTCTCCCCTGCGGCCTCCAGCCTCTCCCCTGGGGTCCTCCAGCCTCTCCCCTGCGGCCCCCAGCCTCTCCCCTGGGGTCCTCCAGCCTCTCCCCTGCGGCCTCCAGCCTCTCCCTTGCAGCCTCTCCCCTGCAGCCCTCCAGCCTCTCCCCTGCGGCCTCCAGCCTCTCCCTTCCAGCCTCTCCCCTGTGGTCCTCCAGCCTCTCCCCTGTAGCCTCCAGCCTCTCCCCTGCGGCCTCCAGCCTCTCCCTTCCAGCCTCTCCCCTGTAGCCTCCAGCCTCTCCCCTGCGGCCCTCCAGCCCCTCCCCTCCAGCCTCTCCCCTGTAGCCTCCAGCCTCTCCCCTGCGGCCCTCCAGCCCCTCCCCTCCAGCCTCTCCCCTGTAGCCTCCAGCCTCTCCCCTGCGGCCCTCCAGCCTCTCCCCTGCGGCCTCTCCCCTGCAGCCCTCCAGCCTCTCCCCTGCGGCCTCCAGCCTCTCCCTTGCAGCCTCTCCCCTGCAGCCCTCCAGCCTCTCCCCTGCGGCCTCCAGCCTCTCCCTTGCAGCCTCTCCCCTGGGGTCCTCCAGCCTCTCCCCTGCAGCCTCCAGCCTCTCCCCTGCGGTCCTCCAGCCTCTCCCCTGGGGTCCTCCAGCCTCTCCCCTGTAGCCTCCAGCCTCTCCCCTGCGGCCTCCAGCCTCTCCCTTCCAGCCTCTCCCCTGTAGCCTCCAGCCTCTCCCCTGCGGCCTCCAGCCTCTCCCTTCCAGCCTCTCCCCTGTAGCCTCCAGCCTCTCCCCTGCGGCCCTCCAGCCTCTCCCTTCCAGCCTCTCCCCTGTAGCCTCCAGCCTCTCCCCTGCGGCCCTCCAGCCTCTCCCCTGCGGCCTCTCCCCTGCGGTCCTCCCTCCACGCCCGCTGCTGGGGGACAGGGAGGGTGGTGGCGAGCGCCCCACAGGGCACCCCGCTTCCGCCGCCGCTCCCCTGCACAACCGCCTCCGCGCTGCGCTCTAGCACATCCTGTGCTTGTCCCCCCCCCCCCCCCAGCCTCTCCAGGACCCGCCCTCGCTATGGTTACAAACGACTTGCTTCCCGCCGACTCAGTGGCTTGCCCGCACCTCCCATTGGTCTAACCGGCCCTGACCGTAACACTCTTGACACCCACTGCTGTAAAGAAGCCACCTCCCCTCAGCTTCGGGAGTACCGTACCAGTGGTTCCACCGGGTTTTCCGCTGCCCCTTTGCTGGCGGCCCCCCTGCTCTGAAGGGCCCGCAGCGCTGTACCCCATTCGCCTTTGCTCCTGACCCGCCCCTCTTCCTGCAGCGCTCCCTCCCCCACACTTTCTCTGAATTTCTTTCTTCTCAGGGTTGCCTGTATGCCCTTCAGAATAACAGGCAGGCGGACTTCATTGGCTAAGCCCGCAGCAGGGAGGCCTGCAGGGTGGCTGGAGGAAAGGCAGGGCGGGGGCACCCGTCCCCTGAGTCAGGGGCCCTGGGGCCCATAAGGAGGCTCGGGGTCAAGGTGAGCAAAGGCAGAGAGCATGTCAAGGAAAGTGGACTCAGAGGAGTCAAGTAAAATAAGGCGGGAGTCGATTCCGTTGCATCGGGCTGTCAGGCCACCGGTGATCCCGTCCGAGGGCGCAGAAGTGGGCTCCCTCAGTCACACTCCAGCCCCTGCTTCTCCTCGGAAGGGACTCTTGCACCCCAAGGAGCGACGGTCAACTAAGAGACCTACTATACCTTCCTTCAGCATTCCTGAGAATATGACATGCATGCAGACCAAACAAAGAAGTCTGTAGTAAAAAATTGCCTTTATTGATAATATATGCACAATGACATAAATAAATTCAGAAATATGACCTGTCGTAATATTTTTATTAAGCAAGGTTCACAATATAGAGTGATGAAGTCCTGCTGTGTTTGATGGTGTTACAGGCTCTGAAACTCAACAGGGCTGAGGACTCCTATTACCTTGTTTTTGTTTTTTTAACTGATGCGAAATTAACATAACATAAAATTAACCATTTTAAAGTGAGCGATTTAGTGGCATTGAGTACAGTCACAATGTTGTAAAAGTATCACCTCTATCTAGTTCCAAAACATTCTCATCACTCCGAAAGGAAACCCCACACCTGTTAAGCAATTACTCCCTACTCTCCCCTTCCCCAAGCTCCTGGTGACCACCAATTTTCATTCTGTCTCCAGGAATTCAGTTTAGTCTGGATAGTTCATATACATGGCACCACACAGTAAGGTTGACTCTTGAACAGCACAGGTGTGAACTGCATGGTCTACTTATGTGTGGATTTTTTTCAGTAAATAGCCCCTAAATGTATTTTCTCTTTTCTTATAATTTTCTTAATAACATTTTATTTTTTCTCACTTACTTTATTGTACGAACACAGTATATAATATATATAAAATATGTATAAATACTGCATATGTTAGCAGTAAGTCTTCCTGTCAACAGTAGGCTATTAGTAATTAAGTTTTGGGGGAGTAAAAAGTTGCATAGATTTTTGACTGTACTTGCAGGTTAGTGCCCTTAACCCCTGTATTGTTCAAGGGCCAACTGTATATGACTTTTTGTGTCTGGCTTTCTCTACTGAGCACAGTGTTTTTGAGGCTACTAGCTTTTATAACTGAGAGGTGGCACCAGCTAGAAAGTCAGAAATTCTCCAGGTGGTTTTGCCATGGCAGAGGTTAACCTCAGGACCTCCCCCTAGTTCCCTTCAACAGTTCATGAGACCATGGGCAAGTCTTTATCCCTTCAGTTCACTCAGTTCATGTATTTTGAGAACCTGCTCTCTGCAAGGCACTGTTTTAGGTGCGGGGGCTCTAGTGGAGACAGGACAGAAAAGAGACCCGTGGAGTATAGATCTGGGAGGAAAACCCCTACCTCCCATTATTGGACTCTCTTTTTGTCTCTGGTCCTACTGAGTACTAAGGCGATTTTTGCTATTGTAAACTTACTTTTAAAACATCTAATGGATTTTTTATTTTCAACGATTTCAGAAATATCTGTGTAATCAAGACTAAGAAATATGTACAACGTTGGTGATCATTTTAGTGATATTTGTGAGATAGCTCGGTGTTTTATTTGTCTGTTTCAAGTTTCTGATCAGCTTCATTATTGAAAAAGAGCATTCACTAGAACAGTTTTTGATCATTAATGTGAGATAGACTTTCAAAGGGTTTTCTGAGCTGAGACAAGTTACTTTAACGTGATTGTCAATCTGATAGATAGTGAGCAGTATTTGATTGCTGTAATGCGTCAGTTGTGATAGAATTTCACAGACAATAGATTTGCCTTTAAAAAAAAGATTATTTCCAGGAAATAGAAAGTCCTTGAGCTAAGGGCCTTGCTGAGGGACGGGCAGGTGTCCTTGCTCAACTAGTTATTCCTGAGGTTTGCCGAGTCAAAACAGGCAAAGACAAACCTACAGCCTATTTACAGTACAGTGGGAGTAAGGGCCTAAACCTTGCTGTTTATTTCATTGAATTCCATGCTAGTGGTTGTACTAAAGAGATTAGTCAACCAACCACCAGTTTTAATGCAAATGTTCTTACGGTTATTGAACAGTTAGCCTTTCTGTTCTACCGTCATCCTCTCACTTCAGCACAAGGCATATATGCTTACAGCTGCCAGTCATTGTACCCCTGCTGCGTGCCAGGCCCTCCCTGTAGGACTTTACAAATGTATTTTCACTTAAAGCTCTCAACAATCTCTAAGGTAGACAGGAGGTACTGTGATGATCTTGGATAAACCAATGTTGGAACTGTGCATATAGATGTTAAGTCACTTGTCCAGGATCACAGAACTGACATGGGGGGGGGGGGGGCAGGATTCAAACCCAGATCTGTTTGAGTTTCTAGCCCAAATCCCAAAATAGTTGATAAACAGTGATCATTGCTTTTTACTCGATTTATTTTTTCATCTATATTTTTTTTCTTGCTAACTCTGAGTCAATTCTCTGCCAAGCAAGACACAGAGTAATGTAAACTCTAAGTTTTCATAAAAGTTGTCTTTCCATTTTCTGAAAGCTAGCTGTTTGTTATGGTAGTTGATGGTTTTTTAAAATTTCTACCTAAGTCAGTTTAGGAAAATAAGTACTCATCTAATGCTCAGGCGCTTTGGTTTTAGATTCAGAGGTGGGTGCTAGGGAAAATATTGCCTCAAAAAATCAGAGTGGATATATGAAGGTTGGAATTTCCCCCCATTTCCATTGATTCCCCAACTTGGATATACAGGGTGTCCCCAAAATGTATATACACACTTTGAATAATTATAAAGGCAGTGTTTATTAAAATACATTTCATTTTCATTTAAAGCTATCAGCTATTAAAGTGTATATACATTTTGGAGGGACACCCTATATGCATGATTTTCTCCCTCCTGCTCATTGCCCCCTCAAACTGTGGGTCTGCTTTTTGCGTTATGGTAACTATTACAATTCAAACTGTTTATGCTTTTATCTTTTTTTTAATCATTTTTGTTAATTTTTTGTTGTTGTATTCTACTTTTCTACAGATAAATCCCTTCTCCCAGAGCTTTGCAAGCAGTATCATTCAGGAAACTCTAGGGTCTAGAATAAACAAGGGGAACACAAATTGCAAGACCTCCTATGTTTTTTTCCACTCTGAGCACCAAAACTTTGAGTGAAATCACAAAAAATCCTTTTCTTTTTGAGAGTCTTTAGATTTTCAAAAGATGCAACTTTTTAAAGGAAACTAAAGGAATCCTGAGGTAGCCATTTCAAATCTCTGTTGAGTTGTTTTATAGAATGCCAGGTTCCTTCATCTCCACCATTTAGCTGATAATATATTTCTTATCTCTTATAAAAATTCACCCTTTAACCTAAAATTTTAAGAAAATCCTAGAAATGCAATCTTGGGAGGCCTAACTCAATTAAAGACATGCAAGTAGAGAAGGAAGTTAATTTGGTTGTGTGTTACTTGCTGCAGCTAGAATCTTGGTTCCCTCATCATCATCATCACCATTTTCCCAGCCACCTTTAGTTACCTTCTCTGTATATACTGCGCTAATATAAATAACCCGCTTCCAAGAATAAAAATAAACTAGCACCAATTAATTCTACTTATTTCTCGGACAGATCTTTAAAGGGGTGTGTGTGTGTGTGTGTATATGTGTGTGTGTGTGTAATTATTTATATAAAGCCCTTGGGTTAGGCCGAAGTCCTGTACCAGTGAAGCAAGTTTATGAATGAAAGACCCTTGCATAAATTAATTTAATCCAGAATTACCTCTGGAATTGCAGACTCTCTATTGGAACCTCATGTACCACTGGCCGTTCTTTTGGTTCCAGCCAAGTATTCTTAGATTTTGCCCACATTTATTTTTTTTCTATGTGGGGATAAAAGAAGGGAGATGGGTTACCCTCCACACACCCCCATCCCTTGGGAATCCAGGCAGTCTGACTGCACAGCTCACCAGCTCATCCATTTTTGATTTATCACTTTATCAAAGACAGGAACACTTGTGTGTGTGTGTTTTAAGTATCAGACCATTCCTCTAGAAAAAATAACAACAAAAATGGTTAATTAGCTTGAACATTATTGACTGTGTTGGGCTATCATCAAAGAGAGCATTCAACCAAATAATTGTCCTACCATTTATATTACTCTATACATATATCTTCTGTTTCAAAGATAACTTTTTAGTCGTATAAATATTCTAATGTCTTTCCTCTTGGAAACGTTTCCCACATTTTTGCCCCCAGGGTATGTTTTATGTTTGAGGTTAAATCTTGAGGAAATGGAGATTTTATTGAAAATATTGACATAATTTAATCCACAAGAGAAAAGAATGAATGAGAGCAGAGTGAGTAGTGCTTTTCTAATATGCAAAGTTAAAGTCTAAAGTGAACAATTTGCTAAGGGATCTTGTCAGATATCCCTGGAGTTGACATACAAAAAAAAATTTCAGAAATTAAAATAAATTGATTTATAGGAGAGAATTAAGAAGGGGGAAAGGCAATAGAACCTAAAGTTTAATAATTTTTTGTGGAAATTTTCCACTCTAACTACTTTACTGAACAGAGGATGTGTTCTTTTAGGTGCTGCTGTAAGTTTTATGCTTTCTTAGGCTTGCATTTGTAAAGCCGATAAGGCAGCATTTGGTCAGAAAATGACTGTGTCATGGAAGATGAGTCCGAGCTCCCGGCACAGATCCAGATGGCACAGTCCCTGCGTCTCGTGTGAGCCCCTGTGTGGGACTGTCATCGAAAATCTGTGCTGCTCAATGTTCGAGTCAACCAGAGAGTTACAAGGAGACCTCCTTTGAAAGACTAGTTCAATTATTTATTAGTACTCTCCAAGTATAGTGTCAGCCAAGATAGTATTTGAAATTAATATACTATTTGATTAGACTGATTGATTGTTCCTGCAGCTGAAGATTTTAACATTCATTAGCCATACTAACCAGTCATTAGTATTGCCGTTATCAGCAGGCAAAGAATAAACAGAAATTCTAATAAAAATTCATCCCAGTGAATGTACTCCATACCTAAGCGAGCGTGATGAGCGCCGGTGTGCTAAATTAACTGCCGCGGCATTGGCAGCGGGAAAGATTGCTGTTATAAAATTTAAAAATATCCCTTAATTAATGTTTACTTAGTAACCGGACTCTCTTAAACTTAAGTAGGCTATACAGATAATCTCTTACGTATCCAGTATAATAAAGTGCTAATGGGTATTTTATACTTAATGTGTCCATGTGGTATCCTTTAACTATTAGTTTCAGGAAGGATTGAGGACTTAGAAAGTTCTGCTAATGTTTTGCTGGTGAAGGCTTCTCCCCTCTCCTGGGGAATAAAGCATTAGGCCCGTTTTTTCCAACCGGACTGTTAGAGTGGATCTGAATTGTAATGCAAATATGCTGACCCGTTATACTGTATGACGCCTCTCTCTGCCTACCCTGGCATGAATCCCTGTGGTCTTGAGAGCAACTCGAAAGGACTGATGAGAAGGAGGGAAGGAGGGAAGGAGGGAGGCAGGGAGAACCCTTTACGAGTGGACTCAAGGCCACCCTAGAGCACTTCCACGTGCATTGAGAATCACAGCTGCCTTATACTGACTGCCCCCCAGCCCTTCATAGGCAGTGGCTCCTTTAGTGCTCAGAATTATCCTGAAAGACAGTGCTCGCCCCCTTTAACAAGTAATATGAGGAGACTGGTGCTCAGATGAGGGGTTAAGCAACTTGGCCAGAGCCATGCAGATCGGCCGCAAAATCAGCACTTCAAGCCCTCCGCAGTTCCCGAGCCACGCTCTTCCGCCTGGCTACCCCGCACAAGCACGCACGCAACAGCCAGGTTCCGTCTGAGTTTCTGTCTATGGTTGAGCATGACAGGGCCTGGAGCACCTATATCACCTCTCTTGGCTTTAGCATGAATCCGGACAGCTGGACAGCAAGTGAGGATGGTGAAGGATTCTGGACAGAGTCCAAGAGCCAGTTCAGCTACTGCTGTGTCCCAGAATGTGTCAAGCGCCACCTAAACAGGGTTAAGCTGGGAAGCCCAAGCCAAGATCCAGGGTCCCAGCTGTGCAGGCAGAGAACAGCACAGGAGAGTCTGAGCTACCGCATCCTCGGGAGCCGGGCAAGTCTGCAGGTAGTTGTTATTCTAGGGCTGAAGGAGGGCTAGTGGGGGAGGTTTCCAAGCAGGGCTGAATATAGGGAAACAAGTCAACAAGGGCCAAAGTAGAATCTCTGATGGAGAGAGAGGTGGGGAAGAGAGGGACTGAGAACTGTGATTAAGGGCCTGCCCTGGAGCACTGGTGCCTGAGACTCAGGGTCCAGGAAGATGCAGGTGAGGAAACAGCCCAGCGTTGCTCATCTTGGGTCTGATTGGGAGCAGGGCCAAATTCCACAGAGGCGTTGCCCTGAAAGGGAAGGCGGAGCAAAGGAAAGACTGGAGAGCCTCTGGAACCTGAATGGCTCCACGGGGGGCTACATCTTTATTCTATGTCCCCAGGCAAAAACTGCCTCAAGTGGAGAGCCCAGGAAGGGCAAGAGGGCTTCCCCGTAGGTGGCTGCAGATAGTCTTCCACAGTGGGCTCCAGAACCAAGTGTCAGAGTGAATGTGCCTTAAGAGATGTCACAGGCTCTACTTTTTCTTTTTTTTTTTTTTTACCTTCGTATACCTGAGTTTTATCTTCACCCAATCCAAGGCTTAAAATGTAGAAGAATCAATAGGAAATGGTTAATTCCATAAATTACAACTTGACTATAATCATCTTACATTTTAATCTATGTTATTGCCTTCGGTGACAAGTTACTATCGATAGAACAGCCTGTTTTCAATAATTTCGGATGTTATTCCAGGGAGGAAAGGGCTGATAATTATGCTCTCTCTCAAATCTACGCTTGGAGCAAGTTTCTTTCCTGACTCCCCCGAGAGATTTCGAACCGGTAAAATGTTCCCGCTCGTGTTCCCTGATTCTTCTTTGTTTCCTCTCCCTGCACAGGAGGCTTTGAATGTGATTGACCCCGGCTTGATGGACCTAACTGGGGCCAGCGAGGACGCCCTCGAATGGGATGAAACTGATATAAGTAACAAGTTAATCAGTCTGAATGAAGAAACGAACGACCTCGACCAAGAACCCCAGCCCGTCAGGCCTCCCCTAAAACTTGAAGAGACAAGTAGTGAGGACCCCGGTTATGAAGAAGAGGCAGGCGACCGTGGGGGGTCTCAGTATGCCCCAAGTGTTACTGCCCCCTCCAGTCCCCACATTTACCAAGTATACAGCCTCCACAATGTGGAGCTCTATGAGGACAACCACATGCCATTCCTGAAAAGTAATCCAAAGCTCTCCAGCATGACACAGCCTAGTGTTTTAACTAAGAGTCTCAGTAAAGACTCCTCATTTTCATCTACCAAATCTCTGCCAGATCTTCTGGGGGGTTCCAGTTTGGTGAAGCCCTGCCCATGCCACGGAGGAGACATGAGCCAGAATTCAGGCAGTGAGAGTGGAATCGTCAGTGAAGGAGACACGGACACCACGACTAACTCTGAAATGTGCTTGCTCAATATGGCAGATAGGTCCCCTAGTAACCCTGAAACCGAACATCTGGACCCACAAATGGGGGATGCCATTAATGTGTTAAAGCAAAAATTTAAAGATGAGGAAGAAGCCATTAAGCTTCCAAATAGCTCTCAGTCATCCATTTCACCAGTGGGTCGTGTAAATGGAAAAGTTGGAGATTTAAACAGTGTTACCAAACATACCCCTGGTTGTTTGGGAGAAGAGTTACAAGGGAAACATGATGTGTTTACATTTTATGATTACTCATACCTCCAAGGCTCAAAACTCAAATTACCAATGATCATGAAACAGTCACAAAGTGAAAAAGCACATGTAGAGGATCCCCTGCTTCATGGCTTTTATTTTGATAAAAAGTCCTGCAAATCTAAACATCAAGCTACAGAGTTACAACCAGATGCACCTCCCCATGAAAGGATTTTGGCAAGTGCACCCCATGAAATGGATCACAATTCATATAAAAGTGGTGATGTGGAGAAGACGTTCACCGGCACGCAGAATGCCAAACAGCTCTCCCTTCTATCTCATAGTTCATCTGTCGAGTCCCTTTCTCCAGGGGGTGATTTATTTGGATTGGGCATCTTTAAAAATGGCAGCGACAGCCTCCAGCGAAGCACTTCTCTAGAAAGCTGGTTGACATCCTATAAAAGCAATGAAGATCTTTTTAGCTGTCACAGCTCTGGGGATATAAGTGTGAGCAGTGGCTCAGTTGGGGAACTGAGTAAAAGGACATTAGATCTCCTGAATCGTTTGGAGAATATCCAGAGCCCCTCAGAGCAAAAGATAAAGCGGAGCGTTTCCGATATCACTCTTCAAAGCAGTTCCCAAAAGATGTCGTTTACTGGCCAGCTGTCATTGGACATAGCATCTTCTATCAATGAGGACTCCCCGGCATCTCTTACAGAACTTAGCAGCAGTGACGAGCTCTCCCTTTGCTCAGAGGATATTGTGCTACACAAGAACAAGATCCCGGAATCCAATGCGTCGTTCAGGAAGCGCCTGACGCGGTCGGTGGCTGATGAAAGCGACGTCAACGTCAGCATGATCGTTAATGTCTCCTGCACCTCCGCTTGCACTGATGATGAGGACGACAGTGACCTCCTCTCCAGCTCTACCCTCACCTTGACGGAAGAAGAGCTTTGCATCAAAGATGAAGATGATGACTCCAGTATTGCAACAGATGATGAAATTTACGAAGAATGCAACTTGATGTCAGGACTGGACTATATAAAGAATGAACTGCACACCTGGATTAGACCAAAACTTTCCTTGACTAGAGATAAGAGAAGGTGTAATCTCAGTGACGAAATAAAGGGCAGTAAGGATATAAGTAGCAGTGAGGTGACAAATCCCTCTGATACTCTGAGCATTGAGGCCCTTCTAAATGGCTCCATAAAACATCTCTCTGAAAATAATGGGAACGGTAAGAATGTATCCCACATCCATGAGTTAGGAACAAAAGGTGAAAATAAGAAAAATATTTTCAAAATTAATAAGGATCCATATGTGGCTGACGTGGAAAATGGTAATGTCGAAAGTACTCCAGAAAGACAGAAGGACAAACTTCATGGGATTTCAAAGGAATCAGAAAATCTTGATTCAGCCAGGAAGAGGATTTCAGAGAGTGAGCACTGTAAGTGCAAAGCATCTGGGGATAGCTCTGATGATTCAGACATGGCTGGAAAGGAATCTGTCTCCCAAACTGTAAGACATCTCCCAAAGAAATGTCAAAACCACCACCATTTTGAAGATCAAAGGCCTGCTTCTACTCCCACTGAGAAGTCTTGCCCAGAAATGCCTTCGGAAATCAGAGTCATCAATAGACACGACTCCGATGTACTGAAATCTTCATGTGATGATGCGCTAAGTGTGGCTGGGAAATCTGCTGGTTGTTGCCCAGCCCTTGAACAAAATGAAACAGAGGAAGACGCCTCTGTGGGTGACAACACTTCCTGTTGCGACTGTGAGCCAGATATTTTCCATCAAAAAGATGCTGAAGATTGTTCAGTACATGACTTTGTTAAGGAAATCATTGGCATGGCTTCAACTGCCCTAAAAAGTAAATCTCAACCTGAAAATGAGGCAGCCACTCCTACGTCATTAACTCAAATCAAGGAGAAAGTGTTAGAACATTCTCACCGGCCCATCCAGCTGAGAAAAGGGGACTTTTATTCCTACTTATCTCTCTCATCTCATGACAGTGATTGTGGAGAGGTCACCAGTTACATAGAAGAGAAGAGCAACACTCCTTTGCCGCTGGACATTACTGACTCTGGCCTAGAAGACAAGGAAGACATTGAATGCTTCTTTGAGGCCTGTGTCGAGGGCGACCCTGATGGAGACGAGCCCTGCTCCTCCAGCGCTCCTCCAGGTGAACCTGCAGGTGACCGCGAGGCTGCGGTGCCCTTACAAGCCGCAGAGGGCTCTTCTAGGTGCAGTGATATTTCTCTCTTAGCTGATGACGCAGACATGGCTCTTGCAGGTCCTCCCCTTCAGAAAGGATCTGATGCTGGAAAGGAAGTGGCTGGCTTACCCCAAGCTTCCAGTGTCTGTGGAGAAAGCTCAGGGTCCGCTACTCCTTCAAGGCTGGGCAGTGAAAAAGAAAGTTCAGAAAACCCAGGTGAGTCTGGAATGCCAGAAGAACACAGTGCTGCTTCAGCCAAGTCTAGAGTCCCGGGGCTCTCCTCAAAGGCAAAGCAGTCCAAAGACAAGGCCGCACTGCTTCCCAACCCCGAAACTGTAACCTGTGAAGATCTTCTAAACCTTGATGAAGAACGACATAGAAATATGCATAGGTAGACTGACCTTCTCCAAGCATGAACATCATCTCATCGAAAGGTAAGGGGGGAGGGTGGGGGGGGTGGGGGGGGAGAGGCATAGAGGGGATAAGTGGTGTTGGAAAAAAATTAAATTTTAAAAAAGGAAAAGTACGTATAGTTCTCATGTTTTTAATACACATTTAAAATATTTTTAGCATATATATGTGTGTGTGTGTATACACACAGGCACACACACGCTTAAAATATGAGCTTGAGTCAGCAAAGCCATGATGGGAGAAAAGACCAGTTAGAATATCTGGTCATGGCAGATATTTATCTGCAGAAGACATTTAGTTGAAAGAAATACTCCCAACAATGCAAGTAACTGTGAAGCAAAAAGGGGACAAACAGTCACAAATGACATTTTTAGTGACATTAACTTATTACAACATTCTGGCAGGAAGAATACAAAATTTGAGGAAGTAGCCTAATAACTTAAGGCCTCAAATTCTTCCACTGAGGGAAGAAAACCCAGTTCTCCAAATTGCAGTTATGCCCTCTGATCAAAACGCATGCCCACCTCCCTCCTGCCTGAAGATGAACAGTGATTAGGTTAAAGGTTGCGTCTCCTGATCTGGGCCTTCCTTTAATGCTTCTGCTTAAAGGAACTATCGTCACATTTGCTTCCCCAGTGGAAGGCTGTGCTGTGACAACTCCTCATCACGGCCAAGCCTGAGGAGTCACACGGGAGGGGAAAGTGTATGTTAAAGAAGAGGCTTTTGTTTATCCACGCAGACTGAGAACAGGCCCAGAAAGCAAATGCACAGAGAATTCCCGCCAAGTTAATGGTGTTTTGATAAAAACGGAATTTCTGAATTTTGCCTGAAGGTGACAGGCTGATTTCCATTCACTTTTTTAAGAAAGTCATTCCACTCTTCTTGCTTAATAAGACAGCTATTGATTGATAATTCTGAGATGGTGATAGAGTTCTCAAAGTGACACAAAAATTCTGTCATTTCCCATTTCCAAGCCCCAGTGATAAATATACTATCTCAATCATGTTTAAAGAAAAGTTGAGCTTTTGAACGTGAGAGTTGTATTTTACCAAAGTTGAGGTGCCAAGTGCCATTGCCACCCCCACTCCTGCAGCTTAATGTCGTAACCTAAACTTGTGCTATAGGAAATGAATTACAGAAGCAATCTACCCTAATTTGTTAACTTATTCAAATAACAGTTATTATACTTAACTATGCTAAAGATTATCTTTTTTGTGGCAGATTGTTTATTTTTTGATGAGCCTAATTACTGATTTTCTAAAAGTAATTTACATTTATTACAAATACATCTTTTAAAATGTGACAGATAAATGTTGTTCCCATAATGTATTATGAAAAAAGTTACTATTTAAAAACACATTATTTAATTTGAAAGATGAATGGCAAACATCATTATTTTTTTTCCTGCAACACCTGTGCCCTGGGCTCATTAAAATGTGTGACTCTGTGTGGAGCTGCTAGAAATGAGGCATGAGGGGGGATCTATACCATATATGTTCCCTAAAAATAAACTCGGCATGCAAAATGGGAGAAAGGCATCCTACTTACTATTATAGCTCAGCTAATGTTCTATGTTTCAGGCTCTTTACAATTGGCTGCAAATGAGAACAACAGTGAGAGCAAGAGAAATGTATTTTCTGTGAAAGAGGCCCACCCCGCAATCACGTCCTCGATCAGTGTGCGGTGACACTGACCATTAGGGGCGAGGAACCGCGGTTCCATAAGCTGCTTCCAAACAAGTTCTGTGAGAAGCAGTTGTACCGCTGGCTCTGCCAACCTCCGCAGAAGGGCTGGCAGAGCCTGGCTGATTTTTGTTCTCTGAGAGGGGGTAAAGGCTTGAAAGCAACACCCCTCTGAGTATGATTCATGTGACTGTGACCCTCAAGTCAGCAGTCATGCTGATTTGAAGCGGGAGAAGCTCTGGCACTGGAGAAGCCCCCAGGATGCACTCCTCCGTTTTGATGCCCTGGGGATTGCTTCTCTCTCTGAGACAGACTTAGAATTGGCATGACATGTAATGATAAGCAGCCCATCTTCAGGCTTGGGGAAGTGGATGTGTGACCCTCACATTCTGCAGGCAGGGCCAGTGTAAATCTACCAGCCAGCCCGCCTGCCCGTCAGCAATATTTTCTTGAGCCCCTGCGATGCGATGCCTGGCCCTGTCCCAAGCAACGGGAGAAGCAGCCAGATTTTACTTCTGCAGAACTCACATTGCCCCCAAGTGACTCGTTATCAGCCTAGGGTCATTTAAATAGCCGTATTTACTAGTCTGGTTCAGTTTTTTTCAGTAGCATGTACACAAAACATCTGGATACCTAAAATTTTCACCAATCATTAGCACGGGTACCTGGGTCTAAAGATTTACATATTGTTAAAATACTACCAACCCGAGCAAGTTATTTAATCCCAAAATCTTGACATGACTTCAGTGTTCAATTTTAGGAATAAATAGTAAAATTATTTGGTAGATACGAGGCTTCATGCTTATAAAAGCTTAATTGTCATTGTTCTTCCTACAAGATTCAAAGGAGAAAAAACAACAACAAAACTCTACTTTTTAAGCCATTTGAAAACATCAGTCAGAGTGCTCTTTTTATCAGGATAATGAAATTCTGCAAATTCAACATGCTGGTTTTTTAGAAATAAGTTTGCAGATGATGAAATTATTATGTCATCTAGAAGAGCTATAACTTAGAATAATAGCAATACAATTTGCAACAGTAACAAAATTTTTAACATTTTTTTTGAAAAGTTTTGTCATTTACTGTGTTCTCATTAAAAACCCACTGAAAGTGTGTGAGAATTCTTGACATCTTCTAACACAGTAGGCGTTTGCACCAACTTCCAGGCACACTGCTGTGCTTTCCACTATTTTCATTTATATGTCATGTTTCTATAAAAGTAGAGAGGTCAGTTATAGCAAATCACATCAAAAGAAAGGTAACTGAATAGATCTAGATATTTCTGCCTAATTTGGAGGAAGAAATAATGTATGTGCGGAGTGCCTCCCAGGACCTGCCTAAGAGATGTACTTTGCACTAATCTTTTCGGTGTATTCTGACAGTTATTTCTTCATAATCCTCATCATAAGCCTCTGATCTTTGGTGAGTGATTTAACCCTTAACTTCATGCAGGATAAATCCTGTGGTGTAAAAATTTAACTCGTCGCCTGCAGCCAGTGTGTGCTCAAGTGTACACATGTACAGTAAAAAGTGCTGCTGCTCCGTTTTTACAAACTGAGGAAGCTGTAAGAGCAAACATTTCTCATGTATGCACCACAAATTTTCATTCTATTAATTGGATTGACACTACATATTTAATATGATCCAAAGCTGGCCAAGCAGGTTTAAGAAACTACTCTTGGTGATAGTATATTCATTTTTCACTAAAGAATACAGGTGTAATCTTATCAAATTTACCATTGAAATCACTTTGGTAAATCAAGGTTCTGATGGATGTGAAGTATTTTTTTAAATTATTCAGCACTTTTGAATATCTAGCTTTGTCATGATAAATAATAAAGATTTTATTGGGCATCACCCACGACACACACACACACAGATCTGTGTCTCAGGCAGTTTAGCTTGCCCCTTTCCAAGTGGGCCAAGCTGAAAGAATTGATTATCCAGAGAGAATTTAAACACCAGTATTTAGTAAGATCAGATATGCCTCACCTAGGATTCACTGCTCAGCAGCCAGGTTTCAAATGAGTCATGTCCTCCCCATCTGAACAATGCACTGTGCTCTTTCTTGAGTTACTGCATTATTTTACTGTACCAAATATCATCCCATCGGTTCCTGTCTGTCTCTCCCTGTTCCTAAATTTGCCTTCTCTCCCCAACTTCCTGTGGCTTCGGCCAAACCATATTAGCTAAAGATTTTCTGGCTCTTAAACAGGTTGTAAGGTTGTCAAGAAAGAGCAAGACAGAGAATGAGAATGTTTAGTTCTTAAAGGTCAGTGAAGCAACCTGACATCAGAATTCAGAACTCAGCTGCAATCCAGACAATCAAAAGCCTGCTTTATTTGAGGGCTGGTCAGAGGACCTTAAGAAATTGTATCCTGTATTGCCTAAACCTAGAATGTACGCGCTCCTCACATTCAACAGGTTGCTTTTACCCACTTAAAAATAGGCAGGCCCAATTGAGTTTGGAAAAAATGTGTATCAGAGCCATCAGATGTATAGAAATAACCGAATCATTCTCACTTACACAGTACAGTCCGTACCTTAAGTGAAACGCATTCGTATTTGAGCTAGAAGCCCCAGTTATATCCTTGTCTAGGCAAGGGCCGAACCGTTGGGGATTATCACAATGTTATGAATATTTCGCCACTATATAATGGTGGAATTGTTCAATTACACGGTCACACATACAGTCTCCCTGTAGGAAGGGTTAAACCTGACGGCCTAGGTTCCTAGTCTGTGAATGACTGTTGACACTTTGCAGCTTCACGTGGCATTGGCAGCCTCACGTTTTCCCGGGGAGCTGAGGCTCTCGGGAGTGCCTGACACCGAGCTCATAAGCAAACGAGCAGATGAGATCCAGAGGAAAAGTCAAACTTGATGATGTCCCCTGATTTCTTTAAAACCACGTCTTTAGAAAAAATCGATGTATTTTTCACATTGATTCTGAAACACTTCTGTCAGTAATGTGAACCTTGGGCTATTTAAATTACTTTATGTTTTATGTATCCTTTTATTTCAGAACATTAGCAGGTAGTCCCGAAATGGCAGCCTTCAGTGGTTCCTCAGACGCCTGGGTGATGCGAATGAAACAGACATTTCTGAAGCCTCTTTTTGTCACTTTTTCGTTCCTTGTAGATAAGCCTGGCTGCACCTCGGGGGCGGCCTCATGCTCCCACCCCGGGCTGGTCTCCGTTCCATCACGTCACTGCCGTTCGTTACACTGACCTCTCCCGAGACGACCCTGCCTTCCCAATGCGGTTTGTCCACACGGCCTTGTGATCTGGATGTGCGCCCTGGTTCTCTTTAGGTGACTGTCGCAGAAGTTGAGCAACGCCGCCTGTTCTCCCGTGGATTCCTGTCCCAAGCTACCTCTGCCGCCCCGCCTCTCCAGCGAGACTTTTCGGTTGGCCTCCCCCCCCTCCCCATCCGCTCTTTAAAGTCCTGCAGCTCGCCAAGTGGATGGTCCATTAAACTCGCCTGTCTGGAATGAGCCCCTGCCAGTACCCGACCAATTTCATGTTTCAGTATGAATTTTTTTGTAGTGGTAAGATGCCTATGTTTATTGGAAGAGTTTTACCTAAAAGGGCAACATTTGATTTGATTGCAGCATAGAGAAGAAACACTGTTTTTTCTTTCAAAATTAAGCAACTTATAAAAGCACCGTTTTATTTATTTTATTTTAAAAAGAATAATCTATGCAGCACTTCAAGAAACAACTATATGGTGTTGTATATTACAAACTGGTGACATTCTATTAAATTATGTACAACATTTTTTGGGTTTTTTTTTTTATGCTTCTTGAGGTGGTTATGAGAAAAAAGTTTTTAAAAGAAGTGTGCCTTGCTGTATTTCTTATACCATTTATTAAAAAGCTGCTTTTACGGTAAAATTAAGTTGGTTTGAAAGGAGGAAATAGCAAGGTTAAGATGTGTGAAATGTTTCTGTATATATGTATAACCCAGTACAAACATTGATGTATAATGACAGTATAAAATGCTTTCATGTTTGTGATGTCTAGTGATGTGGAAAATATAAGCCTTAAATCCATTAGATTGCATGGTAATTAAAATTGGCATAATAAACATAGCTTATTAGGGGAAAAGGAAAATTAGTGATCTCTTCTACCTGTGTTCTTTACCAAATTATTGCATCTGGTTTTGGAAAAAAATATTACATATAGCAGCTTCCAAAATATCTATATTGCATAAGAGGCTTAAAATTACTTAAACTAGAAACTACACATGAAGCCTTCACAATTTTCAAAATCTTTTCAATCACTATAAAGATCTTGGAACACAAATGATTTAATTCCAGTTCCCCTAAACCAGTAAAAATATGTCCTAGATTTTTTATTTCTACTTATCATTAATGGTTTCAATGTTGGACTTCAGGATACCTAGTACATCTTATATTTATTTTATATAATTCTTTTGAATGGGTTTGATAGAAAGATGGTAGAAAAGTATAGAAAATTTGACTATTTTGATTTAGATTATAGATTTCAAGGGTATTTATTTTGTGTAAAAGAAATTAGCTAAAAAATATTCCCTGTGGTCTTTACTGCTCTCGTTAAAGGCAGTTTATAATTTTATTCTAATGCCTACTAAAGTGCCTGACACAGTAGGTATTCAATAAAAATTTGTTGAATTGAAATATTGAATTAGGTAATATGGATGACATTTATCTTTTCATTTTGAGAGACCTACACTAAAACACGTAAACATCTAGAAAAAGATATAATGTGATTAGAAAAACCATACAAAATATATAATCAATTTATATCAAATTTCAAAAAGAAATAACGTTGTGGATTCATATAGCCACAGAAAGGACAATCATTCATTCGACTGAGCTCATCAGCGCCTTCTACCTGCCAGGCACGCTCCTAGACGCAGGGGATGCGATGGTCCTGGACGAAGGCCCTGTCCTCAGGAGGCTTCCCACGTCCTGGGTGAAGGGCACACAGAGGAGATGCCGCAGTGGCCCTGCAGGCGAGGAGACGAGCTAAGTGGTGACAGAGGTACAAAGACAGAAGCAGCAACGAGGGACAGCGAGAGAAAGGGGTTAGAAGAGAGCAGAAGGTTAGGCAGTCGGTTAGGGAGGCTCCCGGCAGAGGCAGGAGGAGGGAAGGTAAGTTGGCAGACTTAATGGAGGGTCTTTTAAAAGTTACGTTGGAGCTTTTGTATGCGCTGTGCTAGGTTGTAAGGAAATGTTGCCAAATCTTTGTTTTGCACCTTCTATTGTTTATCATTAGAACTGTATTAGTAGCGCACCAAGAACATTTAGAAAGTACTAGTCTATACTTCTACCATTTTAATAACTAGGTGTGTTTTTATTCCCCTTCTAATCTTTTCCATACATATTTCTAGGTTGATGAGCCGATCTAGACTTTTGAATGGATAGTAATTCGTTCACAAGGGGGTTAGGCAGGCGTTTAGTTGCAGGGTTCAGGATGATTACAGGGGAAGGCGTTAGAGAGAAATGTCTTGTTAGGAGGTAGCTATAGAAGATAAGCTAATCTTGAGAGGGCAACAGAAAATAATGGAGAGTGGCCGAGATGCAGAGGGTAAAACGTCCTAGTGTCTTTGAAATACCTAAGAGCATTCTGGATTTCTGTTGAGCTGTATCATTTTGTATACTGAGACAACCTAAATCCTTGGGTCCTAACTAATGCCAAGTCTACATCGATTAGCAAAACACTCAAAGGACAAACAGACCATGAGGTTTTATTTAGCTGTGATATGCTCAGTGAGGACCTTGAGGCATTGAAAGTTTTTGTTTATTAATACAGTGGTGCCTCGGTTTTTTAATGCAATCCGCTCCGGAAGATGGTTCTTGTTCTGAAACGTTCGGAAACCGAGGGACCCACAGCCCACGGCTGGGCCTCAGGGGCTTGCGCTCAGCGGAAGCCGCGGGGCCTGTGCGACTCGGAGGCGGGTTCGAGGACCGCAGCGTTTCCTTCCAGGCTTACGGCCTTTCATAAACCGAAACGCTCGTCAGCGGAGACGTTCGAAAACCGAGGCACCACTGTAGTCTACTTAGTGTTAACGCTGAATTTGTAGAACGCCTTTCAGGTTTATTGTGCGGTGCTTTTTCAGGTTGGAAAGGAGGGAGCAGCCTCGTCTCTTGCTCCGTGTAGGTGCTACCTCCTTAGCTACCCTTGGAAACGGCCCGGCAGCTCTGCCTACACGCTTGCGGTGACAGTGGCTTATCTGCTCGGGCAGGCGGCGCCTCTGTTGGGCATGTCTCTCCGTTAGCTATTTCTTGGGTTGCTAAAATCTGCATAGTGTCCCCCTTCCCCACCTTTGATTTTGTTCACTGGTCCTAATTCTTTCCTGGTCAGCTGCTCAGAGAATTTCTACCCCTTGTTTTTCATGGTAACCCTGAAGGTAATCGAGACCAGCTACTCATCCTCTCCCAGCTGCTATGATTTCCGTTCTTTAATTCCCTCAACAGCCCTTCATATGCCATGATTTTCAGACCCATTTCAACCTGATTGAATGTTAACAGACAGAATCCTTGAAATCGAGGAACTGTCTTCATCACACATGTAGAAAAATATCTGAACATTTAAGTGGTAAGTTTTCTCTAAAAATATATTAAGATATATGTTTATTCTATTATTGTAAAATTCAATAAATAAATAAATAAGCAAAGAAATAAGAATCCATTACTTCCTTCAGTGGCCCAGTCCAATGCCAGAGTCATCTTGAATGTTTACTTTACATTAAGTCCAAGCCTAACCTGTTTCCTTACAAAGCAGGGTCCCTAGTCCCATTTAGTCACTTAGTCATTCAACAAGCATTCATTGAGTGGCTACTTGTGTGAGGCACTGTGTTTGGCATTAGAGATACAAAGACAACTAAAATGTGGTCTCTGCCTACAAAGGTTTACAGTTTTTCTTGTGAAAGTGCCTTTCATGTCCTCAAACAGAGTTATTTCTTCAAATTAAATGATGACCCATTAATTTTGTTTCTTATCTAGTTTCTCTACATTTTAAAAAATCTAGTGAGCAAAATAGTACGCAGAATTATGTGGCTCTGACTACTAGAAGTAAAGTGTTTTTTGTATTTGAAAGTTTTAATTACAGAAAAATATTTTAGATTTGTGGTCACTGAATAAATATGCATCTTATGCAACAACTGAACAATCTAAATTCAGGGCTTTTGAAAAGCTAAGTTTGATGATTTTGTTGTGTTTGATTTGTCCAGCTTAGGTTTTACCCATGCTCTAATTCCTGGAAATAAATTAGATGAAAACACAGTGAAATGATTTAGCTATTTCTTACAAGTCAAATTATTTTCATTTCCAATGAAATTGGTATTATTTTAGAATTTTAATGAATACCTCATTTTTCAAACACTATAATTTTGTATTTCAAATTTCTTTTAACTTGAACCAACTAAATTTACAACTGCGTTTTTTCCCTCTATATATTTTTCCAGTTTTTATTTTGAATAATTTCAGACCTATATAGAGTTGAATGAGTCGCACAATGATATTTGCATACTCATCAGTCAGATTCATTTATTGTTACTGTTTTACCGCATTTGCTTCATCTCTACACGCACACATATGCATACACACTTTGTTGTGTTATTGAACTATTTGAAAGTAAATTGCAAACCAGAGCACTTCACCTGTAAATGCTCAGCATATATCATCTAAGAACAAGGGCATTATTCTCTTACATCTACAATACCATCCTCACTCTCAAGAAATGTAACATACAGTAACATTTGTAATCTATATTCAGATTTCTCCAAATAACCTAAAATATCCTTTTACAGTTGTTTTATTTTTATCTATGCATCAAACGAAGATCACACGTTACTTTTAGGTTTTGTCTTTCTGCTTGCGAACAGCTTTCCTGCACTTTGATTTCCCTCTGCTCCTTCCTGACGTTTCTGAGGCGCCCAGGCCGGTTTTATGGAATGACCCGCCATCGGGCTGCCTAGGGCTGTTGCTCCTTATTTGACTCAGGGTAAACTTTTTTGTCAGGGATAGCACGTAGGTGATGTCGTGTTGAATAGCTACTCTTTCATGGAGGGTGGGTGACTCATTGACATTCTCCATGTGTCCTGAAGTTCACAACTTACTCTTACGGCTGGTGCTTCATTAATCGAAGGCAGGGTCCCTGAACTACAGTTGGTGAGCCACATCTGGCCCACTGCTTATTTTTGTTTGGGTTCTGAGCCAAGAATGGTTTTTTGACATTTTTAAATTATTGAAAAGAATCAAAATAATATTTCATGAGAAATAGAAATTATATAATATTCAAATTTCGGTGTCCATGAATAAAGTTTTATTGGGGCATAGCCACACCTTCTTGTTTGCATATTGTCTGTGGCTGCTTCTGTGCTCTAACCTCAGAGTTAAGTAGTTGTGACAGAGACCATATGGCCTGCAAAGGCTCAGATATTTCTAATGGTTCATGACAGAAGACATTTCCCATCTCTCGTTTATGGTATTCTAAATTCTGACTCCATTTTCTTAGCGGTAGATAGATTTACATTTGCAAAATCAGTGTAACATATTAGCACCTGGAATAGTTATATTTTGCTTCCTATATATTGAGTTGGCAATTTCTATTCCATGTTACCTTAGTAAAATAAAGTGTGCTTTGTTTCAAAAACTTAAAGGTGGTTCCACATCCACAGTTGGTTTAAGGATTTAAATTTAGTTTACTTAATACAGCATGGCTTTGATTGATTTTGAGGGTTAGTCAATTACAGACTAAGTCATTTGTTCAATCAAAACCATCAGGAAAATCGACACAACCTAAACTCACTTCAATTCACCAATAAACTGAAATCCTTTCTCTAAATGTTTCTCTAAAGCAGTTCAAGGAAATTTAAATTCAGGCCATTTCAGAGCCAGTTTTTCAAATGTATTTTTCAACCCAAACAAAGGTAAAAACCTTGATCAAAGATTGTTTAAGATACACTTTCATTTCCCAAGTGCTAGTCACAAATCATTTGAATTTACTCAGGAAATCAGTATTCCTCACAGACGCTGCTGTGGCCATAGGTGGGCCCTCTTCTTGAATAGAAGATGTCCAAAAGGTGACAGGCTTCTACTTTTTTCCATAATTCACCTTTGACAGCACTCCCACCTCCTACTGCCACACGCCTGAGAGGGGACACCCAAGGAAGGTGTTTAGCCACTTCCACCTCCTTAAAAAGCAACAACATACCTTCCATATTACAATGGCTTATTAATATGAGAATCTTCATGTATTTGCACTTTCAGAGTAAAATAACAAAATGATGTGTGAAAGTCATTCCCATAATACTGAGGTTTCTGCAGCAAAGGCATTTTGCCAGTGCCTTGAGATCTTTCTGGGCCTTGATTAATGGGCTCTCAGCAAAGCAGACAATATGCAAAGATGATTCATACTTGTGTACTGAAGTAAACCAGGGCCTGCAGAAAGCAACTTTTCTGTCTCTTTTCAGTTTCAATACATGCAACTTGGAAGATGTTCATGTGTGTGAGACACTTCCTGGCTTCGCCCAGCATTAATAACAATTTCATGAGGAAAGACTCTACCCCCTTCCTCCCACTCATGGAGGGGATCTTAATGCGACTGAATGGGGTGATATTACTCTACGGATAACTTTGATGCTAGTCTAACTCATACTTAAACAAAAACATCATTCCCGAATATTGGTACTTTATTATTGGTTACAGATCCCTTGTGAAACATATTTTAGAACCACAGTAAACCCTCGATTTTGTGGACCTCGATTTAACGGACAAAATTTCCGGTCTGTATGTCATATGTGAAAATTAACACCATGTTAATTTTAAAATGCTTTTAACCAAGATTTGCTTATAATTAAAGTAACATGTTATTTTTTGTCATTAATTCACTGTTACTTTTAACAAATTTTGGCGAATAGGCCATATGTTGGAAAAAACACTGTCGTAATTTCACCAACATAAATATTACCTATCTACAACTGTAGTCTACATATTTAAATCCAAGAGTCACTAGTCATAAATAATGTTCAGCAAATGATTATTAGCACGTGATCACACTGGAGCTTGCGAGGTATTTTGGTTCTGTTGTCTCGATACATAACTTTCCGCAGCAGTTTTAACATGTGCTGGCTGATGTTCCCACGTGTGCTGAGCCGCGCCCCGGCCGCGGGCATGTGTTTACTCACTGTGCCCGGTGAATGCCCACATTTACTACACCTATTCAGTATAAATTTAAAATTACTGTAATACATATAGAAAACTTTTCTGTAAAATTGAACTTTTCATACATACTTAATTTTAATTATACAAACATGTCTACATAAGTGAAAACAGGTAAGCTAATTTGTCAAATTTTTAACACACATTCAGAAGACCTACTTTATTATATAACAGACTTTCAGCTTTAATGGACACCCCTTGCCCGAATTAATGCATTACATCGAGGTTTTACTGCACTGATATTGAGGCTTATGCTCTCTTGATTGAATTGAAGTGCCCCCAAATCTGGAAAAGATCTTCCAAAGAACAAGAGAATCAACAGCCCCGTGCATGGATGTACAGCCCCAGGTGTTCCACAACCACAAAGGACTCGATCTTTCTGGTGAGTATGTTCTTCAGGAAAAATAGTAAGTTCAAGGGAAGCAAATGTAAAATGCAACAAAACTTGGCCTCACATTTACAGTGGAGAAATGACTGATTCTGATGATTTGGCTTAGGTAACTTCACCCCTTGTTAACTACAGAGGCCTAATATATGGAACATCAAATATTTCCAGATGTATGCAGGACCTTTTTGTGTCTTTACCATATAAGTGGCCATGTTCATCAGCTCTTTAGACTGTGGCGCTGTTCTTTCCCCCTTTTTTTATTTATGGGGAATTTGGAATAGGATCACTGGATATGAAATTTGGTATGTTTTCCACACCATCAAGACATAGAGTAATATATTTATTTAATGAAAATTAATAAATATACAATTTAATAAATGACACTAAAATTATGAAAACATTTCTTTTTTTGTTTGTTTGTTTAAAATATTACAGATGTTCCTTTCTTTCCCCAATTACCCATTCCACCCCGTCCCACCCCCCTCCCCAGTCCCTCTCCCCACCATTGTCCGTGTCCTTGGGTTGTGCATATCTGCATATAAATTATTTGGTTACTCTCTCCCCCTCCACACACCTCCCCTCCTCCATCCCTCTGAGATTCATCAGTCTGATTCATGCTTCCATGTCATTGAATCATTTTATGAAAATATTTCTTTGTTCTTACAACTTAACCTGCCATTAAAAAAATATCCCAACTCCTTATAAACAAATGGACTGGAGATTAAAGATGGTGGTGGACTGAGTGGAAGCTACACTGACACTCTCTCAGGACCAAACTGGAATTACAACTAAAATATAGAAAAACTATCCTGAATAATCAACTGCAACTGAAGACGAGCTGGAGAGCACCCTCATAACCAAGGAGGAAAAGCGGAGACCACATAGAGACTGGTAGGAAGTGTGGAGGCACAAGAGGGCTGGCTGGGCTCCCACAGGCAGCAGCTGAAGGTCCAGAGGGATATCTCAGCTGTGGGGGGTTCCCACTGGGGACTCTGGGGCCTAATCCCCAAGTTGGGCTTCCCAGCCCAGAGCGACAGAACTGAGAAAGGTGCTCACATAACATCTGGCTGTGAAAAGCAACCAGGTTTCTGTCTGTCAGAGAGAGACAGCTGGAAATGCAGGCACCCTCTTAAAGAGCCAAAGCACAAAGTTTCCTGTGCAGCTACTCACCTTGGGCTCCAGCAGAGGGAGGACAGAGTGGACTGGAGCTGTGTGAGGAGAATCTAGGGTTGTGGGCTCTGGAGATAGAGCTCAGAGGGCACCCCTCTGGATTCCTGTGCTGAGTCATTCCCCATACGGTAAAGGACATCTTTCTCAGGCAGACATTTACCTTCCAAGCAACTTTTGCCTTGGGAGGAAGAAATTGCCCCACCCTTCTGGAAAACCTCTCTCCCAACCCCATGGAGTTTCTACAGCCTGAGGTCTGCCTGCAGAAGGAGGCAAACCTCAGAGTGCTTTGAGTCTTTGCCTGACCTGCTTCTGGACCTGGGCCTTGGAAAAGCAGACTTCCCATCTTGGTCCTGTCCAAACACATGCAGCCCCAACGGAGGGGACCTCAAGCCATGGGTTGTTGATAGCTCCAAACAGTGTACTCAAGGCCAGTCACAAACAGTGTCTGACACTGGCCTACACCAGGGACAATCCAAAAAGACTGAGAGTCCTAGCAGATCTACCTAATACATAGAAACAAACCCAAATAGGCAGCCAAAATGGGGAAACAAAAAAAACAAGCCCCAAATGAAGAACAAGAGAAGTGTCCATAAAAAGAGCTAAATGAAACATAGATAAGCAATCTATCAGATCTAGAGTTCAGAATACTGATTGTAAGGATGCCCAACAGCATGAAAAAAGATATGGAAACTATGAAGGAAATGAAGAATGACATAGCAGAAATAAAGAATACATTGGAAAGAATACACAGCAAATTAGAGGAAGCTGAGGATCAGATCAACGAATTAGAAGACAGGGTAGAAAAAAATCACTCAATCAGAGATCCAAAAAGAAAAAACAATTTAAAAACAGGAGGATGGTCTAAGAGAGCTGTGGGACAAGGAAATGTAACAACATTTGCATTGTAGGAGTGCCAGAGGAGGTCGAAAGTAAGCAAGTGTTAGAGAACCTGTTTGAAGAAATAATGGCAGAAAACTTGCCTAACCTGGTGAAGGAAAAAGTCACACAAGTTCAGGAGGCCCAGAGAGTTTCAGGCAAGAAGAATCCAAAGAGGCCCATGCCCAGACACATCATAATTAAAATGCCAAAAATTCAAGACAAAGAGAAAATAATAAAGGCAGCAAGAGAAAAGCAATCTGTTACCTGCAAAGGAGCTTCCATAAGGCCATCAGCTGACTTCTCATCAGAAACTCTACAGGCCAGAAGAGAATGGCATGAAGTATTCAAGGTAATGCAAAACAAGGATCTGAAACCAAGACTACTCTATCCAGCAAGGCTATCATTCCAAATAGATGGTGAAATAAAAAGCTTCCCAGATAAAAAAAAAAAAAAAAAAAGGCTAAAAGAGTTTATCACCACCAAACTGGTATTGTAGGAAATGTTAAAGGAACTGCTGTAATTAGAAGTAGAAATAGAGTCGTTGCAAGAAATGTTAAGGGGACTGCTGTAATAATAAGAAATACAGGTATAAAGAGAAACGTAGGCATAAAGAATTAAAATGACAATAAATAAGGATCTATCAGTAATAACCTTAAGGACTTTAAGGGAGAGATCAATAGCAATACAGTCATAGTCGTGGACTTGAACACCCCACTGACCTCATTGGATAGATCTTCCAGACAAAAAGTCGACACAGAAACAGTGACTCTAAATGGCACACTAGATCAGATGGATTTAATTGATATTTACAGAATATTTCACCCCAAAGCTGCAGAATACACATTTCTCTCAAGTGCACATGGGTCATTCTCAAAAATAGACCACGTGTTAGGACACAAAACTAGTCCCTACAAGTTTAAGAATATTGAAATCATATCAAGCATCTCAGATCACAAGGGCATGAAATTAGAAATCAACTATAGTAAAAACACTCAAAAACATTCAAACACATGGAAGCTAAATAACGTGTTATTAAACAATGAATGGGTTACCAATAAGATCAAGAAAGAAATCAAAAACTTCCTGGAAACAAATGAAAATGAACACACCACAACCCAAAATCAATGGGACACAGCGAAAGCAGTCCTAAGAGGGAAGTTCATAGCACTGCAGGCCTTACTAAAAATTTTTAGCAAGCTATCTAACCCTACAACTTACTTCAAGGATTAGAAAGCTCCCCTGTGAAGTTGTTCAGATCAGGGCTTTTGTTTGCTAGGAGTTTTTTTTTATTACTGCTTTGATTTCATCAGTTGTTATTGGCCTATTCAGGTTTTCTGAGTCTTCCTGATTCAGTTTTACATGATCTCACTCATATGTGGAATCTAATAAACAAAACAGACTGAGGAACAAAATAGATCCAGATACATAGAAACATGGAACAGACTGATGAATCTCAGAGGGAAGGTGGGGGTGGGTAGGTGGGTGGGGAGAGATTAATCAAAGAATTTATATGCATATATGCATAACCCATGGACACAGACAATAGTGTGGTGAAGGCCTGTGGAGGGAGGCAGATGCAGGGTGGAGGGGATCAATGGGGAAAAAAGGGGGGATATCTGCAATATTTTCAACGATAAAGATAAATTTAAAAAAATTTTAAAAACACGCATAGAAAAACAAATGGGCCATTACAGGCATAAAACAAATATTATTCATCAAATTTTATTCAAGGACTAAAATGATGAAGGCATTAGAAACATAAAAACACATACGATCCTCTTTAAACCCCAATATTCTCTAATCACTGGTTTATAAAAAAATACTCTAAGGTTTATAGAATTAGCCTGGCTCTATCAGTTGATCAAGTTACTTACACTGTCAGCAATTCAAAACAAATAATTCCCTCTGTGTGTGCTTGTTTGCTTGCTTGCAAATATGTTTCATTTATTTTAAAGTTTCTTTTTATATAAAAATCCAAATTGCTGAAATTTATCTTGTCATTAAAAAGTGTGTGAAAATCAAATCAGTCTTCATATTGGTGCTCTTATCCCTTCCGATCTCAAATGACTGATGATGCTTACAGCAAGGTTTTGTAAAATGAAAACTCCATAACTGTTCAGGAAACAAATTTTATACATGGGCACGATTTGCCTCTCTTCTAAATACTTTTTATCAGTGTTTTAAATTCAGGTTTATTCTCTTACTAATGATGTCTTTCTATGCAAACTACATGTAAAACTATTTTTAGAAAGTAAAATTACTAATTATTTGTAGGTTAAAAGGCATTTCCTATAGGAATGAAATAATATTTAATGGGTGGTTTTAAATGGAAAAACAAAAACAAAAAACTCTCATTGATTCAGAATTGAACACTAGAATATTCTTGTTTCCCTAAGAGTCTCATTATTTAAGTCACCTGTGACTTAATGACAACTCAAACATTTTCAAACAAAATTTAACTTTTGATGATGTGGCCTCACCATAATAACTACTAATTATTATATAGTAAATGAGTAAGGAAATCAGGCTAAATCAGTGAACACACTTTGGATATTATTTTTAAAACAATCTAAATAATAAAATGAATCATTATCACCTGAATGCTAAGCACTTTATCTCTTCAATTTAATTTAATCCTTATAATACTCTATGATTGCTGATACCCATTTCACAGTAAGGAAATTGAGGACTGAAGAGGTAGGTTAGTTATTAATTGTTTCCTTTTCATAAAAGCAGGGTGTAAAGGAGTAAAAGCTGTTTTAGAAATTCATTTTCTATCTAGATAAATAAGGATTATTTTAGTGTTCACATGTGTTGCTAAATTTCCTGTCTCAACATATAATTCCTGCCAAAATGGAAGAAAGGACTTTCATTTTTAAAATTATTTCTTACACTAATTCTGTAGGGAAAAAAATGATAGCTAAATTAGCACTTGAAAAAGGCCAAAGAAAATTATATGCTGTATGTAATTATGCCTCATTATGACCTCTGCACATTTTCCAGAGAAGTTAGGCATTAAAAACACACACAACAGGAGTACCTTAAAGGTCAGAGTCTGATGAAAGAAAAATGCAATAGTTAATTATGAAGGACAAGATTAATGTCCTAGTAGGAACATATATTTTGGGGGTTATTTTAAAAATTTACTTTTGTTTTTGTTTTTTTTTTTTTTTTAATTTTTAAATTTTATTTTTGTTTAAAATATTACAGATGTCCCTTTTTTCCCCAATGACCCTTTCCACCCTGTCCCATCCCCCTCTCCAGTCCCTCTCCCCACCATTGTCCATGTCCTTGGGTTATGCATATAAATAATTTGGTTACTCTCTCCCCCTCCACCCACCCGCCCTCCTCCATCCCTCAGACATTCGTCAGTCTCATCTATGCTTCCATGTCATTGAATCTATTCTGTTCATCAGTTTATTAAGTTCTTTAGATTCCACATATAAGTGAGATCATGTGATGTTTGTCTTTCTCTGCCTGGCTTATTTCGCTTAGCATAATATTCTCCAGGTCCATCCATACTGTCCCAAAGGGTACGAGATCCTTCTTCTTTTCAGCTGCATAGTATTCCATGGTGTAAATGTCCCACAGCTTTTTATCCACTCACCTACTGATGGGCACTTGGGCTGTTTCCAGATCTTAGCTATTGTAAACTGTGCTGCTATGAACATCGGGGTGCATATATTCTTTCTGATTAGTGTTTCAGGACTCTTAGGATACATTCCTAGGAGTGGCATCACTGGGTCAAAGGCAGCTCCATTTTTAATTTTTTGAGGAACCTCCATACTGTTTTCCATAGTGGCTGCACCAGTCTGCATTCCCAGCAGCAGTGTACTAGGGCTCCCCTTTCTCCACACCCTCGCCAGCACATGTCATTTGTTGATTTGCTGATGGCAGCCATTCTGACAGGTGTGAAGTGATACCTCATTGTGGTTTTAATTTGCATCTCTCTGATGATTAGCGACATTGAGCATTTTCTCATGTGTCTCTTGGCCATCTGTATGTCCTCTTTGGAGAGTGTCTATTCGAGTCCTTTGCCCATTTCTTAATTGGGTTGTTTGTCTTCCTTTTGCTGAGTGCTATGAGTTCTTTGTACACTTTGGAAATTAGCCCCTTATCTGATACATCCTTGGCAAATATATTTTCCCAGACCATGGGGTTCCTTTGTATTTTGAGGCTGTTTTCTTTTGCTGTGCAGAAGCTTTTTAGTTTGATGTAGTCCCATATGTTTATATTTTCTTTTGTTTCTCTTGCCCTAGGAGATGTATCAGTGAAAATTCCACTACATGGGATGTCTTTGACTTTACTGCTTATGTTTTCCTCCAGGATTTTTATGGTTTTGTGACACATTTAATTCTTTTATCCATTTTGAGTTTATTCTTGTGTATGGTGAAAGTTGGTGGTCTAGTTTCATTTTTTTGCATGTACCTGTCCAATTTTCCCAGCACCACTTATTGAAGAGACTGTCTTTACTCCATTGGATACTCTTGCCTCCTTTGTCAAATATTAATTGACCATAATGGAGTGGGTCTATTTCTGGGATCTCTGTTCTGTTGCATTGACTTATATCTCTGGTGTTGTACCAATACCAGGTCGTTTGATTACAGTGGCTTTGTAATATAGTTTGAAGTCTGGTAATGTGATCCCTCCCACTCTGTTCTTTTTTCTCAAGATGGCTGCTGCTATTCGGGGTCTTTTTGGTTCCATATAAATTTTCGAAATGTTTGTTCTAGGTCTGTGAAATATGCTGTTCGTAATTTAATAGGAATTGCATTGAATTTATAAATTGCTTTGGGTAGTATGGACATTTTAATGATATTAATTCTTGCAATCCATGAGCATGGTATATTCTTCCACTTGTTTAAATCTTCCTCTATTTCTTTTTTCAGTGTCACGTAGTTTTCCGAGTACAGGTCTTTTACATCCTTGGTTAAGTTTATTCCTAGGTATCTTATTTTTTAAGTTGCAATAGTAAATGGTATGGCTTTTTTAGTTTCTCTCTCTGAAAGTTCATTGTTGGTGTATAAGACTGCCATTGATTTCCGGATGTTGATTTTGTATCCAGCTACCTTGCCAAATTCGTTTATCAAATCTAGTAGTACTTTGACGGAGTCTTTAGGGTTTTCTATGTACAATATTATGTCATCTGCAAATAATGACAGTTTTACTTCCTCCTTACCAATTTGGATATCTTTTATGTTTTCTTCCTGTCTGATGGCTATGGCTAGGACTTCCAGTACTATGTTGAATAAGAGTGGTGAAAGTGGACATCCCTGTCTTGTTCCTGTTTTTAATGGAAATGGTTTTAGTTTTTGCCCATTGAGTATGATGTTGGCTGTAGGTCTGTCATATATCGCCTTTATTATGTTGAGGTATGATCCCTCTATTCCCACTTTGCTGAGAGTTTTTATCAGAAATGGGTGCTGGATTTTATCAAATGCTTTTTCTGCATCTATTGATATGATTATATGATTTTTGTCCTTCATTTTGTTTATGTGGTGTATCACATTTATTGATTTGCAGATGTTGTACCAGCCTTGTATCCCGGAATAAATCTCACTTGGTCATGATGTATGATCTTTTTAATGTATTGCTGGATCTGCTTTGCTAGTATTTTAGTGAGGATTTTAGCATCTATGTTCATCAGGGATATTGTAATTTTCTTTCTTTGTAGTATCTTTATCTGGTTTTGGGATTAGGATGATGCTGGCCTCATAAAAAGAGTTTGGGAGTTTTCCCTCCTCTTGAATTTTCTGGAATAGTTTGAATAAAATAGGTGTTAATTCTTCTTTGAATGTTTGGTAAAACTCGCCTGTAAATCCATCTGGTCCAGGACTTTTGTTTGCTGGGAGTTTTTTGATTACTGCTTCAATTTCATTAGTTGTTATTGGCCTATTCAGGTTTTCTGCTTTTTCTTGATTCAGCTTTGGAAGGTTGTATGCTTCTAGGAACTTATCCATTTCACCCTTGTTGTCCATTTTATTGGCATATAGTTGCTCATAATATTTTCTTACAATCCTTTGTATTTCTATTGGGTCAGTTGTTATATCGCCTCTTTCATTTCTGATTTTACTTAATTGGGTCCTCTCTCTTTGTTTCCTAGTGAGTCTGGCTAAAGGTGCATCAATCTTATTTACCTTTTCAAAGAACCAGCTCTTGGTTTCATTGATTTTTTGTAGTGTTTTTTTAGTCTCTATGTCATTAATCTCTGCTCTGATTTTTATTATTTCCTTCCTTCTACTTCCTTGGGGCTTTTCTTGCTGTTCTTGTTCTAGTTCCTTTAGTTGTTGTGTTAGATGGTTCATTAGATCTTTTTTTTGTTTCTTGAGATAAGCCTATAATGCTATGAATTTTCCTCTCAGGACTGCTTTCACCGTGTCCCATAGATTTTGGGTTGTTGTCTGTTCATTTTTGTTACTTTCCATGAAGTGTTTGATTTCTTCCTTGATCTCATTGGTAACCCATTCATTGTTTAATAACATGCTATTTAGCTTCCATGTGTTTGAATATTGTTGAGTTTTTTTTTATAGTGGTTGATTTCTAGTTTCATGGCATTGTGACCCAAGAAGATGCTTGATATGATTTCAGTCTTCTTTTATTTGTAGAGACTTGCCTTGTGCCCTAACATGTGGCCTATTTTTTAGAATGTTGCATGTGCACTTGAGAAGAGTGTGTATTCTGCTGCTTTGGGGTGAAAAGTTCTGTAAATGTCAATTAAATCCATTAGGTCTAGTGAGTCATTTAAGGTCTGCTGTTGATTTTTTGTCTTGATCTGTCTAATGCTGACAGTGGGGTGTTAAAGTCCCCCACTATGATTGTGTTGCTGTCAATCTCTCCTTTAAAGTCCCCCAAGAAATTTTTTATATATTTAGGTGCTCTTATCTTGGGTGCGTAAATGTTTATAAGGGTTATTTTCTCCTGTTGTATTGATCCCTTTAGTAATATGTAGTGACCATCTTTGTCTCTTGTTATGGTCTTTATTTTGAAGTCTGTTTTGTCAGAAATAAGAATTGCTACTCCAGCTTTCTTTTCCTTTCCATTTGCATGGAATATTTTACTCCATCCCTTCACTTTTAGCCTGTGTGAGTCTTTTGCTCTCAGGTAGGTCTCTTGTAGACAGCATATATTTGGGTCCTGTTTTCTTATCCATTCAGCTACCCTTTGTCTTTTGATTGGACCATTTATTCCATTTACATTTAAGGCTACTATTGATATCATCTTATTTAATGCCATTTTTCCCCTTTATACTGATGTACCTTTCTCTCACTATTCTTTCTTTTTCTTAAAGCGGCCCTTTTAGCATTTCTTTCAATGCTGGTTTGGTGGAACTGAACTCTTTTAGCCTTTTTTTGTCTGGGAAGCTCTTTATTTCACCTTCAATTTTAAATGATAGCCTTGCTGGATAAAGCAGTCTTGGTTGCATGTTCTTGCTTTTCATTACTTGGAGAACTTCATTCCACTCCCTTCTGGCCTGAAGAGTCTCTGTTGAGAAATCAGCTATCAGCCTTATGCGGGTTCCCTTGTAGGTCACTGCTTGTCTCTCTCTTGCAGCCCTTAATATTTTCTCTTTATCCTTGACATTTGCCATTTTAATTATGATGTGTCCTGGAGTGGGTCTCTTTGGGTCCCTCTTGTTTGGAACCCTCTGTGCTTCCTGAACTTGTGTGGCTTTCACCTAGGGGAGTTTTTTATCATTATTTCCTCCACCAAGTTCTCTATCCCTTGCTCTCTTTCCTCCCCCTCTGGCACTCCTATAATGCGAATGTTTTTTTGCTTCATTTTGTTCCAAAGCTCCCTTAGACTGCCCTGGTGCTTTTTAAGTGTCTTTTCTTTTTGCTACTCTGATTGTGTGATTTTTTTCTACCTTGTCTTCGAAGTCATTTATTCTATCCTCTGATTCATTGAGCCTGCTTTTAATTCCTTCCAGTGCATTCTTGATATCAGATACAGCATTCTTTATCTCTGTCTGAGTTTTGTTTATGGTATGTATCTCTTTTTTCATGTTTTCACTAAGGTCCTCGATCTTATCTAGTGTCTTCTTAAGTTCCTCAAACATCTTCATCATCCATACTCTGAACTCCGTTTCTGATAACTTGCTTAACTCCATCTCATCAAAGTCTTTTTCTGGTGATTTTTCTTTTTCTTTAATTTGGGGGCTGTTTCTTTGTCTCCCCATTTTGGTAGGTCTTAGTGTATCTATATATTAAATATATTTGATGTTTCCCAGTCTTGTGGGATGGGATTTTGTCTTGTGGGTCCAGTGGAGCCCAGAGGTGTGTTTTCCTTATACTTCTGAGCTCTTCTCTAGGTATGTGCTTCTTGTGGGTATCCCTTTTGTGGTTTCTTTATGTTCTCCTGTTGTGGTTGGGTCTAGATTGTCGTTGATCAGTCCTTGGGAGGACCCTTCTCTCAGGTTGGCTAACTGTGTCTCAGCCCCAACCTCGTTTCGTAAGCTGTTGTACGGGTGCTGGCAAGGCAGGACAATACACAACTAAACTTCCAGGAAACAAGAGGTATCTTCCAAAATATCTTGACAGTCACAATGAAAAAACCCATGTGAAAATAGAACGGGCAGAGTGAAGGGAGAACACACACATACAAAAAAAATGCTTAAAAAAAAGAGAGAAAGAAAAGTAATGCTTAGAGAGAGAGAGATGTAGATTGTTGTTAATACTGGTGAAAATTTAGAAAATAATAATAAACTAAAATATAAAAAACAGAGAAGCTACTGGGAGATAACAGAAGCAGAGAAAAGATTCTGAAAGACTGGCCAGAAAAAAATTAAGGGGGAGAAGAGGAATAGGATAATAGTTGAAAATGAGAAAACAAAAATACAATAAAGAGAATAAGAGAAACTGACAATCGAACAAAAAGACAGGAAGACAGAAGGGAGGATAATGAAAGAATGAAAGAAAAGTAGAAAAAGAAAAAGAAAAAAAAGTTATGCCAATGGATTGAGAGGGGAGAGAGAGATATAGCCCAGGCAGGGAGGGAGTCCGGTAAGAGATTTGGTGGAAACTATAGAGGAAAGCCATAAACTTGGTTATAATGATAAAGTACCAGTCGTTAAGCAGGGATATCAAGAAAGTCTTGATAGTAGAAGCAAGGATAACACAAAACAAAGCAAATAACCAAAACAAAACTAAAAACAAGCTAAGCAAGACAAAATTCTTTTATAAAAAAGAGAAAAATATTTAGTTAAAAAATGTTTTAAAAAATATTATTATAAAATTTTAAAAAGAAGACAAAACAAATTTTCTCCCCTTTCTCTTCTTCTTAAGGAAAAAAGAGAAAAAATAAACACACAAACAAAAAACAGACAAAAAAACCCAAAACCAAAAAAAACAAAACCAAACAAAACAAAAAAACAGAAGGAAGAGAGGTAGTCAATCAGGTGAATTTCTTCTGGGCAACTTATGTTGTCTGAGGGTCTCTGTTTTGTGTGCTGATTTCAGTTCTCCTGGGAGGTACTTGTGTCTCAGCCAATGTGAGGAGCCGTCTGGGTTTGGCTCTGGTGTCCTCAGGTAGATGGTTGATCTGAGGCTCTTCATGGGCCACCTCCTCTTGTCAACTATTTTGCAACCTTGTCGTTGCCTGGTCTTACTCCAGAGTCTTCTGTAGAGTCTTTAGGGTGCAGGGTGGCTAGTGTAGCTCAGGGTATCCCTCCCCTTAGAGGTGTCGCTGTCAGGTGCTCACTCTGCGGGAGTTAGTCTCTGCTCCACCGCCAGCTCCTCAGTCCCTACCCTGTCCTCTGATTCTAGTCCCCCAGGCTCTGGCCTGCTGCAGCTTCAGATTGATTTCAGCCTGTTGCCTTTTCTGTCTGGGCCGTTTCAGCAGCCTGCGCCCAGTGGGTTCGGTTAAGAACACATTCTGGTGAGCCCTCTGCCTGCCCAGCCCCAGCAGGGCTTTTCAACGTTTCCACCAGCTTCCAAACAACAGTCCCCGAGAGTCTTATTCTTGTAATGTCCTCCTGGGAGCTGCTCTCCCTTCCCCTCAGGTCCGTGCCCTGCGGGGATGCCTGGGACTTCAGTGAGCAGGACCCGCCCCTTTCCTGTTGGGGGCGGGGCTCCCGGCTGCAGGAGAGGCCGGCGGGCTCCGCCCCTCCCTGCTCAGCTCTGGTTGGCTGGTCGAACCAGGCCCGCCCCTCAGACTGTCTACTGTGCAGCCCCCAATCCCAGCCTCCGCTGGTCTGTCCGCGCAGTGCCCGACGGGAAGGTGGGAGCCAATTCTGGGAACAAACTCACAAACGCACAAAACAACGCACAGGCAGAGAGTCCGCCCTGCACGGTCCCCCGGCGGGCGCACCAGGGCCCCCAGCGGGGCGCCCCTTCCCCTCTCTGCTCCGGGTGTGGGGTCCCCGCTTTTGGATGCCGTCCGCGCTCCTGAGGGGAGGGAGCTCTGCAGCCTCCAGGCTTCCGGGCTCGGAGCCCAGCACAGGCTTCAGGGGGCTCCCCCTTCCTGCGCCCCCTCTTACCGGACTCCGTGATGCCTCCTCAGTGCTCCCCACTCGCACTCGGCCACTCAGGTATGTGTCTCTGGTTTTCCAAGCCGGCTGCGTAGGATTTTAGGATAAATCGAGTCTGTGGCTGGGAGAAGGGGCGCTGCTGCTTCTCACTGTGTCACCATCTTCCCCTCTCCCTAAAAATTTACTTTTGATAGTAGTTTTCAGTACTTGTTTGAAAGATACTATATCAAGTTTAAAAAATGCCTAATATGGGAAATTACAAGAAAAAGTAAAACCCAATATTAGTAACAAAATGTAAAATGGTACACATTCATAGTATATACTAACACCTGCACATGTATATTATTACTATTTTTCACAAAACAATCATTTCTATGATATACTTATTTATTTTCAATTATAGTTCACATCTAGTATTATTTTGTATTAGTTTCAGGTGTATACCCTAGTCATTAGACAATTATATACTTTACAAAAAGGCCCCCCAATATTTCCAGTACCCACCTGGCACCATACATAGTTCTTACAATACTACTGACTATATTCCCTGTGCTGTACTTTACATCCCAGTGACTGTTCTGTAACTGTCAGTCTGCACCTCTCAATCCCTTCACCTTTTTTTACCCAGTCCCCAAACCCGCTTCACTCTGTCAACCATCAGTCTGCTCTCTGTACCAATGAGTCTGTTCCTGTTTTAATTAGGAACATATATTTTTATCATTACATTTTGCTGGAGAAATACTTTAAAATATGCAATTTCCCTTCCATTTATATTGTTTCATATCTGACAGAGGTGGTGGAGAGAGACAATTCTTTAAAGTACAAGTTAAAATTAAAATTTAATTTAATAAAATGAAAATGTGGGCTTTGCTTTGACCCCCAGCATTCTGTTTGTGGTTTTTCTTCATGTGGGTCTTTTATCCCCAAAGGTATTCTAGGTTTAAGAGTAAATCCTGAGATCTCAGTTTGCAAAAAATTTACCTCAAAATATTTCATTATCTTCAAGAGATATTTTCTAAGATAGAATTCCTGGATCATATTTTTCAGTTTTACCCTAGCAACACACCTAACTATAAACATGTAAAATGACAGCTACTTTTTAACTTTGTATTATAAAATAACTTCAGATTTACAAAATATTACAAAAATGTAAATAGTACACTTTAACCAGGCCCACATATTGTTAATATCTTAGCCCATATGATTTATCGTTTTCTATCCATTTATCTATATAGTTTTTTTTTGAACCATTTGAAGACAAGTTACATACATCATGACCTTTTATCCCTAAATACTTCATTCTATTTTTTTAGTAGGGATATAGGTATATTCTCTTGCATAACCATAGTATAGTTATCAATTTCATAAATTTACACTGGCAGAAAATATTTATATAATCTAACTTTCACATTCCAATTGTGTCAATGTTCTCCATAATATCCCTTACAATTTTTTTTTCTTCCTCAGCACACAATTTGGATATTGAATTTATTTGTCATTATCTCTTTAGCTTCCTTCAATCTGGAAACATTTCCCAGGCCTTTCTTTGTCTTTAATGATATTGATAATTTTGAAGGATAGACTCCTTTTACAAGTAGATGATTCCTCATTTTGTGTTTGTCTGATCTTCCTTCATGATATGATTGAGATCTTGCATTCTCAGCAGGAATATTGCATAAGTGGTGCTCTGTCCTTAGGATATCATGTCTGGAGACAAACAGTGTCCATCTGTCCCTCATTAGTCATGTTAATTTTGATCATTTTGTGGGGAAACATTTTAAAACCATGTAAACACCCTTCTAAAAATTTTTCCTATATTTAGCATCCAGTGATATAATTCTTGTCTGATCCAACCCATTCCAAGATGATATAAAATTATGGTTTTCCAACTCCGCCACTCTCTCCACGTTTACCACTTGGTCCTTGATATTCTGCCTTAAGTAAGATCTGTCTCTTCTCACCAACTTATTTGTCTACTTGTCATAGATATAAATTCCTTCCCCTCTCAATTACTTATCATTTATTTCTGTACTTTAATTATTTTAGTGCTCAAATTGTCCCAGATTTGGCTAGTGAGAGCCTCTTCAACCTAGCTCTTGTATTCTTGTGACATCTTTTAAGCAATCCCTAACTCACTTTGTGGTATGATAGGGAGTTCCAGACTTATTCTGTACCTATTTGGCCAATCCTTGAATCAGCCATTTCTCTGCAGAGCTTTGGTTCTTTTTTGTAAGGATTGGCATGAAAGACCAAGATCTGAGTACTAGGTGTGCTTGTGGCTACTGGTCTATCTTCCCTTCTTGACCCAACCCTTTCAGACAACAAAGCTAGAAAATACACGAATGTGTTCATACATGCATGCATACATACATATGATTATATATGTAGGAAGGCATATTCAGATGTACATGTGTGTATATATGCATGTATGTACACACACATAAACATGCGTGCGTATACACATATGTTTGTTTTAGAAATCAAGAGTCCACACCAGTTCCTTCAGATTCAACCCACCCCACAAGATTCTTTCTTGACTTCTCTGATTCCATATTTCTATTTCCCTTCTTTCACCATAAGAATCCCGGATACCAACAGCATTAACACATTTACTCATTTGCTGAATAATGTAATACATTTAAAATTGTTTCAGAATTGCTTCAGAACCATTACAATAAACAAATCTGCTAAAAAGAGCTCAGGATTCATTCGCAATTCCCTCACCCCCACATTCCCCTTCCCATACGCAGACCCTGCTCAAGATTGTGGGGTGGTGGTCAAATACCATTTCCAAGTTCTCAGGTATGTTGTTACTAAGGTATTGGCTCCTTTTTCTTCCTCTCCCCTCTCTCCGTCCGTCCCTTCAGCTTCGATTTTCCTGTAGCAGGTACCCCTATTCTCCTGTCTCTTCGTTACACTCCATGCCACCCTCACCCCTACCAGCAACTGGCAATTTCTAAGTCTAAAATCATGCTTAAATATCTGCTGTCATCAAAAACTGTCTCTCAAAAGCGCTGCCTCAGCCCACCATGCAAAGCCTTCCAGCTGGAGGAGCCAGGCGGGTGAAATCCATCCGTATTCTGCTGGCCAAGCCACGGCATCGTAGGAATGGAAACATGTCTCCCCAGAGCAAGGGTCAAATTGTCCTACTTTTCAAAAAGGCATTTAAATTCTAGCAGCAGCCCTTCCTTTTCATGTTATCATAGTACCTCTCCATTCTACACCAAATGCATATATATTTTTGAGTTAGTGTTTTTGGTTTTTTTTGCATATATGCCCAGAAATGGAATTGTTGTATCATATGGTAGTTCTATTTTTTATTTTCTTACGAACCTCTATACAATTTTCCATAGTGGCTGAACCGATTTACATTCCCACTGGCAGTGGGCATGGATTCCCTTCTCTCCACATCCTCACCAACACTTGTTATTTCTAGCTTTTTGGTAATAGCTATCCTAACAGGAGTCAGGTAATATCTCATTGTGGTTTTAATTTGGATTTCCCTGACGATTGGTAACATTGAGCATTGTGTCATCTGTATGCCTTCTTTAGAAAAACACCTTTTCATATTTCTGCCCATTTTTTAATTGGATTGATTTTTTTAAAAATATGTCTATTGATTTCAGAAAGAGGAAGGGAGAAGGAGAGAGAGAGACAGAAACATCAGTGATGGGAGAGTCATTGATCAGCTGCCTCCTGCATGCCCCCCTCTGGGGGTCTATGTGCCCTGACTGGGAATCAAACCGCAGGCTCCTGGATCATAGATCGATGCTCAACCACTGAGCCACGTTGGCCGGGCATGGATTGATTTTTTATTGCTATTGGGTTATATGAGTTTTTAATATATATTGGATATTAGCCCCTGATCAGATAATATGCTTTGGGAATATTTTCTCCCATTCAGTAGGTTGGTTGCCTTTTCATTTTGTTGATGTTTCCTTTGCTGTGCAGAAACCATTTTAGTATAATGTAGTCCCATGTGTTTATTTTTGCTTTGGTAGCTTTTGCTTTTGGTGTCAGATTCAAAAAATCAACCCCAAGAACTGTGTCAAAGAGTTTATTATGTTTTCTTCTCGGTGTTTTATGGTTTCAGGTCTTAGGTTCAAGTATTTAATCCATTTTGAGTTAATTTTGTTTATGGTTTAAGATAGTGGTCCAGTCTAATTTTATTGCATGAGATTGTCCAATTTTCTCAACACCATTTATTGAAGAGACTGTCTTTTCTCCATTGTGTATTTTTAGCTCCTTTGTCATGAATGAATTGACTGTATATGGGAGAGTTTATGTCTGGGCTCTTTGTTCTGTTTCATTGACCTATGTGTCTATTTTTATGCCAATACCATGCTGTTTTATTACTATAGAGTTGTAAGATAGGTTGAAATCAGAGAGTGTGATGCCTTTAGCTCTGTTCTTCTTTCTCAAGATTGCTTTGGTTATTTGGGGTGTTTTATGGTTCCGTACAAATTTTAGGATTGTTCTATTTCTTGGAAAATTGCCATTGGAATTTTGATAGGGGCTGCATTGAATCTGTGGATTGCTTTGGGTAGTAGAACCATTTTAACAGTATTAATTCTTCCAGTTGATGTACACAGAATATGTTTCATTTTATTTATGTCTTCTTTCATTTCTTTTTTCGTCTTACAGTTTTCAATATACAGGTCTTTTACCTTCTTGGTTACATTTATTCCTAGGCATTTTATTTTTTTGCAATTGTAAGTGAAATTGTTTTATTAATTTCCCTTTTGATAGTTCATTATTAGTGTATATGAAAGTAACATTTTTATGTATTAATTTAGTATCCTGCAACTATTCTGAATTCATTTATTCAAACAGTTTTTTGATGAAGTCTTTAAGGCTTTTTATGTATAATATCATATCATCTGCAAATAGTGACAATTTTATTTTTTTCCTTTTCAGTTTGGATGCCTTTTATTTCTTTTTCTTGATCAATTGCTTGGCTGGACTTTCTGTACTGTATTGAATAGAAGTGACTAGAGTGGACATTGTTGTCTTGTTTCTGATCTTGGAGAAAAAGCTTTCAGCTTTTCACCATTGAGTGTAATGTTAGGTGTGGGCTTGTTATATACAACCTTTATTAAGTTGAGCGATGTTCCCCCTATATCCACTTTGTTGAGACCTTTTATCATAAATGATGTTAAAGTTCGTCAAATGCTTCTTTTGAGATGGTAATATGATTTTTATTCTTCATTTTGTTAATGTTGTGCATTAACTGCATTGACTGAATTCAGATTTTGAACTACCCTGGCATCCCTGGAATAATGTATTGTTGAATTTGGTTTGCTAATATTTTGATGAGGATTTTTGCACCTATGTTCATCAGAGATATTGACCTGTGATTATCTTTTTTTGCAGTATCCTTGTTTGGTTTTAGTATTAAAGTAAAGCTGACCTCATAAAATGAATTTGGAAGATTCCCTCCTTTTCTGTTTTTGAAAAGAATTTGAGGAGACTTGGTATTAATTCTTTGAATGTTTAGGTGAATTCACCAATTAAGTCATCTGGTCCTGGACTTTTGTTTGTTGGGAGGTTTTTGATGACTGATTCAATCTCCTTACTAGTATGCAGTTTGTTAAGATTTTCTGTTTTGTCATGATTCAGTCTTGGGATGGTGTATATTTCTAAGAACTTATCAATTTTTTTAGATCGTTCAATTTGTTGCTGTATACAGCAGGTCCTCAAATAACGTTGTTTCATTCAAGATTGTTTTGTTATAATGTTGATGAGATGCCATAGGAATTTAACTGATGTTTATATCAATTAGCCTATGGTTAAATTGGTTTCATTATGCATTGTTTTGCTTAAAGTCACAGGACCCATTGACTATGTTGTTTAGGAATTACTGTAATTGCTCATAGTAGTTCATATGTACCTGGGTGCTTCTGTGGTATTGGTTGTAACATCTTTTTCATTTCTCATTCTATTTATTTGAGTTCTATCTTATTCTTAGTAAGTTTAGGTAAAGATTTGTCAATTTTATTTATCTTTCCAAAGAACCAGCTATTACTTCTATTGATCTTCTCTATTGTTGTTTTGTTCTCTGTTTCATTTATTTCTGCTCTAATCTTTGCTATTGCCTTCCTTCTACTAACTTTGGGCTTCTTTTTTTTTTTTTTTTCTTGTTCTTTGAGGTATAAGGTTAGGTTGTTTATTTAAGATTTTTCTTATTTCTTAAGGTAGGCATTCAATGGTATGAATTTGTCTTTTAGAACTGCTTTTTCTGCATTCCATAAATTTTGGTATGTCACATTTCCATTTTCATTTGTCTCCTGGTATTTTTTCTTTTTCTTTAATTTCTTCTATGATTAATTGGCTGTTCGGTAACATATTGTTTAATCTCCACATATTTGTGAAATTTCCAGTGTTCTTCATGTAATTAATTTCTAGTTTTATATCATTGTGGTAGGAAAAGATGCTTGATATAATTTAAATCTTCTTAAATTTATTAAGACTTGTTTTGTGTGCTAATATGTGATCTATCTTAGAAAATAGATAGTCTTGTGCACTTTAGAAGAATGTGCTTTCTTTTTCTTTTGGATGAAATGCTTCATAACTATCTCTTAAGTCCATCTAGGCTAAAGTGTCATTCAAGGTCAATATTTCCGTATTGATTTTCTGTCTCAATGATCTACCCATTGATGTAAGTGGAGTATTAAATCCCCTACTATTATTGTAATACTATCTATTTCTCCCTTTATGTTTGTTAATATTTGCTTTATATATTTAGGTGCTCCTGTGTTGGGTGCACAAATATCTGCAAATGTTACATGTTCTTGTTGGATTGATTCCTTTATTATATTACAATCTCTTTGTCTCTTATTACAGTCTTTGTTTTAAAGTCTATTTTGTCTGACATAGCTACTCTAGCTTTTCTCTGAGTTCCATTTGCATATAGATGGATCTGTTTTTTAATTTTTATTTATTTTTATACATCCAGCCTCTATGTCTTTTGATTGGAGAATTTAGTCCGTTTACATTTAAAGTAATTATTGATAGATATGTTGCCATTTTGTTAATTGTTTTCTGGCTGTTTTTGTAGTTCCTCTCTGTTTCTTTTTCTATTGCTCTCTTCCTTTGTGATTTGATGATTTTCTCTAGTAATATGCATATATTTGTTTCTCTTTATGTATTTACTATAGGCTTTGCTTTGTGATTTCTATGAGATTTACTTATAACAAGTTATATCTATTATAAAACTCAGCATTATTCCTCTCCCCCTATGTTTTATGTTTTTGATGTCATAATTTTCATCTTTTTATCTTGTGTATCCCTTAACTAATTATTGTAAGCATAGTTATTTTCACTACTTTTGCCTTTTAATCTTCATAAGAGCTTTATAAGTGATCAATCAACTTACCTTTACTACATATTTACCTTTTCAGTGAGATTTATTCTTTCATGTGTTCTTTCTACTAATTAGTGCCCTTTCTTTTCATCTTAAAAAAAATCTCTTTAACATTTTTTGTAAGGCCAATTTAGTGGTGATGACCTTCTTTAGTTTTGTTTGTCTGAAGAATGCTGTATCTCTCCTTGACTTCTGAATAACTTTACCTGGTACAGTATCCTTGACTGGAAGTTTTCTTTCAGTACTTTGAATGTATTTTGTCACTCCCTTCAGACCTGCAGTGTTTCTGCTGATTGTCTTATGGAGTTCCTGTGTATGTAACAAGTTGTTTTTCTCTTATTGCTTTTAATATTCTCTCCTTGTTTTTAACTTTTGAAATTTTAATTATAATTTGTCTTGGTGTGGGTCTCTTTGAGTTCCTTTTATTTGGAACTCCCTGGGCTTCTTGAATCTGGATGTCTGTTTTCTCTCTCAGATTAGGGAAGTTTTCAGCCATAATATCTTCAAATAAAAAGAAATGTTAGTTTCATTAATATCTGAAACTGTTCAAAATGTTAATAAAGGTTTTGAAAAAAGATGATATAATTTAAATCCTTTTTTTAAAAAAGAACTTTGCATAGAGTTACTTCTTACAGTAAGTTTAGATGAAAATTTGAGGCATTTTAGAGAATTTTGAAAATGAGTGATTGCAGAATCCCTTCAATAATTTCTTGTAAGTATCAATAGTCTCAGCCAGGCTTTGACAGGAGATGAATAATAGACAATTCAAAATTGAGATTTCTGTCCAATTCAACTCACAGATAGTCCACATTTTTTATTGAAAAAAGATCTGATGTGTAGATGACAAAGATATTGTTTCCTTGTAAAATAAAAGGACTTACCTTAATGAAGATTCACTTTACCTGTGTACAACAGTGAGCTAAGTGAGTGGTTTCAAACAGATTGAGGGCAATTCTCACAAAGCAATTCAGTGTTGGCACAAGTTGATGGAAATGTCAAAACTCTGTTCCTTAAGGCAAAAAGAACATGCCTATCTTAAAAGATTTTGAGGATAAGAGGTACCAAAGGTTCCTGTTGACCACAGAAAATGCTTAACATGATCCCTGTAAAATGTTCAGTTTTGAGATCACCTGCATACTAAGGGTTAATCAGGTAAATCATAAATTGTAACCCTAAGGAACAACATATGGCAATCAGTTAAGCAGACTAGTTTGATGTTATCCATTTAGATGGCAAAGTGTGCCTACCAAAACTGATCATATTGGTTTTAGGAGGATTAATATTTAGAGGCTTCTCTTGACATAAATTGATCAATAGGTTGAATTGCTTGTCGAAGCCACTTCTGTGACCATATAGGAAGAGATGTCATCAACACATAAGAGGTGCTTGTCTTGCTGTGCTAGGTCATCTAAAGACAACCAATTTGTTCAGTTATAAAATTAAAACGAAGTCACTTGGGATGCAGCCCTGTTTTATGCCATTTAAAATAGACATTTCATCTGTCAAAAAGAAGGCCTTTCCTATCCATGTTAATTTGTGCCATATTGTCCAGCAGTAACGGCTCTGAGAGAGAATTATAAGCCTTGAATCTATGTTGAGATCATACGCTTAGGCCTCTTTATGGATTTAATGACCAGTGATAAATCAATAAGTTTCATGAAAAGTCCTAAAACACTCCTGATTGAAAGACTGCAGTTTATCTTCAGAAATATGTGCTGCATGCTGATTTCTCATCTCCCTTTTAATCATCCAAACCTATTTTTCCAATCTATCCTCATTCCTCTTATTCTATATTATCTTAGTTATTTAACACATGTCTTATAACCTAAGTTAGCTTTCTGTTTTATTGGATCAACCAAATCTTTCATTCTGTAAATATATGAGTGCTCTAAATGTTTGCTAAATAAAAGAATGAGTGAATGGTGGGTAAATGAATATTTTCTACTTTGGTTAGGATCAAATATGAAGTTTCTAACCATTCAGTTTTGAGACACAGAGAGAAAAAAACAAAGGTCAAAGAACATGCTGAATGTGATCTGTGTCCTCTAGCTTAAGAAGTTGTTTTGGATTTTTCTGAAGGAAATTTAGGATCATATCACCCCAGATTTTCAAGGTACAGACTATTAAAAATGAATGGGCTCCATTAGCACTCGTCATGAAGTTACAGATCTTGTCACACTGGCCAAGCCATTGTCATGTTCCAGTGGGGCTCCTCTAATGTCTTCTTCCTGAGGAATAGCCAGAGAGCACCTGGACAGTCTAAATACTGAATACTGTGAATTCCCCAATTTCCTAATTTCTGTCCTGGTTCCCATGTGTGTATCTAAGTGTCGTATTTAGCTTCAAAAGGTTTTCAGTTAATTAATAACATATTTGTATTTAGATGCCAGCTCTCTTTTAGTACATTACACAGCTGAGTCAATGATTTCCCATATTTTTTAACTTACGGCATATGTAAGAAGTGATGAAACCATACTCTGGAAAAAATAGAGGAGGCTGCTTACAGTGATGAGCTATATGGGCCACCAAGGGGGCTGAAAGGGCCCGACCTCAGCACAGTGGTGACACTGCATTCTGGGGTCTGACAGAAATACATTTGGGGAGCTCTAGACTTTAGTGTAGAAAATCAAATCAGGTCTAGTTTTTCATTTCTAGGACTTAGATTTAATCACTCTAAACATCCAAAATAGTGGTTGTTTAACTTATGTTTGAAGATTTCTAGATGTTGTTGAGAGACTTTCCTGCTATGAAAACACTGTGTACGGAAATCCTTATGTCATATCCACCTTACTCTCCACTGTTTACAGTCCGCTCCTTTATCTTCTCTTAAGTAAAAATCAATGTACTTCGAAAAGCTATCCTTCAAAACCTTGAGTAAGTCACTTCTCTGTCTCTTTCCAGGTAAATAAGGCCAATCCTTTCTATGTTTTCCCAGGGCTGGTTTCTAATTTCTTCAATATTTTATTTTATCTTATTTCTTTTATTTTGGGTAGTTTACAGTGATTTCTCCAAATAATCTTTAAAATAGGAAAATCAAAACTTCACAAATTGTTTCTGTAAAAATCTAGTCATCACAGTATATGTTCATATGGGCTTGCTTACCTCTTACTGTGGTCCACTGACATTCGTAAGTATTATTCCATTGTAAGTGTAGTTGATTGATAGCATTCATACTTATTCTTAACAGATGAGAAAAGGTAAACAAGGGACTCAAATAATAAATCTATAAATATTAATATCAATCATAGCTGTTATTGAGTAAAACACTGTATTTATTTTTATTTATCTTTATTGTTGGAAGTATTACAGATAACCCCTTTTTTCTCCCATTGACCCCTTCTACCCTACACCTGCCCTTCACCACACTATTGTCTGTATCAATGGGTTATGCATATATGCATATAAGTACTTTGGTTAATACATCTCTTAGGGCAAGGGAAACAAAAGAGAAAATTAAAAAATGTGACTACATCAAAATAAAAAGTTTCTACACAGCAAAATAAACCATCAACAAAATGAAAAAGGGAACCCACTGTATGGGAGAACATGTTTGTCAAATGACACATTTGATAAAGGGTTAATATCCAAAATATATAAGGAGCTCATACAACTTAACAAAAGGAAGACAAACAATCCAATTAAAAGGACCTAAATAGATACTTCTCCAAAGTATACATACAGATGGCCAAGAGACATATGAAAAAATGTTCAACATCGCTAATCATCAGGAGATGCAAATTAAGACCACGATGAGGTATCACCTCACACCTGTCAGAATGGCACCATCAACAAATCAAATGACAAGTGCTGGCGAGGGTGTGGAGAAAGGGGAGCCCTAGTACACTGCTGGTGGGAATGCAGACTGGTGCAGCCACTATGGAAATAGTATGGAGTTTTCTCAAAAAATTAAAAATTGATCTTCCATTTGACCCAGTGATCCCATTTCTAGGAATATATCCTAAGAAACCCAAAACACCAATTAGAAAGAATCTATGCACCCCTATGTTCATAGCAGCACAGTTTACAATAGCTAATATCTGGAAACAGCCCAAGTGCCCATCACTAGATGAGTGGATAAAAAAACTATGGTACATTTACACCATGGAATACTATGCAGCTGTAAAAAAGAAGGATCCCCTACCCTTTAAGACAGCATGGAGGGACCTGAAGAGTATTAGCTAAGTGAAATAAGCCAGGCAGAGAAAGACAAGTATCACATGATCTTACTCATATGTGGAATCTAAAGAGCAAAATAAAAGGATGAACAGAATAGATCCAGAGACACAGAAGCCTAGAACAGACTGACTAATCTCAGAGGGAAGATGGGGGTGGGTGGGTGGGAAGAGATTAACCAAAACCCTGTATTTAATTGGGCTTAATAAGTTATCTCATTTGATTCTCACAACAACCTAACAGGTAGATATATATTAGTATTTCCATTTTATAGATGAGGAAACTGAGGCTGAGGAACATTAGGTTACTTGTGCAGAGTTGGTCTTGGATTCAAGCAGATTAATTTTCTGACCACTATTCTTTACTGTCTCCAAGAATAGTAGTTCAGAATAATAATGGTCAGATTGATTTGCACTGTGGATGTTATTCTGGTTCTTTTTCTACTTACCCTGATGTAGAAACAAAATCATGTTAAAAGGTGATGTCTACCTCAAATTTTATCTACTACCTCCTTAAAAGAACCAGTACAACTCCAGAAGAGTTAATGCTCTTCAAAATGATTCTAAACTTATTTTCCTAATCTATTACAATCATTTTTTAATCGAGTTATACTTGACATATAACATTATATTGGTTTCAAGTGAACAACATAATGACTCAATATTTGTATATATTGCAAAATGATCACCATAATAGGCCTAGTTAATATGTGTCACCATACATAGTTACAATTTCTTTTGCTGTGATGAGAACTTTTAAGATCTACTCTCTCAGCAGCTCTCAGTTATGCAGTGCAGTATTATTAACTACAGTTACCATGCCGTACATTGTATCTCCATGTCTTATTTATTTTGTAACTGGAAGTTTGTACCTTTTAGCCTCCTTCACACATTTCACCCACCCTGGCATCATCCCCTGCTTTTGCTTCTGGAAACCACCAATCTGTTCTCTATATCTATGAGGGGTTTTTTCGTCTTCATTATTTGGGCCCTTTTATATAAGGTATTTGTCTGTCTTTGTCTGACTTATTTTACTTAGCATAATGCCCTCAAACTCCATCTATGTTGTCACAAATGGCAAGATTTCATTCTTTTTAATGGCTGAATAATATTTTATTTGTATGTATATACCATGATTTCTTTATCCACTCATCCATCGATGGGCACTTAGGTTCCTTCCACTCTCTGGCGGCTGTAAATAATGAACATCGGGGTGCATATATCTTTTTGAGTTAGTATTTTCACTTTCTTCAGATAAATACCAAGAAGTGGAATTGCTGAATCATATAATAGTTCTAGTTTTCTACTTTTTTGAGGAATCTCCATTCTATTTTCCATAGTGGCTGCACCAATTTTCATTCCTACCAATTACCCTCACAGTGCACGAGGGTTCCCTTTTCTCCACGTCGTTGCTGATATTTGTTATTTCTTAGCTTTTTTATGATAGCTATTCTAACAGGTGTGAGGTGGTATATGACCATGTTGCTTCTAGGAAAAATCTTATTTATTAAGCAAATAGCTACATAACACTCACTATTTGTCCAACTACTCTTGTAGGTCTTTTTAAAATGTAACATATATAAGCCTCTAAAGTAGGCACGATGCTCAGGCTGAGGTCAAAGAAATTAAATAATTTAATAGTATGGAAGTAAAGCTGCAATCTGAACCTAAGATTTTAACCACTCTACAATCTTCTATTGCTTGCTGAGCAATGTGTTATTTATAAAATGTAAGATGACAATTTTAATTCTGTTACTGGATTTAAGACTATAAAGTGTGTGTTTGTTGACAGGTGTGTGTAGTAGGTAGACATATGCATATTGATACACCTTTTAAAAATTTAAATGGAAAATAAAAACACACCCTCTTACCCAAAGATGGCTTATTCATAATAACATATTTGTCAGAAATCTATGTTCCAACACATATACAGACCTCAAGTCTCAAAGCTTCCAGTGCAGTGACATAAATAGGAAGTTACCGCCCCCACCCCCAGTTTGGGGTACCTGATTTTTCAAGTGGACGCAAAATTTGGTGTCTTGACTCTTACTCCAAGCAGCAGAGCCCGGACAGCACTGAGGGCCCCGGAAACCATCCTGGGCTTTCCCATCCTCAGGGCAAACGGGGGGGCCTTGAACCTACGTAGGCACCAAGTCTGCCTCTGGTCTCATCATTGGAAAGGATATTATCAGCTACAACATATCTGTCATTTTTTAATGGCAACTGCATAAATGCATCACAATTACTTTACATTCTCAACCATTGGTCATTGTATCTCTCATGAAAAGGCTGTTCAGTTCAATTTAAACAAAGAATTTTATCCACGACACCCTCTACCCGGTTAATTTTAAATAATGTAATTTGAAAGATATTTGGAAGTTTCTTTCTAACTAATTTCCTTAAAAGAGGCCTGGGACATTTTGACCATTGCTGAAATCAGCATATATTTCAATTTGGGGGAAAGCAAAAAGGAATGTTCCTTCTTTCAGCTTCTGTAAGCTCCTAAAACAAGGCACTACAGTCAGATGCCAAGTGGAATTTTAAAGATACTATATATGAATACAGGTATTGCCTAGGTAAGCAGTAAAACCCACAGGCAAACCTGCTAGGAAAGGGGTAAGCTTGGTGTGCTTTGGACACTCACCAACCACAGCTGAGGAAGCGCTCTGGGCATTCCCGGGGCCTTGGTTCGAGTCCCAGCTCTGCCACTCACTGTCTGTATTACTTATCCTTTCGGAGCCTCAGATCCCTGAATTGTGTAATGGAGATGCAAATAATTTGCAAGGTTGCTTTAAATATAAGATATAACACAGTGTTAGCCCAGTTCCTTGAACTTTTTAAGTACATATGGTATTTTTATTATGAAGATCTATGTTCTTATTTGTAATTTTTTAAAACATATATGTTTTTATTGATTTCAGAGAGAGAAGGAAGAGAGAGAGATAGAAACATCAATGATGAGAGAGAGTCATTGATCGGCTGCCTCCCGCACACCCCGCACTGGGGATCGAGCCCGCAACCCGGGCATGTGCCCTGACCGGGAATCGAATTGTGATCTCCCAGATCATAGGTCGACGCTCAACCGCTGAACCACGCCAGCCAGGCCTTATGTATAATTTTGATGTGGGAAGTTAACAAAGAGAAAAAGGAAATGCTTTTGGTATCATCAAAATGGTAAAAAGAAGGTTCTAGCTCCCATTCTTTGCTCAAAGGTGGAGTCTAATATTGGGTGACCAACAGATACTAACTCAACACACTACACGCAGTGATACTGGGTCAAATGTTTGCTCTAATGCCCTGGTTCACTGTGAGATATTTTATTTGAAACAAAAACAAAACACCCAACTTCAATTACCAGCTAAGTTTCCATGGTGCAGTCAGACTTACCCACAGTGGGATCGCCTTGCGCTGGCTGAGAGCTGTACCGTGTCGGAGCAGAGCGTATAGTCTGTGTACACCTTCCCAGATGCAGCAGACTGTGATTAATTAAACCTCAACAAAAACCACTCTTAGTTAAAGCAAGTTTGGAAACAATACCTTCTTTAATCATATACTCTGATGGAAGGATGTTCTTATGCACATCAGCTCAGCTCAATTCCTTCCAGAAGGACTGACATCTTAAACTGCACTAAACAATGAATCACCTTGTCAAATAAAGTGCGAAATGGAAAACCTGTTACCAAACTCATCTGATATAATGACATTTACAACAACATGTTTGAGGTGATAAACCGACAATAATAATTATATTTCCTTTAGACTTTGATTGTACTTGGAAAGTTCGATGCAATCATACTTTCTTCCTTCAAAAAATTTTACACCCCGACATTTAATTTCTGAAACTTCAAACCTTCTATGAATGCGCACATCACAGTTGGCATTAAAAGGAGCACTCTCGGCTCTCTTGCAGGAGCCAGGAATAATGATGGAAGCGTCTGAGTTCAGAAATGACAAATAGAGCACTTTTCTCTCCTTAACAACAAGATTTTGCTGGTGGACCCTCTTGACGAGAATCGAGGCGGAGTGGAAGTCATGTGCAGCACAGATTACAGCCACACGCCTAGCATTTTCTACATCGCAGGCACTGAATTATCCTGAAATGAATAACCGTCTCTGGGAATGTTCCATGTAACATTCTGAGCATTCAGAAGCCTGGGTGGGGTTCTAGTCGCCCTCGCAGCACAGGAGGGATTTCCCTGCCACGAGCGTCCAGGCCGCGCAGACAGCCCTGCGACCCTGCTTGCAGAGCAGCTCCCCCACCGGCTCCTGGGCAGGCGCCTGGCTTCCCTCTGGGGTGCTTGCATTGGACCCTCTCCCACTTTCCTGCATTCTTGCTGCCCCAGCAGTTGTGTTCAAAGCCTGTGGGCTTACGCTTACTAGCATTTTACATGTCTTACTATTTGTCTGTAGCTCTGGCTAAAAGTTCAGTAGAGAAGAAATTTTAAACTTTTGACTGCAATGAGATTTGATATACTGTTTTTGGGCTCCAGTAATCTATGCTCTATCTGTCTGGGACTCCCCAGAGACTCAAGCATGGGCCTTATCTCTTTCTAGAATATTCATGATTACAAAATCTACTTATGACCCAACTAGTTTAGAGATTAAGAAACAACATAAAAAGTAAGTCTCGTGTAAGAAAGGAACTTTTATTTCTAGACGTAACTGTTTTAGGTGCTCTACTGAACATAAAATTGTTTATATTGCATGTCTAGGAAGTTGTAATCTTACATAAGTAAAGGACATGCTATATGCATAGTTGCTTCTCTGTGATCTCTCAGATCTTAAATGCCCTCCCATGATAGAGATAATAAACTATAACGTCCTGGCCAGGTAGCTCAGTTGGTTAGAGTGTCATCCCCATACACCAAGCTTGTGGGTTCAGTCTTTGGTCAGGACACATACAAGAAGCAACCAATGAATGCATAAATAAGTGGAACTCTCTCTCTTCCTCTCTAAAATCAATAAAAACCCCACAACTATAATATTTAAGATCTAAGTTATGAAAAGTGTTTATTAAGTTGCTTGTTGAGATACTTTGCTTACAGCTGCATCAACTTTTAGACTGCAAATTCCTAGTGATCTGTATTTTGTTCTTCTAGTGCTAACACCATGTCTTCCAAGATAGTAGTGTTCAACAAAGTGGTTAATATTAAAATGAACATAAATATTTAAATAAAGGCTATAAACAAGGCAGGATCCCTGTGGCGCAGCATTCTAAAGAACGCTACAGACAATTTTTAAAATCAGGAACAAATGGTTAGTGATTAGGGTACTACCACCACCTCTCAGCCTTTGGAAGGCAAAGTAGCTAAATGCCTACTTCAAGGTCATTTTTGGCATCCTTAAACTTGTCAATAATTAATGACTGGGTAATTATGTAGGTTTCCAGCATTCCTAGTCAGGGTAACAACGGGTAACAACATTGGTAATACAAACAAAATGTATCATTAAAGTTTACTTTAATATTTAGGTATTCATTTTCAACTATAGGTAAGTGTTCTAGATATAATTTGGCATGAAAACCTACTTTATGCTTTAGATGCTACAGAGTCAGTTAAAATAAAAATATGTATTTATCAACGTAAGAATAACTGCTACACTACATGATGATTTTGAAGCGGTTAATTTTATTTATGTACAAATGCAAATATGAAGAACTCTCAGCCAGTTACATTAGTAAGAATTGGCAGATAGACAGACAAGATGTATATCTAAGTTTTATCTAAACCCCATTTAGTCTATATTTTGAGAAAATATCCTCTTTTTGAATCTTTTGCACCTCCTTAAGATGAATTAAAAGCAGAATGCCAAATTTTATACCTTGAAATTTCCTAATGAGGCGAAACTTCAAAAAGCATGTTCAACACCGCCCGTGATATGCCACCTTTAGCCTGGTCATGCTGCGGACTGCAGAGCATGAAGGGGCTGCCGGACAAAAACCAGGACAGCCCAGGCCACCTGGCGCCCGGCCGGAGGTCGCGGGAGCAGCGTCGCAGGGACTGCCGGAGCTGACTGGTGGCTGACAGGCCTGAGAACTGTTTCTGCATTGTGGCTTCAAACTTCCCAATCAACTACTAAAACTTTCCGTGACAGAATTGTAGAAATAATTACATTTATTTATTCAAATATTAGATTTATTTTTTAATGCAGATATTCTTTTTATAATGAACTAAATATTGAATTTAACAATTAGCAATTCAGCATTGATCCAACAAAAGGTATTAGGGATGCATCTAGCAAGAAGCAAGAGAGGCCTCCCCGAGGAGGTGGCTTCAGGCTGTGACCTGAACTAAAGAGTGGGCCCTGCAGGTAGTGACCTGGGTGAGGCGCATCCAGGCAGACAATAGATAGTGCAAAGGTCCGCAGCAAGCAACCAGCTTATCACAGGTGAGAGGGAGAAATATGGGGCTGGAGCACAGGAGGCAGGAGGGAAAGGATCCCAGCTGAGGACTGAGGCCTGCGGGAGCCAGATGCTGGACCTCTTCCACTCTCGCCCCCTCCTCTACCTTCCCGCCTCCCTGGCCCATTCATTCTACCCTCAGCATCCTGCAGAATGGTTTCTTTACAGTGGAACTGCATGTTTTCACTCCTCTGCTTAGCATCCTTTCGTGGTTTCCCAGAGCACACAGAATGCCACCCAAACTCCTTGCCAAGCCTTCGAGGCCTGGCCCCTGGAGACTTTTCTAGACTGTGTCCCCTTCAGGGCTATCTCCCCTTCACTGACTGATCTCCAGCCTCTTCTCTGCTCATTCACACGCAAGCTCTGTTAAGCTGGCCGGCTGCCCATGCTATTCCCTGTACTAGGATCCCTTCCCTTCGGCTCTCTGATTGATGCCCAGCTCTTCTGTCAGGTTTCAACCTCACCTTTCAGAGGTCTTCTCTGATAACAACTATCAAAATTGAATCTCCCTCCCCCTTCCCCATGCTAATATCCCCCATCAGCTATTTTTCCCCTTGAATTTCTTTGCTCATTTATTGACTGTCTTCCCCACTAGACTGGAAGCTACTTGAGGGCTGCAGCCAAGTTCATTTTCTCCATCACTGTAGCCTCAACACCCAGCATGATGCCTGGCAATGGGGGCCTTCAATAAATATCCATTGAGTAAGAAACAGAAAAATAAAAATAGGAACAACAATAATTCTTTAAATTACAACCTAGTAGGGGAACAAACAAATTAATTATATAATAGTAACACATGAAATGAATAGCTCCCACTCCTAACTGTTCACTATATGCCATACGTGTGGTGTGCACAATATTTTATTTTATTTAGTGCCCATACCACATCTATAGGCAAGACATTACTCTCCCTGTATATTTTTAAAAACAATTAAGAAACTAGAAGCTCAGACAGAGGAAGTACCTTGCCCAAAGTCGTACTTGGTGGTGGAACCGGGGTTGGTCATGGAAGGCCTTGGATTCCACGCTCAGAACAAAGACTTTCTTTCTTTCTTTCTTTCTTTCTTTCTTTCTTTCTTTCTTTCTTTCTTTCTTTCTTTCTTTCTTTCTTTCTTTCTTCCTTCCTTCCTTCCTTCCTTCCTTCCTTCCTTCCTTCCTTCCTTCCTTCCTTCCTTCCTTCCTTCCTTCCTTTCTTTCTTTCTTTCTTTCTTTCTTTCTTTCTTTCTTTCTTTCTTTTCTCCCTTTATCTCCTCTCCTCCCTCCCTCTCTTCCTCCCTCTCTCTCTCTCTTTCTCTCTCTTTCTTCCTTTTAAATCCTCACCTGAGGATATATTTTTATTGATTGGTTTTTAGAGAGAGAGAGGAAGGGAGAGAGAGAAACATCCATGTGAGAGAGAGACATTGATTGGTTGCCTTCTGTATGTGCCCTGACTGGGAATTGAACCTACAACTTAAGTATGTTCCCTGATGGGGAATCGAACTCACAGCCTTTTGGTGTGTGGGGCGACACTCCAACCAGATAAGCCACTGGCCAGGGCTTGAAGACTTTATTTAGCTGATGTCTGGGAGACACTAAAAATGTTTTGAGAAAAGTAAAATAATTCTTAAAATATTTTATTAGTCCGAGTATTCATTCCTGAAATTATAATAGATCATTTGTACTTTAACTCTGTGAAACTTAAATGGAGCTGATATTCAACTTCCCTCCCGGCGGCTGTGCCCGAGGACTCCATTTCCGATTCTATTCCCTCACTTACCGAGGACTGGTTAACTCTGAAGATGTGGAAGGCTCCTGTGACACACAGATACCCACAAGGACAATTAAATGATACAATCTTAGACTAAATGTGAAATAAAGGCAAATATAATTTCTTCTGATGTTTATAATTATATTTAGACATAAAATCATGTACTATGCAAAAACTCATGAACCCAAATTTTCAGGAAGGAAAATAGCACAATCACCAGAAGCACCGCCTATGTGTGTTTTATGCACATTTTTATTTACACCGAATTTTTAATATGAAATATTTTCTGTGTGCCTGGTTTGGTTCAGTCCTGTTAAACAGAAAAACCACTGCGAAGTGTGTTTCTCCACGTGGCTGGATAGAGTTCCAGGTTGTGAAGAAACAGATCATGTTCTTATGTTCTTCTTTCTTCTCAATTATGAATATAAAGTCTGGGAAAAAAAAAATAAAATGTGTCCTTGGGCAACACAATAATTTGCAGTTAAATAAGTATTTTGCCAAGACTTAAAAAAAAGAATAGCTGAGCATGCAAGCACAAAGGAAATTAAATTTCATACTGGAAGGGCTGATTTGAAAATTTTTAAGAGAGGTACAATTCACATGCAGGTATGTGACTTTTTTCCCTTAAAAACCTATTCTGATCATTTTATATGTCATTAAATATTCTTCACGTTTTGTACAAGAAATGTATAATTCTTCATGAAGCCATGTCATTATTTCTTTAACAAAGCTTCCTTTTGTGTAGCAAAACTGTTTTTCAAGATTTTTTTTAAGTTTTTTGATTTCAATAATGTCAAAATATCTCACTGGGATGAAAATCTTTTTAATAATCAGCTTTATTAAGGCACAATTTACTTACAATAAAACACATCCATTTTAAGTTTATATTTCAAGGAGTTTTGAAAACATCTATCCGTGCAACCACTGTTACAATTAAGATATAGACTATTTTAATCAAAGGGAGTGCTCCCTGTGTCTCCCACTCTCCTGGCGAGGCAACCATTGATCTCTTAGTCTCGATCAGCTGGGCCTGCTCTACGCTTCCACGTACATAGACTCGCACAGGATGCACGCTTTTTGGTCCGGCTTTTTTCACTCAGCGTAATGTTTCTGATATTCATCCATGTTGTTACGTGTGACAGAAATTCATTGCTTTTTATTGCTGAGGAGTATTCTATTGGGTGGATTTAGCACAATTTATTTATTCTTTCTCCCACTGAGGTATTTTGGTTGCTTTACCATTGGCCATTTTTGGAGAAAGCTGCTATGAACATTTGTGTACAAGTGTTTCTGGGAAGATGCTTTCATTTCTCTTGGGCAAATATCTAGGAACGGGATTTCTGGGTTATATGGTAAGTAAATGTTTAACACTTAAAGAAAGCACCAAAGTATTTTTCCTAAGTGGTATCCCAGTGAACATTCTTACCAACAGGGTAACAGAATTTCAGTGGCTTCAAATCCTTGCCCACCCTTGGTGTGGCCAAACCATACCAATGCATATGTAGTAGAATCTCACTGTGGTTTGGATTTGCATTTCCTTAGTGACTCCGGATGTTGAGCTTTTTCATAGGCTTATTTGCCATCTGTATGTCTCCTTCGGTGAGCAGTCTCTTCCAACCTTTGGCCTGTTTTTTAAATTAATTGTTTATATTCTTTTTATTGAGTTTTGAGACTTCTTAACATATTCTGGATAAAAGTCCTTTTAACGGATATATTTAATGCAAATATTTTCTTCTAATTTGTAACTTGTCTTTTCATATCTTAATAGTGTATTTTGAATATCAAAGTTTCAGATTTGATGAAGTTTAATTTATAATTTTTTCTTTGATGACTTGTGCTTTTCATGCTTACCCAATAAGTTTTCTTACCAACAGCATTTCAGTAAGTTTTGCTAATTTGCTAAGTGGAAATGAATCATATCTTGGTAATTTTCTGAGATTAAAATATACTCAGACTCTATTACTTCATAGAGCTGATGTGAGGATTGAGATCCATGTAAAGCAATTAGTCTGGTGGCTGGGCCTCCACTGTTTAATACATGCTAACTCCTATGATTATGTTCATCAGAAATTTATATTTCTTCTTTTATAAATTTTGCTATATACAAATTTTTATGAACTTTATAATTAGGAAACAACCCTCCATTTTCATTGCCAAGTTTTTTTTCCCTATGATAGCTTTTTATCTCTTTAACTTTTCTCAGTATATTTCTTCTGTAATTCCCCTCCCACCCCCACCCCCACCCCCAATGGTTTTCAGCTTTGGAAAGCCCTTCCTCATCTGAAACCTGTTCTAGATATAACAATGTCACATATGATACAGCTGGTACCATAAGGTGATGGGAAAAGAAATCAATAAATGATTTGGGGACTACTTACAAGCAATTTAAAAATTCAGAACCTTATTACACATGATAATTCAAAATAAATTCTAACAATCTGAATTTAACAATGGAGCAAAAGTGAAATAAACAGGGGCGTGGCACCCCATTACCTTTGCCATATTCTGTCGGTTAGGAGGAAATCGCAGGCCCCAGCCACACTTGGGGGAAGGGAATTAAACACGGTGTGGCTCAGCAGGAGGTCACATTAGGGCGTGTCCAGCACAACTATTGATACACGCTACAAAGCAGATGAATCTCAAAATAATTGTGCTGACAAAAAAAAGTGGACAAAGGAGAATGATGCTTTGACTCCATCTACATAAATTATAGATTATGAAAGCTAATCTATAGCGATGTGTCTCCCCCCAAGGCGTTAATACCTTTGGGGAGGACCTTTGGCCAACAGGCAGTGGAGCCACTGGATAAATGTACCTGTACCACCTGGCCGGGCGTGGCTCAGCGGTTGAGCATCGACCTAGGATCCAGGAGATCGCGGTTCGATTCCCGGTCAGGGCACGTGCCCGGGTTGTGGGCTCGATCCCCAGTGGGGGCGGGCAGGAGGCAGCCGATCAGTGACTCTCTCACCATTGATGTTTCTCTCTCTCTCTCTCTCTCCCTTCCTCTCTCTGAAATCAATAAAGATATATATATTTTAAAATGTACCTTTACCTGCATCACTCTGCACATCCCCCACCTCTGCTCCCCAAAATTGCATTTCTTATAAAGCAACTTCACGTAGACTTTCTGCTGGGGCTCGGCTTTCTACTATTACAAAGAAAATGTTTCCATATTATTAGTGTCCACATAAAGACATTCTTCAGCTGCTCTTTTACCGCTTGCAGATGTTAATAAGCTAGAACATGACATACCCCAGTCACTCCTTTCTGGAGAAGTGATGAGAAATAAGTAGAAGATGGCATGAGGGAACGTCAAATCTGACGCTGGCATAATCTTTTCTTAGTTGGCATAACCTTCCAGGCGTGGCCAACGCTACATGGATATTTCTTTCCTTCCTTTCTTCTTTCTTTTCCCCTCTTCAAAAAACAAACAAACACTAAGCTAAAACTACCCATGCTTTCATCAAGACACAGCGAGATCTTCCTCAGTGTCTTAGGATATCACAAAGCCTCAGATCACTATATTTGGCCGCCTCTCTTGTGGGTGTCTAAAGGACACGGAAAAACGTTTGAGGATTAAAAATCTCAGTCACTGCTGTGTATGAGAAATGAGCACAAAGGCCAGCTTCTGAAGCAACCATCCTAACGGTGTGGTGTCACCCCAAGCTTGTGGCTAGGCCTTCATCTTCCCTGAGTCAGCCAGGCAAAAAGAATAGATTACAGTTCAGTACCAACACCCTACAAATGGGGGGGGGCTTCCTGCATGCTGTGACCAGGGTCTCTCAAAATCCGTCCTTCCTCCAAAATCTATTTCACTGGCTTGCTAACTTTCTTAAAATTCTTTGGAGTTGCTTCTTTAGTTTACTATAGATCAGCCAACAGACATTGTTAAATTGTAATATGTTATCTTATAGAGCTCAAACCTTAATCCAGACCCACTTGTTGAGCTGCTAGAATAGATTTACCATTTTATGAGAGAACTTTAAAGGAATAGTACATAGGAAAGGAAAATGTTCTGGGAAAAAGATTTTATAGGCTCCAGAAAGGGTCTGGAAATGGGAAGGCAACGAAACCGTCCCCATTGCTCCTCACAGTCTTCCAAGGACCTGGGCTGACAGGGGCAATGCCATTTTTCAACAAATGGCTTCAGAGCTCACCCAGTGGGTTGCATCCCAGTCAGGCAGAAAGGGGACATAGCAGGGGGTCAGCACACCTGGGAGGCTTTCTGGGCCAGGGTTTGAGTTATATCACACTCCACTGCCCAGAACCTAATCACATGGCCCCACCTAACCTCCCGGGAGGCTTGACAACGTGGTCTAGCTGTGTGCTCAGAAAGCTGAGGAAAGCAGGTTTGGTGAGCAATGAGTAATCCACAATCCCTGAGTGGGGCTTGGTTTCCAAGGTTAGGTGTTTTTGAGGCAACCTGGAGAAATCAGATGGGAAGTATGGAAGATGGAGTTCAGTATTAGCTATCGTTCTGTGACAAATTACTGCAAAGCTTAATGACTTAAAACAATGAGAAAGTTTGTTTCTTGTTTCTGAGGACCAGGAACCCTGGACCACCTTGGCTAGGCAGCTCTGGCTCCAGGTTTCCCATGAGGTTCATTCGTCTGAAGGCTCGACAGATTGGAGGATTCACTTCCACGGTTTCTCACTCACACGGCTGACAAATTGGTGCTGGCTGTTGATGCCGGAGGTCTCTTCACATGGGCCTCTCCGTGGGGCCCCGTAAGTATGCCTTCATGACATTGTCAAGGCTTCTTCCAGAAAGAATGACCTAAGAGAACGAGGGGGAAACTTCATTGCCCTTCCCGACCTAGCCTAGGAAGTCACCTCTGCCATGTGCCATGGGTCACACGGACCAGCCGTGATTGAACGTGGGAGGATACAACATAAAGGCATGAACACCAGAGGCCGATACCACAGGGCCATCTCCCAGGCTGGCAGCCAACGGTCTCAAAGGTCAGCTTGAGCTAATCCACAGTCAACTGCTCTATCTATTAATTAGCACCTCATTGGTGAACTGAATAAATTAGTTGCACAAACTAAAAGCAGACTAAGTCAGCCTGGTTCCAAGCATGAATGTCCACCTTCCTTGGGCACGAATCGACACCTGAGACAAATGACCTAACCGTCTTTGAAGTGAGCGTCAGGAACGATTCCCCTGCTCTCTGTTTTAAGTTCTTCTCGCTCTGCAATGAACTCGCTCCGCCGTCAGGGGTCTCCCACCTGTCCCTGCGCACCTGCCCAAGAACACACTTAGATTTTAATCCGAAAGCCTCATATTTGTAACCCCTGGCCTTCCCTCTTCTTGTAATCCCCACACCTATGAAAAATTAAAATAGGATAAGATATCATTTCCCTGTTTTCTCCCTGGAGATTTATTATGAATTACTTGGAGTTTCTAAGAAGAAAGCTGACACCTAAGGAGCCTGGTTTACCCTGGCTGGGATCAGGTGCTAGACTCGCTAACAGCATGGCTATTGTTGGGTACAGTGTTTGTTATACCTCTGGCATATGGAATGCTTAGCTAGGAATAGGAAAGATCCAGCATTGGCATGGTGCCTAGTGGCAGTAACTCTGAATCTAGTACCAAAAACGGTTGGGGAAAAAACACACCACTCTGTGTATCTCAAAATACTAATTTGTAGCTGATAATCTAAACTTTCTGAAATTTTGGACACTTTGAAACAGTTTTTTATCCTGAAATACTTTACAGCGTGGCCTGCATATGGAGGGGGTGCCGTAAACCAGTGGCACCCGGAGACTGTAATCAAGCAGGGAGAACTGCCTTCCCTTCACCACTGAACCTGCCTTACCTTAGCAATGTGGTGCCTCCCAGAATTCAGTAAAATGAAGCTACAAAAGCATAATTCTGTGAAAAGTAATGCCTGGTAAACAAAAATCGGACTGTTAGAGAAACCACTCTACCAGCACACCTGACAGGTGCGCACAGGCCACTGAGGCCCCGAAACTGGCTTTTCTGCTCCTTCTGAACACAGACTTGGACTTGAATGTCTTTGGGTGGCATCTCTTGAGAGTTGTTCAGACATTTCGTGGGGACAAATTACTATCATTTTCGTCATACCATTTGCACAGAGGATCATGTGTTCAGTGCTATGTACATTGCTCGGGTGGGAAAAAAAAGAGGTTACGTGTTTTTGAAAGTTTTCTGAAACTGTAAGCGACGAGCAGGCGACGGGGCAGCGCTGAGTGCGCAGCGTGCAGGGGCTGCTTCTCTCCCAGGGCCCTGGGCCGGGCTTCGGGGAGGGAAGCTGCCTCAAGGGAAACTCACATTGTCTTTGTGTTTTTCCTGACAAGAAGAAAAATTCTCATCAAATCTGGATCAAGTTAAAGTTGTTGCTTCTTCAAGGAAAATGCAATGAAAATACTTAGGTTTCCCTTTTGAATTTAGGATTTTTGTTGAGAAGCATGTCCTCATAGCCTCTCCTCCACGTATAGGAATGATGTCTTCTAAAGCTCCAGGTGTTTCTTTTGCGCTCACCTCCAGCACAGTTTACTTTCCTGGCCATTCCTAAATAAATATAGCTCAAGTCCATATTTCCTCAAAATTTCCTGCACTGTTTGCATATAAGTATATATAAATTCTTATTTATATGCTCTCTAAAGTGTATTTAGCAGATAGTAAAGAAAGCCACATTTTAAGCTATTAGGTTCCTCCTCAAATTTAAGATTAAGACTTATATTCCCTTGACTAAGTGAACTATATCAGTGTTTCACTGTTTACCTGTGACTATTGCATCATTTCAGCAACTTCTCTACAAGTACACTTGGAAAAGGGCACAGTAAACAACAGCAAGTGCAGATTTAATACTCTCCTTTGAAAGTACTTTGTAACCCCAACATTTAGCCACAAATAGCCTGTAAATTGGTTAAAAAAATAATTCCACATTTTCTGAACTGATTGCACATTGCAGGGTGACTGCAGGACATCTGATTCCTTCTAGTCCTTCACTATTAGGACCGGAGGGTAGGTGGGAGGAGTTTCCTGGATGTTCTCATGGTAAAGTGCCGTGAAAAAGAGCAGCGGACTCTGTCAGAAGCAATTTGCTCTCTTACCTCTGTGGGCTGGAAAAGATGCCTAAGCCAGACTTTGCACAGAAAGAACCCCTGCGCTTCTCCAAACATGCCTCGCTGCCTTACAACTTTCTAATCTTCTCCTTTGCACATGTAACTCTTCCTTTGCTTAGGGCACAGAGGCCCTGCTGTTTCCGTGGCAAGTCACTGCTCATCCTATCAAACTAGATGCTGCGGCCCTAACTAGCCCGTAGGAAGCCTTACATTGCACACCTCGTAGCATATGTCTCCATCACAGCAGTGACCCTTCGGGGTGTTCATGATCTGCGCGGGCACCTTCCCTACCAGACTGTAGGACCACCGAGGGCAGGAATTGTCAGCAATGACCCTCGAGCACCCGAGCTCAGCTCAGCCCAGCTCATTGCCTGTGCTCGATAACTATATATTTGATGAAAAATAGACAAATTTCATACTCTCCAACTGTGCTTTATATACTTTATTAGGTTACCTCTGTTCAAGATAAAGGACTTACTTCGGATTTTTATAAAAGTTTCTTCATATAGTTCTATGGGACTCTTTTTTGGCAAATTTGCGTATCTAATCTGTTTTCCATTAAAATGTCAAGTTATATTCTTTTAAACTTATGAAGTACATTCCACAACTTAAACTGTTTCAGCATCAATGTATATTTTCCTTCAACTACTTGCTGCACAAGTGTGTCACGTAGTTACATATACACAATGGTAAATAATATTTTCCCATTTAAAGAAATTTTTTAAATTAATTAATTTTTTAAAATACATCTTGATTTCAGAGAGAGGAAGGGAGATGGGGAGAGAGAGAGAGAGAAACATCAGTGATGAAAGTCATTGATCGGCTGCCTCCTGCATGCCTCCTACTGGGGATGGAGCTGAAACCTAGGCAGGGAATCGAACTGCGATCTGCTGGACATAGGTCGATGCTCAGCCACTGAGCCATGCCGGCTGGGCAGTATTACCCCATTTTAAGATAGGGTGTCTGTGTCTTCCACCCAAAATGATTAGGCTGATAACTGTTTCAAAAAAAGAAAAGAAAGAAATCTTAACTTGAAATGAGCCATAAAACCAAATGTAAGTGCTAACTATAAAACTTCTGTAAGAAAACATAGAAGAAAAATAGTATTGCCTTTGCTTATGCAAAGATTTTTAAATAAGACATAAAAGCAGGAACTATAAAAGAAAAAAACTGATCAAATGAACTTCATCAAAATTAAAAACTTTTGCTCTTCAAAGGTAGTAAAGAAAATTAAAAGTTAGTTATAGACTGGGAGAAAATATTTGCAACATATATATCTGATAAAAGACATATTCCAAATATATAAAAATCTCTGACAACTCAAGAAAACAACTTAATTTTATTATTTTAAAAAAATTTATCTTTATTGTTGAAAGTATTACAAATATCCTCTTTTTCTCCCCATGGATCCCCTCCCCGCTGGACCCCTCCCCAAAGGCCTTCACCACACTATTGTCTGTGTCCATGGGTTATGCATATAAGTTCTTAGGTTAATCTCTCCTCACCCACCCCTTTCTTCCCTCTGAGATTCATCTGTATGTTCCATGCTTCCATGTCTCTGGATCTATTTTGTTCATCGGTTTATTTTGTTCATTAGATTCCACATATGAGTAAGATCATGTGATACCTGTCTTTCTCTGACTGGCTTATTTCATTTAGCATAATACTCTCCAGGTCCCACCATGCTGTCCCAAAGGGTGAGGAATCCTTCATTTTTACAGCTGCAGAGTATTCCATGGTATAAATGTCTGAGAAGATGCTTGATATGATTTCAATCTTCTTGAACTTGTAGAGACTTGTTTTATGTCCTAACATGTGGTCTGTCTTTGAGAATGTCCCATGTGCACTTGAGGAGAATGCCTATTCTGCAGCTTTGGAGAAAACAACCTAATTTTAAAAGGAGAGGGTGGTGGTGGTGCAAAAAACTTAGATACTTCACAAGACAAGGTATACAACTGATAAATAAGCATAAACAAAGTTTTACTAGGCATAAGGAAAATGCAAATCAAAACTACCATGAGACACCACTTCATAACCAGTACAATGACTAACATTAGAAGGCCTGACAATATCAGATATCGGCAATGATGTGGACTAACTAGAACTCTCATACTTTACCAGCGAAAATGCACCTACCTCGTGACCCAGTGCTCCTACTTCTATGTGTTTGTCCAAGATAAATGAAAATATTTGTTCACAAAAAGCCTTATTTATAGCAGCTTTATTCACAATAGCCAAATCTATAAACAACCTAACCGTTTGACAGGAACATGGAAAAGGAAATTGTAGTATATTGATGCACTAGAATAGTACACATTACAAAGAAATGAGCTACTCACACACAAAACATGGATGAAACTCAGAAACATTAATGAAAGAAGTCAGATATAATGGAGAACAGATTTTATGATTCTGCAAGTTCAAGATTAACCAAAACGAATTCATGGTGATAAATCTCTAAAACAGCCTTTGCCCCTGGTGGGGTTGAGAATTGACCAGTAAGAGGCATATGGGAACTGCCTCAAGATGATGGAAGTATTCTTCTGATGGACACGGAGCTACGCTGCCGCTTCGGGAAAGGCCCATGGTCTCAGCCGCTGGAGTGCTGAGGTGAAGCGTGCTCAGCTGTCAGTCCCACCTAGGATTCCTTCAGCTGTGGAGACTCATCTCCTCCAAGGCCGTCCCCTTCTGGGGGTGACCCGCATCCAACCAAAACAGAGGTTAAAGGCCTGGCCCTTGTGGGCCAACATGAAACAACTGCTTTGGGCCATCCCGGCCTCAGAACATTCCGTGGGTGGGCTGAGGCTATGGGGTGGGCCTGCTTTGCAGCAGCAAAACAGTATAATACGATTCCAATATTTGTGGAAAAGACTATTCTTTCCCCATTACATTGTCTGGATATCCTGTCAAAAATCAATTGACCATAAACATAAGAGTTCATTTCTGGACTCTTAGTTCCATCTGTGGATCTATATATCTGTCCTTATGCCAGTGCTAGTCTGTTTTGATTATGGTAGTTTTGTAGTAAGGTTTGAAATCACTGTAAGTCTTTAATGTTTGTTTTCTCTTCCAAAATTTTTTTGGTTATTAGTACCTTGCATTTTTATATGAATTTTAATATCACTGACAATTTCTCAAAAATAATAAAGGCAGCTGCATTTAGATAGGGATTACACTGAATCTGTAAATGAACTTTGGGAATATTGCTGCCACATTTCATAGCTTTCAATGTATATATCTTGCACATCTGTTGAATTTATTCCTAAGTATTCTAACCTTTTTGATGCTATTGTAAATTGAATTATTTTCTTAATTTAATTTAAAATTTGTCATTGCCAATACATAAAAAATATTGATTTTTATATAATGATCTCATATTCTGTAACCTTGCTGAACTCTGTTATTAGTTCCAAGTTTTTGTGTGTGCATGGATTCCTTAGGATTTTCTATATATTATTAATATGTTATCTCTGAATAGAGATTGTTTTACCTCTTCCTTTTTCAACCTAGATCATCTTCTTTCCTCCCTCCCTCTCTCCTTTCACTCTCTTCATTTCCCACCTCTCTACCCCCTTTCTCTTTCTCTCTCTCCCTCCCTTCCTCTCTTTCTCTTTCTTGACTAACTGTCCCAGCTGGAACCTCCACTATACTGTTGAATAAAAGTGGCAAGAGTAGGCATCCTTGCTTTGCTTCTGATCTTGGCAAAAGAATTCAGTCTTTCACCATTAAGTATGATGTTATCTGTGAATTTTTTTTCACAGATGCTATTTGTCAGGCTGAGGAAGTTCTCTTTTATTCCTAGTTGTTGAATGTTTTTATCATGAAAGGGAGCTGGGTTTTGTCAAATGTCTATTCTGAGTTTATTGAGATGATCATATGGCTTTTGGTCTTGATTCTATTAATATGACTTGATTATATTGATTTTTATACATTAAACTAACCTTTCATTTATAAGATAAACCCCCTTGATCTAGGTATATAATCCTTTTTAGATGCTGCTGGGTTCAGTTTGATAGTGTTTTGTTGAGGATTTTTGCATCTATGTTCATAATGGATATTGGTCTACAGTTTTCTTTTCTTATGATATCTTTGTCTCATTTTGGTGCCAGGGTAATGCTGGCCTCTTAAAGTCTTAAAACCTTCAGGATACTAGTTTCCTCTGGGGAAAATGAGAAGAGGAATGGGAGATTCAAATGCATCTGTAGAAGTTTAGATCTAGAAAAAGACACTTGTAACATTTGTTAAATTGAAGTGGTAGATAAGATAAAATTATCTTATTTTCTGTACCTTTATGTATTTTATAAATATTTTACAATTAATTTTAAAAAACTGGATCATGTTACTCCTTTGCTTAGGACTATTCAGTGGCATCCCAGTACACTTAATAAAATTCATATTCCCCACCCCAGGCCCCACAGTATCTCACTTGTTCACCTAAAACCACACCTTGCGTTGCCCTTCCTCTCCTGGCCATATTTTCCCAACTCGGGTTTACTCAGCCTCCCTCTTCCCCGACACTTCTGGCTCCTTCAGCTTCCAGCTGAAGTGCTATCCTAGTGCAGCCATCTCTGACCACTGTCCGTCAGTCATCTCCCTGCACTTTCACCATCCCTGCAGCTTTCTTTCCAGCACTTCTCCTTCCAGAATGCCTTATGTCTTGTCTGTCATCCTCACTGTGCCGGGAGCTCTAGCCAGGGACTTGGATCTATTCCTAGCCCCTAGGACAATGACGGTCATATACACGTGCTCACTTACACTGTCTAACGTAATAGAAAGATTGTGAATCTGCAACCATAACTTTAGCACCTTAGCTATGTCCCATATCTTCATTCTCTTTAAACCAAGTTAAACTCAGCCTGAAGCCCACATCCTGCATGGATGGTGGGAAAGGCAATGCTGATCAGCACTGACAGTGGGAGGGGGAGGTGGGGTGCTCGCCAACTCCTCACCACCCCCGAAACCCTCAGCTTTGGACTCCTAAGTCGCCACGTGTGACCTCCTCTCGCACGGTCTCCTGCCTCTCCTGGCCCACCCAGTGCTGGTCTTGCAGGCCCTGCCATCTCTTCCCTTCCCTCCAAGTCGCCTCTAATCACTTCTTCAATGATAAGAAACTTTTGCAAAAGACAGTAAGAGCATTTCTTTCGCATTCTTCCCCGAGGCAAGGGACGTACCTAATGGAAACAGTGATGGAAAAAGAAATGTAGGAGGGAAAAGCACCGATCTTAATAGATGTCTCAAGGAACAGTTTGTTCCACAGGGAGTAAGAGGTGACTAAGTGAATGAATGAGCGTATTCAGGCGACTAAAGCTAATCATTTGCTATTGTTGTAGCCACCGGTGGTCTCAGCTGCCATTACATTTGAATCGCCACTCTTTCAAGGGCTTGCCATTGCTCTCAGTATAAAGACCAAACACCTTAGCAAAGCATGTCAGGTGTTACATGATCTAAGCCCAAGCTCCTCCTCCAGCCGCTCCCCCGACCCTAAGGCAGTAGCTCTGGGTTTTGGCTGTGCCTTAAAATCACCTGGGTAAGCCTAAATACCACACGGATCTCTCTGGCATTCCTCCAAAGTCTCTAGCTACATTGGCCTTTGGCCATTTTTTTTTTTTTTATATATATACATATTGAAAAGTAGAATGATTCTTCTCGATGTTTTAAACTAGGTCAGCAAACTGGCGTTCACTTCTAGCTGTTTCCGTAATGAATGACGGGCCGGTAATCTTCACTCCTCAATCCAGCAAACCCGGTCCGGTTCCCTGTTCTGTGCTCTCATAGCACTCAATACATTTTCTTTAGAGCACTTGTCATAGTTTGTAATTAGACTCTTGTGTAACTTTTTTAAAAGAATTAGATTGTATGGCCCATGAGGACAGGGAATTTTGTGGACTTTGTTAATAATTATATCCAGAGCTTACATCATTAAAGGGAAACAACAGAAATTTGTAGAATGCTCACTGGAAGGAAGGAAGGAAGGAAGGAAGGAAGGAAGGAAGGAAGGAAGGAAGGAAGGAAGGAAGGAAGGAAGGAAGGAAGGAAGGAAGGAAGGAAGGAAGGAATGAATTTGGGAGCCTGTGAACATTATACTTAGAATATATGACTGAGCATATAATATATGATAAAAACAAGAAATGAGACCCTTTTTTAAAAAATGAAATTTGGAAGACCTTGAAAACCTTTCATAGGTGGCAAGTTAACAGCCTAGTTTTCACATATTTTGTTTTTGATTTTAAATCTACATCAAACAGCATTAGTAAACAATTTTAGACTTTCTGAGAAATATTTGATAATTTAATTTAATTTTCCAAGTTGAATAAAGAAAATGGAGTCTTGTGAAAACTGAAAATCTTGGCATGTCACTGAATGAACAAACAACTTCCAAAGCCTTACAAACTACAATATTTGTACCTAGGTGCAAAAGTCATCCCTACAGGCCCCAAAAACATGTCAAAACAAAAGTAGCATATCCTGTTCAGGAATTTTTAAGAGATAGAAGCAGAGTCTGTTCTATAACACAGTGTTTGATCATTTATTTATTTAAAAAAAAAATACCAGTTCAGATGCACTGTGCATTTTTCAGTGAAGTCTGCTTAATTTGAAATACTGTATTTCTTTTAGAATTTTATAGACTTGTCCAAAAAATTATTTACTAAAAAAATTATAAAATTTTACTCCGAAGTCTTTTTTCTTCTTTTAAAAAATGTGTTGTTATTATTAAAGGACTATAGTTAATCATTTAAACTCTAAGTATGAAAAACACTTAGTTCTATTTTTTTAACAGCTCAAAGGTTTTTAAAAAAATGCGCAGATGATGAAATTATAATTTATAGGTTGAGTCTTTATTTAGTTCTTAGGGTGCTTTTAAAAAAAATAATTAGCTACATAATTGCCTTCATATGCAACTTCTCTAATTGGAATGCCTCTGGTAGGTATATTAAAATATATAAGATGCCAATTTTGTTTCTTTTAAAGATCATGCCTGGGTATCTCTGCTGTCTCCTTTGCAGATATAAGTTTGTGGGTTGCTATTTCACGTTTAAGGATAAGTGATATTTACCGAGTCCTCAGACAGCTGTTTCTAATGTTCTGCTCTGTGAGTCGTGTTGATGAGCTGCGAGCGCGTGGCGATCACACCCGTTCGGAAGGGAGCAGCCAGAGGCTCTTGCTGAGCTCAGGAGCGCTTGCCTCAATTACAGACGCTTGCTGATAGCATTTCTTCTACTATTCTGATGGCTTTTTCTCCCCTCCGTTGATCTTTGAAACAGCTGACCTATGTGCATGGATAGAGGGAATTTTAAGCAATACTTATGGAGCAAATATTATTGAGTATCTATTGTGTGCTAGACACCGGGTGGAGCCCTGGAAAAACCAAGGTAAATGCATCAGGGTTTTCAGAAAAGTTATTTGCATCACTTAATTGTTGGAATTGTTGTCGTCAGGGAGTTGGTCTTTACTTATGTGACACCGTTTAGTAGGAGGAAGGTAATGACATTTGTTGGTCACCTATTGTCAGCTATTTCATACACCTTAACAAATCCATTTCTATACCTAACAACCCTCTGGGATAAGACTTATTTTAGCTTCAATTTATGGGAAAACTGAGGCTCAGAAAGGTTAACTCACTTTCCCATGAGTGAGTGGCAGAATGCCACCCTGCTAGCTGGGAAAAAGTTTCTGGAAACTAAGGACTTAGAAGAAATGGCAGAAGATGGGTCCATATCTCTCTTGCTGAAATATTGTTCATTAGGGGATCAAAGCAAAATATCACTGAGAATTCTGAGGGAGGGCGGCTGTAACAGGGTGCAAGGGGAGAAACAGATGCTTTTGCAAATGGCAGAGGAGTGAGCTTGAGGGAGATCACCCCTCCCAAGTGTTCGGCATTGGTAAATTGCTCGCCCCTTCCCCTGTGAGCCTGTGAGATTTAACACGAGCGGTTCTTTTGTATTACAAGCATGACACCCATTTTTCTGGTACTTGTACAGAGTCACTTAACAAGGAAATGATGCAAATATTTGTCTCCGGGCACTAGGCACACTGTATTTAAATCTAAGACCTACAAGTAGTAGCTTATGAGCCACCTCTAATGGTAGAGAGCATCTTGCCTCAATCTATATTCACATCAGTTCCATTTTCAAATTAGTCAAATGGGAAGCTGAAGTTAGCCAGTCAGAGCTTAACACCTCTGATTTATGGTCAGAAGTATCTTAATAGGATCATTCATTTTCCTTTGCTCGTTCAGAACATCTGATGTTACAAGTTTCTAGAAATGTTCATGTATCCTCTGGTTCTGCAAAAATATAATCTTTATCTCCAAAAGTGACCTTCAAATGAGCAGGAAATGAAAGCTGGCCGTCCTTTCTCAGTCACCTTGCCTTGCTTTATTGATGTGTCATAATGGAAATCTTGAGAGCCAGAAATCTCAGAATTATGATGATATTTTAATCTTTTTAGGTTAAGTGTAAATGTGAAAGTGTAGGGCAAAAAGCATTAGTTTAGGCCTGGCTTTATGAAGTGTCTCTTTCTTGCCCTTTTCCTCCGTGTTCAATTGCTTCAGAGAGGACGTCTCTTCTGCAAATCCTCAGTTTCTGGGCTTTTGTGAATTTGGTCTTCTATTTCTTGTACCTTCTTAAGTGACTTGATTTATGAAACTGGTTGGAACAACTGTAAGGTTCCAACCCCCAGACCCCTTCCCATTGCGGCCCCTTCCCCCTTCCCCCTTCCCTCACCTGAGCACCTCAGCACTAGGTCCTTTGTTTCCACTACATATTTTTTAAATATTTGCAGACAAACACATTTAACTGCAGTCTGGTTACTAAACCCCCGTTCTCACAGGAAACATGTCTATTGAAACCCATGCTCTGTTCAGTTTGAGACCGTACGTGTCGAGACACAGAGAGGTCTATGCCCAGAGCTTTTCAACTTTCTAAGCAGCATAGGCTTGACAGTGATCCTGCTCAGAAGCTAAAATCTTGCTGATATTTTACTTCCTGAGCATGAGCTCTCAATTCCAAACCATCGGAGTATGTCTTTTTATAACATGCACCCCTAAAATTGGTGCTCTAAAATATTCTTTTGCTGGAATGAACTCTTAGTAATGGATCAGTGGGTTGCCTGGGGTCGTCATTCATTCTCCAAAGGCAGAAATAAGTGCTGACTATTTGATTCTAAATGCTTCTCAAGGGCAATAAAAAATTTGGGTGAATTAGTGAATTTACAGAGCCACTCTAGTGAAATATAAACATAATCCTTCCAGCACCATGATTTCTGTTTTAGCCACAAGATCACCCTAAAATATTTGGTTAGAACTGTGCCATGAGCTTGTCAGAGATCACCAGATATTCTTTAAGTGTCTCCTATTGCTTCATACATACTTTAGGAAAAAACTGTATTGATTTTATATTTAATTGCTAAATTAATAAATTCTCATTGTAGAAAAAACTAAGTACAATAATGTATAAAATGAAAAGTAAAAGCTGCTTCTAACCAAACTCAGTCTCCACAGAACCACTTAAGAGTTTAATTTGTGTCATCTCATGTCTTTTATAGAAAAGTAGATGTATAGATATGATATTCAAATGCATTTAATAAATATGTTATGGCAGTGTATTTCTATCCTAATATTTGTAACATGCCCTCAGCTTTATAGTTTCCTCTGTGGGCTGTAGACTGTGGCAGTAACCCCAGAAGGACTGTCTTGGTATTGGGGGGCTGACACCTCAGCTATACGATTGGCCCACACCAAATGGATTGAAGATCCAACACATTACACTCTAAGGTCTCAAGGAGATATTTTATGATCAGCTTTAACAGATTATGTACACTTTCCTTCAGGGAGGCTGTAAAATTCCCACATTACAAGAGCAGATCTTGTGCCAAAGCATTCAGTTCTCTATTTTAAGCTTGGTTTTTCTTTTATTAAGACCCTTCGATGATATTTTGGTTAAGTTCCCTCCTGTGGCCAAAGACTCCTTTCCTACATATTTGTTTTTGTAATTGTGTGGTTTTTAAGAAGATGAACTTCCCGTCTATAAGACTATAACAAGGAGCATTCTTTTGCTGCTGAAAAGGTCTAGCTGAGTTATGAGATTGTTAATATAAACCAATGAGGCCAAAATATTTGTGATAGCTAAAAAAAAATAAAAAATGTGATACTAATGGGAAGTTTCCACAGTGCAGAAAAGCACTTCTTTTACCTGCCAACAAACTGAGAAGAGAAGAGTCTGCTTCTGTCTTTTATTGACAAAGAAGGGAAGGCGGTAGGGAGGTGGGGTCCTCATTCATACATCACTATGGTGTAAAAGATGCCTTCAGGTGAGTTTTACCAACTGAAAGACAAGTCATGAATGAAAGAATGTATGAGCTTTATTTTCTACTGGTAGCCACTGTAGGTTAGATATTATGTTCCACAAAGTAGGATTTCAAAATCTTTGTTCCTATGTGCATACAACTGTCCCATCCAGCTAACTGTGCCAGTTCCTTCCGGTGCTTAGAAAACCTCTGAAAATAGCCCCGCTACAGCTCTTTTTAAATTGCTTCTTTTCCATTTTATTTCTATTGACTGTAATCTTAAGACATCAGAATCCGTCGCTTGCCTTCCTCTTGTTAATGTCCACTAGAATCGGCCAAGTTTCTCACTTTCCCGTAAATAGGGACGTAACAGGAGTCAGGCCTAGTTTCCCTTTCTCTCCTCTCTTCAAAATCGAAGTCAATAGTCAGCAGTTGCGCCAACATAAATCTTGTGATTGTTCATACCCACTAACCCTCCCTAATGCTGTTGAACCTCGGCGGACACCGGCCCCAGAGATTCGCTCATCTTAAGGCCCTAAAACGGCTCCACTTTTATGACAGCAGTGAAGCCTTGAGTTGTCACTTTACCCCTAGACTGTTGCTCGCCGTGATTACTGGCGTTTCTTTCTTGCTCATTCCTTCCTACTCCCATCCCCCATTTGATTGTTCAAAAAATATATATATTTGGAACCGAGAAGGTACAGCACTAACGAGCAATCCTTGGTTGAGCTGCATAAACCCTGCGCTGCCCAGAGAGAGCCTGCACTCCGCGTGCTGCGCACCCCCCCTCCCCGAGAACTCACCCCGTCTTTCTGGAGGGTTCTGCGGGCGCTCTGAGAACCAGAGGTATAAAGAAAAGCATGGCTGTCCCCTCCCCACCAAGGAACTGGCCGTGTCCCGCATGATCCCGCAGGGCTCCGTGACAGTTTGCCCCGCAGAGCCAGGGTCAAGGCTGAACCCGACTGCTCCCAGGCTGCCGGGTTCAGGCAAGAGGCCGGCTCCTCTGCCCTTCGGCCTCCCCACGGGGAGCATCACATCTGCCTCGCAGAGCTGCGGTGAGGATGGAATGAAATGTGTGTGCAGGGGGATTATAACTCGCATCGCACTCTGAATGCGCAAACTTAAAACGCTTGTTGATTAGAAGAGAGGGGGGAGGTTTTGGATGTGCAGAACTGGGACTTGCCTGCTCAGGCACTTGACCGTCACAGCCAAATGGTCCTGCAGATTTTTTTTCATTTAAAGACAGGTATTCTAGAGTGTATCTCTACAAAATTAAAACTTTAAAAAACATTTTTTAGTATTCAGAGTGTTGTAGAATAAGAAGGTAGTGCCAATTTACAAATGAGAACACTGGGATAAAAAAAAAAATTATGTCACTTGCCCCAGGCCCCTGACTGCTTGGAATGAATGCTTTCCGATGCCGGCGGCCCGGACGCGTGTCTCAGCCTCGGAGGGGAAAGGATTGATGTGGGGAGTTCATCCTGGGGAAGGTGACACGTTCTCTAGCGCGGGCTCGCTTTGCATTAACACTTTGCTCCAGCCCTGAATTGTATTAACTGCGCCTTAAATTTTATTCTGTTTCCCTATTAAAATAAACCCGTTTTTAAAAATCTTGTTGTAAAAGGCATTCAGAAACAGGGTTAATAAACAGAGAAACAAGGGCAGAGGAACTTCCTAAGTGACTAAGTCAGCCGTGCATCTTCAGGTCGAAAGCTTCCTTCTTTCGTTTTCTTTTCCTTCTCTATAAAACGTGTAAAACATAGGCTTTTCAATGAGGTTTGCACGAACACTGTGGGACGGTGGAGGTGGTAGAAGAACCGATCATTTCCATCGAGCCATGGGAGAATTGAGAGTTACACTCTATTGTCTTTCCTACCCACAAGGATTTTTTTTTAAATGTTCACGTTTAAGACTCCACTTGGAACAATGCTTTGGTTCATTTTTTTGACAAGTGAGTTTATGTATGAACAAAATAACAATGCACAGGGTGAACCAGATAAAAATCTGTCAAGTTGATGTGTCTTGGAATTTGTAGTCGTTTTTGGTCTCAATCTTTTCAGGAAATGACTTCGCCTAACTTGAGTTTCTCAGCCAATAAGGCAAATAATTGACCTTTGAAGAATAATCCTAGAAGCTCTCAGTTTATGAATGGGAGAGTATATAAGTCAATTGTCTGAAATTTGAAATTTACCTTTTCCCTGGCAGTATTTTTAGAAACGCAATTTGGTTCCTCAACTAGTCTGCAGAAGCTTCACCCATAGACACTCAGGATCTCTAATGTTATTCAAGTAGCAACAAGCACTCTGGCTTCTCCCACATCTCTCTGCCCTGGTGGCATCCACATTAGAGGGAAAAGGTTCAGAGGCCAATGGCTCCTTCAAAGGGCAGGTGGATAGGTATTTTCAAGGTCCAGTGACTTATCTTTTATGGTTTGTTAGACAAAGTATTTCTCTAAGTTACTCCCCATATGTGACTGGGGAACAAAAGGATGGTGCCCGTAGGACCTACGGGTTTAGAGTTTGCTTCCTCCAATAACTTTTCCTGCATATAAATTGTCCTTTAGCCACGCTGTTATTACTTGGGGACTCACTGTTGGGATGCCTTAGCCCCACGCACACAGGGCAGGGTTTGCAAGTGAATGCACTGGAAGACCGATCTGCACAAAACCAGAGTTTTAGAGGCTTAGTGCCTAACAAACAGTTGTTATTTTCAAAACAAAAATAATATCTTAGGACTGGAAAATGGACATTAGAAAAACTTTAAGCTATACACCCTAAAAAAACACCAAATTTGAGTTGCGAAATGAACTGTAATCTTTCATTTCGAATAGGAAAATTATGTCATTTAGCATCTTCTAGAAACTCCTTTGTGTTCAAAGAAGGGAAAACATATTCACAATTTAACTTACATGCTATGAAAGATTTACTTTCAGCAGATGGTTCCTAAAAGAAGACAAATTAAATTTTACTGGCCTCCAAATGGATATGTAAAGTTGAACATAGGTTTCATGTGACAATTTGGTAAAAAAAATAAATAAAACTTTAAGAATTTGTTCAAATATGTGAGTGGAAAGAAAGCCTCCCGTTCACCCCCAGCACCCTCTCTTTATCAGAGGCCATGGATATGATTTCCCAAATTAAAAGGGAATTGATTTCCACGGCAATAATAGCAGGATTGGCGAATCCTATTAATAGATCATCGCCCTGTGCCCCACTCGGAGCCTGTGCCCGCGGGCCTGGGCCATCGCCCCTCGGGGCCTGCACGCGCACGCTGGGCTCTTCTCCGCCTGGGGGGTGACTTCCCCAGGGGCGGGGGCGACAGGGCACAGGGCCACATAGGAAGCCTTCTGATCCCAACATTTGGATCTTTGTGTTTCAGAGTATTAACCAGATTACAGGTCATAATCTGTAAAAGCTCCCCTGCTAGTGCCCTGCTTGACTTCTTTTCCAGATGAAATCTCTTCAAACAAATCCTGGATCACAAAGATGCTCTGTTTTGTGTCTGGAGCCAAAGAGGGGAAAAAAAATATGCATATAGAAAGACAAGTATCCGCCAAGGGTAAAGAGCTAGATTGATGAGGTTCCGCGTTTATCACCTCTGGAAAAAAATTGTTCCTGTAAAAGAAGCCAATTGCAACACTTAGGATGAAGTAATTCATCTAGTGATTCTTCTTCCATTTGAACTTCTCATTTCCTTGGCTTTTTTATGGATGCCCAGTTTGAATGTGTCTAGATAAGGACATGACTTATTTATTGGCACTAAGAGCTTTTTATAAATTTAATGTAATTTATGGATTTTTAATAATCCCTCTAATTGTTTCTTTACATGAGTTACCACTTTTTTTAAAAGCCAAATTTCATTTGCTTTATGACAGCAAACGAGCGAAAGAGAAAATTAAGGTTTAAATAAAAAGTTATCCTACTTGGCAGCCCAAACCCATCCTCTGCCTCATAAAACACTCCTGATGGGGGCACCCTATTATTTTTAAGGGGTTCATGAAATGGACAGAATTCATGTGCTCTCATTTGTTCTCTCAGCATGCAGAGAGGGTATTTATGGAAAAGCGCTCTCTGAAAAACAGCAAAACCCTCTCACTGTCATTGGGAGGGTCTGGGGTAACACTGCTACGGTCCAGCTTGCCTGCTAAATGCCCTCAAATTTTCACACGCGTTTCCCCCCGAGGATAACTTTATAACTCAGTGGATATTTACTAGTATCCTTTAGTTTGTCACTTGTAGGTGGTTTAGAATTTGTTTCTAGGGCAAGTAACCTGGTGACATCTTTAAAATGATTTTAAGAGGACTAGTCTACAACAAAAGGTCATCGGTCTCTAGACAAACTAGGGCTGGAGGTGTCTCCTTCCTTCCCCTCGCTTAGCTGCGCCCCACAGATGCCCACGCTGATGCCTCTGGGTGCCCCCCTTGTCCATGACAGCCCTTCCTGTCCAGGTCGCCTGTGCGGCTGTGTTCCTATCAGTGACCCATCCAAAGGCTTCATTCCTCCCACACTCACCCTCAGCTAGAGCTTTGAGCCTCCTGTATCTCTGACGACTTGTGGCGTTGAAGCCAACTAGCAACATGTACAAGGGCAAGTGAGGAAGCTGCCACTCTAATTTGCCATGAGGCCTCCCCTCTGGGGCCTGCCTGCATCCACAGGCCATGCCCCCCTAGAACTGTTCTTCAGGCCCTACCACCTCTGCTCTGATAACATCAGTTTCCACCCCTATCAAGTTCACTTTTTTTTAATCCAAAATTTATTTTTAAAAAAACATTTATCAAAAGTGATTGCCTAGGGCTGGAATCAGAAGGCATCTGCCACGAAGAGGCACAAAAGAGCTTTGTAAGGTGATGGAATTATTCTATATCTTGCTTGTGGCAGAGGTTACATGACTGTATATAATCACCAAGGTTTATCAAGCTGTATACCTCAAATGAGTAAATTGTACCTCAATCAAACTATTATTAAAAAGTGAACTTAGGAATAACTATCATTTCTTAAGCACATTCAACATCTGAAAGAACAAAAACACTAAATAGTCCTATGTTCCTGCTGCGGTCTGCCTGGATTCCTGCACCTCTTCAAGGCAAAGATACTTAATTTTCCCCTCCTACCTTTCTGTTTCTCTTAATGGCCACTTAGATTACAGGTAAATTGTGATAAGGAACTTTGGAAGTTATTTAAACATGTCAGTTCTGTGACAGTTCCTCCACCTGCACCCTTAAGTAGTTACCTTTTTCTACCTATATCCATATTGGCATTTTAAAATCCAACGATCAGGTATTTGAAAAGAACTGCTATTTGACTGAACTCACCAGTTAATTTGATAAAAACTAGTTGATCTGAATTGATCTAAAGTTATAACTTCAGTAATGTTTTTTGAAATTTAATGTGCATGAAACTACCAGAGGCAGCTTGACAAGCATGAGGTTCCTAAGCCTCGCCTTTATAGTTCTGACTAAGAATTTTGGGGAGCAGTATAAGAATGCGCATTTTGCAAGCATTCCAGCTGATTCTAAAGCCAGTGGTATGTAGATCTCCCTTTGACAAGGGCGGGAATGCAACGGATCTGATACAAAAGGCTGGTCAAACTGGTTATTTGGCAAACTACATACATTAGTAGAGACTCTGTCGGTGTGACAGGAACACAGATCAAGCTGGCTTACACAAAACAGATAGACACTGACTCATATAATTGGAAGGTAGGGAGCAGAACTGGCTTCAGTAAAGATCTGATCATCCTCTGGCTTTCTAAAGATGTCAACAGGACTTGATTTCTCTCTCCAGCTTTTGGATTTGTTTTCCTCTATGTTGATTCCTTCAGGAAAACTCTTTGTAAGAATTGGCAAGATAGCCACCGACAGTTCTACATTTTTATGCCATCTTCTCAGCAATTTCATTAGAAAGAGAAAAGTCCCATGATTGAGTCTCATTGTACTGAGTTTTATCACATTCCCCTTCCTCAAAAATTCTGAATACACTGAATGGTGAAGCCAGATTCAGGTGCCCACTGACCCCTCCAAAGCGAGTGAGTGGGTGTATGTGTGAGTGCATATAAACATAAGTTTGTGTGTGTTGAAAAATGGAGGGCATGGATCAGCTCCAATTAGACCCTACAAATTGCCCGTGGGGGTAGGGGTGATTTCTCCTTCAACAACAACAACAGAATAGAGTGTTAGTCATGGGAAGCAACCCAAGTCTACAACATTACACATTTCACATAAATAGATGCTAGTAAAATATTATGAACTAGCTGTACAAATGGGTAATCTTATATATCAAACTCCTAATGACAGAGTACTAAAGCTAACTTGTTTTATATGAGGCTTAGTAAGTGTCTGTCAATGCATGCTTAATAACTATATTTTAATCTTGCTCCTTAGCATTTAACCTATGACCAAGTAGCCTTTGGAGACCTTAGCTCCTCAAGAAAGGAGGGAGGGTGCCTAAGAAGACTGTTTCAATAGATTAGAGTCTGTTGGATGGTTAGGATTATTATTATTATTATTATTTTGAATTGTACTTTGAAATCCATAACTTAAACTGCTATCACTGTGATGATGGGGTAAGCAAGTATGTTTAAGGGGGAAAAGTGTCTGATAAAACTACCTCATCATTGGAGGCGAGAGGTAAAGTAGGGGGAATTAGAAAACAAACAGCAGAAATGACTGAATGAGCCTGGATAAAGATGATGAATTCTAAAGGCTGTGAGTACGAATCAGACCACAACTGAGCCTGAGACGATTCTCACAGGCACGAATGTGCGCAGGCAAGGGAGGGGGTGCTGGCACTGGGCGCTGGAAACTTACTCTGTGTTCAGAAAGACCAGGCCTAGAATTGATATGGGCAAGAGACCGACAAATACGAAGTCATTTTTATCAGTAATATTATCCTGTGAAATAATTTCATCAAGGGTTGTCTGAGAACAAATCTAAACCTAGGTTGAACTGTACACAAAAGAGAAAACAGAACAAAACAGTGGCATAAAAACTGGCAGGAAACAAGGAGCCCATGACCTGGAAGTTCTCTTTGATCTCAGTTTTCTGTGATTCCAAAACAAATGTGTCTCCTTTGTGATTTTTCTCTAAAGCAATAACAATTCAAGGTTCAGTTGAATGTCAAACATGCCGGGCCCTCTCCAGGGCTGTCTGACATGGGCCTGGTGAGTCTGGATGGCTTAGGACTCAGCAGGTTCAGGAAGTAACAACAGATGTCTTTTCTCTGTTAAAACTCATGACCAATACCTCTTGTAACCTAAAATTTTAAACCAAATGGCCTAAAAATGTCTAAATATTTAAAATTAGAAACCAAATGTCTAAAAATAACTAAGTTCAGCTCAGAATATATTCAAAATGTTTTATGATTTATTGCTTCAAATTTCAAAAGTTCAAGTAAGGTGGCAAAGTGTTGTGGTGATTGCAAACATTTCTTCAGGACCTAGTAATCTGTCAGGATTGTGTACTTTTAAAATATACGCCTGTGCATGTACATGTATATTTTAAATTATGTAATTATATTTACATGTATATATTTTTAAACTTTCCCCAGTGGACATTGCATGATTTTATGTCTATATCTGCCTTGTTTATTGACATTTTCTCTTAGTTGAATTGACCATGTATCCTACTCAGGGAAAAGGAAGTTCAATGAAACTATAGTAAATTAGATACCAAGAAAAAGACAAAAGACATGAATGCAAATTGAAGTGACTTTAAGGGCTGGGTATAGGATGACATCAGCATGTTGGCAAGAAATAGAGATACACAGTGAGGCTAGACTGTCTGGTGTTCTGTGCAGGGCGGGACAAATGAAGATGAAGGCAGATGCAAAGCTACAGCGATAAATACAACTGTCTAAGATGTGCCCTTCATGGTTATTAGTATATTTATTTTCCAGTGTAGAGGATATTACTTAACATACGCAATCCGTATTTCACCTCCTTTTTTCCTCCCATGCCTTCATATCTATCAGCCCTGCTCTAGCTCTGACCTGCCACCCACTCCAAAGAGATTCTTTTGAAACTTGTGTTCTAGAATAAACTCCTCTGTCTTTCAGGACTCCTTTCTCCTCAAGCTAACTGCAACTTGACTTTTTACTTGATCATGAAACCTTCCTATTGCTCACTTAATGGCTTTTACTTATAGATAAGGGTTTCAGGTTTCTCCAAGAAAGTAGGTCTGTAACAAGGGCTTGCATTCAGTTAGGACATTTTTAAAAAATTGATTTTATAGAGCAGAAGGGGTGGCAAACTTCGCTTGCCTCCACAACCTAGGTATGTGCCCTGACTGGGAATTGAACCTGTCGCCTTTTGTTGTATGGGTTAGCTCTCCAAACAACTGAGCCACACCACTGAGCCACATGGGCCAGGCCCAGTTAGTACATTTTAAAAAGCAACCCCAAGGAACACGGTGAGGGAAATGGGAAGGGTGAACCCAGGAAGCCGGAAAAGCCAGAGATGTGTTTCAAATTGATCACTGCTTCTGAAAATTGGAGATCAACCTATCGATGCTCCGAGGAGCCTTGTAGAAAGCACCTCAGAATTATTTGCCCAAGGGATGGAAGAGGGGATCTTGTACCACCCGCTAAGTGCTGGTCAAGTTTTGCCCTAATTAGTGTTAACGCCTCCAGTTTTCGATTGCACAGAAGCGAGTGCCACCTCGTAGTGTAAGAAAGGCCCTGGGGCAGAAAGCAAGAGCTGAGAGGTAGTTGAGCTGAGGTGCTGTCAGGTTACCTCTGTGGGAAGCCGGTTGGGGCAGCAATTCTTGAAGTAAGCAGTGGCCCGGGGCGATGAGAGTCACATGAAGTGTTGCACACAAGGAGCAGCCAGTTCTTCCACCCCTGCTGCATCTAGTCCATTTCTCTCCTAATGTACCCCGCCTTCTGCAATCCATGACGTCTCCCGCACCTCAGCTTCCAGCCCCCGGGCTGCTGTTCCAACCTCCCCAGTGATGGCGGCACTGAAGCCTCCATCTTCCTCTATGACCTGTGTCTGTCACCATTTTCCATGGCTTCAGTAGACATGGTGATGACCCTTTAACTCCCTGGCCTCGGGACTCATCTTCAAATGTCACTCAGCCTCACTGACCCCCAGCACAGCCTCACCTGTGGCTACACCATCACCCGGGCCTTCCACACGGGTACATGTTGAACATGGAAACTTCCCGCCTTCCAATGCATAAGGAATTCACTTTCTCACCCTTTCTGCTCTCCTCTTTGTTCCCATGGTGCCTTCTAATGCTTCCCTACTTTCCAACCCATATCCAAGCAATTCTGGTTTTCCTTCCTTCCTTAGGCTGGACTTCTTGGAATAAACAATCATGTCAATAACATGTGAGATGCCACCGGGAAATCCTGTGCCTCTTGTGCCTGCTGTCTACTTTCTTGGCCTACATCCTTTGTTCTTACCAAAGGTTGCTGGAGAAAATTCTCAAACCCATGATACCAGACTCAGCTACAAGTTCATACTAATTCATCTCTGCTTAAGTAGCAATCTTATTTTATTTATTTATTCCTCACATGCCTTTTCCATATCACCCATGCTCCCATCCCTAACCTTATGTACTTATTCCCAGTAGATGCCCTTGCTTTCTGCTTCACTGGGAAAAAAAGGGGAGGGAGGGGGGGCATTACAACACAAGCCCCCTCAACTTCTCTGATTTCCACTTCCAAATTTATGCCCTTACCTGAACTTTCCGTTCTGTCTCCAAGGAAAAACTAACCCCTGTAGGGCTAATTCTATTCTTTAAGGCTGTAATATCAAAATAAATACAACAGGCTCTAATCTGAGTTCATTACTGAACTATTTCTGTCAGCACACCAGCATGCTAGAAGGGACTCCACATTTTAAATGGCATTTCTCTTTGATTTGTCACCATCCTGCTACACCGATCTGCAGCCAATTGCAATGCATTCATCTTTTCAAACAAATCATTTTTCCATCGGTTGCCTCCTGGAGGAGCCCTCTCCACCCCGTACCTGGATCAGAGCACTGGTCTCCTGGCCGGCCTTCAGGATGCTTTCATCACTGACCGACAGAGCGCTCTCGGTTCCAGCCCGCAGTGGTGCTCAGGACCTCTCTGACCAATTTCCCGAACGCCCACACATGCTTGGCGCTGCTCCCTAGCGTGGGACAGGGGCATTTCTTAGCCTGTGCTGTGTCTGTTCCTTATATCTTTCCCCCTCCTTTGGACTATCCACATTCTGTTCATTCTCCACAAATCACATCAGAGTGTGTTAATCTTTCCCTTCTCCAAATGTCTGTTAAATATGTAGTCTGTAGTATATTTGGTTATATGCTATTTTATTACTTTTAATTATTTCTCCTAAGACCCGTTTTTAATGAGGGAGTATACTCCAAAGGACTTTATTTTATACATCTTTTGTCTGACAATGGTGGCCACTCATTAATAAGCACTTCTTACAAATACCCTTTGACTTCATTTATGAGTCAGAGCTTTTCATTTGAAAGAAGAACCTCCATGTGTGCACCTGAATCTCAAGTAGTATATACCAGCTCTTCAAAATTCATAATTGAAATGAATTGGCACAATTAGGATTATCTCCTTGTTTTCTTTGAACGTTGGTTGTGTATGACCTAGCTTCACGGGAATCTTGGACAGTGGGAATCGTCCCTAAATTTATAGTCCCAACTAAGCACAGTGCTAAGTGTTGATCCAAAGCTATGTGGATGATGAAGTATAAATATAGCCTGTGTCTACACATCATAAACACTCAAAATATGAAAATATAAAAACAAAGATTTGACTATTTTTTTGAGTTTTCATAGAGATGTTGACAGCAATAATTTTGGGATTTAATTTTATAATATCTTTGGAATTTACACAAATCAGAGCTAAAACATAAGAATTTAACTAACAAGCATTATGTTCATAGATGTTTAAGAGTCATTAGAATAAAAATAAATTAAGCAAACAGCACTGCAAATCTCTTTGAAAAAATTTTATAAACATTAACCTAGCCTAACTTCCACCCCATGCAAGAACCTTCTCTGCAGCATCCACGTCAACCTAGCAGTGCTGCCTTCCCTGATAGGAAGCTCAGCATTGCTTAAGGCACAACTATTGCACTTGGAGACAGAGTCCATTTCTTCAGAACTTCTTTATCACTTTCTTTTACAAAGTCACACAGATTTGGATACTAGGGCTGGGCACATACCGAAGTGAATCCAGTGGGTCAGGTGTGAACTATAGGGAGGGGTGGGGTCTGCAGTGGCTGAATGCAGCCAGAGGAAGAGGGGCCAATGTTGCCAGATCATCCTGTGACTCAAAAGAAGCTGATAATCCAGCTATTTAAGTTAAATCTTTTCATTGTGAGCAACTCACTCAAAATATTAGATAAAACACACTGAAAGAGGGTGGTAAATAAAGCAGATACAACTCTGGGCTAAACCTGGCTTGAGGCCCTTCAGTTTCTTCTAACTTCTGAGTTAAATCCTGCCTTACATTTTTACCTCTGGAAAAGCGTGTATTAAACTTGTACTCTTTACTTTAAAAAAAAAAATAGAGTAGCTTATTTAAGGATAACTATTGTTTTCCATAACTACCCCATGCTTTTTGAAATTTCTTGAATCTTTATAACCCAAAATATATTCTGTTCAAGAATCAATTACCACTGTCAATATTGAGAGAGTCATGACTTAGAGTGTTTCTTAATGCAAAAGACTGGTTTCTATGATTATTGTTTTGCTTAGTTTTGGTCCATTGTTAAAATTTTTATTTGGAAACTGTGCCTAGTATCCTCTAGGCCTCCCAACTTTATGTCATAAGCAAATTTGATAAGCATAGCTTCTGTGTTCTCATTTGGATCATGAATTAAAACTAAGTTGAGCTTTTCTGGACTAAGATAGCTACCTCACGGTAAGACGCTAGTCCTGCTGCCCTGGCCCCCAACCAGCTGGCATCAGTCTATGATGTTTAACCTTTGGAAAAAATATTCAACCTTTTAAAATTCTGTTAGCATCTAAACTATATTTATCTTTTTTCACAAGAAGATATCAGGGAGAAGTTTGTCAAGGAGTCTGTCAAAATAAAAATATATAAATTATTTTCCTATTTACCAACTTAAATTCCACTTAATGCATCTACCCAGCCCTGAAGGAGGCTAATTTGGCAATAATGCAATAATGCCCTTGAGGCATCTGTGTATGTGTGCTAGTTCCTGGTGACCTCGCTCTTAGGCCAGGCTTAAAAACAAAACTGAAAAAAGACAAATTAACAATTTGTTGGCATTAGACATCAGACATACTTCAGAATACTTTCCATTGATAAATATTTTGGTAAAATTTGAATTTATACAAGAAATTATAATTTGGTTATGTAATCAAATTTTAATCTCAGTAAATGCTATGTAACCCCAGAGAAAATCTAAATATTTCTGGCAGTCCACATATATTAGTCACTTACAGTTACTAAACATATCTATTTTAGTCCAGATTATCTATTAGAACAGAGATTGATAAATACTTTTGTGAAGGGCTAGATAGTAAATAGTTTTAGGATTTGCAGGCCACATACGGTCTTTCTCACATATTCTTGTACTTTTTTTTCTAGCAGTTGCAAATGTTTTAGTCCCTGGTAATTAGTAACCAGTAAGCACTGCCTCATTGCTTTATTTTTCTCTCTTTATTTTTGGTACTAAGTAGTTTTTAGGAATCAACTTATTAGGTCCTCACAATAACCTGGGGAATAGGTTGTGTTGTTGTTCTTGTATTTTTAGGTTGGGAAACGAAAGCACAGCCAAGGATTAAGAGACTTGCCCAAGTTTTCAGGACAATTTTGCTCTAACAAAGACTTCCCTAAAACTGTATCTTATATGGATAAAAGGGTGAAGTGAAGTGCAAAATGGACACAGGGAATTGTTATTTATTTCTATATAAGGTAAAGTGGCCTCAGCCCTTCCCATTTTTTCCTTTTGCCACAGGGTGCAGCTGCAGATGCCTGTGTTTTCACTACATTTCGAAAGATAAACTGATATGAAAATATTTTAAATAGCATGCCAAAACTGTCTTCACTGTGCACAAAATGGACAAAGTCCAAATGTTAGTTTAAATTTCATGTTATCTGCGAATCTTCCCAGAAGAATCCCAAAGATGTTATTGTTTAAGTCACGTAGTTCTTCTGAATCATCTTCTCTTTGTAAACAGTTGGCATTCCAAACTCTGGGTTTTTCCATTTAATGTTCAAAGGAAGCTCATTTTTAAGATTGTTTTTAATCAGCAGGCCTGCCACCTCTTTAGAGCTTCTTCTCCAGGACTGGTGGGCATTTGACTTGCATCTTTAAACTGCTCTTCATTTTCTGTGTCTCGGTGCCATGTCCTATCCATGCCCCCCGCAGTTCCTCTGAAAATAATATTAGTGGTCGTTTTTCTAAAAGCTGTAATTTTTACATTAACCTTGTTTCTTCTTTTAATTGATTAAAAAAATTTTTTTTTTATTTGATCAGGCAATGAATGCCAGGGACTGGTCATGGGTGTTATCTGTTTTGAGAATCCTGCTGCTCTGGAGCTGCTGTGAAATACAGGCTTGGCATGAAAATACGTCTGGAGGCTCTGACAGTGGTGGGAACAAAAAGGCCAGAGAAGGGACAGAGGAAGAAGTATGGGAGGAGCAGAGAGAGCACTGGAATGTCCCCATCGAGTCAGAAATTAGGGGCCAGCTAGAAGCAGGCAACCAAAGGGTTTCTTCCAATTTAAATATAAAGCCATGTACAGGTCCCTATAAATCCAAGTTACTAAAAATACACCCCCTTCCTCAGTCCACTGGCCACTGAACATGAGGACAACTAAGTAACAGAATGTTTCCTTCAACACATGTATGATACACACTTAAGAGAAAAACCCACAGCTAAGAGAAAGTGGCCTCATTAAAACCTTTTTTAGGCCAACAAGTAAGTATTCACACCTTTTATCTTTTGTTAGTTTCCTCTCTGTAGCTACCTTTGTCATCATCAATTGTCGACTTTAAATATATATATTTAAATATATATATGTATATTTGTTAAATTGTTTATTTTTAGCAAGAAATGTAAAAAATGCTTCTGAGGAAGTTCCCCCTCTCCTAGAGATGGTTTGTAAATATAAAGCATTGTAAGGAAATAAGTCACATGGAATTTCAAACCTGAATTCTTTTTAATTTTAATTTGGACAAAGAAAGTGGGCTAGAGAGTTAGATTTAGGTACTGCTATATTCAATCTGCAAACCATAATTCCTCAAACACTTTGTAAGCTATCCCTCCAGCTTGACATAATATAGTTCCAGTCTTAGTTCTCTAATTTTACACAAACAACAGTTGAAAGAAAACATGTTAATTATCTCTGAAATTTTCAGTTAAAAACCTGGATGTTTAAATGCTACTGCAGATATCCAGTATATTGTTTCAACCTTCCCCCCCGCCCCTTTAGTTTCTAATTCTAAGTATACATTTTCCTGCCTCAATGTTTTAATTATAAAACTGTGTTATTTTTAGCATGGTAATCTAATCAATAGGTCACACTTATACCAGCTCATAATAATTATAAAGCATCATTTATAGTTGAACCAACATTAATTTTTTAATATGTAATAAATCATGATAAAAATAGATTATACACAAGGAGACCAACGCATGGGATAATCTTATATATATGCTGCTTTCAAATCAACACTTAAAAAAAAGATTTACTTGCCAATTCATTCAAGAACCTAGTTGATATGGTTTTTATGTTCAGGGGCAAATATTTGATGTCCCCTTAGCTGGTCTTTGTTAAGCAAACTCCACATGGAAGACCGTGAGCCCAATGTGTTCAAATACTTAACTGGAAATGTGGAATGGAGTTGGGCATGTGTCCACCAGGAAACGCTGCCAGTCACAACCAGTGGGTAAAACCTGGATGCTTTTCCACATGACAACAACCACTTATTGTGCAGAAAGGACTGACCTAATCGGAAAGATATGCTCGTATAGGGAAGGAGGTGGATATTTAGAAGGTAAACACATAGGTCTATTTAGAAACAAATATTTACATGTAGAGAATGCTGGTAATTGTTAGATCCTGGGAAGGTTTTTAAAAGTTTTATTGAAGTATAATGTACACTCCAAAGTTGTACGTGTAGGACTCCATGAATTTTTATAAACTCTACTTGTATAATTAGCACCCAGATCAAGAAAACAGAACCTTACCAGCACTCCTGGAGCCCCTCCTTCCACCTGGAGGGTAAGTGACCCTTTTCTGTCCCCTGACAGCTTGGAGCAGCTCTGCCTGCTTTGGAACTTTCTATAAATTGAATAATTTTGTATGTACTACATTTCACCTGACTTCTTTCACTCAACATTTTGTTGGTGAGATTGAGCCACGTTGTATCCAGTTGTCATCCTTTCATTCGCATTTGGTCCTGAATTTATTTATTAACATGTTTGGGGAACAGTTCTGGGATTCACACAACAGTGTTGCCTTCACAGTCCTGCGCGTGGCGTTTGGCCGGCAGGTGCCGGTGCCTCCCCCCAGGAGGAGGTGCTGGCCGCAGGCCTGCCTGCTCGGGGTGGCCCGGTGCCGGGTTCCAGGGGGTGGGACCAGCCTGCACTGCCACTGGCCGCAGCTGAGAGGCGGGCCACACAGCTGCGGGACTTGGTCCTTTCTGTCCTTGGCATTTTAGCCGTCCTAGAGAATGTAGAGTAGCTGCTCCCTGTTTTACTTCGCGTTTTCCTGACGACCACTGTGATACATGTGAAAGCACTCTGCCACCATCATCAGATCCTCACCACCGTTTGTACTGCTGGGGACGCTGGGCTTTCGTGGGCTTGTGATTTACTCAAATTCGCTCAGATTGGATGTGCTAAACCAGCATTAGAAATGGTAGGTGTTGCTCAGTAATGAGACACATAATAATAGAATTTCAGAGTCAGAGGGTAGTTTTGAGATCATGCCATCCAAAAGCTTCTCACAGATGAAGAGCCGAGACCCAGGGACTTGGCTGTGTTCGTCACATCACCCATGGGATCACATTTCTTTGGGTTTTGTCTGGTTGAATACACTGACCTAGACATCTGGGTTCGATTCTGGCTTCTACCTCCTACCAGCTGTGGGGTTGAGTCAAGTCACCTGCTCTCTCTGGGCATCTAGTCTTTAATGACAGCTACATGAGCTAAAAAAGAAAAATGTTTTCTTATGTGTTTATAGCCACCCAGAAGACAATTACGATAAAAAGTGCAACTTTCTGTGGCTTTCTGCTGACACACACTTGAGTGGCCTTCCCCGCCTGTCCGGCCTCTGCGCTGGGAGCGCGGGTTTTCAGCGAGGCTCCGCAGCTGGACACGGGTCTCACTGTATGACTCACGTTTCAGTGATCCGCTGGGCAGCTCCACCTGGCTGCCCACAGGCACCTCCTCCTTACATGGCCCAAGCCAACACGTCTCTCCTCTTCACTCCGCCAACTCTTGACCGCGATCCTCCTTCTAAACCTGTCCCTCTTCCTGCTCCCACCTTGGCTGGCGTCACCGCGTGACTCCATGCAGCGTTACATCGGTCCTCACCACCATGCCGCCTTCCGCTGCGGTCGTTCTCTAAAACGGTCCATATCCCCAGCCTCTTTCCCCGCTCATCTACCCTCTGCTATCTTGAAGACTTTATCTTTCTATATTTTGATATGATCATGCCATAATCTTGCTAAAATAAAATAAAGAACATCTTTGATGACTATCTATGGACAATGAGATGAAATCCAAATGCCACAGCTCGGTGTGCAAGGTCTTTAGGATCTGGCACCTGCCCGTCTCACACACCTGGGTGTAATTTCCTGTGGATCATTTTGCTTTTCTGCAGCACCCCCAGACCCCCCACAGCCCAGCCCCTGCCTGCTCTCCAGCCCAGCTCCATTCCCTGCATGAGACATACATGCTCCCATTCACCTAAGAAACTGCAGATCCAGAATGCCCTTTTCATCTACACCGGTTAAATCCCTACTGATTTTCTCGTCCATAAAGCCTCCTTTTATGCTCCCTTCCGCTGGCCCAGGTCATCTTCACCCCCTCATCTCTGCTTTCACCTCAATCATCACAAAGCTCTGCTGCAGCGTCTCTCACACGGTGCCCTGGTCATTTGTTTGCGCATCTGCCTTCTCTGCTTCGACCACCCGGGTTGGGTCCATCCATCGCCCCGTCTACTGTGCTGAGTGATCGCAGGTGCTCAGTGACTATTTCTTAAAAGTATAAATGAATTTATTAAATTTGAAGAGGCAAAAAAAAACCAACAGGTTTTCTTTACTAGTGGAATACCAAGACACTGCTTTCCTCCTTTGTTATTGATCTGCTTGTGTTGTTTCTTTGCTTTCTTGTCAGCAATATTTTTTTGACTAGGGATTTGCAATAATGGCATTCTTGTATACACTTTGTGTCATCTATTTGCAATTATGATATCAAAAATATGAGTATTTGCATGGAACGCCTTGAAACTTTAAATTGACTATTATAGATGAATATCCTGAAATATAATTTATCTTAAAAAACGCATGCCCAGAGAGTGGCCAAGTGTGGAGCGCACTCTCCCCCTTCAGCCTTCAGCTTGGCCTGCTCCTCCGTTTCCACTTTGCAGTGTGTAAACCTGATCCACTGAGCTAGCTATGTGATGGCCAGCGTGTGGCTGATCGTGATGTTGCTTTTAGAAAAATCTGAAAAATACCCCCAAATCTGGCGTATGAAAAAAACCCAAATACATTTTAGAATTAGAAATAATATATACCTAGGCAAAACAAACAAACCCCCACAAGTTAATTTTCTCTGAAATATAAAGCCCCAGATGGTTTTTAAGCCCTTTCCTAGAAAATAAAAATTATAAAGAATCAATTACTTGTAAATGTATAAATGCTTCACCTTTCCCTTAAGGTATTTTATGTGGACACAGTCATCACTCAAAAATTTAGCTTTTAATTTAACCTTTCAAACCTAAGAATGCTGATTTTTAAATGCGCTACTATAAGAATACATTACAAAAACAAGGCGGTGGCACTCTCGAGACAGAAGTCTTTTTTTTAAAAATCCTCACCTGAGGATATGTTTTTATTGATTTTTTAGAGAGAGAGACAGTGAGAGAGAGAAACACAGATCAGTTGCCTCCAGCACATGCCCCAACCGGAGATCGACCCACAACCTAGGTTTGTGCCCTGACCAGTAATCAAAGGGTCAACCCTCTGGTGTAGGGCACGATGCTCCCACCAACTGAGCCACCGGCCAGAGCAGGACAGAAGAGTCTTGAAGTTCTTTACAATATTTAGGTAAATAACAATGCACTAGAAAAAGTTCACTGACATTTTTCAAAATGGTCTTCCCCTTCCAACATTCCAGATTTTACTAATAAGTTCAAAGTACAGGCATGTGCAGAACAAAAAAAGGGATTTTCAGACACATCCCAAAAGAAAAAATTAATAAGTATTAAACATTTTTCATACTTTGTTCAAAAGTGCACATTTAGATTCTGTTCTCACTTATGTAGTGCTAAATTAGTGCATGAAGCCCACGGTAGTAACTGCTTTCAATAGCCATGTTATCCAGGATTACTGGCATTAAATACTAAATTGGTGTTAGCTGACTGCTATTGTTTATAAATTAATTTTTTTCTGTTTCTGTGAGTTCCATGAATTAACTTGTGTAATCTCCCTTTTCTCGAGGGACCTGGGGTGTTACAGTGAAGATATCTGTGGCCTAGAAACGGAAGACTTAGGAACAAACTGTGATTTGCCAGGAAGTGGCTCTGAGATCTTAGGAGATTCACGCCACTTCTGCTGACTCTCCTTTAAAGGAGATGGAACTAGGTGGTGTGTGTGTGAGGTCTCTTCTAATTCTAACAGTAAAGGCTCTTCTTGCGCCCTTATTAAGGGGGGTTATGCCTTTAACATGCCGCTGTTCCAGACCCAGTCCTTTCTCTACCATTTTCGTATTAAGACTCTTCTAGTTGACAGTGACTAAATCTATGTCAAACAGTCTGAAACCAAAGAGACACTTTATTGGTCACAAAACTGAAAAGTCTAGGAGCAGATCTCCATGTCAAAGTCTGGGGGACCCAACTGCTCCGAACGTGTCCTCAAAATCCAGTTTCTAACGGTGTTTGCCTCAGCACTGCTTTCCTTTGACCTGGCTCCACTCCTAGGCAGGCTCTCTGCGGTGGCCTCCGGTAGCTCCAGACCTGTCATCTGTACGGCGACACCAGCGGGGGTGGGGGGAGCCTATTTCCAACAGGAGTCCTGAGTGGTCCTCTGCCAGTGCTGATGGGCATGAGCGAGACGGGGCATTTCCACCATGAACAGAGAGAGGTGGTTCCCCAAGTTAGAGAGTTTTCATAACAAGGGAAATAGATGCTGAACAGACAAAACAACTGACGTCCCCTGCAACTATGCAATTTGGGCGACTTCTTTGTAATGTACATGCCTTTTTGTCTTTCTGCACTGCCAGCTCCTTGGATAGCAAGTAATTATTCACACTGTATCTCCAATTAAAACTCTCACTGTCTGAGAGAAAGAGAAATAGACATTGCAGCCAGCCTTCAGCTGCAGGGACTGCAGGATCCACCATAGCTCTTGAGCCCAGGCCAGGCTCTTCCCTGGCTGCCCTTTGCCAATGACTGAATACAGCAGGGCTTTAGGGCCTGGCCATTTCTGCCCAATACTGTATCCCTTGTGGGTAATTTTTGATTGGGAGCTTCCCGTTGGGTTGGCCAACACTTCGTTAGACGTGCATGGCCGTCTAAGGCTCCCAGTTTGCTTTCTCCCACTTTCCTTTCACACTCTCAGGTCTGCATCTTGTCTGAAAGCTTTGCCCCCAATCCTGTTCCCTTCCCCTTCCCCTAGGACAGTGTTGAGTGGAGGGAGCCCCCTGATTGCTACAGCCACTCCAGACTTTGAGAAGCGCTGAGTAGGAGATGGGTGAGAAATAATGCTTAAAAGGATAACTTATTTGCATATTTGTTATTATTCGACTGAACCGAAACACTAGAGAAGAATAATGAAAAAACTAAGGGCAATTAACAAACTGAAAACTGAGCAGTCACAGGACCTCTCTGGCAGCTCAAAAAGCAGTCTTTATCTTCTGCAGTGAGAAAGCAGAAAAAGCCCCAAACCAAACTCCAGGCCTAGAACCACTGGTCTTCGGGTGACTGAATGCTCGGCGGAGGCAGGTCCAATGATCCGGGTGCTAGTTAGGAAGATTAGGACACATGGGACGGGGGCATTGGAGTCGATATCCCCGAAGATTTAGCTCCCTGATCCCCTTTGAACCTTCAGAGCCTATGTAGGGGGAGCTGTTCATCCCAATTAAGAGCTAGAACTCTCCCCAGGTGGGAAGACACCGCAGGGGCTTACTCCCAGCAGGGCAGTGGGGCCTTCTGAAGATCTGCTTCCACGCTGGCTGCCATGCTGATAACCAGGACCAAGTCTCAGCGTAGCCCAGCTAGAGATGTGCTGAGCTTGATAATACAGAGAGCAATCAAATTCTAAATTTGCTATAAAAATTAGCCAGCACATCCAGCAAAAGCTCGGGAAGTACCCGTGGGATTAGATTTTCAGGGTGCTTGATAAAGGGGGCCAGGACATAAGACTGGATGAAGAAGATTTGTTGATTTAAGGGTACTCTCTTAGAATATAGGAATTCACCTTGACAAGGGCCTCAGGACAAGGCATGCAGCATTTGGTATGGCAATGCGTTCCTTTCTATCCTAATCAAGAAAGGTGAACAGAAGTAGTTTGCACCCACATGATGTGGATGACAATATCCATTTACAGTTTTGCCCCAGTGCTATGTAAATCCTATCATCATATAGTCCTAAGAGATCTGGACCACCCACTATCCTTCAGATACCACATTTATTCATTGCATCAGTGGTACCATGTGGCTCAGGCAGGCTGAGTAAGAACTGGCTAGCATACTGAAAGCCTTGTTAAGGCTCATACACTGGAGGATGGGAAATAAACCATATAAAGATTCAGGAGCCTGTCACATAAGTAAATTTTTAGGAGCTCAACAGTCAGAGACGTGCTATGACATCCCCTCCCAAGTAAAACAGAAACAAAAACAAATTGCTGCATCCTGTACTCTCTACAACAAAGAAAGAAGCCCAAGGCCTCGTAAGTGTCTATGGATTCTGGAGGCAACACATTGGTACTTAGAAATACTGCTTTGACCCAGATACCAGGGGGCAGGGCCCTGCAGCAGGTCCAGACTGCAAGCAGCCCTGCTGCTTGGACCATATGACCAGGCAGGCTCTCCGATTCTGAAGATATCAGTGGCAGATAAAATGTAGAAGAGTTTATGCAAACCCCAGTTGGAGAATCTCAATGTAGACCCCGGGGGTTCTGACAAAAGTCCAAGTCATCTGCAGCAGAGAATTATACACTTCTGACAAATTATCAAGACCAGAAGAGGTGAGGCTTGAGGGCAAGGGGAGTTTAGAGTGGAGAGTAGAGAAGAGCAATGATAAATACGAGCTGCAAGGAAGACTGTAGTTTTTTGAGGAAGAAAGAGCCACTGGCATCCTGGAGGACTCCTCGATTGCCCTTCAGGAGAGAAATTGCCCTTCAGCTGCGAGGAACGTGGAGAGCTGGCAGCCTCCAGTGGAGTGCTTGAACCAAGACCACACCCTTCCCTGCTGGGCCTCAAAACAGGACTGAGCATAGTGCGTGGATCCCTCTAACACAATCTAAGACTGAGACTCTCCCTGCTCAGTGACTGCCTTTCACCTTCCTTTAACGATTTTCAGACTTATATCCCGGCCTAAAGGCTTTCCTTGCCCAATCTCGCTTCCTTGCTATCTTTCTCAGGCATTCCCACATCTTCCCATTCCTCCTCACCCCCCAAACCTCTTGCACCCCTATCTTTATCTTAGCATTGAATTCCCAGCCGCAATAGCTAAATAACTTGATAAAAATTCTGATTTGGGGCCACGGCCAGGTAGCTCACTTGGGTTAGAGCGCCAAGTCTGCGGGTTCCATCCCCAGTCAGGGCACAATGAATGCATAAATAAGTGGACCCACAAATCCGTGTGTCTCTCTCTCCTTCTCTCTCTGTGTCTCTCTCAAATAAATAAGTGAATAAATAAACAACCTCTGATTTTGGCTAAAGTCCCAGTTGCCCACCCGCTCCCAGAGCACTTGAACTTGCCTCCAGCTTGGTTACGGAGTGGCCCACCAGCGCCCCATTCGAGTAGATCAGTAACACCAGAGGGTGTGCTGCAACGACTCGCTTCAGCCTCATTTCTCAGAACGATGGAGCAGGCCACAGCTCCGTGGTGGACAGACGGAGGGGGCCCTTTAACCTCAGGACTCCCGTCTCTACTGCCTTTTACATTTGTGTGAGAATAAAGTCCAGTCTTCCTTGCTCCCTTAATGTTTTATCTCGCAGCAGGTCTCTGTCAAGGAGCTTCTGAGTAAGTGTGAGAAGGGCATCCAGGGCACAGAAGAGTGTGCACCTGAGGAGTATGGCCCCTCTGAGTGCTAAGCATAGTTCTGCATCCTTATATCATGTGTTTCCCATATTGCTCTGAAGTTAACGTCTCCAAGTATTATTTTGAATAATTTGTTAGTCTCTTCCTCTGTCGCAACAGTACCTCTGTCAGAACTTTGGAGATATTTCCTTTCACTGATACTGAAGGAACACTGGTTTTAAGAGAGGGATCTGCTTCCCTTTTTCTTTTTTTTCTCCCCTTTTTAGTCTTTTCCTTAACTTTTATTAAGCCATCTGTGAGTTCAGAAGGCTGAGTGAATTTCTTCTTTTAAAAAAGAAAGCTTGCCTACCAGCCAGTTTTATATTTTTCCCCAAGCACTCAATAGTTTAATCTTTTTCCCATTTAAAATGAGAAAGAGTTTAGCAAGAAATTGACTTGATGTTAGGACAGGAGCTTCGGGAAGCTCTAATCTCAGGGACAGCTTGAACAACCCGCGCCAGTCCCGGCCTCCTGCACATGCATCAGGGCCAGCCTCGGGCCCTGCGGCCGGGAAAGTTACCTCTAAAGCACGTTTGTGTTCACTCTTTCTTTGGGTTTTCGCTTCTGTACTTTCAGGATCTTGAGTCTTTGTAATATATTCTCTACTCTTTTTTAGGAGCAGAAGAATTTAGAAAGGGAATCAAACTTTGGTTTCCTTTGAAATATTTGCTCTGGTTTTACTATTTGCACTTTCACCTACATTGGTAATAGTTGAAAATGTTTTGAAATTTTGAGTCTTTAACAAATATCTTGTTTTGTTTTTTTTCTTTTCATAGGGAGAAACCAATGACATAATTTTGTAGGCGGAGGGGGGGGATACTCTTGCCTCAGAAAAAGATAGTATTGTAATTATCTGTAACATTGTTGGTTACCGAGAATGGTTACCAGTGGCCCTCAAACTTCAGGGTCCATGGTAATCACCTGGAGGGCGTGTTGAAACTCAGATTCCCGGGCTCCACTCTCAGAGTTCTTTATTCAGTGGGTGGGGTGGAGACTCTGCATCTCTAACAAGTTTCCGTGTTGATGATGATGATGGTCTGGGGACTAACTACACTTTGAGAATCACTATTGCTATTATTACCCAATAGAAATTTTTTTTTTTTTAAATCTAAAATTTCTATGAGTGCTCCTAATTGAACGAGAATGTCATGAGCATTTATATCATAACTTAATAAATTTAATAGGGAAAGTAAAAAAGCCTGATATATTTTAGGGCAAATAATTATTAAGATATAAGAACTGACACTTCTTCTCAAGCTGACTGATGGCATTACATTCCTTTCTTTCTTACAGGAAAAATACATGCGGCCAATTATGTATAAAACAGTAACTGGCAACTAAAAATATAAGCTGTTTCCATTGTCTTTATTTTTCTTTAGTTGTCCCAAATATTTACTGGAGTCTGTGTAATTTATAAAATTTTTGCATCTGTGAAAGTAGGGCTAATACTATATAATTTATAGGGTTGTGATGAGGGTTTAAAAAGTGTGTACAGTGCCTGACTAGTGGCAGATTATCAAGAAATATTAATTTTTCACTTTCATTTCTTTACTCATGTTATGCCATTAATTCTTTGTGGGTATTTTTAAAATATAGGGTGTCCCAAAATATGTTTACACACACTTTGAATAATTATAAAGGCAGTGTTTATTAAAATACATTTCACTTTCAAAATTGAGCTATCAGCTGTTAAAGTGTGTACACATTTTTGGGGGACACCCTGTGTGTGTGTGTTGCACCCTGAAAAATCAGAGAAACAAGAGTGGGAGGTAAACATTACTTTAGTGTGGGGTTATTTTCCAGTAGACATTGAAGGAATTGGAGATTTTTTATTTTTACTTTTTTACAAAATAAGAATTAGAAAGTAGAACTAATGCCTTCAATGCAGACGAGGCATGTTATTTTACACTGCTATCATCAACTCCAATTTTCCCATTCATGCTATTCCCAGATCCATGTAAGAGCATCAGTAATAGGTCTCACCCAGGAGTGTGTTGACATGTCAGGCACTAGGCTGAATATTTGTTGTTTACTTTATTTCATCCCTATAATGACCCCATGAAGTTGTCTTTTCCAATTTTTACAGGTATTTGTTTGATGCTGTGCCCTCTTATCTATGACGAAAAATCCATGTGATGAGTAGCTTTGTTGTTTTCTATCCTGCCATGGCCCCATGGCTTAAAAAAACACTTGGTATATAGTAGTTGCTCAAGGAGTGTTTTTTCATGCATCAATGAAAGGAAATAAATGAAAGGAACTTTTCCCTGAGACATTAAGTAATTTGCCTCAAGCCCCTGTCCAAGTTAAAATCCAGGGGTTCTGACTCGAGCTTTCCCTGTCCTGACCCCTAATGTACACCGCAGACACAGGCCTTTCTAAACTTTGTTGGAATAATTGAGTTTCTCTCTAACTTTCAGTTGGTAACAACGTGTATGATATTGAAATGTGCTTGAAAAGAAACCTGGAGTTTAGATATAAGTTTAAAATAAGCTCAACTTGAAGGTTGAGGGTCTTTGGTAGAGAATGCTTGGAGGGAGCAGGTATTTTATAGATATATCTTGTCTTTGAGCAGAACCAGGGGGTGAATGGTAGACATCTGAGATCACCAATAGCAGGTCCTCTTCATTCTCAAACTGTTGAGTACCTGTAGTCATTCCCTCAATGGAAGGTGTAACTGAGGCTTCCTAGGGTCCATGTTCATTCTACAAAGTGATGGGATAAATATAGTGATGGGAGCATCTTAATCTTCCATATTCCTCCCTCATATTCTGAACATTGGTCAAAGGAACAATAGTTGGCCCCATTACTATTGAATAAATAATATTTGCATGTTGCCTGGGCTTAATTTTTCAGTCATAAATCAAATGAATATTACACCTCCCAATACAAAATTTCTTATACTGAAATTCTTAAAAAATGTGTCATCTTCTTTCTTTTAACAAAAGGCAAAATGTAATCACATTTTACTCCTATGTTCCTTTTCCTTTGTCTTCATCAGCTTCATTGGTGCATACTTCAGAATATGGTTATTATATTTCAAATAAATACTCTTGGAAACTTATGCTCATTAACTTCAATGAAGAGTTACTTTACTTTCCGATTAAGTGGATTTTTATCTGTCCACATGACTCTTTGGAATGTGAACTTCATTACCCAGGTTATTTTGCAGTCAGTCATGGCCAAGTAACTAAACTTCGCTAAATGAGATGTGAGGGTAGGTAGTATGTGCCACTTTCCAAACATATTTTTAAGGGGAATACCCATGCCCTTCTCTCTCACTCTTGGTACTTCTGTCTTGCTATCTACAGTGTAAATGTGGTAGCTGATCATCTTTGACTGTGTTAGTTCTACACCCTTGGCATGGTGGAGCAACAAGGTAGAAGGAGCCCGGGTCTATGCATGATAATAGAGTACATCTGTCTTGGACTATCTACTTTGAAACATTTACATGAGAGAGAAATAAACTTCCATATTATACAAGCAATTACTAGTTTGTGTTTTTGTTACACAAAGCTGAAGTGACTTCATATACAGTGTATTCTATTTCTATAATGTTCAATATTTCTTTTTATAAAAAGTTAGAAATGAGGAATTCATCCTAAGTCAAGATCTTTGGCAACAAGGAGATTTCCAAGTGGAAATATTTTATATCATTCTACAAAATAAAACAAAATAAGATCAACAAAACTTTTAAATTTTAACAATTGGTTTAGATGTTTTCCCTAGTATATAATAAGCTATAATTAATTCTCAGTGAATCTCCCTCAAGTTGACAGTTTTCTTTGGCTATGACCACACAGATCACTTTTTAAGAGGAATCGTTTCTCAGTCAAAATAAGTAAAATCAAAACAGTCGTGTTAGTGTCTTAGCATTGTGCAAAGGTACAGAGATAACATTTTTCTGAACACTCCCCTGATATACAAACACTGCAAGGTTCTCTCTCTAAATAAGCCAGCCAAGAAGCTGCTGCTTCTAGAAATTTCATCAATGTGGCTGACAGTTGGGATATAATTCTTGGACAAGATTATTTGAATTTTTATATTAAATGATTAATTATTCAGTAGTTTATAATCTCTTTGAGATATACCTTTGATTATGAATCACTAATAACAAGTAATTATTAAACTTCAGAAGGTTGTTACTCCTATTCGGTCCTTATCTTGAGCAGCTGTCCAGGGTACTTAAATAAAATTAATTACTGTAATACTTAAATTACAGATCTTTCCCTTTTTCTTTTGGATTCTAGGACAGGGGAAAGTGAAGATGCTTTGCACAGTAACCCAGTTTGCATTTCCATGTTGAACAAGACTTTTATATCTTCCAGCTTGAGGAGAATGGTGAACAATAAAAGAAATATTTGTGGCCAACCATGTTAGAAAGGTTGTACAACACTTCAAAAATAGTATTATGATGTCTTGCTGATGGTATAATATGATTAAAATTATATATATACAAATTATGAACTTAAAGGACATTGACTCCAACAGACCCCCAGTGAAAAATTTCTTTGTGTGAATTCCTAGAAGGTAGTCATCTTGTTCTGCTAAGTTATGTCTCAAGCAAGGGAGGCTCGGCATCTCTGGAGTTTCCTTCTTCAGATTCTGAACAACGGAAACTTCTTTCTGCTATGGAACTTAGTCTAGCTCATTATGTGTCTCATCTTTCCATCCTTCTGGAGTATCACTCTGATTTTTGTATTCCCATCAGTTTCTTTCTTTTATTAAAAAAAAAATTATATGTTTTTAATGATATCAGAGAGAGGAAGGGAGAAGGAAAGAGAGAGAGAAACATCAGAGAGTCATGGATCGGCTGCCTCCTGCACCCCCCCCCAACTGGGGATCAAGCCTGCAACCCCGGCATTTGCCCCAACCAGGAATCGAACCGTGACCTCCTGATTCATGGGTCCACATTCAACCACTGAGCCACATTGGCCAGGCCCCATCAGTTTCTTGGAGAACAGAAGGAAAATTAAGTTCCTGGCCCCAGATCTTCAACATTCAGTATTTAAATTTTTTTGCTCAAAACTATACCCACTTCCTGGATGACAGTGTAAGAAAACAAAGTACCTATTTTTGTGTTTTCATGTAATCAAAATCCAAAGTACACCATAATAATTCATAATTTTATAGCAAGCAATACATAATTGCAAAGTGCATGTTTAATCTTCAAAAAATGCAGTAGGAGAGTTGAAACTTTTCCTTATTGGTTATAATGACAACTTAAGACTTGCATACTGTTGAGACAGTTCTCAAAGTGTGGGCTGGCAACGTTTCCTGGGTGTTCCATGAGGTCAAAACTGTTTTATAATAAGACTAAGACGTTATTGGCCTTTTCCATTGTGGATGCTTGAACTGATAGTGTAAAGCAATGGTGAGTAAAACTGCTCGGACGCTAGCATGAATCAAGGCCGCGGCATCCAACTGTATCGCAGTCACTGTGCTCGCCCCTGCCCCATTCACAGTAAAAAGCTGCCAGTGTCACTTCAGAATGTCCTTGATGAAACAATAAAAAAATTAACCTTATGAAATCAAGACCCTTGGATGCATACCTTTTCAATTTCCTTTGTGATAAAGTGAGAAGTACACACACATCGCTTCTGCTGCTTATCTATAAGTATCTCAGAAATAAACAAAAAAAGTGTGCCCTTGTTTAAGTTGCAAGCTGAACTAGCCAGAGTCCACATTATAGCAAAGTTTTAAGAAATTACTTCATGTTGCATGAGGATGTAATAGCAAAGAAGGATGTCCACAGTTTAAAAACTTGCCCTTGACCACTCGATCAGCGTGCAGCAAAGGCAGGGTCTGAATGTAGAGCTCCCGTCTGAGCCCCTCTATCATGAACACTGCAGGTCAGTGGCTCTCACATGTGGTGCCTGGGCCAACTGTATCAGTATTACCTAGGAATTTGTCCAAAATGCAAGTTATCTGGACCGCCTCAGACCTACTGAATAAGATCCTGTAAAGATAAGACCCAGCAATCTGTTTTAATCAGCCCTTCTTGTGATTCAGATGCACACTCAAGCTTGAGAATCCCTCCTCTAGCTGAAGAGACGTAATAGTTCAATAAAAACAGGATGGTTGACTCAGCATGTAGCAGGATAAAACCATTTGTTTGATTTGCTGTATGATTAGGTTTATAAAATATCCTATTCTACTGAAAATGAAAAATTCTAGTAAAAACTCATCTAGTGTGGTTGGTTTCACTTTGGAAAAAAAAAAATCACTTCAAAGCAATTAGTCGCTTCTTCAATCAACCAGGCCCTGAATTAGTACTTTAACAATTGATAAGAAAGTCAGTGAAGAAAAGAGGCCATGGGCCATGTAAGTGTGCCTCCCTGGAAAAACCAAGTCAAACAAATACAATTTCCAGCTAGCACTAGGTGTAAGTAGTATGGGCCGCTGGATCGGTGGTGCAAGGCCCCACTCACATCTTAGCGACTCCGTGGAAGTTCTAAGTGTGCTGGCTAATAAAAGAAGCAAACTAGAAACAATATTTGGGACTCCTTCATAATCACAGGTAGATTTAAAATTGCCTCCTAAAAATGAGAACTACTTCAACTCCAAAATTAAATCCACTGTCATGAAAAAGTAAGCAAAAGCAATTTCAAGATTGATGTTTAAAGACAAATTAGTCTTTTGAATACGTTGAGAGTATTAGTTATTTCGCATTCAAGTCTAAGATTAGCTGTAGTTAGATTCCATCGATTTGCACATATTTTGGAATAATTATGTGTCATGATGTGTGAATATTTTAACTAAAAATAAAACCATGGATTTGAGACCCTTTCCCACTCACCAATTTTTTTATTAAAAAAAATTTCTCCTCCCCTACTGCCTACTGTGGACTTAAAAAAAAATAGCTAAAGGATTTTCCTCTCTTTTAACTAAACCTTGTTTCTTTATATATATTTATAAAGTCACCTGAGAATTAGTTTAGAATAATAGCTTGAGGTATTTAGTGTTTGAAATAGGTAGTATTAATATGAAAAAATCCTCAGTTCTCTCCCTATATATTATATATGGGTATACATATATTATAAATAACATTTCATTACATATTCTCTCTTAATTTCGTAGTTTCTCTTCTTGAATATCAAGAAAGACTATATTCCTAAGTTTATGTTATTTTTCCTCCCCTGACAGTATAGTTTTGATTTTGAATGGACTACAGACATATTAATATAGCATGGCAAATTTAGCAGTAAGAGCTTGAATTCAATTTGGATTGAGGAGCAAAGATGAAAATTGTTTAAATCAAATATTTAACCCCTCTACAGAATGTAAGATCTCCTTCCCAGGACATGGAAGGACCTTAATTTTAGCTCATGGCTTTTCTTACAATGAAGACTCATCTCTTATTGTTGTAAATTATCACATGGGATTTTTTGTTAGTAGAATTTTTTTCTACTAAAAAAAAAATCCCTTATTGCAGCATGATCACTTCGATAAAACACTTAGCATTCAGAGTAAAGCATTTCTCGCTTTATTTATTGTATATATAGCATTTTCACTCTACTCATTTTGTTTTGCTTTAACTTACCTTGATCTTTGCTTATTATTTTATTTATTTTTTTAAATATCTGACCAAAGCAAAGCAAAAATTACTTACAACCATATTTTGTAGCTGCTCTCTCCTACCTGTCACTGGCAGCTTCTGACAGCCAGTAGTGAAAATTCAAAGTCAAACCATTTAACTCTGAGTAGATGCAAATGAATTTTTAGAGAATAAGATATTTTTATCCTATGAGCAAGAGGCACAGTTGTGCACTGACACAAGGAGGGAGATGTAAACATGTGATTGTGATAGCTGTGTATATATCATGTGTATATATGTATTCAGGGTTAAACCATCACAAAATCTCTATATCTCTATATACACTAATATGTAGATTTTAGGGGGGGGGACAATACAAAATGAGAAAGTTAAATGCTAACTGCAGCCCTTTTAGTTGGATGAGTGCCAGAGCAACTTTCAAAATATTTCAAAACAGCTGCCAGCATGTAAAGATTTTAACTGAAGGAGCAGAGTAATGAAATCTGAATTACTAATGAGTGAATAAACTTATATTTTGCTTAAGGTCTTTAATGAACACGGAGATAAGCAGATCCAATAAGGAATTTGTCTCCAGTGCATGCAGACCAAACTTCCAAAACTATACATGTAAGGACAAAATTCTGAAAGTGACTTATATGCATTCTAGGGTAACCTACTGTGCAAGTCTTCTTAGAGTATTCTGTGTCTTTCTATTATAGAAAAGAAAGTTTCTGGAGGGCAGGAGCCATAGTAATTCTCAAATATGGGTAGTTGAAAGCTTGGAACTTTGAAGTTGAATGTGCTCATTAAACTCTATTTTAATGTTATGTAGTATAATGGAAGTAGCCTCGGCGTATCTAGTTTTAAATGTATAACAACAGATTTCACATATTCTTTCAATTGGGGCAATTTTGCCCTTTGGGCTTCCAAGAAAATCTTGCCTTCCAAAGGGAAGGGAAACAGGACCACATCTTTTTATACCAACTGTTCCATAAAATAAGTAGTTAATAAAATACAATCATTGGTCCTTTCTAGTCATAGAATTGGTATTGAAGCAATTAAAGAAGAATGGCGATATTATTTATAACTCATTGTTGATTGTGCAGAAGGACTTTAACAGGGAAAGAAATTTTCCAAAAATTCTGCGCTTTTGGCCAAAGAGAGTTTCCCCCCCTTTGGCATCAGTTGGCGTATTGGGACTGCCTCAGGGTCACCAGGATCTAGCTTGGGGTGCTGTGGTACCCTACTGGCCCCCAGCACAGGTGGAAGCAGGAGCCACTGGCAAGAAGCCTCCATCAGCTGGTTGACCAGGACGCCGGGAGGCAGGCACAGCCTCACCCCGCGGCGGGCCAACAGCTCCCGCAAACCCTGTTTTCTAGCAAGCCACTGCCTGCTTGTGTTCACCTTTAGCCTGCTGACCAGGCTTCCTTGGGCCTACGGTACTGCCGTCCTCGGCCTGTGCAGCCAGGGGAGGACTCTTCCCAACTCCTGAAACACCCCAGATCTCTCTGGAATGGGCACGAGCTTCCCTTTCACGCAACAGGAAAGCCTGAGCGGAGCCAAGGGACCTTCAAGATGCCTCTCCAAGCCCGGCCCTGAGGATGAGAGGTGAGGGGGGCGGGGTGCAGACAGGTCAGTGAACCCGCGGGCCTCCCAGTGGGAAGGGGACCCCTGTCTGTGACCAGATCCTTACAGGCGCCTTTCCACCTACCCAGGCCCCCCGCCCCTCCCCCCGCCGTCGTTCAGGGACCTGGTGTTTGGCCTCTGAAGGTGCATCTCTAAAGGAAATGACGGGGTGCCAGGGAGGAGGGAGTCAGGACCCCAGCTAGGTCTGACTCGTGGGATCCCTAGCACACGCCGCAGATGCTCATTACGATTCTTTTAACGTGCAACATGTGGGGGCCGACGCAGTTTCCTATCTACTGATATTATCTGCCGTCCAAAGCATTTTCTTTGAGAGGAAAATGGAAACGCAGCTGCGCCGTGGGCCCGGCCAGCCAGAGCTGGGGCTCCCTCCCTCCGTCTCCCCGCCGCTGCGGGGCGGGAGGCTCCTCGGGAAACTGACTCGGGTTAGGGGAGCTCCGAGGTGGCCCGGGCGGGCGCGGGGCGCGGCGGGGCCGGGCCTTTGTGCGGTTTGGCTGTTTCCCGAGAGCCAGGAGGGTGGACGGGGACTGACTCCCGGGTCCGCGGCTCGTGCAGGCATCTGGCCCCCGGACCAGGTGCGGGGCGCCGGGCCGGCCGGGCTGCCGCTCTTGGCCTTGGCAACTTCTGGCCAACGAACCCGGCCCCCGTGGGTCCCCGCCGGGAGGCTGCGCCCCGGGCTCCAGGGGTCACGCGGGTGGCTCGCCCCGCGAGGCGCGCTGCTGGCGGAGGGCCGGGGCTGCGCGACCGCGGCCACCGCGCTCCGCCAGCCCAACTTGGGTTCGCGCGGCGGGCGCGGCGGCCACTTGTGCCCCGGCCGCCGGTGCAGGGCCTCGGCGCGCTGGAGAGGGGGCGACGAGGTGGGGAAGCCGACAGCAGCACCCGCAAAGTGGGTCCGGGGCGCGGGCGCGCAAGAGGAGCGGAGCCCGAGCCCCGGGTCGCGCAGGCGCTGCACCCTCTGCCCGGTAACTCCGGTCCCGGCCAGAGACCCTGAAGAAAGGGGAAGGAAGTGGGACCACACGGGGTCCTCGGCAGGGGCTGGGGGACCCTCCACTCTCACCGCCCCCACCCAGTCGGCGGAGAAGTGCAGGCTGCCGTTCGAAAGGCGCGCCCCCAGCACCAGCCTCCCTCCGCGCCCCCCAGGAGACACCGGTGCAACAATGTGGAGAAGTAACTGGGAGACGCAGGGAAATACACGCACGTGTTTTCTCTTTTTGTTTCCCTGGTGGTTGGAATTTGCAGAGTTTTCTTCAGTTGTGGCTGCTAATTTATTCGTTTCATCGTTCGAAAGGGGCATATCGAGACGGACCATGGGGCGGGGGGCGCACGGGACCCCTCTAGCTGGACCGACGGCCCCCACCTCGCAACTTTGGCCAAGACCAACTCGCCCGCTCACCAGGAGCGAGGAGAGTCCCTTCTTCTAAAGGGAACAAACTCTCCAGGCACAAAAGCGGCTTCCCCTCTCCTCCTTCGCACACCATCCCTCCCCGATAGGCATCAAGTTCTCCAGTAGTCCAACTTGAAGTCGGCAACGCAGGCGCTGCCTGGTGTGCAGAAGACGGGCAGAGAGGGGTCCCGGCTGGGAGGGGGGCCCTGCGCCCCCATTCCTGCACACGCGGGCTGGAGCCCAGGTTGCTGGAAGCCGCGGGAGCCTCCCGCCTGCTTGGATTGTGGTGGTGATCTCTCTAGAGAAAAGGGGATAGAGAGCGCTTGTCTTGCACTTTGGGTCGGAAGTGCGCGGGGTGTGTGTGTGTGTGTGTGTGTGTGTGTGTGGAGGGGCGGGAAAGAAAGGCACCCTCCGCTGTCCGTCATTCCCTCGCACCGGCCAAGTCCTCGCCAAGCCTCCCGGCGCATCCTTCCTCCGCCGCCCCCTCCCCTCCTTCCCTCAGCTGGGCTCGCGCGGAGCAGCCAGAGCAGGCAGTGAGAGCAACATCCTGGAAAAAGGGGGGAGCACCACCGCCCCCCAAAAGGGAAAAGAGGCCCCACCCTGACACGTTCTGCCGTTCGCAAGTCCCTCGCACCCGCACCTCCTCCCCGCGCTCGCGGCCCCCCCCGGCCCGCCGCGCGCGCATCAAAGCCGCTCTCCGCCGCGCGCAGGGGCCGCGGCTCACTAATGGGATTGCAGGCTGGTGCCCGGCTCCGCTGCTGCCGCCGCCGCCCGCGCTGCTGCCGCCGCCGCTGGAGCCCCAGCCCGAGCCCCCGCCTGCCCGAGCCCAGAGCCGCCGCGCCCGGGGCCCGAAGCCGCGGCGATGATCCGAATCTTTCCGGATTTCAGCGTGCAGGTGACGGCCGCGGCTGCTGGCGGGGCGGCCGCGGGGGTGCCGGCCGGCGCGGGCATGGGGAGGGCCGGCGCCGCGGCCAACGGCACCCCGCAGAACGTCCAGGGCATCACCTCCTATCAGCAGCGGTGAGTAGTCCCGCCCGGGCTGGGAGAGCGCCCCCGCCCCGGGGCGCTGGGGTGGGACTCACTTTGCCTCCCGTTCCAGGCGTTCCGGCACACATGCCCATCGATAGGGCTCACTTTGCCTGCCTCTCGTTCCACAGACGAGAGAAAAAAAATAATCATCACGCACAGTTCGGATCGAAAGGCACTCCAGGGTGCTGGCAAAGTGAAATCATCTCTTGCCCTCTGCCTGGCCCCAAATCCAGAGCCTCAGCCCCTCTAGCCAAAGAGTTGCAGCGGAGTCTGGGACACCGCACAAGGTGCTTTGGCAAAGTTTGGGATCCCCGGCCCCTTCTGAGGTTTTTCTCTCAATGCCCCAGCCGGGCGCGGACTCGTGCTGACCCGCAGCCAGGGCGGCAATTGATCACCGGAGGCTGATTGATCATTTGTTTCCAAACAGAATAGGAACCATTTTCACGTGTAGCTGTAGACTTGCAATTCTACATAATAGTGTTACCGTGTCACCTGTTACTACAGGGAAATACAGCATGAAATCCGAGTCTCCTCGGCGCTGTTAAGTATTCATCTTAAACGCATTATAATGCAAATGTCTAAGAGGCAGACGTGCGAGCAAGGCGGCAAATTTTACAAAGTTAGGCGAGGTGGTGAGAAAGAAGGAAGTTATAAAGTATGACTTGTTTGCATTTCTCCCAAATATTTGTAGATTTTAAAATAGATGACTGTGACTCTGAAATAGTCAACGTTCTTGGATTCAGTCAGAATGAAAGGGAAAACATTCACCACCACCAGTGCCCTAGGACCCTGAAGTTTTTCCTTAAGGGCAATTTGTGATGTCTAAGATTTTATCGAAAATGTAATCCACAAAGATGTGCTGAGGAAAGCTAACAGGGTAGCAGGAAAGGTAAGCTCCCCATTTGTGGGGCTCAGTTTTTTAGAAGATGGAGAGAGAAAGAAGGAACACATGAAAATGTGAAATTAAATATTTGTGTTTCCCAGATTGCACACGATTAAACATCTGAGAGGTTTGCCAATGGCATTTAACTTAAAATATACACAATGCATAATTCAAACAACAGTTCCTATTTTTACCTTGTATTTCAAACTTCATTGATTTGAGAACCTTTGATTTGAACCAACAGTGTTTAAACTGAAAAGGTTAAGATAATCTATCACTGCCATATTTTGTGCCTTCTAACCAATGGCTCAGCGACCAGAGCAGATTTTGCATAACACTGTTTTCCAAGTTGATGCCCAATGTTGCAAATATTCTGTAGAAGACTTCATTACATGCTCTGGGTACTGTCGGAAGTTTTAAAAAGAGTCTTGAAGACAACTCAAAAAGAGGCTATTCCTTGTCACAGAGATTTTTTTTTTGTTTAAATTATTCTAGTCTTGTTTTACTTCAGTGATTACAAGAACCTTTAATACAAAAGATCTGGGAATCTTTCAAACATAAAGGACTTAGAAAAGAATTAGATTTAGAAAAGAATTAGATTTTTTTCATGGTTCAGGTATGGTTTTTTTTTGTGTCACTTATAAAACATTTAAATGACAATGGACTCTGGCGGTCACTTTAACTAGGAAGTGCAAGCAATAGTCACAATAGTATTGTCTGTGAAGTAGGGATCAAGGGTCAGAAATGTCAGACAGCTTTTGGACCATTTCAGGGAATTCCGGGGAACTTCAACTAACCCATACGATATAAATTGGGCACAAAGGGAGGTCGTGAATTCAACCTGCAGGTTTCTTCTCAGAGTGTGGTGTGTCCTTCACCAGGAAGATATTCCCACATCCAGCATTCCTGCAAGTCAGGAGCACCCAGGGGTAACTCTCCATAGTCCCCACTCCAGCCCTGAAAGCTCACTGATGCCTTCCACAGTCATCTTTGAATTCGGGCCACTTCATCAAGTCACATAATCCCACCACTAGTTCTAAAGACTAAAGCTTTAAAAATAATCAACTCTAAAATTTAGCCTTTGGGATGTATTGTTCCCACCCTCGCTTCTTATGTTCTGTCGTATTGACAGAAGAGAAGGTGTTAGCTGTGGAAAATGTAGCCTTCTTTGGTTTCTTGACTCCGATTTGATGACACCTGTTACTGCTTTTAGTTTAGTTCATTTGGAGACAGGAGAGTGAGTCATGTGGGGCAGGAGTATTGGCAGGCAGGTGTTTAAGGGAGGGTCTGAGTCAGGAGTTAAGTCCGATGTCCTCTGTCTGGCACTTCATCAGGCATGTAGGCCACCAACAAGTTAGGCTTTAGGGGCTGTGAGAGGCAGATTTAGTTTCCACCTCAAGACCTGGATATGATCGCTAAAGTGAATAATGACACATCATTTTACCAAACATTTATGTTGCATTAAAAACTTTTGGGGATTCTGCTGAGGGACTGACATGGGTGGTGGTGGTGTGCAGGGGGTGGGTGAGAGGATTGGGGGGGGCTCATGCAAAGAGTGGCCTGAGAGAACACAAGCTTTTCTCATTTGTCATCTTTGGGCAGAAACGCCCTAGGCTGGCTGTCCAGGAGTTGTCCAACTGGCAACTTTCCTTCCTCCCTCCCAGCCCATGCATCTTGGACTCAACACTCTTTAAGTTCATTTTTCAATCACGCTCATCTTCTCCTACCTGTAGAATGTAGTCCAAAGAGAATTCAAACACCACCATGCAGATTAACTACACCTCTGCTATGAAAAACACGTTTTCAGTTTCCAACTCAGCCTCCCTTTGCTGGAATGGTAGGACCGAATGGGACCCCTTTTCAGGTCTGTTTTCTTAAGTTTAAAGTAAAGTGCAAAGCCTCACATAGGACCAATGTTGTCCTGGCTCTTTCCTTTATTCAAGTGGAGTGCCTTCCACTTTCCTGGCTCACACACGACTGACCCAAGTCTCTGCCCCCAAAGCTGCCCACACCCAGTAGAGGGGTTCAGTGGAGAGAAGGCTCTCTGACCGGGATCTGCCCAGGTAACAGGGTTCCAGCATTGGCCCTGCGCTGTGTGGCTCTTTCTCTAGGCCTCGCTGGGCTGCAAATTGGGGAGGCAGCTGGGCTAGATAGGATCAGAGGCCCCGTAGTTCGGTCTGGTCCTGCCCCAGGTCCCAGGAGCCCAGTGGTGAGTGGCGTCTGGGCGTAACTGTTTCAAGTCCTGGGGGTTCACCTGTGCACCCTGGGGTCTGCGGAGACGTATGCGCGCGAGTAATGCAGGAGCTCCGGCTGGGGAAACGCGGCTGAGCGCGCGGGGACCTCTGGGTTCCGGTGCCGCCGCGGTGCCCGCCCACCGGGCTCCGGCCGCGGGCTCGGCCAGCGCAGTGTCCCCGCGGTTCTGCCCTGGGTCCCGGCCGGCGCCCCGGGACGGCGCCGCGGCCTCCCAGTTCCTCCGTGCCTTTCCCCTGGCTGCGATACTCCAGAGAAGGGAAGTGTTCACAACTGCAACTGAGTGGCGTTGTTGCGCCAGCAGCGGCGCTTCCCAGTCCCCCAACGAGCGAGGGAGAGAGAGGGTGAGAGAAGGCGAGGATGAGAGGGAAGGGTGGGGGGAGAAGGGGTGTGTGTTTGCGTGCGAGAGCGCGCTTTGGAGCAAAGCAGCTGGAAAATGCCCAGAAATACTTTCACAGCGGTCAAGCCGGGAGCCCCCCGCGTGTCCTCCCCCCGTGCCCCCGCCCCTCCCGGCCTAGGCCCCGACCGCCCCCCGCAGGGAGGGTGGTGCCCCACCTGCCTCGGGGCCAGCCCTGGGTGGGGGGGTGTGTGGCAGCGCGCGACGGCGAGAACCCGGAGGCGGCGGGGCCCTGGGCCGGGCTGCCCGCGGGGCCGTGCGGCAGCCTCCCCCCGCCGCCGCCTCCCCCTCCTCCGCCGCCGCCGGTCGCTCGTCTCCACGCTGGGCATGTCTCGGGAGCCGGAGCGGCCGGGGCCGCAGGGGCTCTGCGGCGCATGGACGGCGGCGGCGCCCGGCGAGCAGGGGGAGGAGAAGGCACCGGCGGCGGAGGAGGCGGCGACCTGCGGCGAGAGGCACCGGCGGCGCGAGGGGACTGCCGGCCGGCGGCGCGGCTCCGGCCCCACTACTTTTCCGTAGCCTCCCTGCCTCAGCAGCACGGCCGCCGCCGCCGCCGACACGGCCACGGCCACGGCCACGGCCGCCGCCGCCGCCCGCCGGGCCGCCGCTGAGCGCCGCGCACGCCCGCACTCACTCCCGCCACCCCACGCACACGCACACCCCCTGCCCTCCCCACAACCCCCACCCGGGGAGGGGGGAGAGAGGCAAAAAGTAAGAGAGGAAAAAAAATAGCAGGAAGATGGCGCCCACCAAGCCCAGCTTTCAGCAGGATCCTTCCAGGCGAGAACGGTAACACTTTTCTGTTTATTGAACCTGCCGCCGGGGCGGCTGCTCGCAACGCCGCCGCCGTCGCCGCCGCCGAGGTGGCGGGGCCCGCGCCGCAGCCCGCCTCCTGGGCCGCGAGCCCGCGGGACCGCGGCTGCCGGCTCGCGGCGGAGCGCTCCCCGCGCGCATTGTCCGCCGGCGGCGAGCGGGCTCCGGCGGCGGCGCCCGGCGTGCCAAGCAGTCGCACCGGCGCGGCTCGGCGAATAGAGTGACTCGCTGACAGGAAAGAAAAAAAAAAAAAAAAAGAAAAAGAAAAAAAAAAGGAAAAGAAAAAGAGAAAGAAAGAAAAACAAACAAGAAAGAGAAGGGGCTGCTGTGCGACGGGGAGCAGCGGGGAGGGTGGGGGCCGGGGGATCCCCGGGGCCGCCGCAGGTCCCTTGGCAGCTGCTCTCGAGGAAGGACTGAGCTGGGGAGGGGGAGGGCAGGCGGAGGGGAGGAGGCGCGGGGAGGAGGCCGGGGCGGGGAGCGCGAGCTCGCGCCAGGCCGGGCTGGGGCGCGGAGCGGCCGTCCCCGCGCCGAGCTGCTAGGCCGGGCCGAGTTGCGGCGCGGGGCGCGCGGCCGCTGCCTCCCGGCGGCCCAGGCTGCGCCCTTCGCCTCGGCAACTTGCGGGTCTCCCGCTTTGCCCTCCGCTCTCCTTTTGCCTCCTTTCCACTCCTCCGCCCCGCCCCCTCCCCCCCGCAGAAAAAGGGAAAATAAAGAGGAAAACCCCCCAGTTCCAATAAGCAATCAACTAGCGAGATGGAAAAATGTGCCAACAGTTGGAGCATCTGATGCCCCGTTAGTTACTGCTCGGGGATCCGTGTTTTAAAAAGTTCCTGGTGAGAATTGCATATCCAGGCAAGGGGCTCAGCCGAGCATGTCTGCTGCAAGTTAGTTAAACTAAAGCCAAAGGGAAAGGGAGTTTGTATTCAAAATATCCTTCACCGTCCTTCCTGCGTGAATGGCATTGTTAGGTTTCAGAGTAACTAAGCACCCCCCACCCCCGTGGTTTTCCCTCCCGCTGTCCACGCAGCCCATACTTTGTTTGGAATCTTTTCTGCTATTAATTGGCAGCGTCAATGACATTAATTGCATATAGCATATTGGTTTGGGCAAAGTGAATTTCTTTTTCTGCCTCTGAAGAGGAAATGCTCCATAGGAAGTATGAAATGTTGCCCATTGATTCGTGAGGAAAACAAATGGAGTTAGATATATGCACCCCCCTCCCCACCCGGTCCCCAGCAGAGATGTTTACTTTCTTCACAGGCTTAAGTGAACTTGATGATGAGGGAAGTCCTGAGTTGCAAAATTTAATTATTATTACATGGGCGGTTTAATTTTTGATACAATGTAGCATTTAACCTATAGCTCATAGCCAGAGAAAGCAGAGAGGTATTTAAACAAGCTATTCATTTAAAAAGCTTCAGTTACATTATTGTATGTTTCCTTCATACAATAAGGCTTTAGAACGATCAGGATTAAGGAAATCATTTTATTAAGTAGGTATATACTAATTCTAAACTCTAGGTAATTTCTATAGAAATCACGCACCTGAGAGTAAACCATACATAATCCAGTTCTTAAGAGATGTTAAATGTATTTAGCATTTGCTATCTGACAACTCATATAGCTAAAATGAACATTTAGTATTAGTGTTTTATGAAGAATTCACATATTAACCACTTCTTTAGATAGAAAAATTTTATCCACATGGTGATGAACGCTTTTGAAATGAGAAGATTGTAATTTCCTTCCTTCCTCCCTTCCTCCTTCCCAGGCTCTGTGGGGTAGTAAATGTATTTACTGGGATGGCCCCAGTAATCTCTCTAGCAGAGGCCTGTTTGTGTGCCATTTTGGGAATTTCTCTGAGATAGGAATCTTGAAGATGGAATTAATTTCTAGAGGAAACTTCATAGCCTGTGCATGAGCGCGTTCTTTATCACCTGTCTCCATTTGGCATTCCAAGAAGGTAAATCAAAGTGCGCGATTTGTTATTCTGCTCCACTTGAGAGCTGAACTAAATAACACTTGGTCTGAAATTCTGATTGAAGTTGTAGGAGGATATACTGTATTTAATTTAATGCCCTTTAATGGCATCTTCTTGTTCAGCTCCGATGCTGTCATTTTAAAGGTTGGATCTGAGAAGGCTTAACTTGTAGGGAGAGGGAGGAGTAGTAAGGAGGTAGGGGGCAGAAGGAGTGATGTAGAGGAAGGAATGAAGGAGTTACAAACTAAATGTTTCAGACAGCCAGAAACCGACAAACTTCTCCCCCGTATCCAAACAGTCGTTTTATACCCTGAGGGTTCACTTTGTTTTTAGGGTTTTAAATGCTCTTAACACTTTAAGTGTAAACAGTACACATGCCAGTTGTTTTGGTTTTGTAAGGAGAAATGAAAAAAGGTGGCTTGTTCAGGAAGGGGTTGTTTTTCATAGTCACTTGCTAAGTAGAGTCATTTCACCTCGATGTTCACTTGTGCCTGGAACTTGTTGGTTAGTTGCATTATTTCTCAGTAACAGTTGAACACAAATAGGTTTATAAAAGGTGACTCTCTGTGGAAATGCTTTAAGTCAGTGATTTTCAAGCTTTTTCGTCTCATGGCACACATAAGCTAATTACTAAAATTCTGCGGCACACCAGGAGATACGTATTTTTTGCTAATCTGACAAAGTAGGTATAATTTTGATTCATTCACGGCGGACAGCTTTTGTTGTGTTGACTGTTGTCATTTTTTTAATTTGACAATCTAAGGGAAAAGAGGTCAGTGCCCCTGACTAAATAGCCAGGTACTGCATGTCTTAAAAATTCTGGCGGCACACCGGTGTGCCAGGGCACACCGGTTGAAAATCACTGTGTTGAGTGATACCTTTCACTCATTTGAAAAACAGTTTTCAAGTCATCAATTTCATAAAGGCACTGATGGACACTATTCTTTACTGCTTTCACATATACCAGTAATCAAAAACTTATTTAGAAAAAGTATCTTTTGAGTTGTCCTTTTGCTTAGTTATGAAACAACCGACCTGAGTAGAAATAATACAGTGAAAATTTTATTTCCTTCTAATTATGTTTACAGAGTAAATTTTTGGCAACGGTGTTTCTTGATAACGTCTTTGATTACTATTTGGTATTCCTTAAATTTCCCTGATTCATGCACAGAGAAAATGCCTCTTTAGAGCCTGAAAAAACAGGTTGAAAACCTTGTGTATTTAAACTTGTTTGATTTTTCCTTAAACTCCAGTAGGCTGCAAATTATGTAGCACGACCACAGAGTTTTTCCACTATGTGGGTGTATAACCTGGAAAATAAGACTGACAGAAGTGTCAAGCATGTGATATGCCCATGCTAGTTTGCAAAGCACATTCCTATAGCACAGGGCTTTTGGTTCAAAAAGTAAAGGTGGTGGTGGGGACTTCTGGGGAGGCATTTCTTCCTACCGTGTAAGCTTAAACACAGAGTGATAAATGATGAGATGCGTTGTCTAACACTTGCTTATATATAAATAGCTCCACAAGATTGCTTAAATGATAATCGAAAATATGAAATAGGATGGCCTTCATATTACAAGGCCAAGGGTCTACAAATGGAAAAACTGAAATAATGAAATATTTCCAAGGCAACAGACTGTCAACAAGAACTGTAATGCATGGGCATATCATAGAACCACCCAAGAGGATATTAGATCGTATAGCTCAGGAGCCAGGAGTTATAATGACCTTTATTATGTGGCCCCCTCCCACATTACAGCATCCTTCCATATTTCCAGTTTCTAATTTATGAATCGAGAGACATGTAGCTCCTCCAAATCTGTAACATGCCAATTACGAGGTTTGATTTGTTACAATGAGCAAACTTGAATTCAACATTATTTGATGCTTTTGGTAAAAAAAAATAAATAAAAAATAAACTTGAGGTATTTTCAGCATCTAGTGGTATCATGAGTAAAATTTTGATCCTGCTGTCCTTACACATTCTTGAAAGTATGACTTTTATTTTTACTGAAAGTTATGTGAAAATAATCTCTCAGCAATGAATTGGCAAGAATTACATTGTGGCTTAAATAGGATCTACAGATTGGAATAGTTTGATATTTTTAGTGATATGAAGTTTGATTTTCCCCTGAAATTCTTCTACACGATGGTTGTTTCTACAATAGAGCTATTTTATAGGACTGTCAGAATTTTCACGAACCCCTCATCTCTTTTGCTCTGTCCCAGATCTTAGTCTGGAATCCACTGGCTTGTTCAAATTGCATGTTTAAAACAGGACCTGAAGTCCAGAATCCCCCACTCTGTGGTGAGGTTTTCTACAACAGTATATATATATATGTATGTATACGTATATGCATGTATATGTACATGTATATATACATATGTGCATGTATATGTTTGTATGTAGATACTTTTGTAAAGCAGCACGTTGTGTGTGGGGTGTAGGCAATACAGCTTTTATTTAATTATTTTTTAAGCTGTAGAGCTTTATATTTGGAGGGATATTTGTGGGCATATATCATGAAGATTAGTAACAGTGACTCCAATGTAAACCTTCGTCTATTTTTGTTTTCCTACTTTTCCTGCAATTCTTGTGATCTTCTTTCCTATGCAGAATGCCATTCACTAAATTTAAAGAAAATTAAGCACACATGAGAGCAGAAGTAGGCCCTCCCTGTGGCGGTTACGTGGCCACTTATTTTATACTGTAGCATTTCATCACTTGAATTAATTTTAAAAAAATTTTGCATTGCACTGGCTTAGAATCTAACTTCAGGTGTTTTATAGACATTCCTTAATTGTTTACAATGAATAAGGCTGAAACTTAGTGGAAGAATTAGTGTGTTGAAAATTTTAGTTCATTAGTTGATTAAAATACTAATTTTAAAATTTAAATGTTACCAAAGTTGCATATAACAGAATGTGTAAAACTTTAAATATTTAAGTCTGTACTATGATTAGGTAAGAACTAGCAGGATTTATGGGAAAATTCATTTATGTTTGCTTTACATTAAATAATGTTAGTATTTTCACAATAAACAGTACCCCCGCCTTTTTTCCCCTTGCTGGGCAGTGTAATAAACCAACTGTAACCAAATGGTATTTTTACTGCGCTGGGCCCCATTAGCGTGAATAGGATGTTTGCACTATTAAGTTTGATAGAACCTTACATAGTTAGAATAATTTGTAGTAACATTAGTGATACTACAGGGCATAAGCAGGACGTGGCTTGGTGAGAGGGAAGTGATTGCTGCTACATCTGAAGTGACTAGGGCAGTCACAAAATTAAACAACACTTGAAGTTATTGTCTGTATATATTTCTAAGGCATAATGTCTTGGTGAATTAATTGACATACTTGTGGTTTTTGCACAAAATCATGAGATGCAAAATGAAAACCCCATATTACCATGGCCCAAAGTGCATGAGGCCCTTGACAGTGATGATTGATTGATTGGTTCACTCAGCTTTATTTATTGAACCTCTACTATGGACCATGGGTTCGTTGTGAATAATATACCCTGTAAGAGCAGTGGTTCTGATTGTAGACTTTTCCTTGTATGGGACATGCAAAATATTGCAGAGATCCAGAAAACAACTTTTCTGAAAGAGGTGCAGAGTTCATAGAAGTATAAATAAGTCTATTGCTTTTGACTTCTGTTAGCTTGGTGTTCTGGGGGAACAGACATTCAGTTTGTAAAATATTGGAATTAATGATTATGAAATGATTAGTTCTTGGTAAAAAGGAAAAAAAAGATGCTATATAAATATAAATTGTAGCAAATTTTAAGTGAAGGTATTTAAAAATAGAGATGACATATGAAAATAAACATTTATCGGACACTACTTTGTTTCAGGCCCTGTATTGAATACTTCACAGTAATTTTCTCATCAGTTTCCCCACTGCCCTGTGAGGGAAGTGCTAATATCCCATTTATGGATGAGAAAATAGAGGCTTGTCAATCCCAAGGCGGGTGGTAGAGTTGGAGATTGAATTCAGGTTTGAGTAGAAGTGTACCTTAACAGCAGTGTGAGAGGCTTGCATTTTTTGATTTTTGAAGTCAGAGATTTCTGAGCAGATGCTGGAGAGAGTTCCTATGACAAGAAAGACCCAGCACGCTGTGGATAGTGATCTAGATCTCTGCTTCTTGGTCCTTTAGCAGATGTTTGGAGAATTTCAGAAATACAGTGTTTATGAGGTTAGAGGAAGAATCAATGTTTAAGTTATTCTCACTCCACTCTTTAACATCTGAATAGTTTTGTGAGCAAGCTCCATAGCTATTTATACTTCAGGGCAGATTTTCTTACTGAATGGCGAGAGAAGAATAAGTTTGCTGCTTACATAAGCCTATTTGGTCATAGCCTGTGAAATACACAAGGAGCTCTTCTGCTCCTGAGCCACACCTCAGAGCGTGCCTCAGTTTGCCTAAAGATTACAGTTGGGGCATTTTTATTTTGTGATAGTTTTGCCACCAAGTGGTTAGAAGCAGCCTCATAGAGCTTTCTAAATAACACACTTTAGTGCCTAACTGTATTTCTGGATATTGGGCTATGTCTGGATAAGGACTTGTAAAGTCGGCCTCTTGCCAACTTATCTGGCATTATACTAACGGCAGCAAGTATTTATATAGCATTATGTACCACGTAGTTTTCTAAGGGTTTGCATATATTAATGACCTCATTTAATTAAAAATATAACATGTTGAAAATGGACCACAATAAATACACAAATTATGTTATCATTATTTAGTGCCCCTGCCCCCCACAGTTGTGGCATTTTGAAGAAGGGAAAGTCTTTGGTCATGTTTTTATTTCTTTAATGCCAGGAATGAAAGGGATTAATTTGGTATGTAGCAGTTTTTTGACAAAAACTACACTTTAGGAAACTTTGCAGCATCTGACTCCTCCCTGCTCATTGTAGCACACATACTAGATTTGAGGTAGCAGACAAGCATACTGCATTTAGCTGAATGATTTTGGATGTAATACTGTTAACCAAGTAACTTCTTTTAAAAAAATGCATAGTAGAAATTTCAGAGCTTGAAAGGACTAGATAAGCAGTACTTGCATATTTGTGGTTGGATGAGCTGAGTATTTTGCTTGTGTATCTTAATTATTCACCCTTATATTCAGAAATTTTTTGTTTACATAAAGAATAGGTTGCCTTATAAGATGTTGGGAATGGCTCATTTAGAGAAATGTTCTGCTAAGATATTAAAGGTAAAAAGTAACAGTAGAAAGTATATGTAAAAAATAGGTAACAAAATTTAAAAGAGCATTCAGATAATCTTAAAAGAAGTTACATCTGGTTACAGTATTTATTATCATCACTCTGCTAATGCAGAATTAAAGGGCTCTGACTTGGGTACATAGGCTGTAACTTAACAAATCTTTATCACATATTTTGGAAAGTAGTGCAACATAGCATTTTAAGACCACTTTGTGGAATCATAGGTCATTTCAGTAATATCTTGTAACTGCTGGTAGGCTCGGGCTTCTTTTATTTGTAAGATTCATAAAAAAAGAATTTTATTATGAAGAAAAATTTAATATTAGATCTAGGGCCATCTTTATGTGAATATAACTGAAATTAACATCCTCCCTCTCCACCTCCCCAATCTATAAATTTTCCTGTCTGCTGTTGTAACATTGCAGAAAATGATACTAGTTCTAAACTTCATTCAGAAGAACTTTACTTAGGAAGACTGCAGTATTTTGGTAGGGGCAAAGGAAAAAATTGAAATTTTGTAAAACCTATATATCTGGTCCTAGAAAATGGAGATATCAATGAATACGGATATTTTAGTAACTAATATGTGTTGCACTTATTGAAGGAGCATTTTTTCCCTACAAAAACAATTTACTCCTCAGGATCTATTTCTGAAAAACATATACATTCTATTCATATATATGAATGGGATGGTTTTATTTACTGCACACAATTTCTCTATATGGTGTATATGGTTTATATATAAGCCACATATATGTATAGATACTGTTTATAACATTATATAAACCAGATATACCATGTTTGTATATATCTACCTAAAATGGGACAGTGTTGCAAAAATGTCTTGAGCATATTATAAATGTCTTACTTTAGATCGAGTTAAATTTAAATCTATGCTGTGGATTGGTGACTTTTTTGTTTTCCTAATGCTGTGAAGAAAAGTAGGCTCATCATTTTTTTCACACATTTTTATTGTTCTGTGTAAATGTAATTTGTTAATCCTGTGAAATTTGTCATAGATAAATTTGCTTGGATTATCTTGTCACCACCGTATCTGCATTCTTTTGTTCATTGCTTATTCATAATTTAACAGTCTGGCAGTGAGCCTTTTTGGGATGCTCACAAAAGATATATGACCTCTTCCAGCTGCTACTATAACCTGCAGAATGCACAGCAAGACATTAGAAACGTGAGGATTCCTCTACTGATTAGAGTGCTCTTCATTTAAACAGTCTGTTCCTAAGAATCTCAGGAATCTTTTGCTACCAGCAGTTTTGATTTTTTTTTTTTTCCTGCCTAACAGAATTAGTGCTAACAATTGAATCTTCATCTGGTATGAATTTTTCAGATTATCAAAAGGAAGTTAATTCCTTGAATGCTGTTTCTCCTTTGTAACTAAATACTTAACATTTTTATATTTGGGGGTGTTAAAGTTACTCAGAAATGTTTTTTGGGAGCGAGGAAGAATGGAGCGTGGAGGAATGACCACATCCTAACCTTAGAAGAAATGGTCAGTTTAATCCCACTTCAATCCAAGCACTTTACAGTTTAGACTCTAAACACCCTATATTATATAATATGTGGCTTATATTAAAAATAGAATGTTACTTGAAGTGTAACCACATCTTTAGGTTTTCATTATTCTGAATTAGTTTAGCATATGAATTCTCATCTCCCCCCCTTCTCTCTCTCTTTCTCTCTCTCTCTCAATCAGCAGATCAGTTTATGAGTAATGGCTAGTTTTTGTCTCTCTTCTGTGCAGGCATATGATTATGGTTCAAAATAATTCATTGCTAATCCATGCAGTATTGGTTCATCTCCATCACTCTGTTCTGTGATTAGAGCCTCAGGCCTGCTGCCTTGCTTTCTGCCCTGATTTTCTTTAACTGCAACCCTTGTTTTAATATAGTTCTGTAGTCACCACTCTCCCACTAGCCCCCCTCCATTCCTCATAGATATCGATTGCAGTAGATTAATATTTATTTGAAGCTATTTTTCAGACTTTGTGAAAAATGTATTCATTTCTTGCTGTGACTCTTCACCTAAAGGGAGGGGGAGGGACTCAGGTCTGCAACTCTTATAGGGAAAAGCTGTGACATGTCCCACCTTCATTCTCTGCTAGGGTCAAGGTTGGTTTGTTACACACAAATCAGGCGGTGTGGTTTCCTTTTAGACACGTTAAGCTACGATGTTAACAGTTGAACTCTTGTTTATAACAGTTCTAAAATGGCTTTCTGTATTTCCCAAGTCCATACTGTAGTCAGTGCAACCAACATAATATACATTGATCAGCTTACATTGAATATGTCCAGGCAGGGACACGAAGCTATCATTTTCCTTAATGTCAAAATTTGCCAATTTTACCAGGAGGTCATCTAACAGCTTTTTAAAGGACTTTGTTGCAGATCTCCGTAGTCCTGTGTTCCTTTTAATAATTACTTTGGTCTCATTGTAGCCGTGTGTTTGAAAGTGTAGGTCAATGAGGATGATTGCATTCAGAATTTCATGATCTGTGTAGTGGAACAAATTGAAAGCAAAGCCTGTATCAATCACTGTGAAGGGAGGGTTAATTGTTACCGCTTCTCAAGCCTCTGGACAGATAAACCAGTAATGAAATACTTATTGCTCTGATGTGTGAGTGCTAAAGGATGAAACAATGGAAACAGAGCGGTGGTAGGAGAGAACCAAAAAGGTAAAGAAAAAATAATAAGCGGGATGAAAGCATGGGACTGTGTACTGCATTAACTCGCTTAAAAGTAATACTGTTTTTAGCCTCCTACCCATCTTTTTCTGGCAGGTTAGGGCACTATCATATATCAGCTGGCTGCAGCCAAATAAGAATAGAAATGGAAAACTCTCTTTCTGTAAAAAAAAAAAAAAAATCTATAAAAAAGTACAGTTCTATGCTTTGTATGAATTCCGTACATTTTATAAAATAATGTTTGAGTTACTATTTAAGGTTTTTTTTCTTTTAAAAGACTAGGGATGCTACGTATGTTAAATAATTATAAATGCACAGCTGGCTTAAATTCTGGAATGCTCGAAAGGATTGTTTTGTTATCTTTGAAGAGATTTTGGAATTATTGGTCCACTGTAGACCGGAGCATAGAGGAAACTGTGAAATACATAAAGAAATAATACTAAAAATAAATAGTAATAAATAAGAATTAGCGTTGCAAAGAAATCATGAGTTCGGAGCAAACACATTTAACCATTTCTCCATATGAACTTAACATTTAAGCATCTGTTAGTTACTTATATGTTGAAATATATGCAAAAATATTTAGCCAAATTGAAGTCTTAGGCCCATGACAATCATCTCAACACAGTGGGTAGTTCTGAAAATTAATGAGAATGATAATACTGTAAAGACTGTTCCAGAGTTTGCCCAAATTCATTATCTAAGATTCTTGTTAAGAACATCTCAAAGAATTTTAACCAGGAAAATATATTAATGGTTCAAAAGCATTTTCAAAATCCTGAATTATAAAAGTATAATGGAATTATATATGCAAGAGTTATAGTTAGCAATACAGATAGCAGAAGACATTGTGAAGGCATATTTTTCCATAACCTGTATTGCTCTTGCATGTGGTTTCATCCATCAGGTTTAATCACATAGATTTTTTTTTTTTTTTTTTTTCTGTATTTAGGATAAGAAAATCAAGATCATTTAAAAAATACAATGGGTTCCTTTCCATTAATGTGGGGAAGCGTCTAGCTATAAAAGTTAGGTATTCCTCTTAGCAGTCATTTTAGATTTGATATAAAAACTACTAACAAGATAGAACATTCTTAGCAAAAAGAAAGACCTGTTCCACCTCTTTATGTTTGTCTTCAGAATGTCAAGAAGTTCCCAAGGCCTGTTTCTATGCAGTTTTGATGTGGCAGCATAGCAGTTTAAACAAATGATGGGGGCGTGGCCCTTTTACCACAGTAGCACCATCCTCTGCCTAATGTGGTTTTGTACATTGTGAAAGGTAACTGTAACAGTAACGATGTAGCATCCCTGGATCAGGGATATTCAAAGTGCTACTAAAATGCACTAGGGCGTTAGCAGGGAGCCCTAAAAGTCAGGCTGTACCAAAGGGTGTCAATTTTGTGTACAACAAAGGGCAAGCCAGAAGTGCCCCATTACTCAGTAATAGATGTGCACTTAAGACAGCCGTCTATGGGTATGGAGATTGTCAGGGCAGCACATTATGGATTACCACTGGGGCTTGCCCTTTGGGCCCTTGTCGAACAGGAGGTGATGGCATGCATCCTGGTCACCTGTGTGAGTCTTCCATTCTCTTTACAGGAAGGTGTGCTCTGCACAGGTTTAACCATTCAGAGCCAGTTTCTTCATTTGTATAGTATTGAATTGCTATCATTTCCTTCCGGCTACAAACATTTATGACTACATGGTGATGTGGCTATATGATATAAAAGAATGAAGTATATGGTGGATTTTTTTTCTAATGGTATTAACATTTTAAAAATTCTTTATTAGAAAACTATTAAATAAACTGTTTCTAGATCAAATGTGATACTTGTCATTCAGGTTTCAATCTCTGAAATATAGGATATTTAAATATTTTTCTCCTCTGAAAACATCTTTGGAAGGAAACTTCTTATTGCAAGAATGTCCAGAGGGACATTGAGTGGAAGCAGTAGCCTGGATTAAGTTATTTTTTAAAGTGACATATGCACATGACTCAATGTAGCACTAAAGAAAAACACTAAAAGTGGTTAGTGATAAATACATTTGTTGGTTAAATTCAATCAAGGCAGTAGAACAACTCTGGAAATATTTGAAAATCAGATGATATACCATAAAGAAGGAAGTTAACAATGTAATATTTGATGGACAGGCAAGAGCTTAGGGGAATAACTAATCTCTGAAAAATTTGTGTGTTCCTAAAACATTTATAACAGAATAAATTTCTGCAGTGAGATATTTACCCAAACTACAACCTTTATTTTTTTTTAACTTTGTTTTTCAAAGGAGCTTTCTTCTATTTCCTCTCCCTTACTTGTAAGAGAGTACCGATTTAGTGTTTAAAGTGTAGACAGGTTTAAATATTTATGATTGGATAAGATTTCTTGCTCCTAATAAATTAATGACTTTTAAACTAGATGTATCATTTAGTCATTTATTATCATTTAGTCACTTTTTATTGTTTTAGGATATTTACAATTAATGATATTAACAGATACTGCAAGTATATTACTATGAGATAATTAACTTTTTTGCTTAATTTCTATATATGTAGATTATTTATACCTATATTCCATGTATTTTCTGTAGATTAAGAATATTTTATCTCCTATACCTGTATTTTATGCTTAATTATCAATGACAGTTTAACACCACTGATAAACATATTTTTCCCTAAAAAACTCTGTTCTTCAAAAAGATAATTTTCCATTTTTCTATTAAAACACTCAGGAAAAAATTTAAAAGCATGGTAGAGGGGATTTCTGTAACTCCTTTCTTTCCCTCTTCACTCATCAAAATCCTATTTTCTCAAACCTAATTTTGAGTGGACACTAGGAGATAATCTGATTAGAACAGTTTACAGTTAGAGAAGCTTATTTTCATTTTTTAAAAGGAGCCAATGATAACAAACACATTTCTGTTAATAGAACATGGAGAATGCTCAGTGTGCCCTTGCCTGTCTCTTCACATCACACATGTACACCCTTCCCCAGAGACACCGGCTTTGAAATAACTTCTGAAAATTCAACATCTCATAGTGACATTGTTTTAGAAATACGCCGACTTTCCCACATTGTTGTATAAAATGGGTAAGTAGCATCAGTTGGGATAAATACATGTGCTGTGCATATTTTTGTTGATGACCATTTTTTCTATCTAGTTAAAAGTCTCTCACCGTGGTAAGGCGCTATTACCATCAAGTGAAGAAATTTAGAATTGGGTGGTATGTTGTGACACCGAGGTTGGATGTGTTTGCTTAGTGCTGAAATAGAATTTAAATGTGGAATTTAAAGGTGGCTATAGCATCCTTTGTAGAAAAGAATCCACGGCAGATGTTTAGACTTGGGTTGAACCAAACCACGGTGGACTTCATAGTAGACTTCAGTCTGGACCCTTTCCCACTTCTTCTGCATTTGGGTTCATTTAGCAGGTCATGTTCCATCGAGCTGCATTTTGCTGTTTTCAGCTGCATCTGTTCCATGCACGGTCAAAAGACTTTTGATGATAGGTCCTAATTGAGTGTGGCCTCTTTTGACTTCAACAGGGATTTTTTTAAACCCAGGATCCATAATTATTATAGCAGTCAGTGAATGGACTTCAGGGGATCAGAGAATCTCCTGAGATGACATATTCATACATTTTTATCAGTTACTCAAGGGGCTATATATTCTCCCAAAATCTGTGTCAAGAATTGTGAAGAGTCTGACATTTTACCCAACTTGCCAGCTAGTAAGTTAGCCTGCAGCAGTTTAATGGATGCTGATAGAGGATGCAAAACTCTTGGGCCAGCCATGAAGAAAAGTTTAATACAGCATCAGCAGTAGCCAGAGTATCAGCATTTAAGGCAATTCTCTGAGCCCCAGTTCCTACAGGTGATGAAAAGAGGGCCAGACAGCACCTCCGCATGCAGTTGGTTGTGTACAAGAGGAACTCTCAGCTTAGGGAACCTGAATCTTTTAGAATGGGCAGAAAGTATGTCTTCCCTTTCCTCTGGAAGGAGAAACACTAGCCCTGTCCTTCCAAGGCTATTCTCTTTACCAACAAACCTCAGTATGGAGCCCAGAACAAAAGGCAGTTAGTGCCTGGCATGCAACATGTGCAGGAATGCAAGAGACTCATACAGACTTGTCTCTCAATAGTTTGAACCACTGTTGTGGAGAGTATTCTAAAAGAGACGAGAGGACCTAGTGATGAAATAGTCCTCTAGGTTAGAACTTCTTTGAGCTTTATGTAACATGAGGTCAACTATTGAAAGGGAAAATAGCAAAGGTTTTGAATATGTAATTTTTCCAAAATCGTATGTGATGCAAACATAGTTTTAGCTGACTCAGTAGTGGGTGAATCCTTATGATATTCATATATTCACATTCTAGTGATTTATGTTTTATCAGAGTAGATGTTTGTCCTATTTTGTAAGCACACTCTCTTCCTGGTTTGCTCTATTTATCCATCAATTTTGTGTTGTTGACAGTTCACTTTGTGTCTTTGCATTATATCATTTAAGTTTCCACATAACTGAAGAAGATAGTTCTGTCAATATCTCCACTTTATAAAGGCACAGTTAGTAAGGATTTGAAGTTGGGCTCAAGCCTCAGGCTGTATCAACTTATCATATGACAGAGGACATCTTTTTATTGTATTAGCTTCCTTCTGACTCTTACAGATATATTTTATTCTTTCTTTTAATTGTGTAACTTTTATTTTAAATTATTTATTTTATTTTTCAATTACAGCTGACATATAGTTTTAGGTGAACACCCCAGTGATTAGACATTACAGAGCTTATTAAGTGATCATCCTGATAAATCTCACACCCAATCTGATACCATACATAGTTATTAGTGTATTATTGACTATATTCCCTATGCTGTACTTTACATCCTCATGGCTATTCTGTAAGTACCAATTAGTACTTCTTAATCCCTTCACCTTTTTTACCCATCCCTCCAACTCCCCCTCCCATCTGACAACCATCAAAATATTCTCCGTATCTGAGTCTTTTTCTGTTCTGCTTGTTTGCTTATTTTGGTTTTTAGATTCAATTGTTGATAGATACGTATTTATTTTATTGTTCATATTTTTAATGTTTTTTTCCTTCTTAGAGAAGACCCTTTAACATTTCATGTAGTACTGGCTTGGTGGTGATGAACTCCTTTCTTTTTCTTGTCTGGGAAGCTCTTTATCTGCCCTTTGATTATAAATGATAGCTTTGCTGGGTAGAATAATATTGGTTGTAGGTCTTTGCTTTACTTTACTTAGAATATTTCTTTCCAATTCTTCTGTTGAAAAATCAGCTGATAATCTTATGGGACTGCCCTTGTAGGTAACTAACTGCTTTTCTCTTGCTGCTTTTAAGGTTCTTCCTTTGTCTTTAACCTTTTGCATTTTAATTATTATATATCTTGGTGTGAGCCTCTTTGGGTTCGTCTTATTTAGGACTCTCTGCATTGCCTGGACTTGTATGTCTATTTCCTTCACCAAGTTATGGAAGTTTTCTGTTGCTATTATTTTTCAAATAGGTTTTCAATTTCTTGCTCTCGTTTCCTTCCAGCACCCCCATGATGTGAATGTTGGCACGCTTGAAGTTGTCCCAGAGGCTATAGATTTATTTTCTGTTTCATTATTTCTTCTGGAGCTTCTCTATATTCCCACATCACCTTCCTACATCATAATGTTTTACCATTCCTGTATTCTGCTCCTCACCCCATATAGGCCCAGCTGATGCTATAGGCTCTTTCATATATATTACCTTTTAATACTTTGCATGGACTTGTAGGATTATGATTTTGTTTAGCAAGTTATACTCTGTAGTTCTACTTCCTACAGGGTTTTATAACATTTAACTGTGAATAAATTTATATTTTGTCAGTTATGGTGGCATGGATCATAATATATTCCTGTCTTTTCCATAGCATTGCACTTTTGTATATACTATAATTCATTGTAGCTCACTTAAAAGGCTTGGTTAAAATAACCCATGGCTTCTGGTAAATTCAGATCCAGTTATGATTAGGCATTCACCTCCAGTCAGTGTCCAATGAATTGGTACTTTGCTTTCTCCTTTTCTAGTCTTTTAGCCCAGTTTTTATTCCAATAGAATTTAACAATACAACACTAATATAATATAATGCAAATTAATTATCAAAACAGCTTAATAACAAGACCACTCAGACCCAAATGTCCTCTATTGGACATATTTTATAATTACTCTATGCAATGGGAATGTTTACGTAAATATTAATAAAAAGTCTGAAGATCATGCTAAAATATCAAACTAGTAGATGCTCTTGAGGAGGTAATGATGGCATATAGAAGTCTAGCCGTTGAAAAGCAGATAATTGTTCATCATCAGAACCTATCGTTAAAATTCTAAATATTCATAGCCAGTATAAAGGACACTAACCCAAATGATGGATGATGAAGAAATAATTTATAGTTTTTTTCTGTACTTGTCTTTCTACATAGATTGCGACCACTTTGGAAGGGAAGAAATCAGTTTCCTTCGCTTTGCATGCTCAGTGGTAAAACGCATTCCTGGAACAGAGTTGGTGAATCAAGGAATGAATGAATTCCAGTCCTAATTATGCCTATTACATATTTATGTTTCATCCCATGAATTCCCTACATCTGTTGAAAATATACAACCACTGTTTGTATACCTCAGGACCTCTGATCTAAAAAAGAAATTAATAGGGAAAAAAAGCATTTTGTAATTGAAAATATAGGGTATCCCCCACAAAATGTATACACACTTAACAGCTGATAGCTCAATTGATGATTCTTTCTTTTCAGATTTAACCCATTGGAATTAATAATTATTCAAAGCGTGTGTACATTTTTTGGGACACTATGTATTTTACCAGTGCTTAGAAATTTCTAGTGTATTTTGGGTTTCAAAGCTGAATTATTTACATTGTCTGTTCTGGATTCCCTGAAGATTGTATTCCTGTAACTTTACAGAGAATAGTTTTAGGTTCAAGATGTGTCACAATTCTCTATTAAGCAAGGAACCAAGAAAGTCAGTTAGAACTAAATATACCATTGATAGTTTCTTTACCTCCAAATAGATGAATTCTGGAACAGTGGAACATTTCCAATTAGAATTATATTTAACTCATATTATAGTCAATTGTAGTTCCATAACATTTGAATTCCACTAATTCTATATTTCCCAAAATTATATCTATAATAATTTAAGTTGATTAGACCAAATTTTTTTAAAAAATCAATCATGTGAAGTAGAACAGGTTACAAAAAGAGCTGACATTTTTCTAGGGATCTCTCCTCTGGTAGCACAGTTCAGCCATCACATGGTCTTGTGTACACAGTACCTATAACAACAATCTTTGTACAGAAAAGTCTCATGTAAGGCTACTCTGAATAACCATGATTAATTTAGCTCTTTACTACAATTGATTGATAGTGGTGAACTTTGTTTCTTTCATACAAACCAAGAGAGGGATAAAACTTGATAAACTTAACTTGAACTTAATATATATAAAGAAATAAAATAATTAATGACTCTAGGGAAAGAATGGATCAGTAGTTCAAATATACTTATTCCTTTCTCTCTTTACCTTGAACATTGCTCACTTTCTCCAAAGTTTATTGTCTTTAGTCACTAAATTTTGGCTTCAGTGCATACTAGCCATATCTAGATATATTGATGCATGTCAAATAATTTTTGGAATGAAATTTAACTACAGATGTATTAACATACAGGTAAAGAAACACATCCAGTTCTCTGAAACCAAAATAACATCTGACATGTTGATGTATAAAACTATGCCCCCCCCCCCACACACACCCTATGCAAATAGAAACAGAGCTCTCTACCTTATAACACAGACATTCTATTCAGTGTTAGTAACAAAAATGCAATCTAATGGGATCTAATGGGCAAAAGCTTTCTATTTGTCCAGTGAGAGCATTGAGTTCCAGAAACAAATACAACCATTCATTGATATTTGGTGTGGTACTTTAGCATGATGATGATTTTATTCATTTTGTCCAGGTCCACTCTGGCTTACAAATTCCAGAAGAAAGTTGTCTTCTGCATCCAATATCTATTTAGGAAGATTTTTCTCTTTCTGAAAAACAGACCATCTCTGGACTGTGTTTTCTTGTTTGGAAAATTTGAGCAACTATACAGTTTTAATAATATTTTAACAGTTACTGCTTATTGCATTATTGTGTGTCAGACACAGTGATAAGTTCTTTTTAGCACATTATCTTAACTTTCTAAACATTAGAATTTGTTAATTTGTAATTCATCTTTAATATCTTTAAGTATTGCTCTTTATAAACATTTATTTTCTATTCCAGGGATTTATATTGTATTTGTGTCTTCTCTTAGAAATTTTGAAAGCTTCAAAAATTTTAGTTTCATTTGGCTGCATCACTCAGTTATCGTTTGGACTGACATCAGTCTCTCAATTTGGGGAACGTGCATGTCTTAATCCCAGATATGGTGGTAAGATCAAGTTCTGGTTTTCTCTGAGTTTTGTAAGGTAGGACATTTTGTAGAGTTTCTAAAGGTAGAAACTCTATCTTTTGAATCACTGCAGTTACCTTTGCTGCTCCCCAGCCCAACTCAGGATGGGAAAGCTTCAGTTTAGCTTTCACATTTTGACCAGTCTCCTTTGCTATGTTCCTTTATCTCAGACTCACTCAGCATTTCCTTAAATACATATACTTCATCGGTTCCCTTGAAGTTGGGGCTTTCCATTTTGAGGTAACACCTTAAGATTTGTTTCTCTTTTTGAAAAAAATCTGTGACCCTTATTTTCTACTTTGATTTTTATTTCTTAACAACTTATATGTTCTTTAAAATAGAAGCTCTCTTCTCCTAAAATAACACAAAGCTTCCAGATTGTTAATACCCTCTTCCTTGCGCCATGAACCTACCAGTATCTTCAGCTTTTCTTAGCCAGTTACATTCAGCTTCCATGTCTACCTCCAAGCCCGAGGTGACCTGCTGCTACCAAGAGACACTTTCCATCTTTATCTGCATAATCTCTTGGCAGCATTTGACACTATTGATCACTCCTTCTTTGAGACACTGTCCCCTTGACTTCCGCGATACCATGCTTTTCTGGTATCCCTCCCAGCTCTCTGTTCGTTGTTCAGCATTCCAGTCTGCTTTTCTACTCATCTCCTTCTCTACTCCCTATGGGAATCTGCTATCCATTCCCATGGCTTTATAAAAGGAGTAGTAGAGACGCTGATAGCACCATAGTTGTTCATTTAGATATCTTGCCTGTCTCCAAACCTGTACACACAGCTGTGTATTGACCACAGCCATTCAGATGTCCCTTGGGCAACTCAACTGAAAGGGACCCAAAACTTAACTGTACAGTGCTTGGCACATAATACATGCTTAGTATATTGTATGTTAAATGAGTGAGTGGTAAATAAGTAAATACCTGGGTAGGAAATGGAACCTCAACACAGGTTCACACCAAAGTGTTGATGGTGACAGTTATCTTTCTCTGCCAAACTACTGACACGTTATTCTTGTCTGCCTTGACCTTGGAAATTTGTCCTGTCTTTCTTACCTCTCTTTTGACTTCTTGGTTTCCAGATACACTACTTATATTGACTGATTCTTGAACTTCTTTACTTGTGCCTTAATGTTTTTGTTCCTAAATTTTGCTTTGCTTCTTATGCCCCATAAACCACAAATCTTTATTCCTGTACCTGGCCTGCTTTTTGACAGGTGATGCCTCGTATTTAGTAGGGGCGTGTGTGTGTGTGCACGCATGCACGCATGTAAGTATGTACATGCACACACACTTGAAATGTCAAGTAAAGACTCCAAGGATGAGTAATGACCTTGAGTCTAGCATTGTTAAGGTTGGACAACTGAAATAAGCTAACCCTTCAGAAAACTATGTTTACGTTTACATGAGTAAATGCTCCATGTATTTTGATTCTATTGCTATTTTTAGACTTCTTTTCTTTCATGGAATCTCCAACTTGCATGAATTGTGTTCAAGTTTCTGGTAGTCCTAGACTTAATTATGACTGTGATAGTGAAGGAGTGAACCTGTACGGTGAGAGCCCATGAATATGCACACAGTACTGGCTTTAGAAGCGATGGCACACAGCATCACCACGATGTATTGAAATTCCGAGTATTTTCAGGTCTACTGAGGAGAAAACCCTATTTTCTGAATTTATCAAGTTGTAAGAATGAATGTAATGCTATTAGCTGTAGTTTTTCTCAGCTCAAGTATACTCTACAAAGAAGGGACATATTTACTGAAGTCAGGTATCTTGTGTAAAGTAGCAGGACATTTTAGGAATGAACATCACATAGGGGATGCATCCTGTATAATGTGTCATGTGAGCTTCCATTTACTTTTTTTGTGTGTGAATAATGATTAATTGTTGAATTAGGCAGATTCTTTAGCTCTTCCTGTCCTACCAAGTATGTATCAGGGAGCGTTGGAAGGAAAGGGGATATATTGGATATAAGATAGTAATCAAACACATGGAAGAACTTTAAAAGGGAGATTATCCAAGAGGGTTGCCTTACTTTTATGTTTTCTTTGTATTTACATAGTTTTTTCTAATTGAATTAAATGTTCTTTTTTTTTTTAATCCTCACCTGAGGATATTTTTTCTGTTGCTTTTCAAAGAGTGGAAGAGAGGAAGGGAGGGGGAGAGACAGAGAGAGAGAAATATCGATGTGAGAGACACATTGATTGGTTGCCTCCCACATGCACCCTGACTGGGACTGGGAAGCAAACCTGAAACCCAGGTACGTGCCCTTGACCGGGAATTGAACCCATGACCCTTCAGTGCTCAGGCCAACACTCCAACCCCTGAGCCACATGGGTCATGGCTGAATTAAATATTCTTTATAGTCATCACCAACTCAATGAGTTTGTAAGAGAAGCAGGAAAGACAATATAGAAGCTCTGCCTTATTATATGTTTATGTCCTTGAACATTTCTTGGAACAGAAGAAAAATACAAGTAAAATCCTGCATTAATATAAAGAGAGTCAGTTCAAATACAAATGGACAATAAAGAGACATGTCTTCCGGTGCCCTAAAGGTAGTTGGCTGAGAGAGCTTCTCAGACCAATCACCAAACACCACAGTTGAATGTCAAATTATAGACATGTTTTGGGGGGCTTATTTTATACACTATTATAACTTTTATTAATTCATAAATAATGAAAATGGACTTTCCTCATTATCGGTCAAATGTAGTCAGACATTTTTTATGAGAAAATGTAACTTTTTATTTTTTAATAATTTCTGAATTATTTTTAAAATTATTTATTTATATTTTGAATTTTTTTCCATCACCATTTATCCCCCATACCCTCTTCCACGTCAACCCCCACCCCCTGCAATCATAAAATCTTTTCTTATCCATGAGTTTTATTCATTTAACATGTAAACGTGCATGTTTAATGTGGAATTAGAAAAAAGCAAAGGACACATGTAAAACTTAATAGTGATGATTTAATAAATAGTAGGAGATGAAAACCTTCAATACGATAGTTCCACATAATCCTGAGAGCCCAAACAGCAGTGTCTTATGTTTCAGTTTGCTGTGTTTTCCCAGCATATGTGTTTCAATGTGCTCACCAACCTCTGGAAGTATTTAGAGAAATGTTTGTGATGCTTAATTCCCCACGTAAATGGTAATTTCATGGCAGTTCTTGAAATAAACTTTTTTAAACTTGAAAATATTTTGTGACCATTTCCATTATAGAAGCAAATATTTAAAACTCAAAGTAATATTTTACTAGTAATTTGAAACCTAATAACATTTCTCTGAAGAATTCGTATCTGATTGTAGTGCTGCCGTCTTATATGGTCCTGCTCTCTTTCACACTTACTGTGTATAACATGTTGTGATGAATTACTCCCTGTCTCAGACTGGGAATGCCTCTTGGCTACTCATAGTGCGAGTATCCTCTGATGTCCTACATGGCCACCCGCTCCATCTTCATCATTGCCCTCGTGACGAAGGCAGCATGTGTCCAACTCTGTGTCTTCGGCAGTATGCTAAGGGCCTTACACACATTATCTCATTTAATTCCGACAGAAACCCTCTGAGGAAGAGATTATACACCCATTTTATAGGTGAGGAACCAAGTCTCCTCTGTTAATCAGTGTGGTCTTACTTAAATTCTTAGAGAAAGCTACTTGTTAGTGGTAAATAAAAGTAAAAGAGTAAAGAGAGTGGCTTAGATGTGCAGAACAGCATATGGCAGTCAGCGACCTAAGTGTCACATAAATTAAAATCCCCTGAAGTCAATAACCAAACACAAATATAAGATCCCTCAAATAATTTTCATTCCCGGTTAAGGAGTCAAAGGAAGCAATTCGAAAAAAAAAAGATTCTTTTTTTGTTTTGTTAATTCTCACCCAAGGATATTTTTTTCATTGATTTTTTTAGAGAGAGTGGAAGAGAGGGAGGGAGCGAGCGAGGGAGGGAAAGAAACGATATGAGAGAGAGACACATCCTCCCTCATGCACCCCAACGGGGACCTGGAACAAACCTGCGGCCCAAGTATGTGCCCTTGACTGGGAATTGAACCCTCGAACCTCCGGTGCACAGGTGGACGCTCTAACCACTGAGCAACACCAGCCAGGGCAAGGATGCTTTTTTAAATAAAAATTTGTACAGGGGTGTGTTGCTCCTTGATGGCAGTGAGAAACTGTGTGTCTTTCTTTGAGTTTAGGGTCTTAGTGTATGTATTAAAGGGAGGGAGAGAACATGATGGTGGTGAGATATTTTGAAATATCCTTCTACAGGATCCCAACAAAAAATGAGTTGGTTGATTAATATTCATTTGGATTGAAAAATATAAAGACTGGATTTTTATTATTTGAGTTAATAAAAATGAAATTTGAAACTATTAAGCACTACTGATTTATTTCAAACCGCAAGTAACATCAGTGTAAAGGTCAAACTAGATAAACCGTTTAATAAATCATTAGTAAATAATGAAAAATGTTATCTTAACAGGAAGAGTTTTTGCTTCTAAATGGAGCTGTTTTAAGTGAAAACATTAACAAGATAGATTACTAATATGAAATCTAAGAATATACTAAATTGAGAAATTATGCCACAACTTAAAAGTACATATTTCCTTCTAATTCCAGGTCTGTTCATCTCCTTCCCTTCCGAAGGAGATTTGTTGTTTAAGTGGGCACTATGGAGTGGTTTTTCTCATCATTAGTGGTGATAGGAGATGATCCAGAAGAAAGTCTAGATAGACTTGAATGATAAAAATGATACTTTCTGGGGCTAAAGAAATTACTTTAAAAATGCAAGCAGTTCTGAAACCAAATAAGTAGTGGTGATAGAGGTCTTTTCTGTGTTTGCTGCAGTAAGTCCCAAATTAGCTATCTTTCACAATTTAAATACAGAGTAACATTTGATAAGAGGAGATTTGCCAAGTGGAAAGAAAACAGCAGATAAGGACATTAAATTGAAATAATGAGCTGCTAAAAAAGATAATGGATCGGGCTGTTCCAAAGCAATTTGTGGGGGGAAAATAAGAAGAAATTTTAAAACTGGGTTCTCCAGCTTTTGCAGAGAATGGCCTCATACCTCAGTGAAATGCCGGCTGCAAGGGGAGGGCATGGAGTGGGTATGTCTCGTGCAGTTGCCACTGAGGACAGTGTGCTGAATCTTTCCACACGCTTACTGACCTGGTGGCCTGCAGCTTCCTGCCCACCCATCTTCTTCCTCTCGAAGGATCATTCAAGAGACAGAAGCGGTCATTTATGATTAATTTTGAAGTTAGAATTGGGCTTCCCATTTTAATGTTTAAATTAATTTCACATTTGAAATTAATATTCAACATCCAACTAGAACTAGTAGGAGATTCAGTGAGATAATGCATGGGAAAATGCCTTATTGATTCTAAAGTTCTCTATAAATACTAAGTAATATGACAATTGCATGGCATAAATAATCCTGATACTCAGTGTTTAGGACTTTTGTTATTGTTGCAAAGAAAGAAAAATAGACTGAGGAAAAGCTATGGTTTGGGAGGTCAGAGATGCCATTAATTAGTGGACGATTCAGTTGTTCATTGTCTGTTCTTCCTCAATATACCTGAATATTATAGTCAAAGAATCATTATTTTGCCTTCACTAAAATATAAGTTCCAAAGTAATTACACTTATAAAAATAATGATCAAATATCGACAAAATGATGGATACTATCCAAAACAGTATTGTCCCCCACTGGGAAATTTTCTGCAGCTCTTTGTTTTACTTTTTTTACTACACTAAAAAGTAAAAAACATTCATTGATTTAGTGCTTGCTATATGCTAGACTCTGTGCTAAGAATGTTTCATGTATTATTCATTCCTTCTTCAACCATATGGGATAGGTGTTATGGTTGCAATTTTATAAATGAGGATGCAGCAAGACAGAGAGGTTAAGTAAATTGCCTAAGGTCACACAGCTAGTAAATGTCACATCCAGGATTCCAGCTCAGGTCTCCTGGACTTTAGATCCCAGATTCCTATTTGAAATACCATATATTCAGCAAATGTGCTGAAATCCCCTCCCTGCCTTGTTTTGACCATTTAAGTTTTAAGAAAACCCAGTTGTTCATATGTGCATACAGTATGCTGGAAAAATAAGAGAAAGTATCTTAATGAAGACATTTAAAATTCCCTATGAGTAGAGGAAATTCTGATGATTTAATGGAAACATCTATTATAAATCAGGTAGCCTATTTATTCTGTCAGAGAAAGAGTTTGCATGTTCTAAAAGGTGAAACTAGAGAAACATAAAGAAATGGCAGTTTTGCCCAGTTGGGTGTGGCTCAGCGGTTGAGCATCGACCTAGGATCCAGGAGATCGCAGTTCGATTCCTGGTCAGGGCACATGCTTGGGTTGCGGGCTTGATCACTAGTTGGGGGGTGCAGGAGGCAGCCAGTCAATGATGACTCTCTCATCATTGATGCTTCTATCTCTCTCTCCCTCTCCCTTCCTCTCTCTGAAATCAATAAAGACATATTTTTTTTAAAAAAGGGCAGTTCTCACACTGGCCGTTGTGGCTCAGTAGTTAGAGCATCAGCCCTGGCACTGAAGGATCACAGGTTCGATTCCTGGCCAAGGGCATATACTTGGGTTGCAGGTTCATTCCAGGCCCCAGTTGGGGCATGTGCAGGAGGCAACCAATCGATGTGTCTCTCTACATCAATGTTTCTCTGTCTCCCCCCCTTCTACTCTTTCTAAAAAAAAAATCAATGGAAAAAATATCCTGAGGTGAAAATTAACAAGAAAGGAGAGAGAGAGAGAGAGAAGAAAAGAAAAAAATGAGTAGTTGTGAAAGTCTAAAAAATACCAAGTATTAATAATATTCTTAATATATGTGCCATATAATACATAAAATATTTTAGTTTGAACCATTGGTATTAAAAATCTCAAGATGATCCATGTTGGTGTCTTGTATATGTATTAAGCTATATTGTGTCAATGAATTTATATTTGGGATATAATTATGGATTACATGTTTTCTGAATTCAATAATAAAGATTAATGATACATTTTCAAGTTTTAGATCACATCACTTTTCATAACCAACACGCTTGTACAACAGCATTTATTATCTAACACAGTTTCAGAGGGACAGGAATCTTGGGCTGCCTACCTGGGTGGTTCTGGCTCATCTCTCATGAGACTGCAGTCGCATGTTGAAGCTGGAGTATTGCTTCCAAGATGGCCTAGCTCATGTGGTTGTGGGCAGGCCTTACTTCCTCACTGGCTGTTGACTGGAAGTCTTATTTTCTCACTTCCTAGACCTCTCCATAGGCTATCTGAGTGTCCTTACAGTGGCAGCCAGCTTACATCAGAGTGAGTGATGTGAGAGAGAGAGACAGAGGGAGGGAGGGAGGGACACTCAATGGAAGCTGCAGTCTTTTAGAACCTAATCTTGGAGCTCCCACACCATATTCGATGGGTCGCAGAGGCCAATCCTGGTGCCGTGTGGGTGGGAACTGCACAAGGGTGTGAAATACTAAAAGATGGGGATCGTTGTGGACCATCTTGGGGCTGATTCCCACAACTATTTCATTAGGAAAAAATGTACCAATAATATTCCAAAGTTTTTATTAGGAGATAGTGCCCATATTGTGTGACAAGAATTATAGTTAAAAAAGTCTTAACCAAACCCTCTTCCCGTCGTGGATAGCACTTTGTGATTTTGTTGAATTTGTAGGTGTAGATAAAATTTATTTTACATCAAACTAAAAAGCCATTTTTATAATGGAACTATTATAAAATATCCAGAACTATAGGTTCTGGATTTGAGTGTCTGCTTTCCTGTTCTCCACTGTGCCACTTCAAAATCTCAGCTTTCTTTCTTTCTTTTTTTTTAAAGAAACTTTATTTCCATTCTGTTTAAGAGTTTGTGGACAAACAGCTCAAGACCACTCAGTGGTTGTTCCTACCCATTCAGTGGCCTGAGCAGTTGGGGCCGCAGATCCGTCGTCGTCAGTGGCAGGCTGAGCGCTCCAGGCCTCAGCAGGAAACTGCTGAATCGGCACAGAAGGCTCCTGCGCCTTCAGATCAGTCTGCGACCTCATGTTGCACAGCAGTGACCTCGGGAGCCCGAGCAGTCCCTTCACCCTGAAATTCCTCCTTGGTCACAGCCTTCTCAGCAGCAGCCTGCCTTCCCGTTTCAATCTCTTCGGATCTCTGGAGAAGTAGAGATCAGGCAGGGCCTCCCCGCCTGTGCTCACGGAGGCGATGCCTCACACGTGCAGCACTTCCCTGCCAGACGCGCTGAGTGAGTCCCCCTGGTGTTGCAAAGGATGGCAATGTCCACACGGAGCAGAGGAGAGTCTGCTGCGCAGAGCAGGGGTAGGCAGGTTAACATGTCCCTGTGAGAGGCTGGTGGTCAGCCCTGGGATCAGTAACCACCGGAAGTCTCCACCCCTGGAAGGCGGCCTGGATCTGGTTAGTGAAGGCTCCAGGAGTGAAGCGGCTGGCAATAGGGTGGCTCCGGTGTCAGCAGCAAACTTCAGCACAGCTCGCTGGCCGGTATTCCTGGGATATGACACTGACCTCAGCAGCCTTTCCAATGGCGACAATGGCCCTAGCTGCCAGCAGAAGCTTCTCCCAGGTTCTCTTCAGATTTATGATGCAGATGCCATCACTCTTCCTTTTGTATGTGCTGTTCCATTTGGAAGCCAAGGTTGGTGCCACCTAAGTGGGTTCTTGCTGCAAGGAGCTTAAGGACATCCCCCTCCTTCATTTGCAGGACAGCAAGGGCTCCAGGCATTGGGAAAGTTTCCCTTTAAGTTACATGGGAACAAGGAACAGTGCCTCATGGACCCCTCTCTGGGTAGCAGAAAGGCAAAATCTAGCTTTCTTATCAATAAAATAAGATTAATATTAGTCTGTAGACCTGCAGATTCTACTTGTTAAAATTCTAGTTAGGTGATGAAAAATAAATGGTATGTAGTAGAATTAGTAGATGAGTAGGCAAAACATGTTTATAGTCAGAAATATCTTTAAAGAAAAGGCACATTAAAAATTAATTAATTTTTAGTGCTGTGTCATAATTTAGAAAAGAAGGCCAGGTGGGATTGCCTCTTATAACTAAGTAAAAAGAAACCTGTGTTACTAAGAACTTAATATAATGAGGCTAATTGAGAAGAGCAAAGAGACACCAGCACGTAGGCTGAAAGAGAGATGAAATTAAAACTTCTTAAAAAGGCATTTGCGATAGGACTAAAAATTTAAAACACATTGAAATACCTGGCCATTAATAAAAATGATTTTATAAACCTGGGAAGAAGGTTTCAAACATAGGATAAAATCAGGAGTCATTAATGGTAAAACAACTAAACTTGAATTTCTTTTTTATTAATTTATCCTAAGTTAGAGATAGGTTAAATGAACACCTAACAATTCTCAGTTTTTGAAAAAAGGTGAAATGCAGTCCTCACAGTTTTGTGGTTGCAGTGCTCAGTTGCTTCTATTACCCTCAAGCTCTGTGACTTCATTGATTTTCCAACCCAGGGAGTTGATGACATTATACATGGCATACAATTTCCAGTCCTACTTTTTAAAACTTATCCATTTCATAAAAGAAGCCTTAAACAAAAGTTATATATTTTTTAGAGATGCGTAAGTGATAAAGCTATAAAGAAAAATAACAAAACAAAACAAAAAAACTTATAACTTTCAGTGGACCAAATAGAGGTAATATTTTGTGAGTTCCACTTCAGATCACATTTTTAAAATACAGATTGCTTCCTTAGTTGATGACTAATATCTATGGAAACTTTTCTGGATTGTATTTTATTTCCTAGTTCATATTGTAATGAAATCCATGATGGTTTACAAACTTTTCATTATTAAAGACTCAAATTACTGTGTTCTTTCTAAACCAATTTTGAAACATCTTAATCTTGTAAACATCACTTATGAAGACACATTCAGTTCTTGCCGTTCCTCATTGGCTAGGGATAGATGTCTGCCGGTGAGACGCTTGGTCTGACTGAGATACCCTGTGCAGCAAGTCACTGCCGATATATAATACTAGTTCAAACCAAAGGAACTCGATGTTCTAATTATCTTGTTAAGCCTTATTTAGGAACAAATGTAAGAACTGTCTTAGCTTTTAAAAAATGTTAAAAATAGCCCGGCCGGGCGTGGCTCAGTGGTTGAGCGTCGACCTAGGATCTAGGCGATCAGGGTTCGATTCCCGGTCAGGGCACATGCCCAGGTTGCGGGCTCGATCAATGACTCTCTCATCATTGATGCTTCTCACTCTCTCTCCCTCTCCTTTCCTCGCTCTGAAATCAATAAAAATATATTACAAAAAAAATGTTAAAAATAGATGATGCTCATTATTACCTTTGAAGATTCCTAAAGATCAAGGTTTCAATGACACACACACACACACACACACACACACACACACACACACACACACACACACGCAGAGGCATGCATACACACATAGCCTTTGCTGGTCTGCAGCATGAAAGAACAGTTAAATTAAATTCGTTGTAATCACATTTTTGTTTTAATTAAAGTATTCAACCCTATAAGTACAGATGGTTGCCAAATTTCAAATGACCCATAATAAATCCAGCAGGCTGCCCCTGTTCACCCATTGCTCTCTCCTTTATTAAAATCCCTGCTATGCCTACTGTAGGGAAAGGGGTAAAAAGCAATGCTTTGCCACATGGTATAGCCATATTTCTTTGTTGAGCAAAATACATTTTTAGAAGGATCATTGATACCTGTGAGTTCAGGAATGGGAAATGGTTAAAAGAAGTGATAGAAGGATTAGGATAGGGTAGCTTACCCCCCAAATTGACTCATTTCAAACTTGTTTGCTCACAAGAGAGCCTCCCCAATACAACAGAAAACTGGGGCTCTCCTTAACCCAAATGCTCACCTCACGTTGGTGGGACTAGAGCTCCACAGATAGATATAGTAGGGTTAGCACATGGTCTCTTTGCTAGGTAGGTGCTCCCAGAAAGCACCCTTGCAAATTACTTCGACCACATTGCCTTCTGTGTTATATCTGCGGTAATGGGCCTTTTGCGTGGTGTGTTGGGGTGGGAAGAGAAATGGTTTTGGTGGCAGTGGTGGGGGACCCTTATGTGCTGTAGGAAGGCAGGTGGTTATTAAGATTTGAATCAAGGCAGTTTCAGCTGAGTATCTAGAAAAGAGAAAAGTAAAGAAAGAAAAGATTCTAAGAACACATTAATCTGTTTGAAGTTTTTGCCTCGAGCTAACTCCAAACCTAAACAAGAAGTGGAGTAGAGTGGGGTTGACATCTTTTTCTAAATTTTTAAAATTTCCTTTTTCACTGACTTACTGTTCATGCTGTGAATATTTGGTCTATAATTTTGCCACATTAAGGTTAACCAGCCATCTGGGGTTGATAGATACCTAACCACAATCTGAAAAGTTATTTGTTGTTTGAAAAAGTGTTCTTAGTTTTTTATAAAAATGTAGTTTTAGAATTTCATTTGTTCGTAAGTTTAGAATTACTTGTAAATTTGTTTATAGTTCTGCAATTATATTTTGAATTTTGAATGCCATTTCTAGAACAGGGATACCTAGATTAAGTAACCCTTTGAAGTACTGTCATCCATCTGAAATAGGCCATAAGACATAGGTGAATATGTTTGTAGTTTCTACAATAAGTTATTTTATTTAAAGTCAAGAACTTTATCTAATGGATTTCTGCTGCTTTGGCATATAGTATATTGCTTTGTACATAGGTTAGTGTTGAAGAATGAATGAGCGAATGGTTACATAGAGATGGAATGTGTAACTAGAGTGTACATAGGGGCCATTTACAAGAGGAGTTTTGTGAGTTCGATTATTGTCGTCCTAAGTCGCAAAGGAGGTTATCCCTTATTACCAGTAAATTTATTCAATAACTATTAAACTGAATACTTATGATTGCTAGTCACTGTGCTGAGTGCTTTGTGGTGAGCCAAGATGAATGAAGTAGGACCTCTGCCCCAAGGAGTTTACTTTCCAGTGGGAAAGTAGTCATAATAATAATAATACATGAAAGCATGAGGGCCTCACCTAAAATACAGGGGAAGTAAGTGAGTAGTTCAGAAGGGTAAGAAGAATTCAGATGTTTGGTGAGATTTGAATTCAAATTTGGAAATGTGATGAAGAGAAAGAAGATGCATATCAGGGATATTTTCCATTGCAGAAAACAGGAAAATTGGCTAATAGTGGCTTAACTTTAAACCACAGATTAACTTTAAACAAAGATTAACTTTTAAAAAAAGTAGGGAGGAGTACAGAGGTAGGTGGCTCTTGGTGTGGTGGGTTAACAACCAAATAAAGACAGAGCTAGTGCCTCCCTTGGTTCTCTCGGCTTCCTCTTCGTGGTTAGAAGGTAGCTGCTCCCACTGTCTGCCTGCTCTCAAGGCAGAAAGGGTGGGGCAAGTTCAGGTGCACCCACTTTCCTGCTGCTTTGTCAGAAAAGCAAAGGCTTTTCCAGAAGTCCTAAGCTGCCTTCTGCTTACATCTGACTGGTTAGGTCAGTACCACATGGCCACCCTTAATTATCATGGTGTCATTGAAACTATACTAGAAAGGTATTTTAAAAAGGTCAGAACCAAACAAAAACAAAGTAAACACAAAAGAAAACCTTCTTTAGTGTTTCTAATGAGAATAAATATAGAAAGATGCCTGATCAATAAGGTAATCTGTTAGAATTTAGTAGGTAATCAATCATGATCTCTGGATTCGTCTATGGTTAGAGGATGCTATTGGTAGAATAGTTTTCTGTTGTACCATGCTAGCAAAAACTTGACATAACAGTCTGCAACAAGTATTTGAATAATTCAAGTCTTTAATAGATGGAAGAACAGCAGGTCCTCGAATAATGTTGTTTTGTTCAACATTGTTTTGTAATAATGTTGACAAGAACAAAAATTGACTCTGGCTGGGGCCACTGTCTGTGTGGTGCTCACGTTCTCCCCATGTCTACTTGGGTTTTCTCTGGATACTCTGGTTTCCTCCCACATCCCAAAATGTGCACAGCAGGTAAATTGGCGTGTCTACGTTGCCCAGTCTGAGTGAGCGTGGGGGGGTGTGAGTGGCCCTGTAACGGGGGGGCATCCTGTCCAGGATGGGTGCCAGCCTAGCACCCGGGAGCTGCTGGGATGGGCTCTGGCCTCTGGTGACTCTGGACTGGAGTAAGTGGGTTGGAAAAGAATTCTCTTACTTGTTTTTATTCATCTTTTTAAAATGTATGTATAGCTCACATTTATTTCAGTGTTAAATATTAGAAGCATTTGGATTTTATTGAGAAGTTTGGTGATGTTTTGTCACCTGAAATATACCACAAGAACTTAACTCTTGTTTATATCAATTAGCCTATGGTAAAATTGGTTTCTCTATGTCATTTAACTTAAAGCTGCCATTTCCAAGAACCTTGACAAAGTTAAGACTTACTGTAATTTAATAAAGAACCTTCACCTATAAACTAAGTTTCTTATTAGCCATTAGCCTAGAGAACTTGTATTAACAGTTGGGTGATTCCTTGTCTTTGAGAAGATATGTTTTGATTTTTCCGCCCTTCTATTTCTAGAAGGGACTTGTTTCCATTATTTCTTTCAAAGGGTTACCTTTGTTGATGTCAACAGAGGAGAATTATAAGGAAACATCTTTGCTGTCTTTAAAACACTGGAGCTGGGTGATGGACCAAAAGGTGTTCACCATTACTTATTACACTGATATTATATCAGTTTTTAAATAAATTTTTTAGTAGAGGAATGTGAAATCCTTCGTGGAGATGGAAGGCTAAAGATGCAACAGTTCATGGAGGAAGACAGCTCCTATAGTTAATACACCGAACAACAACAAATGGGCATTTTTAACAGCATCTCCACCTCTTCAAGGTGACCTTTTCTGGAGGATTCTTGTTGCTGTAGTTGAGGTTGTGGTGGTGATGGTGGTGGTGTGTTCCTCCAGGTGGGGTGCAGGAAGACCTATTTTGATTCAGGAAAGAAATAATGAAACTTTCATTTATTTTCATATTTTTAACTTTGCCTTTTTAATTTTATTTTTTGTTTTGTCATTTACATGCTATATTAGTAGAGCTGTACATATTTATAATTTAGAAATAGATACGTACGTCCATTTTAAAGACCTATTTCAGAAAATGTTTTGCTTATAGTGGTGCATAACCAAAGAAGTTGAGAGATTGCTGCTTAAATGATTTACAAGACCAGACTGCATGTATCTTCTGCTCTTTGCCTTAGTTTATTGTTCCTTACTTGTTTTTATTTAGATATTGACATTAGTCAGTGCTTCTTTTATTTGTATATCCATATACAGAGTGTGTAGCTGAAGACTGAGAGGAGGAAAGGACTTTGCACTTCATGTCAGGTAGAAATATCTGTGTACTGAGGTTGATTATCTGATCTGACGCCTTCATTGACTCAAACCTCTACTGAGGAATCTAGGGAAAGAATCAAGGTAACTTCACTCTGTCAGGTTATGGCCATCACTTCACCCATCTGCAGACTTGCCGGCTGGCCACAGCACACTCAGAGGCTAAGGAGAGGGTGTGTGTAAATGTGAATTTTTTAGAAGCTCAGTGCATTATTTAACTTTGAGTTAGCCTCTTCTCTTCTCAAAGGAGTCTTTCCTATCAAGTATGTCTCTTCAAGGTTGAGAAAAGGCACTGTTTTCACTGCATAAAATTATATTTTTAAAGATATTTTTAGAATGCAACAGTTAAACATACCTATTGTCACCATAATTATGAATCTATTATATTAGGCAAACATTTCATTTCCCTTATCTGGAGCTGGCATCAAGATTTTGCATCCTCATATTTTCTATGCTTTAAAACAGACTGTGGGAAGATACCATGATTTCCTACCTCAGGCTCCTCTAGTTGGCATGTCTAGAAATAAGATCATTATTACTCTCTTGCAAGTTTCTCTCCTTCTCTCCTTCTCTCTCTCTCTGTCTCTCACCCCCCCATACATTTATTTATATATTTATTCACCTGAATTGTCAATGGTGGAGGAAAAACACATAAAATTGCTGGCTTGAAAAATTTGAGCAGTTTGCCAATATTGTCATTCTTTTAATAGCCACACAGCATAAGCAGTGTCTGAAGATTAGCAATCTACTTTGGAGTCTCATTTTAAAAATTATTTCTTCTTTTAGTGCTATTTTTCCAATATTCCTCAGAATTATTATTGGATGGGCCTGGGTAAGTTGGAGAGGAATGGCAGAATTGGAGTTAAAATGATAACCTATATAACTCACCACTAATGATATTTATTGAGCCCACATGTACCAGACACTGTGCTAGATGCTTTATGATCTCATTTAATCTTTTCAATAACCTCATGATTTGGGCACTGTTGTTGTTATCCCACTTACAGATGAGGAGATGGAGACTTGGGGAGGTGATAAAACTTGCCAAGAGTATAGGGAGGCTGGATTCCAGATGTGCAAGGCTCTGTTCTTTAGCAGGGCGTTTATGTTCTGCTTTACTCTTTTGTAAGATTGGGAGTTGGGAGTTGGGGTAGGAACAGACCACTTTGGGGAAAACAAACATGTCCTAACCTACCCCAAACGAAAAGCCCAAATACAGGGAGCAGGGCCATGCCTTGCACAACTCACAGAGCATGATTTCCCTAGTATTTGAATGAATGGTGCCCCCCGGAGTTATGCAAAGTGGGGATACTGGCTGGGAGCTGGAAGGGGGTAATGGAGTTTGTGTGTATATACATCTTAACAGCTGTGTGTAGTAGATCTGGGTGCTGGGGTGCTGGTGGAAGGAGGGCCTCACTCTACGGAGGAGCCCCAGTATGGAAGGGGCTCACTAGGTGTCTGGGTTCCAGTCTCTCAGAAACATTCTGTTTTCACTTTTGAAACCTGTTTTTAATCCACAGTTTGAAGACTGTTAATATTCCTGTATTTCAGTTTACTCCTCTGTGAAATGGAAATTGCTTGCATACTAGAGAAATGTTGGATGGGTTAATGAGAAAAGGTCTTCAGGTGGTTGATGGTTATTTTGTCCCCCGAAAACAAAGTGTCCAGTAATGACTACTACATTCAGTTTTAGATTGCTATTTTCCTCAGTCTCTAAGGCGACAACCTTTCAGGATTGTTTAGGTGTGATTTTTGTAAAGTTGAGAGGTCAGGAATTCTGTCTGTCCTGTTGTGTTTGTACTTCTCATACTTGGAACGTCACAAGAACTCAATAAATAATTGCTGAGTGAGTTAAAATTGCTCAACTATTCCATGCCTTAGTTTTCCTTATCTATAAAATGGGGGCAATGGTGTGAATCACATAGGGTCCTTAAGAAGATTGTTGCATTGGGTAACATGTTCAAGAGTTTGGTAGTCCCTGCCACATTGCAGGCACACAGTAAATGCTTACTATTACTGTTATTTTTATTCTGCTTATTGATGCTTGTTGCTAAAACATCACTCCTGGCTCTGCCACTTACAACCTGTGTGCCCTGGAACGAACTAGTTGAGCTGAGTCCCGGTTTCTTATTCTGTAAAATGGGGATCCTAATGCCCACTTGACTGATTGTTGTGACGGTTAAATAAGATTCAGAACTAAGAGTTATTTAGTGCTTGTTATGCGCATCCCTGAATTAGATATGTTATGTGTAATCCTTGCAGAAGTTACTTGAGGCAGGCACCATTGTTTTCATTTTCAGTCCAGAACACTGGAGTTCAGAGAGTACTTTCAGTGGGAGGTCACATAATTTGTGAGTAGCTAGTGTCTGTCTGATGCCACTGTCCTGTACTTCACAATCTTTAAGGCCATTGAAAAGGATCATAACCATTTGTGGAGCATTATTTGTGACATCTCTCTTGATGGGCCTCTGTGCTACAATAGAACAAGGCGCCCTAGCATAATTTGCCTGGTTTAGGTATTTTAAGGCATCACGGTGGAACAAACGTTTGAGGAAATCACTTTTTTCTTTGATTAAAAAACTCTCTTGATTAAAAAGTTTTTAGACTTTTTCCACAGTCTAAAAATATAGGTTCCTGGGTTTCTCAGGTTAAGAAAGAGCACAACTACACAACCAAACTTTGGAACGAGGTCTTCTTGTGTTACATGGCCCACGTGTGGGCTTTGAAGTAGTTATTAAATAAAAGTAGCTTACCAAACTAGGAGGTCAGTTCAGTTTTAGAATTGTGCCAATCGACTTGCTGGAAACTTTTTCTAAAAAAAAAAAAAAAAGAAATGACATATTTTTGTGACAGTTCTAAAGCAGCTAAATGGAGTCTCTGTGAGTGTTCAAATTATGCCAGAGGATCATGATTTTGAACATAGCACATATCCAGAGACCTAGAAGCTAAAACTGTCTACTTTATCACTATGTTTTTCTCTGGGCGTCTTAATTAAAAATCAGTTTGAGAAACAAGAAAAATCAGCTCCTGCCTTGAAATATTGTTTCTCCAGCAGATCTGTCCTTGCTGGAAGTCATTCCAAAGTTGTTTGGAGTGTCAATTTCGGAGTTAATTGAGTTTTCCTATTTAGTGAGAAGAGGCGGCTCTTTTATTTTGGTCTATTGTTCCCATGGTTGTGAGCTTTGGGAAGGCTCACTCGGAAACCAGGAGATACTAACAGAAGCACTGTATTTTTGACTTAGTATTGATTGGCAGGCCTCTCTTCAATGTAAATAGCTTGAAGGGAGAGCTGCAGTTACAGAATGGGAATTTGCATTTAGGAACATTCTCCTATATGACATAATGATTAAGTTTCACATTAGTCAAAATAACCAAAAGGGGGATATTGAATTTTCTTGTGGTGAGTTGTAAATTAGAATATCGAATTGGAAATAATTAAATTGCATTTTTGTTTAGGTTTTTCCTCTCTGGATGCTACCATTTCAAAAGAGCACAGTTCATGCGAAAGTCTGAATAAAATTCACGGAGTAGCATCAAGGACCTCTGAGCCCAGGAAACTGAGTTTGGCAGTGCTAATTTGTATTAAAGTTGTTGTTGCATGACAGCCGGAAAAAGATTTAATGCTTGCCACCTGAATCAAGGCACGGAACATTGGTTTCTATAACTGCCATGAATTTGAATCGAGGCCAGTATCTCTAAATTTGAAATAAACTGATACTCTGTCTTGAAAGAAGATACAGGCCACTTAGGTTGTGGAAGGTATTTAGAAAAAAGTATTTCAATTTAATTTTTTATCAATACACACACACACACACACACACACACACACCCCTCTCAAGTTGTTGGGCTCCTCAGCAGTGTGGCTGGTAGTGGCTTTTGCTGTTTGAGGTTCCCACAGGAGAACTAAGAAATGCCCGCAGCCGTTTATTACCCACTTTCAGCCAGGAGTTAGCAGTGAGTTTGCACCAGGTTCCAGGTTTGGCGTTTTTCCTCTTACCACGGAGGAGCTGCTCACTTCATCAGAAAGTCATTATCCCCCTTGGATGTCACTATGGTTCAGAGTGTTACAGTACTGCTTCAGGAATTTAGATTTTAACCCAGCCACCCTGCTGTGGTAAAACCTTAGAGCCACCAGATGCAAAATCCATTCACATGCCTAGCACAATACAAGTGATGATGATGACAATAATTCATATTTTGCATTTGCAAAAACATTTTTCATCTGAAGAGCCTTTATAAACGGAACATGCGTCTTGAGGCTACTTTATAGAAAGTGATCTTTTGAGTCCAGTATGGAAATGAATCCACCTCTGAAGTGAAATGTGGCAGCCATTTAATTATTTTTAACAGGGTACATATTAAGTGCTGTTGTGTCTCTATGCAGTACGTGTTTTGCTGAGAAACTATGTAAATTATATGTTACATTAAAATTTTCAAACTATTTTTATTTTTACTAAAAAATAACATGTTCTTTTGATTAGAAAAATACTCAGAAGTTGACTATTTAAAAATAAATCTCTGTTGAGCTCTTTTTCTCCAAGCCATAGAGGATTCCCTGAAGGTATCACACAAATGTTTCTCAGGTGTTCTCGCAGTAGCACACGTCGTATGGCACCATGTTACTTGGGGTGGTAGTAAGAGCTCCAGCCACATACTGTCTCGGGCACAACGAAGCACACTCAGCTCTTAATTGCACAGATGCAAATAATCCCAGGCCAGTTTCTGTTCCATTCACACTTTCTCTCTGTGATCTCATCCTTTCCTAGGGTGTCACAGGGCAGCTCTATGCTGATGTCCCATTGCATTTTATCTCTGCTTCCCATGCCTTGCCTCAGTTTCTGCTTTAATTTTCTAATTTCCTCCTCTCTCAAGGTATCAACCCAGCACCTCAAATTCCAACGTAGGGCATCCCTTAAAATAATACCTGGCTCTATCTATATGCACTCCTTAAATAATTAACCTCCCACCTCATGCCTTTACTCTTGGTATATATGTTCAAGACATGGCAGTTTTTTTAGACAAACTCCTTCTCAAATCCAGTTAGTTCCTAAATCCTATACGCTTACCTTCTGCATGGTCCCTTGCATCTGTCCACTCCATTGTATGAACCAGTCACTGGGCATTTTACTGCTAACTGTAGGGTTAAGGAAAAGAAAGAAAGTGAAACCAAAATCACTCAGTTTCCCACCCGCTAATATCACGCACATGTGGAGGCAGAGTTAAAACTATTGGCTAAGATATAGCTTGTGGGTAGCTTGCAGTTTTCATTTATTTTCCTATAGTGACAGGAATAATTTAAAAGTTTGAGACTCTACTAGAAATAATGTGTGTCTGGTTTGGCCATTTGTAACAGTTTGTAGCATGGTGTGTAATTATAAGTTATTTCAAGTAAAGATGGAAGGACACATTTTTTTAGGTGTAATTAGAGGAACAAAACAAATTTCAACATACAGAACGGTGGATGCTGAAGTAGCATATTGGTATGACAACAGTCCCGAGGAAAATCTTGTCCTTAACTAGTAATTATAGTGAATATATTCTCCATTGAAAACAAGGAAATTCCTCAAGTTCTTTCTTTCTTGGAATATTCTGAAGGGTGAACGTACGTGAAAAACTTTTGCTTGTGAAATTTTGTATTTTTCTTTAGACAATGGAAACTCTTCCATTTCCTATTTCACCAATATTATGTGGGTGTGTGTGGGTGCTTTATATCGATAGAATGACTTATTAGATTAAATGATATGTTTACTTTTCCAAAATTCAGGGGGCAGGACATTCATTTATATTGAATCATTAATTTTTGAGATAAACACTTTCACCTGACATTGTAGGTTTTCACTTAATTTTGTTCTTCCAACAATAATCTTAACTGCAAAATGTCCCTTTACAAATGAAAAAATAACATACACCAGTATTCATTCCAAAGGTTTTTGCCAAATGCTATAAATTTAAATCTTTGGCTGAAACTATATATTTTAGGTTTTCTTCCTCTCCAGTAATGGCTATAAATTAGCAATGTTGTGCTATATTTATGTAATTTAGCAAAGCTTATTGAATTAAATAGAATTATTGAGTGTTATACAGAAAAACTCATTCAGAAGAAAAATTGTTTAATATAATGTGGTTTAAAATGAAGCCTGACCAGATTCTGTAGATAAAACATGACATGTTGTCCCGTGTTCCGAAAGGGAGTTGCTTGTTGTTTAGATGTAACCCTGAACTGGGTTACAGTGGCTCAGTCTTAGTTGGGTTTGGTTTAATGCCTGCTCTAGCTTAGAGTTTTGTATGGACTTAGAAGCAGACTGAGGATTCTTTATCACACTGCTTTTCAGCAATCTTCCACTTGGATTGGAATGAGATCTTTATACAAATCTCGCCACCTTTTTAGTGCTTATATAAGGTGAAAATGCTCAGAGTAAAGTAGATGCAAAAAAGAGGAGATGTGGTGTTCTTTTATCAATATTTTATTTCATCCATCTATAGAGATGTGGCCATGTAAGTTCAATAACTACCTAAATACTTATGTTTCAATTCTCTATAAACCTTTTTTTGTGCTGCATTTTGCATGGAAATAATATTTAAAGCAATTTTAAATTCTCTTCTGATATTTACAGAATTTCTCCCAACAACGTTATCAGGCAACTTGGATAACATTGAGATAGCTGGAATACTGTTGTGTTTGCATGTGTTTTTTAGAGATGGGAACTGCTTTAAAAAAACTACAGTGGAACCAAAATAATGTCTTTATTGTTCATTCTTAACAGAAGCTCCATTTTCTTTTGTAGGGTGGAAATGGTTGACGTTAATTATCCTTAGTCATGTGAATATTCTGTGAATTTTTGCCCTGTCTTCTCAACCAGTTTCTGGAGGAATGGCCACCGAGTGTGCAGATCCAGTTTGGTCATCCCAGTGTTCTGAAAGCACATATCTGATTAAACTGTTCAGGACAAGTGCATCAAGGGGGGGGGGGTTCTCACTTGATGTGTACCTTGTCATCCAGTTAATTCCTGGTGTGATGTGCATAAGGATGTAAAGATTTTGAGGGCCAAATTATATCTAGTCTCTCATAAAGGGAGTTTTTAAAATTATGGTAATGATTATTACTTGATAGTTATGAGGGCCATCTGGGCATGACATGCCAGAACACTGTCTCAGCAATATATGCTTATAGTCAGACTTAGACAAACAAGCAAATAATATATATTTATAGAGAAGATGGGGAACGAAATAAATCCTGTAGATGGGCCTGGTAACAGTGGTTTTTATACATGCCAATGTCCTGTTTTCTATGTAATATAGGGAGGGCTTTAGTGAGATGTCTTGGAGGAGAGAGGTATAGCTATGCAGTCTAGAGGGTATTGAGCGTTTCTGAGAAGTCAGAAATCTACAGTATATAAATAACACAGAGGGGATATTGGGTTATTAAAAGAGTCTACATTGTTGATATTAGGCTATTCCTTTACAAATTAGAACTTTTAGTGTTTCAAGAATTAATATTTATACTTTTTTTTAGCACACACATGAGTATTTTAATATAATCTCAGTGGTCTAACAGACCTTCCAAATGGAAGGAAGTACAACATGAGATGCATGAGGTCCCAGGAATCAAACTGGTGACTGATCTCCACCCCCACCCCCACCCCCCCCCAGTTCATGGGAGGATGCTCAGCCAACTAAGCCACACCTACCCAGGCTACACTTTTTTTTCTTAAATTGTTTATCTAATTCCCCAAATAGAAGGAATTCCAGAAAGTCTACACTGGAATTCTCAGTGTAGACTTTCTGGGGAAGATACCTCTTTTTCTCTTTTCCCCCCCATGTATGTCAGTTAGGGATTGTTTAAAAAACAAACAAACTCATATGAAAGGACACATCATAGAAGGAAAAGAAGGCAGAACAAAGATCTCGGGCCTATAGGATTGCACACAGTTGATTTTTCTGAGCATTCCAGGAGGATGTTTAGAATTCAGATTCTGAACGTGGATGGCAGCAGCTGGATTCTCCATAATGCACAGAAACAGCCTGGAAGAAGCTATAAAGTTCTATCATGTCATGGGTTGGTGAGCGAGGATGGATTTACACGATCAAGGATATAAATGGCTTTGAGTGAGTCGTTAGTCATGAGGTCCACGATTCTTCATAGGTGACGTGGCTTTCCCCTGTCATTCAGACAGACAGCGGTGAGGTTGTGCTGTCGTCAGGCAGCCCTTCGAGCTGAGCTCTTGTGGGAGAGTGCTGCCTGCCTCTCGGACGGTCCCTGTGCAGCTGTGGTTTGGGATGTCTTACATCATTTGAAAAGTCATGGCTGGACTTTTCATAGCTTTACATCACTGCTCTCATTTGTGTGATTTAGAGAGGAGAGTATGAGCAATGGGTTTCTTTCCCCGAGTGCGAATATATATATACCTGTGTTTTGAGAATTGGATGGAAATGTTCTCATGCCATTCCTTATGGTTAAGCCTTAAAAGGCATATTAGAACGAGGACAGGAAAGTGTACTCTCTTAAACTTAAAATATTTTGGATAGAGTACCGACCTACCTTCCAAAGAATCAGGGATATTTGACACACTCTGAAAAGACTTGGATGCAGCTGATTTCCTGCGACCAGGGAAAGTGTGGAGAAAGGGAAACCTCTGTGTGCATTGGTTAATGTGCGTTGATGTCAGTGGGGAGGGTGAGGTTTTTGGTTCCATTACTGTATGGCAAGTATATTTTTAAAATGCGACCTAAACTTAAAGAAAGGCAATGCTAGCACCAATCAAAGACTTCCATTAAAATGTTACGATATTTTTCTGTATCTTAGTGGGCATTGTTAATGGTGGCACAAGCTGTAAAAATTATTTTGAAGGTTAATGGTAGTTTAAAAAAGTTAGCAGTTACCCCTGCATGAGATTTAGTAAGAGCAGCTTTGATTGAGCCTGGCTGTGGGCACACAAGGTCTTCAGCAGAGGGTGGGTATGATTTTACGTTATTTTTTTTTAAGGTGGAGAAATGAATGAGGCATGCATTCATGTTTTTCACCTAGGCCAAGTGGAAGGCTTTTCAGTGATGTAACCCATTAGGTTGGAGAAGCTTTGCTGTGGAGCTGCCCCGCGGTGCTGAGGATAAGTTATGAATGCTGCACTGTTTCAGCGCGGAGGGCCTTGCCGGGAAGAGAGCGGTGTGCCTGGGCCCCAGCTATTGAGAAGATGCCAGTCAGGGATGAAAACGTCTTTCATGAAACTATAGCGAACTTCCCTGTGACACATTACCATAAAGCAGAGAGTATTTTTAAAACCAATACTGTGGAAATAAGCACAATGCCTTATAAAAGTCAGAGGGCTTTATTTTAAAGTATGCATGGTGAGTGACTAAAAATATACAGGTTTGTGTCAGAATTCTTTTTAGTGAATTTGTCTAAACAATTTTCCTTCTCTCCCCCCTCCTCTCCCTGTTCACAGCTCTGATTTCTTTTGCCTTTTGGTTACAAGTACAAAAGATGTCTTCTGAGACAAATGCTGGTGCATGACATCAGGACGAAGGAATGCTCAGCCCAGTCCAGCATGTTTAAAAGCATCAGCTGCTTGAAAAAATGTTACATTTTTCAGGATGGATGAAAAATTACGGTGATCCATGAAAGGGGAGACTTAGGTGTAGACTTTTACAGACTATTTTTGTTATTTCCAGTGATCAGAGACATACTAAAATTGGAATTAGGTTTGGTACATTTGTAATATAGTGTTTTACCTCAAACAGAAGATGCCCTGTGTTCTTTATAAAACAACTAACAACAATAACAATGATAGGATAGCACAAGTTTTAAATTTTGTAAAAATTTCAAATTTAAAATTGTAAATTTTAAGTACTGAATCTTTTACAGTTTTATGTATTTATAAGAGTAATTATTAAATGATTATATGAAAAAATAATTTTAATTTCTTTTGGTTCTCCTTAGGTGTTACCATGACTTAATTTGGAAATTTTAATGAAATTTCCTATACTTGGGCAAAGTGCATATTAATTGAAGTAACAACTAGACATTTTGTCAAAGTTCAGCACACGCAAGAAATGTTTCTTTTTAAAAAAAACCTGTCAGTATCCTTATAGAAAAAGTTCAGTAGTGTTATTAATTTCCATTCTTGGTTCTATCTACATCAGTAAAAGAAAAGGAAAGTTCTGGAAAAATTTTTAACAAGTACTATTTCAACAAACTATATCAAAATGCCAACATTTAAAATATTCAAATCAGATTGAAGAAGTTACTAGTTTTGTGATTTATTGCCTATATATTTAAGTACTGGAATTCTCTGTTAAATTATGGCTTAAATTATTAATCATGTTAAAAGGTAAACTGAATCACATTGAAATTTTCAAGAATTTATTTGAAAAAACATTGATTCTAATTGCGCAGTGCCAAACCGAAGGTGGTCAGGAGTGGTCCCCGGACGGGAGCTAGGGACTCGGCTTTTATAGGAAGACACTGAAACAAGGACATTATTTGATTGGCTGTAGCTTAAGCACTTGCCTTACTTGGGAAAACCTGTTTGTAACTGGTTGTTCTGAAGTTTCATTTCCTTGATTCAAGCGCAATGACTCTGGTTTAGGTTTTGGTTTGCTTACACAGCTACCAAGGCATTAGAGCCACTGCAGGCTAATGGTCTCCTTGTTTAATTACTTTAACAATCATTATGTAAAAGATGCTAAAGCTGTTTACACCAAGAAAAGTATTCAGGGATCGAATGATTCCTACCTCAACAGAAAGGAAAAGACAAACATGAAGGAAAGGAAAACTGAGGAGGGAGATGACTGGGCCATGTAGGCTCACCGTGGCAAGGCCAGTGAGCGCTGTGACTGCATCTGATGGCAATTCAAATGCGTCTCTTGCACAGAGATAGGTTTGTGAGAAGGAGAGTTTGCTCGCTTAACTAGGCCTTGAGGCCTTAGAGTGGACTGAGGCTGGAAGAGGCAACTTCTGTCTACTTTTTACATGTGCTTTCTGGAAGTTGAGCCATTAGAAATAACAAAATGATGGGACAGGACAGAACTTTCACTTATTGCTTCATTTCTTGGCCACATGCTCAATAATAGCTTTTTCTTGGGGTAAGAACATAGCTACTTTAATATTAGAGTAAAATGGGGGATAGTTTATACATGCAGAAGATAAAGCGAATACAGTGGTACCTCGGTTTTCGAATGTCATCCGTTCTGGAAGACCGGTCGAGGTCTGAAACGGTGGCAAACCGAGGGACCCACAGCCGACAGCGGGGCCTCAGGGTCTTGCCCTCAGTGGAAGCCGCGGGGCGTGTTCCACTTCTGAGGCGGGTTCGAGAACCGCAGCGTTTCCTTGCAGGTTCACCAGTTCATAAACCGAAATGCTCATCAACGGAGACGTTTGAAAACCGAGGTACCGCTGTATCTTTGACATACTTCTGGATAATTTTTCCATTCGAGCTATGGATTGAAGATGTTTACTCCTTAATAGTTGCTGCCTCTTTGACTTTCCTTCCTCTAATAGGTTTTTCTGATCATTTCTCCACAATACATATGTACTTGTAATTTTCTTAGGTACATTATAAAGCATTTGAGGATTTTATAGCTGTTTATAGCATTCAGGATACTTTGGGAACAACAGGAAAAAATTCCTAGTTGAGCATGTGTTATAGTTAATTGGGTAACCATTTAACTGAACCCCCTCAAAAACAATCCCTCCAGTTCTTTTTACTCTATAAGATTGCCTTTTCTGTATGTCCTGGTAGACTTTTGTCAAAGAAGAGACTCAGTAGGACAATTTTCTTTAATCTTTCCTTTTTTAGTTACAAATTATAAAAGGTAATTCCTTATTATTTATGTCAGTGGTATAGAAACAGGCACATCCCCTATGTTAACAATGATGCATTAGGATATAATGATAGCTAACAACCTGACTATACACATGTTCAGGTTTCAAGCTTTTGACTAGTAAGTATGTTATTGTTTGCAAAGAATGAAAAACTCTTGTATTTATATAAAATCTTTCATATGAGGATCCTGGAGGTGAATTTGGTTTTATACCATTAATGGGGTACGTCATCTTTGGGGATCTCATCAACCACAGCAGCACCACCAACAACTAAGTAGATTGGACGCGTGTCCCTTTTGTTATCTTCGTGGCTGTACCACTGATGCCACTTGATGTGTATTCTCACACTTCTTTAAGGTTTAATTTCACCTATCGAATACCTAATTTGTACCCCTTAAGAAAAACCTTTCAATTTATGTTTTCTTCTAGATTTATTTATTTTTTTACATTTCTAATTGTGAAATCCATGGCACAACAATAGAAAGCTGTCCCATCTAGTCACTCAGCACGTTTATTGAGTGTCTACTGTATAACTGCTCCTGAGTGCTAGAGATCACAGATGATAGCACTTACGATACTTACCATCTAGGATCCCAGTCCCAGTGTGGAGACAGACAGACGTGCAAAGCAGTTAGTGTGATGTATGCTGTGGAAGAGGCAGGTGCAGAATGTCCTGGTGCCATAGAGTTGGGACGCCAGACTCATTGTAGAGGCTCAGGAGTGAACGCCAGGAGCATGGGAACCCTTTAAATCTTGGACCATGAGAAAGAACTGGGCAGGTAGAAAAAGTGGAGGACATTCTAGTTACAGAGGCAGAAAAGCCATAAGGAAATTCATATAGGCTGTTGTGATTGGACACAGGTAGTTATATGACAGGAAACAGGCTGGAAAGCTATAATTTGGGAAATCATTAAAACTTGTAATTTGTGCAATGGATTTTGAACTTTATTTTATACTTCCTGTCACAGTGCCTGTGAATTAAATTAGACTGAAAGAGCTACAAAGGATTAGTTTGGGAGTGAGCTGGCTAGATGTGAAATTTAGAAGGCTAGCTGTGGTGGTGATGTGGAGAGAGGAGGGAGGGAGCTCAGAGGAAGGGGGTGCCAGTGTGAGGCTGTGAAGTACTCCAAGCAAGAGCTGGCACTCTAGTCATAAGCAGTGGGAATAAAGCAGGGATTGATAAATTATAGGAGGCAAAATTTACAGAAATTAGTAACTGAATGGATGTGAGGGAGAAGGAGAGTCATGAGAAGCGACGGTTTCTGATTCAGTGGGCTGTGCTTTCCCTGAAACAGGAAGCAGGAGAAGGAGCCGCTTTGTGCCAGAAGATGAGGGGGCTCATTTTGGATGTTTCAAGACTGAGGACATCCATTAAAAAGTGAAATGGCAGAAACTCAAAATGTGTAGACTAATTTGGAGGATGAGAGTAATTGAATGTATTTGATTTGATAAGTGAATGCTTGTAGAATGACTGAATGGATGTGCAGGGTAGCCATCAATTCATTACATTTTAAATGACTATTATTGACTTGCTGTAATTATTTTAAAACCATATAGCACAATAGGAAGCACTCTAATTATTATAAAAGCTAAAGAATCAGTAGCAGAAACAAATCTTTGTACTGTGTAAAATTTCCCCAACAGGTTAAAATGACTATGCAGAACCTTGAACTTAACGTTGATTAGTCTGAGCGCTTCCTAATTTTGGAATTTTAAAAATAACAATAGAAGGCTACTAGTAGGTAAATTCAGTAAGAAGAGGAATAAACTTCAATAAATGTAACCAATAAAAACAACTCAAAAACTAGGAGTGAGTATAGTTTTTAAAAAGTTAGTGGAAGATTAATCCATTTGGATTGAAGGTTTGTTCTTGGTGAGATTTATTATGGGAGGCTTGTCAGGATCAATGAGATAGGTACAGATGGCTATAAATGGCCCTCTCCAGGTAGATTTGTGATTATTTTATAAGAGTTGATATTCTTCATGCTTCCCTTGGAAAGCCAACCAGGTTAACGAAGCTGTAATTCCAGAAGAATCAAACCCTATGTAAGATGTAATCTCAACAGGAAGGGCAATATCCTCTCCTAAGACTACATAGGAGGTCTTCCCTCTGACAGAATCAAGAGAAGGAGGTTGAGAGATACCAGGCTCTTTGGCAAAACATAGCCTTGGTTTCTAGCTTTCTGTCCATCTGCCATAGTTTCCCAGTAGTGCTAGTAGCATTGCTTTTGGAGCTGTACGAGGTACTGGTTTATATCCTTGCAAGGGCAGTGAAGACTGAATGTAGGTAGAATTCTTTCTCTGGCCCTTCAAAGCTATTAAAATAACACACATCATTTATTTAATGACGAGATGACAAAAAATGTCAATGGTATTTACTTACCTTATTCTGCATCATCCAGATCATAACGCATGACTTGTTAGTTCAAAGCAATTTGAGTGGATTGTAAATGCTATCCCCCATATTCAACATTACAAAATATCACTCAGGGTTAGTATAAAAATACTTACTATTGCATCTGTCTCTGGGCCTCACAGTCAGGCCTTCATTGCCTGTTTATTTGACTGTGTCTGGCATGGGTCTGTCACTCAGCTTGGAAGTCTGAGGTTGTCAGCACTCAGAGGGCACATCCATCTCTCTCGGTGGACTCCCATTAACCACATTCATGAAGCTAATAAAACCAGAAGGCCAAATTATTTATTTGCACTGAGAAATACAGTCACACAGATGGAATGCTTGTCTTAGCAAGACAACGTTCTTTTCAGACATGGAGAGTAGAGCACACTCAGAAGGGGCCTGTGGGCATGGAATCGGAGTAGAGGAGGAGGATGAGTCAGACTCATAGCCTGGTGCCGCCACGTGCGTGTGGACTGCGGATGGTCAGCGGGATAGGGCTCTTCAAAGCCTGTTAACTGAGATTGAGCCTCCGTGTACAGTGCGAGGAAGGGAGCATCCAGCATTTGTCTCTGTGGTTAAGGAATCTCTTTCTGGGTGGGTGTTATACTATTTCTTTAGGTCATCAGGTAATATATCTTGATGTGGCACAGAAGTCATTCTGTTTCTTTATGATGACATTGCTTTTTCTTTACTCTCACATATTAGTTATTGTTATAGTAGAAACTTCATAGGTCAGTTTAGCTTCCAGAAGTTTGGAGGATGCCACTGTTCAGCCCCCAGGCACAGGCAGTGTGTAGAACTGAGGTAGGAGGAGATGAGCAGCAAGGGCTGCCTCCCTCTCTGTTCCTGGTCGTAGATCCACACCTGTCACACAGCCTGACGTGAGGCTGTCCAGAAAGTAGTTTCTGTAGTTATTTTTGTTTTAAAGGTAGAGCAGAAAGTAGGGAGCCAGGGAGTGCAGTGGCCACATTTTCCTAGCCCAGTATCAAGGCACAGGCCATTTTATGCCTTCATATGAAGGCACTAAACGTTAATGAATTATCCTTATTGATTTGTATGAAATATACATAATACCATGATTAAGTTCAGGAAGGAGAGGAATGGAGTCAAAGATGGCTCTGAAATTTTGCATGACTAGAAGAATGGTGATATCAAAAGAGGAAGACTGAGCTATGGAGCTGGTTTGGCAAAGAAATAATTTCGTTGGTACTATGCTGTGTATGAATGGATGTTGCTGTATTAAACTAAAAATGCCCATTGACCTTTAAAAAAGTCTTGTGTGAGAGGACAGAGATGCAGAATTAGGTTTGTGAGGGACCGTTTTGGATGTCTGAGAGCAGGAAGAACAAAGAAATTAAAAAACTTTCAAGGAGGTTGTTGAAGAGTACAATTAGAATATACGAGGAGGTGAGAAATTCTAGAGGGAATGTAATTGAAGTTGAATGTAATCAAATTCCTTGCTTGGTGTGGGGTCAGGAGATCTAGGATGTGAGAAATTAAGAGGAAATTATAACTAAATGAACAAAGGGGAAAGATTTTGGACCTAGAAATGGCCACTGAATTTGATAACAATGTCATATATGACAAAAGATCCACTTATTAGCTGTTTTGCATTTTATTATTAGTTCAACTATAGGTTATTTTCCATTTGCAAGGTAGAAGTGCTGGAATTCACTGACAGATTGTAGCCTTTATTTCTCACTGTAAATTAATCATTCTCTCCAATTAATTTTCAATTAACTTGATTTAACTTTTGAACGAAGATGAAATTAGTAAAAAAAGAAATAAAAGCATTAGAAAATAATAATAATATTGCTATCTTTTAAAGGACTGATGTATCTTCCTAGCTTCATAGATATAGTCAAATTTTGATTAATAAAATGGTGGCATGAGAATCTTTCCAGTTCTGATATTATCAGATACTCTGTTTAATTAAGCACTTTTGTTTACATAAACAGGGTCTCAGCTTATCGTAGCCCAGATGGAATTTGAAGAGGAGGATTTTTAAGTCAAATTAATTACCTCCGCCCCAGGGAAAGAGAACCAGCAAGTTTGCAGAGATCTCTTCCTTTGCCTTTTCCAAGTTAAAGAGGTGATAGAAAGGATAGATACTCCCTGGGGGAGGGAGGGGAGGTATGGATGATGGACTGAGATAGTTCATATTATTTTATTCCAAACATGATATTATGAGTTCCATGAATACCATAAATTTGCAAGTACTTATATTTGTACTTAAATGCATACTATTGAGGAAAAATTTAAATACTTTTGGGATTCTATGATACTTCATTCTTCCATTTGTTAGAATAGATGCTTGCAAACTGACTCTTTGGATATTAAATTAATACCTTATTAACCAAGAGTTAAGATTGGTTAATACCTCTCATACTTCTCTTTCAGCAAGTACAAAAAATAATACATTAAAACTTCAATAACTAAAACTTTTAAACTCTTACAAATTGCAGATTACAGCACAGAATATTTTTCCTCCTTGAAAAATATTAATTTAAACGAATAACAATGATTTCATAAAGAGAGAAGCTAACTTTTGATGAGGTTTGCAAGATAATGATTTGTTATTGAGACCTTAAATTAAAAAAAAAAAAATAGGATAGCTATTCTAGTATTTATGTTTTAGATGTTTAAGAACTTTGAGTTTCATGAATCAAGATTCTCGACTTGGAACAATTATTATTTACTAAAGAAGCTAGTAAACCTTGGGAAAATTATAAAGAAGACAGGAAGTAAAGAGGACTCTTTCAGGAGGAAACTGAAGCAGGGGCAGCTCCGCACAGTAGAAGGATATTGGTTCAAATCCTGGTTCTGACACCAGCTTTGTGGTTTTGGGTAAATTATTTCACTCATCCAAGCCTCAGATTATCATTTGCAAACTGGAAATAATAGCCATAAACAGGGCTTCTTAGGAAAAACAAGATGACATATGTAAGCATTGCCAGACGCAGGAGGTGTTCAGTACATGATGATTCTGCATAAGAGAGGCCCTGCTGAGCACGTTTGCTCATTGGGAACCCGATCGTGGATTAGGAACCAACCTTTCTGGAGGAGATACCAATGAGGAACTTTTAAATCTTGTTTTTTTGACTCTTATAATCTCAGCCATATTTCTTTATCTTATTTGATTTGTCTGCTTTCTTTTCACTTTCATGGCCTTGGTTCGCCTTGCATTCAAATGTGAGCCTTTTCCAAATTGCTTTCCTTGGCTCTCTTCTCTTCTTGTTCTGAATTTCTCCTTAAGCTCCCTTGTCCTGCACATCTCCTTCAGCTATCCCCAGCGTCTTAATCACGGCTAAACTTACAGTGAAACTCAGCCGCATTCTGTGACCAGAATTCCTGATGACCGTTGTCTGTATTTGGTAGATATTCAACTCTTCTAAATCAGCCCTTCTAATGCTTTCCCTTCGCTAAGGGCTTTCTTCTTGTTGTTCTGTAATCTAGTTAATTGTTGAACAATCTCTCTAGTTACTCAACCTAGAAACCTCAGAGCCACAGCTGACTCTTCCTTCTGTGGTATTTCTACCTCCTCTTTGCAGTGCATTTGCCAGATTCTTCTGTTTCCCATCACTGCTCAGGCATTGCCATTTTTCAGCTAGACAACTGGAATAGCCTCTTAACTGCCTTCATTCTTTCCATGCTGTGATCTATCTAACATTCTCACTGATGCATCAGCCTGTGTGGAAAACAGTTTGTTTTTTCATCACGGAGTTACCCGGCAATTCCACCCCTAGGTATCTCCAAGAGATCTGAGAATGAGTACTCAGAGAATTACAAGCACACACATGTACATAGCAGCACTATTCACAGTCACCAAAAGATGGAAACAGGCCAATGGATGAAGAAATTGTGGATTACACATAAAAAGGAATATTACCAAGCCGTTAAAAGGAATGAAGTGGTGATGATACAAAATGATTAATTATATATTATGTGCATTACCCCTTGACTTAAAAACAACAACAACCTTTCACTGGCTCCCCCTTGTGTCCAGAACGGAGCTCTCATTCCCACCAATGGGGCATAGGTGCTGTTCCCTGAACACTGTGTATTCTTTTGTCATTCTCTACCTTGACTTACCTGCCTCCTTTCTTGGTAAAGACCAACTGCATCCTTTGAGGAAGAGCAGAAATATCAGAAGTTCCTCTCTGAAATACTCCCTATCTAGGGGATAGCAATTCTTCCTCCCCCTCCTTGTACTCATAGGACCTGCTCGCAGCCTGCACCGTGCTGTATTGAGATTAGTGGTGTCCCTGCCTCTTTCCATCACTATGGTCCATCACTACGCTGGCACCTCATATGATTCATGTCTGTATTCCTTGTGCCCCGTATAGGGTGAGGGACACAGTGGGTACTCAAAGTTGGCTTTTAAGTTTCATTTTTAAAGCGTAATTTTTGCTACTTTAGTTTCAATTATTGACTGATTAAAAAAAAAATTCCAGGTGAACTTCTTTTCTATCCCTTGATTTTAATAGGAGTACTGTGAGGAATTAGGTGGGGATCGTTATAACTGTATGTTTCTCGTTAAACACAGTTGCATTTTGTAAATGATTATCCAGTGTATATTTCGATCCTGAAGTGTTTTTATTTCCATTAATTACAGGTATATTTAAAGTTTTCTTTTCTTTGATATTTTAGAGTAGAAAGAATTTTAACATAAGCTTCTTATCTTTGGTAAAGATTCTCCCCTCCCAGCCCCCCAAATTGGGGAAATATTTTGTTAATGATGAATTTTTATAGGCCCAGTTATCCTTACTGTTACTAGTTCCCTTTTTTTGTTCTTTAAACTTGTTTAGGTTGGTTTTTTTGTTGCCTGTAGTAAAAAAGTGCTCTGTCAGCTCAGGGGCTTTGACCAGGAGTAAGATTCAGTCCTTGTACTAGGTGTTTGCAGGGGGTTGGGGTGAAGCAGACAGGAAAGCCTACAATTACCACCTAGTGTGATGAATGCTTTCGTTGATGTTAACAAAGTGACCTAGTATCTCCAAGGAGGAAGTGAGCCCCCTCCTCTGCCGCGAGGAACAGAGGTAGTGAGTGGCACAGGTGCAGGGTTATGAGTTGGTAGCAACAGGGTCAGATGTGTCTGGAGAGTGTCAACTGCCTCTGACTTAAAATATTTTTACCAGTTGTTGCCCTGGTCAGACATGTGCAAACCAATTTTGATCAATTTGAACTTATTTGGTACCAATGTCTAGTGAGACTTATCTTAATGACTGTTGCCAAAATGCGATTTACTAGAGAGTGTATCAGCTCAGATGCCAGTGAGATGTGCTCTGTTGTTGCCCGCTGGTGTTCTTCCAGGCTGCGTGACATTTGGTTGCCGAGATGAACTCTGTGGCCAGCTCGTTCCCTGATGACGCTGGGTAAAGGAGGGCGCCACTGCAAGACGGTGTGTGCATTTATGTCGTAAGTGCAGATTTTGCGAGTTGTTTCACATCTGGTACAAGTATGTGAGTAGAGGTTCGAACTTCAATTAGTTGAGTTTATGAAGCACTGACAGTGTAGGACAATATATGAGGCATGTAGGAAATTACAAAGGAAATAGGAAACACAATCTTTGTTCATATTGAGTTTATAATCTAATGGAACAAATATAAATGGAGATACATGATAGCAGATAAAATAAACATAAAAACATAGTCATAACCAGTTACAGATGGATAGAGATAGTTGCACAGTGCTGTGGGGTTGGGAAAATGATTGCAGTGACTGTTGTCAGCTAGGGGACTTAGGAATTGTTTTAATACAGGATGTAAAACTTAGGCAAATATATTAAGGAAGGACAGGAAGGACAAGAATTAGTAAGGGGCAAATCATCCTAGGAAGCGTGAATGAAAACACAGGGAGTAGGTGGGCTATTTGTAGATGGCAGTAAGGTTTGCTTGAACAGCTGAGGCTTCGTAGCACATGGATTTATTTTGGAAAACTTTAGAGTAGGCTCACCGCTGTAACAAACAATCCCCAAATCAGTGACTTAATACAATCAAAGGCTACATTTTATTTATTTATTTGTTTATTTATTTGTTTATTTATTTATTTATTAAATATATCCTTATTGATTTCAGAGAGAGGAAAGGAGAGAGATAGAGAGATAGAAACATCAATGATGAGAGAGTCAGCTGCAGCCCTCAACCCAGGCATGTGCCCTGACCGGGAATCGAACCCCGATCGCCTGGATCCTAGGTCAACACTCAACCACTGAGCCACGCCCGGCCGGGCCAAAGGCTACATTTTATATCAGATTCAGTGGGAATCTATATCAGTGGGGTGTCTCTCTTATATGTAGCTATTCAGGATTCCAGGGTCCTTCCAGCTAACCTCTAGGTTCTAAGAGCCTTTCGTTCGGCTGGTGGAAGGGACAGAAAATGCAGGATAGTCTAACAGAAGAAGGTTATGCCAGCCCAGCTTGACATAACCCTACATGCATTCTACTCGACAGAACTCAGAGCACCTCTATGCATGAGGCCGGGAAAGTGCCCAGGAGGAAAAAGACTTGACCTTTGGCAAACACATAGTAGACTCTTGCTGTGACTTTTGTGCTAGTGTCTTCTGAGTCTAGATCACACCCTTATTTTTCACCTGCAATTTAGTTTGTTCTCTCCAATTTGCTGAGTGAGCTTAGCTGCCTTGCCATCACTTCAAACTCACCACCCCCTCCTTTCCTAGCATCATTCTATTTTGTCAACAATTTCTTCATTCTTCCATTGCGGTAGCATACCTCAGAATCACTGTTGACCTCTTTGTCGTCTTTACTGCATGTATTTAACAGTGTTGCTTCAGAAAGCCTGTTCAGTGTTCTTTCATTCCTTTGTCTGTCTTCTGGACATTTGTCCATGACCTCATCTCCTAATGATGGACCGATATAATTCCCCACCTAGAAGTACACCTGAATATTGCTGTTAGACAGATACTTTCGTCTTGTTAAATCCTTCCTTTCTTTTCATGTGAGCATGATTTCCAAATTCCTCAGTTACATTTAATCACTGTTACCCTCCTCCACCTCCTTTCCAGCCTCATTTCTGCCTACTGAGCACATGAAGGCTCTACTTCTCCAAGCAAGCTGGTCACATCGGCCTCTGAATTTAGAGGATGCTAATCCCCACCCTGGAGACATGAGCTTCCCCTGGAGAATGTGTTGTCCCGCACCTTTTTGGAGCAAGCCCCAGCGTGTGTCGTGTATCACGCACAAATTCAGGGGCTCCTAGTCATCGTTGACTTGTGTGTTCCCCTCGCTCGTGTGGGCACTTAGTCCTAGACGGCCTTGTTTTGTTATAAAAATGTTTAACGTGTGCATGTTTTGTCCCTCCACGTTGACTGATAAGATCTTTAAGGGCAGGGATGATGTCATATATCTTATCATTTCCCACAGGGCCTAGCATACAACTAGGCACAAAGTGATTACTCAACAACTACTTGCTGAATGAACGTGCTGAATGGAGATGAAAGCACTTAGGTGTGAAGATAATCATTTGGATAGGACTTTTCATTTGATTCAAGAGGCAATTGGGAGCCATTGGTGGCTTCTGACAACAGGAATCAAAAATTACTCACAGAAGAGGATCCTTACAGTTGTATGTAGGATCCTGGCAAGTTGAAAATAGACAAATACAAAATGTTAGAGATGGAGTTTTAAAGCAAAGAGCCTGCTTTGTTCATGCAAACAACGTAGGAGCCCTGTTCTTTACAGGATTGGAGAAAGCGGAAGTCTGAAGCCAGAGGGGATTCCTGGTAGGCTTTCCAGCTGTGAAACACAAGACATAAAAGTAAAACGATGGGCCTCACTGATACCAAGCGCAAAGGAGTGAGATGGCGCCCACAGAACCCGCTAGCAATGCAATGCAATCTCGATGGTAACCAACTGGGGATGAGTGATGATTTGAATGAATGCGATGTGTCGATTTAATGCAAGTTCAGTTTCAGGTTGGAAAAGGACTTTCAGGTACAGATGTTCTACAGACATTGGCAGCGCTGAGGAGTTGGAAGTGGCTAGGCTGTTAGGGACAGGACCACGGGTGGGGGTGGGGGGGAAGGAAGTGAAGCTGGACTGCAGATGTGACTAGAGCCTGTATGCATAGCACTCACAGAAACAAAGGGCCCTAACTCAGGGCTGAACCCCGGCGGGGGGTGTGTGTGTGTGTGTGTGTGCAATGGCCGGAGAGCTAGGCGGGAACCTTGAATTTTAAAATGAGTGGGTGCTACTAAGACAGAGTTTTAGAAGTAACCAATAGAAAGTTAGCTAGGCAAATCTAAACCCCTTGACAAAGAAATTCCAGTAGCAACCCGTTCGGGACCGCTCCCTGTTGCAGGGAGCTTTCCTGTACTCCATCAGCTTTCTGTTCTCCCGCTTCCTCTTCCGTCGTCTGTGACACTCATCCTGCTGCTTTGCGAGACAGCGGCCCCGGACCCAATGAGAAATTCCGGCATCAGCATCCGCTGTTTGAGAGACCCCTGGTCATTGCAGAGTTAGGAGACCACTCCTCTAGTCCTGGCGTCGTTGCCACTGGGGTTTGAGATCTTGCTCAATCACCAGACTTTCTGTATATTGTAAGTGGGTTAGGTGCGAACATTTTCATGGGGTAGATCCATTGAAAAAGGATTCCATAGCCACTGAGAAATGCTGTATATTTGTCAGCGTTGTAAGTGGACATTTCAAATGTACAAAATACTTGAAAGGCTTTTACAGTAAACACCCAGACACCCATCACTTAGACTCACGCACGAACACTTTACTACCCTTGCTTTATTATGGTGTTCTACCCGGCCACTCCTTTATCCATTCATCATTTTGTTTCTCCCTCCCTCCTTCTCCTTCTTCCTCTCCTTCTTTTTCTCATTATTATTATTATTATTATTATTATTATTATTTATATGCTGGTCAAGAAGAGAAAGCATAGTCGTCATGAACTTGAGGGTTACAGAAGTGCTCATTACTTCTAAAGAACTTAGATGGCTTACATCTGAATCCTTGCAGTCACCTTTAAACACTGTCTTGTATCCCACATCTGGCCTGACAGCTTTATTTTTTAATAAAATAGTTTATTGATTTTTAGAGAGAGAAGAAAGGAGAGGGAGAGAGAGAAACGTCGATGTGAGAGGGTAGCATTGATCTGCCTCCTGCAAGCCTCCTGCGGGAGAGCGAGCCTGCAGCCTGGGCGTGCGCCTGACTGGGGATCCAACCAGCAACCTTTCCGTGCATGCAACGACGCCCACCCCACTGAGCCGCACTGACCAGGGCAGTCAGCTTCATTCTTAAGTCATCTATTTTATACTCCACATTCAGTTAATCTCTTCAACTCTACTTTCAAAATATACCCCAAAAACTGTTTATGTCTCATCACCTGTGCCAAACCACCATTTTCCTCCACTGGCTACCGAGTCCCCTACTTTCACTTTTGGTGATCTATACTTTCTTTTTCATGGGAAAATCAGAATTTTTCTTTCAAAATAAATATTAGAACAAGTCACTCTTTTGCTAAAATCTTGCAGTCATATTAGCATGGCCTAATAGGCCATGTATGATTTGTTCCCTTGCTCACACTTTAGGAGCATTTTCTGCTACCCTTTCTCTTGCTTATTCAACTGTGCCTACCTGTTCCTGCCTCAGGGCCTTTGCACTTGCCAGGAATCCGCTTTACCCAGATAATTCATGATTTTCATCCTAAATTTCCTTAGGTTTCTGCTCTTATGTCACCTCATCATGAGGGTTTTCCTGATCACCCTATCTAAAATAGCTGGGTTTTTCGTCACTCTCTATTTCCTTATCTTACTTTTCTTCAGTGCATTTATATTTATTTGTGTGTTTTTTTTTCTCAATGAGGGAAGATAGAGTTTCTATATATTCAAGGGATATAGAACAATATGTAGCCCATAGTTGATACTTAACATGTATTTGTTGACTCTGTAAATAAATTGAAGATAAATGACACAGAGGACATAAAAGATAGTGTAGAGACTGCACTGCTGAGGCGCCTTTCAAAATGTATACAAGTAAGCTTGCTGAGTTTATAACAAATACATACTGGTGTTGTTTAAAATAGCAGAGTCCCCCGGTATAACATGAGAGTGGATTTATAAAATGCGACTGAAGTTGTCCATGGCTTTTACCCATCGGCATCCATCTGTGAGGAAGAAGATGGTATGGGGCAAGCCTTGTTCAAATGAGATAGAAAGTCACATGCTGGTGAGAGCCTGTATGAAGCGAGCTGGTGGTCAAGTGTCAGAGTTGAGAAACAGTATGAAGAGGATTTAAATCTGGGAAGACTAAAAAAACGTATTTTCGTTTTCTTTTTATTTCAAATTATAAGAGGACATTTATCTAGAAAGTTACAGAAGTAGTAGAACTGAGCCAGCTGGGCTGCATAGGCTCAGAAAACAAGTTATAGAGGCAGAAGAAGGGCCCTTGGAGCTTAGCAGAGAGAAAGGCAAAGGAAATGAGCCTGGAGGAAAGACGAGGGGGGAAGGGAAAGGCCCAGGACTGTGCCAGAGAGGGAGAGCGCCAAAAGCCATATTTTTCTAAGTCAGTAATTGACAATTTGAGTTCCAAGGAGTCTTAGTCTGTTTTTCTAAGGGAGGCCATTTGCATTCAGGTATTGACTTTATTGAGCATAGATGCAAGAGTTCTCCTGTGCAGGCATGTATTGTAGCAACATGGGAATTCTAATAAAAATAATAACTTTATTCATAATTTTTGTCTTACTTCTTTGCTCAGTTTAAGATACCAAAATTTCCTTCCTGTTTTTGCTATTAATATATTTCAGCATTAGCCTCTTTTAATTCTTTTCACCTCTTAAGCACATCCACAGAATAAATACTTATCAGTTACTGAGAAATTGGAATGTAAGCTCAATTATGTTAAAAACTAATGGGTAACACTAACACATAGTAACAGCTTCCTTTGCAATATTTATTCTCTTGGTGATAAAAAAAATAAGCCCAATAGCCGATTGCTGCAGAAAGAATTTAGCTACAAGTTTATCAATTTGAGCAGGCCAACTGCACAACTAAATGCATGTGAAACTTAACAAATCCCTCGGGGAAGCTGACTGTAAGAATTTTCTAGTCTGTGTCGAGTTACTGAGGTGCGACATGGTGGATTGGACTAAATGCCTTAGGCAAGCACAATCAAATAGAGACAGTTTAAGATTTTTCTCTGTCCATGCAGGGATCTCTGGTAGGTATCTAAATGAAGCTTTCAGAAAAGAATATAACAGCATCATGAGCTCTCTTCCCTGAATATTTTCGGTAAGCTGTTTTAGTTTAGAAGAAATTCAAGTAAGATTTAGACAGGGTAAGCTTTGTGACAGTTGAAAGATTTAAGATTATGATTTGGTTCATAGGCATATAGCAAAATACAAAGCACTTTTACCCTTAGATTTTAATTTTCATTTTCAGAAAGAAAATTCAAGGATAGTGTGTGTATTTTATTGGAATTACTTTGGGTTGTGGCAGTTTGATTTTGCGGTCTCTTAAAATTGACTATCCCACCCTCCCCAGAATGTCAGAATGGTTTGGTGTAAGAAACTTACTGTGGTAAAGTAGTTGAGTGGTTTGGATCTGGAGCCCAATTACCTTGGTTTGAATCCCAGGTACTCCTATTAGCATGCAAATCAGGGCAGATTAGCTCACCTCAGTTTTCTAATTTGTAAAATGGGAACAATATCATCAGTTTTAGGGTTGTGTGAAGATTAAATGAATTAATAAATATGAAGCATTTAGTATAGTGCTTGACACATAGCACTCAATAAGTGCTAGCTATGTTACGACGGCTATAACAATTATTCTGTGATCACTCAGGAAATATATTGCCCTTTCTTGGGAGCAGGAGTCATGTAGTGTCACAGTCCTTCAGCTGCCCAGGACTGAGCTGATGACAATCAATACAGGGTGGAGCAAAAGTAGGTTCACAGTTGTGAATACACGAAACACAGAACTTATTCTTGTATTATTATAAATTATTGTATTATTTTCCGTGTGAACAACTGTAAACCTACTTTTGCTCCATCCTATATGAGAGGTAGACTTGAGCATTGGGTCACCAGCCCCTGAAAAAGTTGGAACCCCTACCAGATAATGTTTCCCACCTGGGGAAGGTACCCCTAAGAGGAAACTCACTCTGAAATCATCCATGTCAGAAGGTAGAACCCCTAATCCAGAGGGGAGGAACAGCAGACTAGAGTTGAAGGGTGAATTGGTTTAGCTTTTAAGACATTGGAAATCTTCTAAACTTGTCAAAGCAACTGCTCCTTGGTCATTACTTGGCTATTGGGTTTCAGGGTTCAGAGTTTTTCCTCATTTGTTCAAACATCAGCTTTCAGGATAGCACTGAAGAATCTTCACAACCACTTCAGTCCTTTGAAAAAGTTCTTTCAATTTATTGCTGTAACCCATCCTCATGATACTGAGCTATATCCCTAACAACAGTCTTCCCACAGAAACCTTGCCCCAACCTGGGAAGCATGTAATTCCCTCCTCCAGACCTGGTTGAACAGAAAGCAGGGAGCCATGGATATTGACCTCGGACTTCTCCCTTGGCTCTGGCATTGGCCACTTCCCTCATCTCTTTCCCTCTGCTGTTTCCAAGCCTGTGCTTCCTCCCGTTAGAACTTTCCTAATCAGGACTCTTAAAAAAGAGGTGGAGAAGAGACCCTGAGGAGGCAAGGATGAGGGGAGGAAGCCTGGATCTAAAGAGAGCAACCACATAATTTAGGTTCAACACCTGGGACATTTGGAGAGAAAAGTGGGGCTACTAATAATTACACTGGGAAAACCTGATATTAACCTGGCTGTCCTGGGTTGTTAAACTGGGTTCTCGTTCTACCTTGGGCCTCAGACTGTAGGGAAAAGCAATGATCTCACCATCTCTTTTCCTTGTTCTTTCCACCTAACAGTACCACCACCAAGTTAATGCCTAAACTTTTTTTTTTTAAGTAATTGCGGGCGGGGGGGCAGTCAACTGTGACTTACTACAACCTGGTCATCTTAGAGACTAAGCAGTGAAGTCACCAAAAGAGGTCTCTAAAATATCTGCCAATGGTCAATCAGCAAATAATGAAGTAATTATTATTACTGATATTTTTGATCAAATGAAACCGATAGACTTATTTCTTCTATTTTCTCTCAGTAGGGGAGAACAAAATGGGACTCTAGTCCTTTGTACAGTTGTTGCCCCTCTTTATAGCCTGTATAAAGTTTCACAATGGGAGACGCTGAAAAAACTTGAACAGTTACAACATAGGACTGTGGTTGGAAGCATAGTTCCCTTTCTCCACAAACGTGACATACTTGGAAAGTTGAGTTGAAATTAATGAAAACATTTATATATCTAGTAAGAGCAAATTCACCTGTGCATGCTTTGGATCTCCTCATATTGTTTAAATAAGTGGTAGGTTCTATTAGCAATGAACTCTGTAAACACCAGTTCATTGTACGTGAGCATAGAGTAAATAAACTAAACTCATTATGACTTTTTTATGTTATACATTAGGACCTGTTTTCTAACTTTTACAATCTGCAACAACAGTGAATGCTATAGTAATTTTAAGTACATACTAATTTAAATAAATGGAGTTCCTATTAAAAGTATCTCCTTTTAGGAGTTCCTATTAAAAGTATCTCCTTTTAGGAGTGAATTGTAGGTGCTGCAGAATGTGAAAAATGGGAAGGATCTTAGACAGTGACTAGTGCAGCCTCCCCAGATGCCAAAGGGGGCAGGGAAGCGCAGAAGCCTACGTCACGTGGCTTGAATCCCTAGTTGCCTCATTCTATAATCTTGTCCCTGTCGCAAATCTTAGTAAATACTTTTAGGCTGTAGTAGGTAAGGTAAATTATTTGAAAATGTATTTTGCTTCAAAGTGGCAACCTAAATCACCAGTCAGGCTTCGGAACAACCTGCTATTTTTAGTGGAATCCCTAATTTAATTAATTTGTTTAATATCTTCAAAAGTTATAAAGGACCTGAAGCCGATACGGCTTTATATAGCATATCTTCAGTTGTGGAATTCAAGAGAGAGATTGTTTTTTTTAGCAGATATGTCCCTGTTCTTTGTTTTTTAGTAGCAAGTGCCACTACAGATGTCTTATACCTAAAACACAATGATACTGACCCTTTAACTTGTACTTTGTAGAAATAGAAAAAGCTCCCCAGAGGAAGGATATTTGATAGTCCAGTGTAGGGGTCAACATACTTTTTGGTAAAAGGACAGATAGTAGATATTTCTGGCTTTGTGGGCCATGTGGCCTCTGTGGCAACTACTCAGTTATGCTACTGGGGAGTGCAGGAGCCATCATAGATGATGTGGAAGGGTGAGCATGGCTGTGCTCCACTCACACCGAATTTACAAAAATGGCAGTGGTGGGATTGGCCTGTGGGCCATAGTTTGACTACTTTTATTAACATAGGTGAAGACTATATTTTAAATTTATTGTAGTTATATAATAAAGAAAAAACATATATCATACCATGTATTGAGGAATTATACATGATTAGGATGTATGCTTAATTAAAATAACTTCTGATAAACATCATAGAAAACAATAGAGAAGCACTAGAAGAGGTCATTACTGCAACATTATTTGTCATAGCAAAAAAAGGGAAGCAACTTAAATATTCATGGGTAAAGAACTGGTTAAACAAGTTGTGGAAATCCGCACAGTTAAAAAGAACGAGCTATTTTTACTGACAAGGAAATTTCTCCCAACACCATCATCTTGAAACATAAAAAAAGCAAGTTATAGAATGATATATACAATGTGACACCATTTATACTAAACAAACAAGTCACAAAAGAATGCTGCATGTTCTCTGTGGATACAGATGTGTGTTTGTAAATTTATAGAAAAAAGCTCTAACCTGGTGGCAGTGGGGACAACTCAGGGGAGGAACTGGGTTTAGGGGTGTTAGTCGAGGTCAAAGAGAATGTGAAACACAAAAGACATTAGAGAACAACATGCCAGAAATGCTAGGCAGACATTTAGGTTTCGAGACAGTATAAAGAATGAGGACTGATTTTTAAGTTTATAATTATAGGCATGGCATTTAGAGTCTTTATAATTTTGAAGGCTCTGTGAGAAATGAAGGTTAGGTAAGAATTTTACTTCCAATAGAATGGGCATATGATTTATTTATTACATTTGGCCTTGGATCTACAGAAAAATCTTCGAACATTATCTGAAATTTGAGAAACAGTAATTTTGCAAAGGTGGTCAGCAGTTTATGGGCTGTATGTCAGTGTTACGGTCAGTCTGGCCTTAGGAATTTGCCCCTGAGCTGGTGCCAGGCTTGGATAGGGAACCTTATTTTGTAGTGTGCTACCTTCTCAAGTGACATCTGTGAGGATCTGATGCCAATGTACCTGACTGTAGCACATTCACACTACTTTAAACTGTGGCTGTTACAAACTAATATAGCATGTGAGTCCAGACTTAGGATGGATGATATAAAGCAGAAAGATGCTTATTTATAGGCGAGAAGACACTGTATTTTCAATCTAGCCGGTATTTGTTGTAGACCTACTATGAACTCTTCACTGTATTAGAAAAGTAGGTGATATAAAAAAAAACGTGAATGACAGCCTATTACCTGATAAAATAAGCCACCTTATTGGGGAATAAGAAGAAATTAGGTAATATCAAAAGACATCACTTTTTTCTTTAATTTTTAGAAAGTGTTATTTATTTTTAATTTATCTTTATTGTTGAAAGTATTACAGATGTCCCCTTTCCCCTCCCATTGACTCCCCCTACACTCTGCTCCTGTCCCCCATAAGCCTTCACCACACTTGTCTGTGCCCGTGGGCTGTGCATATATGCATATAAGTCCTTTGGTTAGTCTCCCCCCTCCCCTTTCCCTCTGATATACGTCCATCTGTTGCATACTTCAGTGTCTCTGGGTCTATTTTGTTCGTCAGTTTATTTTGTTCATTAGCGTCCATGTATAAGTGAGGTCATGTGATATTTGTCTTTCTTTGCTTGGTTTATTTCACTTAGCATAATACTCTCCAGGTCCCTTCATGCTGCCTCAAAGGGTGAGAGACCTTTCTTTTTTTACAGCTGCATAGTATTCCATTGTTTAAATGTACCAGTTTTTTATCCATTTATCCCATTTTAAATGCCAACTTGAGAGAATCCAGTCATATATATAGTAGATCAGGGGACCAGTGTGACTGAAACAGATGAGGGTCAGCTTAAGACAATTGTGTCTTGGTTTAGGCCTCAATGTAAAGTTTGGGTAGATAGGGGAAATGGAAAGGCAGATTTTAAGAAGGAGGGAGCTTGTGAGAAATGCCTGAGTCAGAGAGCAACTTTTGGCGTCTCCTCTGAAGAAGAGCATGGTATGATGATGATGATGGTGGCAGCTACAAGGGCACCAACGCTGCTGCTGCAGCTGCTCATGGAAGCATCAGTAACGGCATTAATAGCAGTAATAATGCTAGGGCATTTTTTGACCAAGAGTTTTATGTCAAGAAAGGTCAGAGGTGTTTTACTTTTGCAGTCCTCACTAATCCCTCATAGTACAACTCTTCCCCCTCGTAATGCAGGTGAGGAATTGAGGTTTAGAGAGATAACTTCCCCCAAAATATACAGCTGGTGAGTGCCAAAGTCAGTATGTAAATACTGTAAATACTGGCTGCCTGACTCCAAGCCCTGAGCCCCCCAAGGCCAAGCTGACTCAGAGGATAACCACACTCTACTGCTGGTTCCAATACTAAGGGCCCCCATACTCAGTTCCCCCAGCATAAAATAAAGGCACGGGATAGCATAGTCTCTAAGATTTATTACACTCATCCTGCTAGTTAACTCATCAGAAAATGAGGTCAAATAATTGCACTGTGCAGATTAGATAAGACAATGAGAGACTACATGGTATAGTGTCAGGAATATAGTAGACACTCAATAAAATTTTAGGGCCCAATAAATGAACCATTGTTATCATCCTCTTATCATCAGACAGTCCAGACAATTGCTTCATCATTTGTTCTACTGGATACGTCCTAACCTGTGATGAGGGAGATGTTGCAGGGTTAGCATGAACCTCTCCTTGTATTTACATTCAGGGTGGAGAACTGCCCAAAAGATGTGGGTCATAACCAGGGAGAGTTCTTGTGAGAGACCCTCTTAACTTTGTTGAAATCTAGCTGCATATATATTGTATTTGGCTAAGTGGAAGTGGTTTTCTAAAAGTAAAAACATCTGTGGCGTTCAGGAGTCCCAGTGAGACATGAACAAGCCAATTCTTCAGACTGACTTCAAGCCAATTTGTGTCAGAAGGTGTAAGTTTATAACTTACAAGAAACCAGAGTTCTGCTTTTCCTACTTGTTCCAATAGCTTTTAATCTTTGTATCTTATTTATGCATGGGAAATAATTGAATTATAAACCAATCATGCTCTTCTTTGCTTTCCCTTTCCGTTTTTGGTGTCTTTTCTTCACGTTTATGTTAGTTTTATTGCAGGCTGAGACGGTGAGGCAGCCTGCCCGAAGTGCATTCCTGGTTTGTGGCAGGGATGAATCAAGAATTCAGGTTTCTAGATTAGAAAGGCCTGGGGTCATGTGATTCCCCCCCCCCCGCCCTTAAATATTCAACTTTTTCTTTTCATTTTTTTTCTCTTCTTTTTTCCCCTAAGCAGTAGGCTGATTTCTCCAAATAAACTCTTATGTAGGGCTCCAGGATGTACCTCAGACAGGCATCGCCCTGCTCAGATTGAGTGGGGCCTGGGGCTACGCCTGCACTCCCTACCTTTTCTTCTCCATCCCATGGTCCTCCATAGACCATCGAAGTTTCTGCACAGGACAATTATATAGAACATTGCCCCGTTCCTTACAATTTCATTGGTGATATAGGGGCACTGTGAGTTTGAAGACCTGATATAAGACTTAATGTTTTTCTCGTCTCAGTAGTAACTTCAGTAGGGATGTAGAATAGAAGAGAATTGAGATCTCTTCTTACATAAAACAAATCTCCAGTCGCTATCCACTCTAAATATTTAATTTCTCACGTTGCATCACTGCTTCAGTACCACCTGGCAGGTTCTGTTCCTAGAAGGTATCAAAAGTTTAATGAGGAGTAATAACTCACTAAATATGAGGAACCATATTTCTTAGAAGATTATATAAATCTGTCTTTTAAGTGAGAGTTTCACTCTTCAGATTTAGACCCTATGAGAAATTTCAAACTATATCAGGAAAAATGTAGGATATTTTCTGCCTTAAAGCCATATCTTTTCATCAACATGTTTATATATAAACAGTGGCAAAGATGACATAACTCAGAGTCTGAATTGGTTGATTAGTATCATAAGTGATAGTATCCATCTATGTATTCTTGGAGACTGGGAAAGCAGTCGGGATGAATGGACGTTTGACTCAAAATGTTCATTCAGTACCCTTGAGAGAACGGTCTGCTATTCTCACAGTCTACTCACTGGATTTCTGTTCCCTTGCTGATAAGACACGCTGATTGAAAAGAAGCCAGAAAATCATCGTATTCTTCAGTCAAATTCTCTATATCTAAAGAATACATGGAGATCAGATTAGATGGTTTCTTCCTACAACTAATGAAATTGTTTGCTGTTATAATATAAACAGTCTCTATCCCTCAAGGTTGTCTTATGTATTTCTCTAGATATTAAATATTTACAATAGGTTACCAACAAATGTCTTAAAGTTAGCCAGACTTGACATTCTTACAGAAAAAATGTTTCAAATGGAATTCAGAATCATGTGCTTTGGCTCATTTAACTAGTTAAGAGTTAAAATAATGAGTTTAGTGGTAAATTTTATGTTCTGGGTAGTTTTATTGTATTCCTTTTGTTATTATAAATGTACTACATGGTCCTTTTATGTGATGCAATGTACAAACACATAAAGACGACGTTAGCTCCGGCCAGTGCTCCGGGGGTTGGAGAGTCATCCTGTGCACCAGAAAGCTGGCAGGTTTGGTGCCCGGTGAGGGCATATGCCAGCTTGTGGGTTTGATCTCAGGTCAGGGCACATATGGGAGGCAGCTGGTCATTGTTTTTCACATCGATGCTTCTCTCTTTCTCTCCTTCCCCTTCTCATTGTCTCTCCCTTCCTCTCTCTCTAAAATCAATAAACATATCCTCGGGTGACGAAAGAAAAATGAGTAAATAAAAATAAAGACAAAGTTACCTGTGATCCCACCATACAGAAGTGGAACCATTTAAAAAATGCTGGTGATAGTCCTGTAGGCTTTTATTGCATTTATATGTACATAGTCTAAATATGTATTTTACTGTTAAGCATTGATCTTACTGCTTTTTAAATTAATATATTGTAGAAATCTTTATAAGATAATATAACTGTAGCTGCACAGTACTTAGTTGCATAGTATTTCATGCAAGCAGTTCCTTATTAATGGGTGTTTAATCTGATATCAGTATTTTGTTTTTATAAACAATTCAGTGGGTATCATTTTGCATTTGTGAGTGGGTTTGTTCAATTACAAGATTTGCTTAGGGTAAATTCAAAGAAGTAGGATATGCATTTAAAGCTTCATAAATATTGTTAAGCTGTCCTTCAGAATTTTTTTCATTTTCTTTTCATGTTAGCAATAACATGGAGGTGTCAAAATAAGCTGAAAAAGAAATTAAATAATTTTCACTTTTCTAAGTATGTTCAAGTGAAGAACACACACAAAAAATCGATCTCTAAATTCTCCTGTGCAGGGATCAGTGGAGTTGATCTTACTGCTGACTTCCTGCAAACCATTACTCAAATCAGAAAAGCAAATATTTAAAAAATTACCCTCATAATTTTGTTTAGAATAGCTGAAGATAGTTAAATGTTAATTTTGGAAAATATGAGGATGTACACGGTCATGTTATTTTGGGGAGGGTGTGACTATACATTGGCAGAGGGAATTGTACTGCTTATTTCTAGAGTAGATTATCCATTTAAGGACTCTGTTTTATAATATCATGATTTTAGTATTAAACATGTAGGAATAATAGTAGTAGAGAAATAAAAATTTGCTTTTTGTTCCTGTTAAAGTAGATATGTTTGTAATTAGTATCCTCAATTTATTTATTTATTTTTATTTTTTATTTTTTAAAATATATCTTTATTGATTTCAGAGAGAGGAAAGGAGAGGGAGAGAGAGAAACATCAGTGATGAGAGAGTCATTGATCAAGCCTGCAACAGGGCATGTGCCCTGACCGGGAACCGAACCCTGATCGCCTGGATCCCAGGTCGACGCTCAACCGCTGAGCCACGCCCGGCCAGGCAGTGTCCTCAATTTAAAATAAACGATCCAAATACCAAATTTGTAACCGAATGTTATATACCATTCTTTTGAGCTAATCTTAAAATGATGACCACATACTGATAAGAAACACCATTATTAATATAGTCTCTGTTATGTGATATAACATCTTAAATGACTAAATGACATGTAGTCAAATCTTAGTATATTAACATAAAATTGTATCTGTTCTCTCAGTAAGTAAAAATTGTATCTGTTCTTTCTGAACTGTGGAGAGAAGGCTTGCTTGTTTTAGATATCTAGGTGGTAACACTCGTTAGGTTATTTTTTTTTATCAGGGCAAACTGAATGGAACAAATATTTAGAGAAGAAAAGAATACGAGGGGGCAATAGTAAACCAACATCAAGAGGTGGGTGAGTGTAGGCACTTGATTCCACCCAGAAAGAGAAGAAGCAGTTCTGCTATACGGGAGCCGTGCCCCAGATCGGAGGTATTCCCCCGGAGCACGAGGCTGGGATGTCGGAGGAAGCGCTGTTCTGTACTTGGCTGGGCTGTGAGCCGTGTTCATGGAGGAATCTCATACAGTGGCCCCAGATTCTCCAGTGGTCCCCCTTAAGAAGCGGAGGGAAGCTGTATGTAGACCTGAAATGGTTTCCTGAGAGATACACTGCATTCCTGGAGTGAGAATATTAGAATTGATGGCTCGTGTTGAATTTCATTAAACCCAGGGGCTGTTCAACGCATATAGAGGGAAGGTGGCTAGAAGGGCCTGAGCAGGTATCTCTAAAGGTCTGGATGGGAACTTACAAGGCTTTCAATACAGGTAGTGTCTTCATCTCAGGGCTGGGAAGAATGTGCCTGATAGGGGTCTCATTATTAGGGCCAAGAGGGCTTTGTATTGAAATTTAGGTCTGGTAAAGGAAAGAAGGAAATGAAGTAAAATAAGCATATCATAGAATTAATATTTGACTAATGAAGAAGAGTGACTGAAGACCCTGGAAATTCCCTAGAAACCATCACAAGGCTTAATAATGAAGATGGGTCAATATGGTCAGATATCTGTGTGCCAGGTATATAGATTTTTAAGAAGAAAACTTAACTATGATGCAAGAGGTCTAAGCAAATCTCAGCCCAGGGACTAAGGGGAAGGACTAATAATGGAAAGACTGCAATGGAAGGACTTTCTCCCTTCAAGAAACAGATTTAAAAAAATACATATATGCATAGAAATTCTTTGGTTACTCTCTCCCCCTCCACTGGGGAGGGGGATAGGATGGGGTGGAACGGATCATTGGGGAGAAATAGGAACATCTGTAATATTTTAAACAAAAATAAAATTTAAAAATACTAAAAAATACAGATAGAACTCACTGTATATTGCATTGTTATACACATACAACACACACAAAATGTATATATGCATGCATAGACATATGTGTGTATCCAAACACATATCTACATCTATTCAGGAAGGAAATACACCAAAATGTTACAGAAATTACCTCCAGGCAGTAAGATTTTGAATAATTGTTTTGTTTTTCTATATTTTCAAATGTTTCAACAGTAAGCATCTGTTAGTTTAATAATTAAAATAGAATTTAAGTGATATTTATAAATAACAGAAATACCAAAACACACATTTGAGTATAAAGCATTCAGGTATGGATAAAATAATTAGAAGTAGTGGTTGGCCACCTTTTGAAGGGAATAAGAAGGATAATGCTTTCATTATGAGCCTATAAAACTATCACTAAGGTGGGCATAGTAATGCTGGGGAGTTTCATCTCTGCAGATGGTCTGCCAGGATTCTGAAAATTCATGTTTTGTCTTTTTTAAATCTCTCGAATAACTGAGGCAACAATGGAGTAATTAGTGACGCTCAATTTAATTTTAAATTAAAGGAGAATTTGTTGATCAAGTGAAGACTGTACATAGTTAGGACTGTAACCTGTGGCTTTAGGAAGCAGATACTTTAATATCCAAATAAACAAGATTTTATCTTCTTACATTCAGGGCCAGTGTCCCTACAATAACTAGCCCATAATAGATAATCTAAAAATATTATAGGTGTGAGTCAATGAATTGAGACTTGAAAAGAATGCCTGGTATTTAATAGACACAGTAATATTTGTGTAATAAATGAATGAATGAAAGAAAGGTTGAGCAAAGGTGGATCACTGGTACAAGAGGCTGTAATAATGAAATGCTGACAATAATAGAATACCCCAACAAAGAAGAATGGTCATCCAAAAATACACAAGTTTTCAAAGCACACTTGTAAAATATAAAACTGAAAGTAAACTTAAAGTTAGTTTGGAATCATAAAAAGAAGGAAAATAAAAGCTCTAGCTCATTTTTTTAATTGGCCACTCTTATAGGGGATTCCATAGCAGCTTGTCAGCTCTCCTATGTGTCCAGTTATCTTTTGCATCACACTTGACCATCTCTGCTCTATGACCTTCCTCAGATTGTAAGCACACTGTGTCATTTTTGTGTTTCCTTTATTCTCAAAAATACTCGCACCTTCTAGGTGTTTCATAAATATTTGCTGATTGTTTAGAAACAGATAGCATAATATTAAAAGACGACTAAAGAGTAGAAACACGAATAAATTCTATTTTTCTGTTTTCTCTAGAAAGGATAATAATTTTTCAAATTGTAAAAACAGCACAACCATAGCTAAAAGAACCTGAAAACCTCAGGTAGGTGTAGAGACTCATTATGAGCTCACAGTCACTTTAAATTGCTACAGATTCAGCCATTGCATTAATGGAATTTTCAGTTGGGATTATGGACTCACTTTTGGACATCTTTGGAAAAGCTAGGAAAGAGGAGATAAGAGTCTATATTCCTAGTAAAGTGGATGCCTGAACTTAGACCTGTTCTGGGATTGGAACTATTAAATGGATCAGTGAATTGACAGCACTTGGGAAGACAGTAGTCATTAAATAACAGCCAGGGTGCCAAGTTGACCTCACTTCCTTTTCAAAAAATATGACTGCTGAGTCTGTAGGTTAGAGAAATTCCCAAGGCATATTGTACATTATTTTGAGCAAGTCTTTGAGAAAGTATCTTGCATTATGGTTGTGGGCTTTTTGTGAATATATACATTGTGTGGTGAGGATGTCATGGGTTTTTGAGTAAATGGTCCCCAAGAGATAAACTGGAGGCTACTCTTTAAAGAAACACTGTTTTAATTGAGTTCTGTTCAACAATTTTACCATAGGCCCATTTATTAATCGGCTACAAGTTAGAAAGTGAAGAGGAATGGTCATTGATAGTGTGGTGGTTAAGGGTGGCCTGGACTCAAACCCTGGCCCTGTCACTAGATGTTTGTGCCTTAGTTTTTTCATTTGTGAAATGGATATAATAGTACCTACCCTTGTGTGTGGCACATAGTTCCCTTACTACTGTGCCCTGCACTTGACAAATACTTCATAAATGGCAGCTAGTGCCTGCTTAGAACTTAGTGTACTGAGCATTTTGTACACAAGGAAACTAAGGCTTAGAGAGATTAAATAGCATCAACTTGACAGGAATAAACTTCCTCAAGGTTAGTAATGGACTAAGAAAATGAAATCCAAGAGCTATAAATATAAAGTTCATAAAATGTTTACTTTTGTTAATAATTTGGATAAAATTGATCTGGAGATTTTGGTTGACTATGGCATGAATGTGATCCATTGTTATATCATGGCTTCAGGTGGTCCTACTACACGTGGGTAATTTGACCATATCTGGAATATGGTTTTTTTCTGCCAAGCATTTGGTAAAGAGAGATTGTGGAGGATGGCCACCAAGGCACGTAGGGACCAGCTGCAAGAATCAGAGCTAGAAAGTTTGGAAAAGCAGGAACTTTGAAGGAAGCATGATAGCTGTCTTAAAATACTTGGGGGAGATCATTTGGAAGAGGGATTGATTTATTCTGAGATACTCCAGAATGGATTCCGGGGCAGAGGTTATGGTGAGGCCAATTTGATCTTCAGATTTTTGCTGACCTACAGAACCATTCAGAAGTGGGATGGTCTGCCTTTCAATGTAGTAAACATCATCTTCTGTAAGCTGTGGCAAAGGCAGAATTCTCTGAGATACTGTGGAGGTAATTTCCATATTGGATTGAGGAAGATGACCTTGCGATTTTTTTCCAAATCTAAGAATTTATCATTTTGTTAGAAACTGAATCTATTGAAATAATGCATTTTCTAATGATGGATGTTACTGGTTTAAGGCACCTATTCTTTTTTATCTTTATGAATGTAATTGATTTTTTAGATCATAAACAAGTTGCAAATATAAGAAATATATTTTTCATTTTGGAAAATGATGACTATTTCAGTGTTATTGGGAAAACCATAATTTTAGTTAGTAAAATTCAAAGCACTGAATTCATTATATTACAAGAAAGGCAATTTCCTCATCATGATTAATTGTAAGACCTTTCTTCCATTATTGAAGAGAAATCATCTGTGTTTAAAGAGCATTTATGTTGAGTTCAGAAGGTGACATTTCTTTGATGTTTGTGTGTACATAAGGGTAGCTTGTAGAAAAACTTAAGAGCACAAGAAGTACAAACTCATAAAAAATAACTTCCACAAGAAAAGCCATTTGATATGTATCAAATATACTCTTAGACTTCATAAGGTTATTCATTTTAGAACCTAGGTTTTCTTTCTTTCTTTTAAAAAAATCTGTTAAGGTTACTGGCTACCGTATTATCTCGGCCAGATTCATAACATTATGTTAGAATTTTGCTGAATAAAAATGAGTCTGATTTTAGTAGCGAAATGTGCTTGGTTCATCCTGTCTCCACCCCCCCCCCCCCCAGGTGTCAGGCCAGCCCAATGAAAATTCTTGTTTGACCATAACTGCACATCTCACTCCACAGGCAATCAGCGTTTTAATTAGTGACTCAAAGGAAAGTCATTGTGGTCTAGTTTCTTTATCATAATTGCCAAATAATTTTCCATTGAATAAATAAATAATGTAAAGGAGAAACCTCCCCTCATAGTGCTGTCATTAAGGCTTCATTTTTTTTTCACCCCTTCATTTGTATTTGTATTAACACACAGCCCACTTGAAAAGGAGTAATTATAATGGCTTTCTGATGGTAGCCTATCCTTTTTAAAACTGGGGACGGTTTCCTTTTCTATCACCACTTTGTACTGCATGGCTTATTTTAAGGTTTAGATAAAGGAAGCTCATGGTGGCTGGTGTCTCCTCAAAGGTGTGTGAGTGATTGATTTGCTGTGTGCATCATTGGAACTGGGTAACTTGCATTATGACTCTGATGTACTGTGTAATTGATGCAAGTCCTTTCATAGCATTCTGAGATTGAAATCAATATTCATTTGGAGTGCAACAACTGTAATAAACTGCATTCCTTTTGTAAGCAGTGGTCTAAGGCTTTGTAAAGGATCAGTTAGGAGTGACAGATTATCACTTTGCTTGGGCTGGGGTCTATTTGAATAGGTATGAATTGAACAATGTCTTCAAAACAACCCTGTTTAAAACAGCTGGTTTCATGAAATGAACTTTTTGATTTTGCTGTATAGAAACTTCTTTTATGTGAGTCCATCTTCTATCCGATTACAAACCTGGACCCCATGGAAAGGAGTAATTATTTTCATAAATAAGTTGATTTTCATGATTAACACCATGCATGTTTTATATACCTTGATAGATTCACGAAATATCCTGTCTTTTGTGTTATCACTAAAAATTTTGATGATTTGCAATTGGATTTGCATTCTTTGTTAAAAAAGGATGTTGCCTTGATGATATCTAGTACCAGAGTTAAACTTCAGATACCAGAGAGACACATTTTGAAGAATAAAAAAATCAATATCAATTAATTCTTATAAGCAGATAGCATATTTATCATCCTAAGAATAACCATGTGAGAGCTGGCATAGTTCAGAGGCTAAGAGTGCTGGTTCTGAGGTCAGAAAAATCCGAGTGCAAATCCTGACCCCGCTGTTGACCAGCTGTATGGTCTTGAGCAAGTGGTATAAACATTAGCCTGGGTTTACGCATCTTCAAAATGCAAATGGTACCTGTAACTCCCCCAGAGTAATGTTGGGATAATTAAGTGAAATAATTAGCATGAAAAACACAACACATTCCTTGGCACACTTTAAGTACTTGATAACTGTTAGTAAACTATCAAGACAATAATCATGTCCATTTTGGGGGTTGGGATCAGAATTCCTTTCTTTCCACCCCATTTCCACCACCTTGAAAGTGTTCCCAGCCCCTCACCACCTGGCCAATGAGAATCTCAGTGCCCATTTTGCTCCCTACCATCCTGTTCCTGCCAGACCAATCTTTCTTAAATATTGGTCTGCACAAAACCGTTCATCATGGCTACTTTTGCTATAACAAGTCCAACATTTTTAAATTCATCTCTATTCAACCCACCATTTCAGTATGTTGCCCTGTAGGTTGCAGGGTTATTGTGAGGAGTAGATGATGCCCTGAAAGAAAAGTACATCACCGGGGCCTGGTACAGCATCATCATCTTCTTCATTTAAATCAGAGCCAATGTTTGAGTGCTTACTAGTCAGAGGCAACGTTCTACATGCTTTCCTGAGTTAAGAACTATTATCCTCATTTACAGAAGGGGAAATCAAGACATATAGCAGTTGCTCAGAAGGTGGTGGTCATTTGTACTATTACCTTCACCCAAGGGTCTGAATAGTTTCTAGTTTTCTCCAAATATGTACATTTCTTGTGTGTTGGGAGTGACAAATTATACCCAGGATTAAAATCAGCCTCCAGACCTAGATACAGGGTTTTAGGAACGCAAAAATAAAATTTTCATTTAAAAATGCCTTTCACACATGTGTTCCCACCCTCTCACCTGTCTAAACTTCCCAAATTCTACCTATTTTTTAAAGCAAAGGTCAAAACCTTTTTCGTTGAAGTCATCGCTAGTTATTGGCATCCTAGTGTTGTGTTTTCTTCTTTGAGCTCCTTCAGTACTTTTAGTCTTTACACGCAATTCAACATTAAGTTACGTAAATATAATACAATATGTAATATTTTGTGATTAGACTGTGTCACGTGCTTTATCCACTTAGTTCTTTAGTGAGGGTCAGTATTCTAATTAGTAGTAGGAGTGGTAATACACAATAATTATTACTACTTACTGAGTACACACATTTTACACGTACAGAGGTTATATATGGAACCATGTATCCAGGGAGGTACTCAGAGAGGCGAGGTAATGTGCCCAGCGTCACAAAAGGCTGGACTGACATTCAAACCAGGGGGTAGGTGCAAACCCATACTTTTCCCACCTCATTGAACAGAATGCCTTTTCTGTAGCCTCCTGATCACTTACTAAATTTTTAAGCATGTCAGAGGAATCACGTGTTTGGCCTTCAATAGGCATATTTATATTATGAAATACAAGGTATAAACTTTCTAATGCTTATACAAAAATAATGAAGGTAAGAATTATGATCAATCCAAAATAACTTGATACATTGGGGCATAGGCTTTAAAGATGAAACAAAAGCATATATGAGCCTCTTAATTATCATCCTCCAAGGCATTATGTATTACCACTAAAGTTGTTAGAAAGTGCACATTATCAGAGATTGAAAAAATATTGGTTTTCTATGAGGAAACCCTATTCATGGTTTAATTAGTGCATATCTATAAGCGTTCCTTCCCCTAATTAATTACAAATTTTTAAAGAGATAAAGACTGTATTTTACTATTATTAATATTCATTAAAGACTTACTGTGATCGCTTATTTTATTTGTCAGTATCATGCTCAGAATCTTTCGTTCTGTGCTTGCTTTGCAGTGAGTTAACTATGTTTTGGTAAAAAGTTGGGGTATGTGACTTTGCCTTTCTGAGTGCTAACAGAATCCATTGCCTTTATATTTTTAATCCAAGACTCTTAACAGTTTTGTAAAAAGAAGCAGCAACTCTGTCCAAGGGCGGCCGTCAATGACATCTGTACTCTTCCAGGCAGACATAACAAAGTTAGTGGCAAACACAAGTTAAAGAAAAGAGAGGCCACACCAAAAACACTTTGCAGTTCTGCCTTCTGGGTTGGCACCGTCAGATATGGCTACCCGTTAAGGCCCCATTTCACCTCTCCGACACAGATGGTTTGACAAGATGCAATCTGAAGGCTTTCAGAAAGAAATCTGTCTGTGGTAGTGTTTGTGTGATATAAATATTACAAGGTCAAATTCATTTTTTTCCAGTGAGACAAAATGTTAACCTTACACTTGGATTCAAAGCTGACCCGTGACATCACTTTTGGAATGAATATTTCTTTTCATTGGAAGGTGTGACCTAATCTCCATATTTCTTCTATGTATCTTATTTCCTAATTTGACTTTGAGTCAGGATCACCTTTTTTCATTCATGTGTGGATGCTTTCTGGTGCTGGAAATAGATCTCTATGCTGTTAACAATTATTGTCATTCCTAATACATTCCAAAAATGCATTATGAAGGTAGATTGATTCTGTAGTTGTATAATAACCCAACTGTGGCACTGGAAAGTGGATGGAAGAGTATTCAGAGTGTTTCCTTTTTACATCAGACATTTAAATTCTTTGGTAGTTTTAAGGTTATAGGGAAACATCTTTTCGTGGTCTTGATATAAAATGTTGACAAATAGGAGCTTTTGTCTTGAATACTATTTTGTGTTTATTTACAACATTTATATTAAAGTTGAGAGGTTAGATTTGTTTGTTTGTTTATTATAAATATATTTATGGACTAAGTCTCGGATAGACATGCATTCAGATCAGTTCAGCAAACATTTATTGAACATTTACTGTGTGCCAGACACTTAAGCAGGGGAGAAAAGATGGATAAGACAACCGGTTTTGCTCTTAGATATTCACAGTGTGGATAAATTTCAGGGAAAAAAGATGTTTTAATATGTTTTTGGAAGCAAAGTAACCTGGTACTTCTCTTGGACAGGACAGTATAGTAATGCGCCCTCGAGTTCTTATATTTTAAGTAGTCACATATTAGAGCACAGATCAATAGGATAAAAATACTCTTTATTCATTGAAAATCTTACTCTTGGATACTGTGGGAAATACCATATAATGTTAAATGGAAAAAAAAGCCAGTTATAAAACATTATTTGCAATTTTGCTTTTAATTAAAAGTTACATACACATATATTGATATACATGCATAGGAATATGGAAATATACAAAAATGTTCATATGGACTAATTCTGAATGTTGAGATTGATCTTTGTTTATATTTACCTGCAGTTCTCAAACTCTTCATAATGAGTGTGTATTACTTTTATAAGCAGCAAACACCCAACATAGAGAAAATTAATTCTTTCAATTTTATAGAACACAATACCCCTATAAAAAGGTTTTCAAATTTAAATTGTAAATCAGATATAATTTTACCATTAAAATACACCTTATATGGTGGTTGCCAGAGGGGAGGGGAGTTTGGGGGACTGGGTGAAAGAGGTGAAGGGATTAAGAACCACAAAGTACAGCATAGGGAATAGTTAATAATACTGTGATAACTGTATGGTGCCACGTGGGTATGGAAATATCGGGAGGAACACTTCATAAAGTATATGATTTGTCTCACCATTAAGCTGTGCATCTGAAACTAATACAAAATAATACTGAATGTAAACTATAATTGAAAAATAAAATATAAAGTTCTTTTAAAACGTACACCCTATAGTGATGCTCACAGACCATTTTATTCTTTTTAAAAATTTACCTTTATTGTTGAAAGTATTACAGATATCCCCCCCCCCCCCAGGCCTTCCCCACTCTTGTCTGCGTCCATGGGTCATGCATATCTGTGCTCTGGTTAATCTCTTCCCATTCCCGCTTCTCCCTGGCGCACTTCTGAATTTGCTGAGGCACCCTCGAAATGGGTCTTCATACACTAACAAAAACACACATCTTCATAGACAGCAGAGGAGGCTGCCACCCCTGCGGTGGCCACTGAGACTTTGGAAAGTAGAGGGCGGCTAGCTTTATTGGTTTTGAGCACAGACCTTGGGGACCAGACAAGTTTGGGTTGAGTAAAGCACTTTAAGTTTCAGAGTCTTGTTTTCTCATCTGAAAAATGAGAATATCAAGATGTACCTTGCTGGGTTGTTGCCAGGTTTCAATATAATACACCAGGCATGAAGCATATAGTGGATGATCAATAAATGTTAGTTGTTCTGCCTAATCTCCTCCACCCCCAACCATAGATCCAGTCTGGGCTTTGACTGATTGGTATCCCCTGCAGGAAAAATTGGCAAGTTCAAGTCTGCCAGGCTGGGTGGCACTAGTGAACTCTTTCTGACTCTCTGAGTTTTCAAGTGGGTTCCACTGGGAAGTGACAACATTTTGGAAAAAAGATATTTGGAATTTAATTTTTTAAAAATACTGCATTTCAACCCTTTGTTCTGTTCTCCACGAAGGCTCTCCTTGCTAATATCAGACTAGACTCTTGTCCACTCCCAAAGGAAAAACATTCCAGATGACATCTTGACTTTAGATAATAAGATGTATATGTCAAATAGAAATAATTCATCTATATCAGATGGCTAGTATTTAAAGGAAACACAGAGCACTTCTTCCCTACCAGTCCCTGGCTGGCTCCTGTTCAGCTGTCAGATCTCAGCCTCCATGATGCTTTCTGGGACACCTCCTCAGATACCTCAAGCTTGGCCATGACCCTTCCGTGTGCCTCTTTTCTTACTTAGTTGTAGGTTTATGTTAATCAGCTGTCTTCCTTCCCCACTAGCATGTACGCTTTTGGAGGGCAAGGACTCCGCGTGGGTCCTTACTGTATCTGCAGTCTTGAACACAGTCCAACTCCCAGTAGCTATTCAGTTAACATCTTTTCACATGGCTTGTTTGAGCAGAATTCATTTGTATGTTAATGCAACCTACATATCAACAGTGGTCTAAATATTTTTCCCTTTAGTTGTCTCCTCCCTGCTCACTGTGCTCTTCTTGCTGGTTTTTTACATTTTTCTGAAGAGCTAGGAGGACTCTAACCCCTAACCTTACCTCTCCCCAGTTTAGTTCTTCCTCAGAGTGCGTTTATAGTTCTTTATACTTCTGCTTCCAGTTCACTCACTTCTACTTTACAACCTTCTTCTTAGCTGTAGTGAACCAGTTCATCAGACAGCTAGTTTACATATATTTTCAGTCTCTCTTATACCTTTCTGATTGATTCTGTTCATTAACATTTCATGTAAATAAAAACAGATTTGGCTTCTTGATTCCAGAACTCAGAGTTCCCCATCCTTTCCCTGTGACTCTCCCTGTTTCCCTCTGTGCCACTGAAGCTGCTCCTCTCATCACGGAGACTAGCGAGGCTCAGTCCTTTGCAGCTAGGATCCGCCAGCTCAGGGAGAGGGAAGGGGGTGGTGTTAAATGTGATGTACTTCATGCCCATTAAGTGTACTATTTTCTCCAGTTGACCCAGTGAAGGAAGGTTATTAAAACGCTTCTAATTCCTAGGTCAGATCATAGCCTCCAGCCTGGACCACCAGCGTTGGCAGGGGATTGGGTCACAGCCAGGCACTTGGAGATATGCACAAGGCTCTATTTTTCTTGGGCTGAATTGAGTAGTCTTTCTGCTCCCTCCTCCTCTAGGAGTTTACATAGATGGAAAATAAGTTTTCTCTTTTGGCAAAATAGCAAGGCATTTTAGAGAAAGACGTGTTTGGGCACTGAGTCAGGAGGCATAGGAATCATTGGAAAAGCTGTAGTCTATTCATTTTTTCCCTGATTTTCCAGCCCCCCTCTTCCCTCCCCCTTTAAGCTTATTTCTCTTTCTGGAGATATGTATTGGTGTAATGAATTTCAGGATCGTTAAAAAGAATTTCACTTTTAAACTCGAAAATACTTAACACCTGGTTAACTACTTATTCAGATTAGGTCAAGTTGGTTTTTCTCTATCTCATTTTCTCTGTCTCTCTCTCTGTCTCTTCTTTTATTTCTTTGTCTTTAATATTCTATAGCCTAGCTTCCACTTAATTTTGGCAGCTTGGAGATCCCATTTTATTTTATGGATGTTCATTGAGGAGAGGTAAAATATATGCCCCCACCCTCCAAGCCATCTACATTTGTTTTCTGTATTATATGATTTAGTGCTTGGCTATAAATGACTCTATTACAGATTCCTTTCCCTTCTATGCTACCCTTTAATATGTGAATTTACAAGGGGCAGTAGATCTCCCAGAAGCAATATACATATTTTTAACAGTACGTGGGAAGGCTGAACTAACTTGTACTGAGAGTAATGGACTGGATATGAAGGAAATGGGGATTGTCACAAATAGCTGACCTCAGTTACAGCCTTTTCCTGTGCCTTCTCTTTTATGCCACATGGTACTATGTCCAAAGTATAGTCCAACAACCTATCAAAGGAAAAATAATTGCACATATGTTAGTGAGTTTTTAATCTAGTGTAACCTAGGCCACCTTCTCTCAGTGCATAGTTGCTAATAAAATGTCACTTGTTCTTTTACAAATTCAAGAAGTTTTCTGGCGGTCAAGGTCATTGGCTCATGCCTTGGACCATCTTGTAGGTCACACTTCAGTCTTTGTAGTGAACCTTAGTTGTGCTGCTTTGTGAACACTTAGTTTCTACCTTCAAGGGCAAAATATATTGATATCTCATAAATGTGAGCTTTACCTTTAAGGTGAACATAGAGTTTTGAAAAAAAAATTGTGATATTCTCTGAAGTTCCCCTCAAATTCATTGACATTTCTACTTTGTCATTTCTGGGATGTGTTTTGTGACTAAACCCCAGCTATTACCTGTTTTCAAACTGTGATAGAAGGATTTTGATAATTCTACTTTACAAGGGAAAAGCTTGCACAGGGGTGGGAATGGTACAGTTAAAAAGAACAGGTGACCAAAGACCATCACAAAATAAACATGGACGTGAACTTAACACTAGAAACACCATTCTGCTGCTGCTTTTTCCTTTTCATGCTGGGGCCTTAGTGTAAGATACCTTTCGTCATACAGGATATGTTTGGACTCTGGAATTGTATTTTGTTCCCATTAGAACCTAGTATCTATGACAGTTAACATACACACATAAAGAAATAACTAAAATAGTCATTTATTCTGGCTTGCAGTTGCTGCGTGCAGGTACTGTGCGAACACCAGGGAAGGAATAATAAGTACGTTTAGATGGGAAAATCACAGAAGACATCACAGAGGAGGTGATGGGGGAGATATTTGGAAGAAATAAGAGTTTGTGTAGATGGAAGTGATCAGGAAATCCTTTAGCCAGGGAGCACAAACATGCAAAGGTCAAACTGAGGAAGGGCCTCCTTGAAGGAAGAATAGGGAATTGCTCGGTGAGGCTAGAATTGCTTAGGATTGAGGGGTCAGGTATGAGTTTGGCAAAGCAGCACTTGCAATGCTGGTGTGCCAGGTGAAGTGATATACAGTGGGGGAGCATTATGAGGGAGTCAGTTTCTTAGCATAACATTGATTTTAATATTTAAAAAATGAATTGAAAGCTAAGGAGAGTCTTTTAAAGTAGAAATGAAGGGAGACATTAATGAGATTGAAGGAGATCATCTAATATTCTGGAGAAAACTATTTGTTATATAGGTTCAGTTTCTTAGGAGAACTCTTGAATTTCCAGAAATAATGATTTTTATCAGCCCAATATTGCTATTAATGGTTTTCTTTTATTAAGGAGACTCCTATTCTGAAGGATTTAAAAATAAGTTATCACTTTTTATCACACTATAAAAGAGCTGGAAGGGTAGCGTTTCTAGCTTTTTGTTCAGACCCTCTGACACTGTGGTCCTGGAGGGAACTGAGGACCACTGAACATCTTGCTGAAATGGAATTGGGTCATTTCATTTCTGCAGTCGGGAAAGCCCACTCCAAATTGTGAGTGAGTGTTACTGGAATAATCATGGTGTGAAAATACTGACTGCCAAAACCCAAATGAGAAGAACTGAGTGCTGCCCAGATGATTAATTGTACTGAAAAAAATTATATTCTTTAAATATTTGCCCTCCAAATGGATTATGCCAATTTATACATTATGTATTTGTTGATATTGTCAGTATAATGGTGGTGAAATTACAACTTTGAATCAGACTTACCCAATTAAACTGATGATTCAAGTGGTCTTAACTATATCAGTGAGTTCTGCCTCCCTTTGGCAACGCTTAATAAATGCAAATCTAAAATGCCGCATTGTAGCTTTAAAAATATGCATATTTTCTGGCTGTCGAGAAAAAGAGAAAGCAAACCTGAACAGTTGGATTTCAACCACTGAAGCAAAGACAGAAAGATGATTGAATTTAGTCTTAAATTTTATAGAACTAAATTTAATGGTGAGCACAATCGTACTCTGTGGTGATTGTTTTCAGTGCTGCTTTATTAAGTTATGTAATGGCAGGAGTTCAAATTCAGTGATTGTTGAAATGGTAAATTTAAGGAGTATTTGAGATTGCCTGCCAATATGCAAGTGCAAAGGGTTTCAGGGTGCAGAAAATATTATTTCCACCTCCCCATTTCCATGGCTTATTATTCTTATTCAAACAGTTTTTAGGGATTATATTTAATACACTGCCTTAAAAATGTTTAAAAATCTCATTTTATTCCCCAAAGATTTGTTTTTTGCTGTTGCGATTAGATGATGACAGCTAGCTGGCTTTTAAAATTGATCAGGAAGTATTCTGGCAGTCATTCAGTGTTGTAATAGCACTTTAATGGATATGAGCTATTCACCCAGATCAGACTCAATGTCAAAACAGGCGAAAATACAGCTGTCACTCTGGACAACAAGATACTCATATGCAAGCAGCTGCTTAATACACTGTGGAAAGGCAGCCTCTTAGTAATATTTAAAAGGTGTGTCCGTGCCAGTGTGTGAGTGTGCTTTAAACTTGGGGTACGCCATTTAGAAGGGGGAAGGATGAGGGCATGCATGTGTTTTATCTGTACACTTATTCAACGTATCCTATGAAAATCATCTATGCCTGTACTGTACAGACAAGCAAAAGAGCCTTATAAATTTCTTCTTTCTTTTAATAGACCTCCTGTTTATTAAATTCCTACAAAAATACTTATACGTGCACACGTGCGCGCGCGCACACACACACACACACACACACAAATGCCCCTTTGACTCTGTTGGTTAAGCTTGAGGTCAAAGCCCTTCATTCAGTTTCCATATGAGTCTAGGGAATCCTCTTCTGAACTAAATCCAAATGCTCATCCCTTTCCCCAGTTAGTCAAATCTATTTACAGACACTGGTTTTAAGGAGAGCCGAAATTGAGACAAGCACAATTATTGGTAAAACTATTCAGAGAACAATTATTGGTAAAACTACTCACAGCGTCACAGCAGTGGATTGGGGTCATTCCTCTCCATCACCGCCTGAAGGACAGTACCTCACTGTAATAACACCAATAACTTGTGATGTTCTGTCACTAAAAAATTCAAAGCAACTTCGTTGACATTAATTTATTTAATTCTTGAGTTAGTTATGTGGAATTATGGCAGAGGCAGTTGATTTTCCAGTTTTATGGGTGAGTCAACTGAGATGCAGAATCATTAAGTGAATGGCACATGCCTAGTTATGACTGCGGCTTAGGTGTCAGACTCCAAGTTCAATTCTCTTTTTATGATACAATGGCACCTTTCTACATTCATAGTTTCAACTCAACACGTATTTTGTAAGCATCTATTGCAGGACAAGCATTGTTATAGATATTGTAGGTGATACAAAGTGAGTAAAATAAAGATTTTGACCTCGTGGAGCTGAGAATATAGAAGAATAAAGGCAATTTATATTGTATACAAATAGATATAATTCAAGCCCAATAAATGCCAGGGTAGAGAAGGAAATCAGATATTATTGGAGTATAGAATGGAGCATATGTAAGGAAAGCCCACAGAAAGGAGATTCATCTCCTTAGATGACTGTAGGTACCCTTTGAAATAGACCAGTGAAGTCTAGATTCTTCCAGGTGAAGAGGCAAGATGTGAGCAAGGACATAAGTGTATTCAGGTGAATAGTGACTGCTCACAGTGACCAGAATACAAGACAAGTGCAGGAGAATAGTCCATTATGTGACTGGAAAAGGAGAAACTGAAATATTTGACTGAATTTTACATGGAAAGGTTCTGAGCAAGGCAGTGACAGATTGGAACCATGTTTTAGGAAGATTAATTTGGCCGTGGTGCAAAAGAGAGATTGATATGGAGACAGTAGGCACATGAGAAGACCAGTTAGAAGATGCTTACAACATTCAAGGGAGAAGAAAATGAAGGCCTCCACTGGGGTGGCAGTGTGTCTGTGGGTTTCTCTGGGGAGCTTCTGAGTGCATTAGAACACCATGGCACATGGGATTAGCTCCCACAACTTGACTTCCAACTGCGAGCATCCTTGATCCAGGGATTTATTTGGCTGTGGAAGCCCTTGCCAGGGAATTCACATAGTCCCTAGTGCCCGATGGAGATGACATGTAAGTACACCAGCTTCTTTGTCCCTTGACTGTGATAATCTTGAGGTACAGTTTACATGGCTCCCAGAGTTCCTTTGTGCGAGCAAGGTCCAGTGGACCATAGTGGTCTAATTGATTTCATATCTTTATTGACTGCTTTCCCTTCCTTCTCCTAAAGCCTTCCAATATTTCGTTCACCTTCGAATCTCTACCTCATAGTCTGCTTCTGGGGATCCTAAACAAATACAGACCTAAGTCCCAATTTGATCTTATGAGCATGTATATATTCTGAGTTAGAAACTTTCACTGGAATTAAATTTGAATTTTGGTTCCCACTAGAAATTATAATTTGTTTCGTTCATGATTCAAAAATAGTTTCAGTGTATCTGTAATCTTCTCTTGATACCCAAGCCAGGTTATCAGATTAGAAAGGAACTGTAAGCAGTAACTTGATCCAGTCTTTTTGTGGGGCCAGACAGATGCAGATCTGAAAACATTTTGATGGATAGCAGAAATAAAATTGAGCCTTCAATTGTGGTATATTAATATCTCCATTTCATTCAAATAAATATATAGACCTATATGTACGTGCATTTGTACTCCATATTGTATATGTCCTCATTAAAATCTGTGAACCAGTTAATGTCCATCGCCTATTAGAAAATTAGTAGATCATGCCCATGGTATCACATCTATTCTCTGCCCAATGGTTCATTTGCTTAACTGATGACCACTCTTTCCCATTAAGAGCTATCATATATCATATAATAATGATACTTTCCATATTTGCAGTCCACAGCTATACCAGTTACCTCTAATCACATTCTAGTACTGACTACATGTCAAGCCTTGCTTATATTTACTCCTTTGTCCCCATAGTTGGTATATTGACATTCCTTTCATGTGTTAAGAACATGTAGTAAATTGTTAAATTAAAACCAAATTACCATTGTAAGAACAATTGTTCACTGGCCCTTAGCCTTTGAACCTTATGCATACTGTACAGCTACATTTATTTAATGATATTTAGAGACCTTATTTAAAAAGCAAAATAGCACAAATAATTTATTATAAATTGAAGTAATAATGATTATATAAGACATAATCAGTTACTCAGGATAAAAAAATATAATATGTTTTAATTGCTTCACTTTTGTGCTAGTTAAATGGAAGTTTTTCTCATTTGAATGAAGGAGTTCAGGTTTATTTCTGATTTACTTTTTTAACTTGAAGGATATCATTATAGAATTTAGCTATGGAAATATGCAGTATTACATGAAATCAGGATTCAAATTATAATAGTGTTTCTAAAGTAGGATTAACAGTTTGAATTTAAAATCACTTAGTCTTAAAATATTGCAAAAAAGTTATGTAATATTGTAAATAAAACCTTGAGTCTTTTATGCTCTTTCTGTTAAAACGTGATTAAGTTCATCTGTACTTGCTGGTATACTTGGTGTATATACTCAGTTGGAAAACAATAAAAAGTAATTATATTTAATTTGGTAACTCCAGATATTTTTTTCCTGGAGCAATTGCAGATTATTGGGTCCTCAGAAGGCATCTTACTCAATGATCTCATTTCATGAATGAGGAACTTAAGGCAAGGAGAGGGCCATGATTTGACTGAAGAGGCACAGGGCTGGTGATAGACTACACCTTGGACACTTCACTCATTGTCTTCGGAACCTAGTAAAGCACTTCTGATTCCATGGAAAAGTTTTGTTAAGACATAGTTACTTTTTTCAAGATCATCTGTCAGTTTATAAGAAGCCAATTTTATAGAAAAGTGAAAAAAAATCAGTCAAGCTGGCTGCTTTGTTTAATCAATGCCAATCACATTGATAGGATGAATTTCTTTTACTTAATGACTGAACTGATCAGTTATTTTGATAGTTTGCAGACACTGAATAAAAGAGCATCATTTAAAAAGTTAGTCTATTTTCTGAATGTATTTAGTATATTTTGCATATAAATTAAGCCTAGCAAGCCATCTATTTAATATATACATAACATTTGCTAAATGGGCAAGCAAAAATCAAGGGCCTTATAGAGGACATTTCCTAAACTGGCAGTGCTCTCTTTGGCCTTTTTTTATCTGTGTTATTATTACCGCAAGGCAGATTTTTTTCTGAGGGGGCTAGAACTTGCCGTAGGAGAATAACAGTCTCACACCCTGGGATGGAAACACTTGCTGGTACTTTTTGACATTTCAAGTATTTTCATGTTGTGTTAGAGCTAAGCCTCTACTGTGCACATGTCTGATCTTCCCAACTAAATTGTAAGCTCAGTCATATACATCTTCAAATCCTCTGAAGTCCCAGAAGAGTGCCTCATAGTTTCTACTCAATAGATATTTGTTGTTTATTTCAGAGCTAGTTTTAATCTTTGTTGCCAATCAGGGCTTTGAAAATATATTAACAGACATTAGGCAGAAACTTGAAATGCTTCTTATCAGTTGGTGCAGCATTTTCCAATTACTTTGCAAAAGGGACTGCCAAGGGACGTCTTAGAATTGTCCGGGCTACCAATATGGCTTTAAGGATAAATGGACTTTTCACTGACATGAGCTCTTCTCTTTGCACCAGCTGTGTTTTACCCTTCTTAGCATCCCTACACTCCTGAGCTTCAGGTAAAGGGTACACTTTTACCTCTACGGAAGTTCCCTGTGTTCTTTGATTATTTCCTAGCAGATACGTGGTTTTCATAGAATTGCCATATGGGAGGTTAATTTCATTGTGTGGAGGAAGAAAGGAGATACAGGATAACAAAAGCAAAAGCACATCCTGCTTTCCTAATTTATTTTGAAACTGCCCGGGGAGCCATTTCCTTTTTCATCTGCGGCATTTATGCACAACCTATAGCCCGTGGGTTGGCTTTCCCTGATGTTTGGTTGGGCAGATCCCTGTGCTGTGTCCCATCCATACTCTTCTTTCCCAAGTCTGCTTCTAAAGCAAACAGCTCTGGACAGCAGAGTTGTCAGAATCTGGGAGTGAGGGTAAGGATGGGGAGGGCAGGGTGCTATAACCTTTACTTAAATTTCTAGCCATGGCTTCAGTAATGATAGGGAGCCCAGGGGCCACGAGCTCTGGGCCAGTTCTCTGAAAAGGGGGAATTACATTATTAAAGTATTTAATAACTGATGACAGCTTGATAAGAACTCGGCGCTCACAGAGAGCAGAGATCAAGGTGATGGAGGAGGCCCACCAGGAAGGGGGAAGGACAATATTCCTACTTGGGACAGTACAGGGTTGGTACTATAAAGACCTTTGGCCAAAAAGAGGGTACTAGATGCCCAAAGTGGCTATAAGGAGAAAAAAGCCAATAGGGTCAGTACAGGAAGTAAAATTCTGAGACTGTAATTTTCCCAGGCTAGAATAAAACATGTAACAATGTGGTGGTACAGCATTTAATACTGTGGTACAGAACACCTGAAGCAGATGTTTTCTTAAAGATAACCTGAAGATTGGTAAAGTGAAATAAAGCTCACTGTATAGCAAATTTAGTCCTAGGATTAATTGTCATATTGCATGGAAGGAAATCATTTTGTCTACTTCCACATTAAAAGCAGAAACAAACACACTTTTATTGAGAAACCGGAAGAGACGCTGAAGGATGTAGAAGGAATGGATGTTTTCAGGTGCCTGAGGGGCTACCTGCACACACATCTAGGCATCTTACTCACGGCGTCATTATTATTAGGTTGCAGAAAAGCCATAGACATCTTATAAACAGGAGATACAGTTGAACGCTGTGCTTCTGACTAAGCACTATCTTTTTAGCTTTGGAGGTCCTTGTATGGAGGTTGAACTGTTGTGCTTTTGCTTAGCATGCACTTCCTTACCAGGCCTCTTGATTGAAAGTGTGGATAGAGTGGGGAGACTACCAACGAGGAAGCCAAGAATGATCATTCAGGAATGAGTATGAGAAGTAGGTACCTTAATTAGGTTTAAAAATGTTACCAACATTCAGCAGGTCCTCGAATAACATCGTTTCATTCAATGTCATTTCGTTATAACGTTGGTGAGGTGCCATAGGAACTTAACACATTTATATCAATTAGCCTTTGATAAAATTGGTTTTGTTATACCTTTTTTGCTTAAAGTTGATGACATTAAGTGAGGGTTTACTATATTTTTGAGTTCAGGTGTATATTGGAGTACCATTAATCCTTTCTAAAAATTCGTATTGCATATTAAGATAGGTGGTTGGGACTGTGCCACACTTCTCAAAATTACTACGTTAGCCAAAATATTTTTGGAGAAATGATTCCTACTGTATATATTCAAGATTCTCAAAAGACATATTTCTAATAACAAAAGTTTCTGTGAAATGCCTAGAGAAGTTGGATTGATGCCTTGAAACCCTTCAAAGGAATGGTGACATGTCAGCAAACATAAATTGCATAAACAGTTTAACAGGAAGCTTCTATGTTACTCTTCAATTATTTTACTTTATTAAGTTGATTGTCCTCCTAGGTAACTCTTACATTGGTTATCCTTATAGATTCTATGGACATTTATACATTTTTGATACTTTAGATTCAAATTAGATGCAGTTCGGTCTAGAGAAGCATAATTGCCACTTGGTGTCTATCACACATTCCCCTACCTCTGAGTAGTTTCTTATTTGTTAGCTTTACTTGTGCGGGGGGGGGGGGGGGGGGAACACCACCGTTTATTTTTTTCCTCTTCTTTAGTATTTCTCCAGATCTGAGCTTTTTAGTTTTCTTTTGTAGGATAAAAAGGAAATGCACTAATTCTCTCCTTGTTTTTAAACCCCTTAGGGAAGGAGGCTTGAGAATGAATGAAACTGAAAAAAAAAATCTATCAAAATATATTTAATTGCTATATCTTTATTTCTTTATTAAATGTGCATACACACACACACACACACACACACACACATATACTGTGTGTAGTCGAATTAGCATGTTTTAAAAATATCATTACTAGTATCATTACTAATAATACTAGTATCATTACAAGCAAATTATTTTCCACACTAGCTGGGTAGCATTTGGGTTTAGTTGTACTATGTGTGGAGTTCACATAGGGGATAAATCAGTTTTCTCCAGTAGATGACAGGTAACAAGACGGCCCTGTTTCCAATAGTTTAGAATCATAAACATCCCACAGCTATTTTATTTTCCTAAGTTACCCAGCTGATATAAATTTGAAGTTAGAAAAATGCTGATGGTCATAGTCAAGGCAGCATAGGAAGTTGTTATAAATTAATGGCATTTATTGGAAACCGACATGAGAGTTAACTAGCTATGTAAGGACAACTTGAGGCAGGATAAAGTTTGGTATCAATTGATTCCTAGAGTTTATTGAGTATGAATGGCTTTTCAGAGATGTGGAAGAAGAAAAGTCCATGTGCACCATGGGAAAACAAAATGACATTTTTGGATTCCATCAATATCCCATGTGTGATTTCAAAGATTTACCCATGAGGCCATGACTGAGAATTCTCCCTTGAGAGGTTTATTTCTATTAATTGACTTTCTTTTTTGGGTGATCTGTGGCATCATTTTGACTACATAAATGATGCTCATTGTGAGGTCATTTTTCAGAGCTTGTCATTTGTATACCTTTTATAATTACACATTCATGTTTGTTTTTATTGCCTTTTAATAAGTGGAAGAAATGAACTTCCCACAACAAGGCTCCCTTCTTTTAAGGTACATTTTTTCTACCAGTGGAATCCTAATTTCTATTATATTCACTCTGCTACAGAACTACTTTGTGCCAGGAAGGAGATATTTACTGGAATCCATGAGTCCAGAATTCATCATGATTCAGTGTGAAATCCACTGCCCTTTGCTCCCCACCCCCTCTTGGACTGGAATGAAATGTGCCTTAAACTGAAGTGAAATACATCACATGCAGCAACAGTGGGCCCTTGCTTTGCCTCTATTCCTGGTGTGAAATCGATACACTATCTTTCCTCCTGACCTGTTCCGTGACCTCCATTGCAGCTTTCATGCTGAACAGCAATTGCTTTGAACAGTCTGGGTCTGCCACAGCTCACAAATGATTCTCAGCTTCTGTCTAAAACTGGTGCTGATAACAAAGGCTTGATTTTAAATAATGTGGTTGTAGTCGTCTTCTAATTATGAATTACATGAAAGTGCAAGCTCCTCTATTAAACACTTTCAATGGCAGGCACAGTACATGTACAGGCTACACGCAGGGGCCTGTTTCTCTGGCTAAGTTTGGATTCAGAGAGAAGGGGGCAGAGATACAAAGTATATTTAAACATTTTGGTCATTTTCTTGGTAGAATTCTGTTTGGTGACAATTTTTTCCCCCATGAGGCTCTATTTTTTTTTCTTAAGGAAACATTTTTGAATGCAGATAGAAGATCTTGCACAAGAAATGACTAGATGACAAGTATTTGCTTTGATAAAGTAGATTTTACTAATGAAATTTCAGGGTTAGGCAGTTATGATTCAGACAGATGGGAAAGAGTAGCAGTAAAGTACAGGGAGATTTCTCCTTTTGATCATTTTATAACTTTATTGGAGGAAGTAGAAGTATCTTCTGATGGCATTTAGCCATTTTCAGGAGGCTCTTGAATGAAGGAATTTATTGTATCAAGGAAATAACAGAAATTGTTATGTGTACTGGGAAAATGAATGTGTGATTAATGGAATTGCTTTGCTTGGCTTTGCCAGACTAGAAATCCAATGAATGAGTGAAGTGCTGGGTGGGAGTGGAGTTTTCCCAAAAACCATGGTATGAAATAGAGATAACAGATTTAGAGGGTACTTTGTGAAACAATTGTATATAAAATCAGTCATTCTTATGTGTATTTGGTTAGTGCTATTGAAATTTGTTTAATAATTAATGACATGTACTCTCCACAGAACATTCTAGAGTATAATATCAATGCATTATCAATGAATACCTTAACCACGCGCACACACACACCTACATATAAGGTGTTAACATATATGATTTTATTACTTTATCCCATGAGTTGAGTGGAATCATGGAAAAAACATTAAAATCCTAAATTAGTGTTCTAAACACAAGCTGCCTTACCTAAGTCTTCTAACCTCTCCTCATTTGGGTTTCCTCACCTGCAAAAGTGGTTAGTGAATGAGGTTATCTTTAACATCCTTTCCAATAGCAGATTTAGGTAATTATAACACTTATAATAACCCTTCAGCTTTGCATAGAACTTACATTTTCCAGTGATTTTCCCCATGCATCTGACCTTCTCAAGCATCCTCTCAGGCAGCTAGGGTTTGTTACTGTTCCCAATTTCTTGTAACAGGAAACCATGACACAAAATAGTTTGAGTTTGTCAAGGCTGCTGGTAGTAAGTGGCAGAAAGAAAAGTTGAACTGTTAGGTCAGATGACTGCTAGTCCAGAGCTTATTGGGGGGCGAGGGGCAGGGAAAGAAGAGGTGAGGATCTTTTATTAGTATCAGAACTTGAAATGTAGTATCTTGCTATTATAGATTTTCCATATTTTTCATTGTTCAAACGAAGGAATTCCTTTAAAATTTAATACACATATTAACAAGACAATCTCTGGTGATTTCTTCATTGTTTTATCTCAATATCTCATGATAATGATGTGCTGTCTTGGGACAGCTCCAGATCAGTTATTTATAAGACTAATTATATTTATAAATTCGTGAACATATATATTTAAATGCACCAGTACTGAACACAGGGATATATTTATTTATTTTAAATCATTTTTCATTTTCCAATTACAGTTAGAATTTACATACAATATTACATTAGTTTCAGGTGTACACCCCAGTGATTAGACATTATGTAACTTACTAAGTGATCATCCTGATAAATTCAATACCCACCTGACACTGTACATAGTTATTAGGATATTATTGACCATATTCCTTATGCTGTACTTTCATCCCCATGACTATTCTGTAAGTACCAATTAGTGCTTCTTAAACCCTTTACCTTTTTCATCCATCCCATCACTCCCTGTCCCATCTGGCACCATCAAAATATTCTCTGTGCCTATGAGTCTGTTTCTTTTTTCTTGTTGGTTTATTTTATTTTTATAGATTAATTTGTTGAAAGGTATGCATTTATTGCCATTTTGTTTATGTTTAATTTTTTTTTCCTTCTTAAAGGACACCCTTTAACGTTTCATGTAACACTGGTTTAGTGGTGATGAACTCCTTTAGCTTTTTCTTGTCTTGGAAATTCTTTATGTGCCCTTTGATTGTAAATGATAGCTTTGCTGGGTAGAGTAATATTGGTTATAGGTCCTTGCTTTTCATCACTTTGAATATTTCTTGTCACTCCCTTCTGGCCTGCAAAGTTTCCTTGAGAAATCTTCTAACAGTCTTATGGGAGCTCCGTATATGTAATTACTTTTTAGATTCTCTTGCTACTTTTTAGATTCTCTCTTTGTTTTTAATCTTTGGCATTTTAATTATGATGTGTCTTGGTGTGGGCCTCTTTGGGTTCCTCTTGTTTGACACTCTCTGTGCTTCCTGGATATGTATGTATGTTTCCTTCACCAGGTTAGAGAAGCTTTCTGTCATTATTTTTTTTCAAATAGGTTTTCAGTTTCTTGCTCTCTCTCTTCTCCTTCTGGAATTCCCATGATGTGAATATTGGTAAGTGTGAAGTTGTCCCAGAGGCTGGTTACACTATCCTCATTAAAATTTTTTTTTCTTTTTGTTATTCTAATTGGGTGTTTTGTTTTTTTTTGCTTTGTTATATTCCAAATCACTGATTTGATTCTGGGCTTCATCTATCCTATTGTTGATTTCCTGTAAATTCTTCATTTTAGTTAGTGTAGCCTTCATTTCTGACTGGTTCGTTTTTATGGTTTTTAAGTCATTTTTTGTGCTTTTGAAGTTCTTTCTAAATTCATCTACTGTCCCTCGAAGTTCATGTAGCACCCCTATAACCAGTGTTTTGAACTCTGCATGTAGTAGATTGCTTGCCTCTATTTAGTTTAGATTTTTTTCTGGAGTTTTGTTCTGTTCTTTCCTTTGGGACATGTTTCTTTGTCTCCCCATTTTGGAAGCCTCCCTGTGTTTGTTTCTATGTATTATGTAGAGCTGCTACATCTCCCAGGATTGGTACAGGGGCCTAATGTAGTAGGTGTCCTGTAAGGTACAGTGGCACAGCCTCCCCATTCACCAAAGCTGTACACTAAGAGTGATCCCCTTCACCCCTGTGGGCTATGTATGCCCTCCTGTTGTAGTTGAGCCTTGATTACTTTTGGCACATCATTGGGAGGGATTTACCCCCAGGCTGATCAGCTGTAAAGGGCTGGCTACAACCACTGTGGTGGATCAGCTGTTCAGGGGCCAATGGTCACAGAGCAGGACTTACTTCAGTGGAGCTCTGGTGCTTGCTAGCCACCCCTTGAGCATATCACTTGTGGAGGTGGTTGGGTGGTGCTTTGACGTGGTCTGAAACTGTCCACTGAATACGCTTGCTTTGGAGCCTCCTGGGTGTTACAGGCCAAAGTCAGCCACCAACTCTGTTACAGGGCCACCCAGTATGAACTACAAAGCGATCTGCAGATGGCTGCTATGTGTGCTGGTCTTGGAGGTGCCTAGGAGAGGCTAAGCTGTGAAACAAAGGCCAGCTGCCACTAGTGCCAGGCTTGGGGACCCTTACTGAATGGTACAGGGTATGCCAAAGCCAGATGCTGCTTGCTTGAGAGATTTTAGGAAAATCTGAAGCCTGAGCCAAGACAGCCCATTTATATGGAAAAGACACTGGAAACAGCTTGTGTGGGCCTGAAAGTTGGGGTATTGTCTCAGGGAATCACCAGGGTGGGGTGAACAGTGATAGCCAGGTTGATTTAGACTCAGATATGGTGCCTACCTGACACTCTATGGGGAGAGGGCTCAGAAAAGGGACAATGGCCTTTTCCAGCACTTCTGTCTGGGAGAAAGGTACCCCTCCAGCTCTCACCCTGATGCCTAATAATTCAGTTCCTCTCCATATGTCCCTGGTGCTGTTAGAGCTGCTTCCCCAGCTCTAACTGGGGAACTCAGAAGGAGTGTGTCCAAGTAAGTCTGTGTGCCGGCCCATTAAGAGGATTTTCTGGGACTGAGCAGCCCTCTGTTTTACTCAGCCACAGCCCCTGCTGGTTTTTACAGCTAGAAGTTATGGGGACTTCTCTTCCTGGCACTAGAACCCTGGGCTGCTGGGGGTCCTGGCGTGGGGCTGGGACCCCTGGCTCCTCAGTGGGAACCTCCTCAGCCCAGTTATCCCTCCCGACTTTTATTTGCCACACATAGGTGTGGGACTAGCCCATTCTGCATCGCTTCTCCTCCTACCAGTCCCTATGTGGCTTCTTCTTTATATCCTTAGTTGTAACACTTTCAATTAACTACAGTTCAGGTGATTCTGAATATGGTTGTTCTGTAGTTCAGTTGTAATTTTGATGTGGCTGTGGGAGGATGTGAGTACCGCATTCACCTGTGCTGCCATCTTGACCTCTCTGTATTCAGGGAGATATTTAGGAATGTAGTGGCATACAATCAAAGCATGAATAAGTGATTCTGTGATGATGATTACTTCTTCACAATGGGATATAACTTGAATCACTGAAATTAGCAACATGAAAGTCCTCAGCAACCTGTCATGTTTTCTTTACAAATATGTCACATTTTATTCTTGTAGGTACATTAAAAAGTCTTCTTTAAAGAATAAATTAAAGAGTAAATTAAAAATGGCAGGGTACTGAGGCCATATATCAGCCCAAAAGAAGGAACTACCACACATAGAAGAGGTACTATCATATTTTTTACAACTTTAAAATGAAAAATTTGGGTCCTCTGTCCTGGGCAACTTGTGACTATGGGAGTGTCCCATTATTCCTCTATGCAGCACAATTTCTGTTATTTTAGCACTTGTACGTGGCACCTGTGGGGACATTCCTACTAGGTGGATTACCTAAGTAATTAGAAATCACACCTAGCAAGGAGAAGAGTAGTGCTAAAATGGATGTTTGTATCCTGGATGTAGAATTCTCTATTTCAAAGCACCTGTGCGTACCACTTACGGATATATTCCATTGTGAGAAGGACAAATGTGTTCAACAGGATTTGTCCATCTACCAGTCATATCCTTATATATTTCCAGGTCATTTATGAAAATCTTAGTAACATAAAACTGTTCAAAGTGATGTGGAAAACCCCTGCCAAAATAGGACCACCATTTGCCAAAATATTAATAGAATTGAGATAAATTTCTTCTCCCGCATCCTGTTTAATGATATGTATTATTTTCTTCACTCTTCAACTTGCCAGTTCACTCAACCGTTGTCAACTGCGTCTCAGAATTAATATTATTCTTGATCACACGTTAGCATTTCAATTTTAAAGTTCCAATGCGAAGGCCTGCTATTTCTATTAAGAGTTTTTCCATGAAAAGAGTAAATCTTGGCCAGAACTCAGTGGTAATTCAGTTTAACCAAGTTAAGAAAAGCCTTTTATTCACAGTGGTTATTTTGAGACAGCTGAGTACAGAAATGAGGGTTCTAGAGACAGAAAGACACAAACTTTTACACAGAGCCATTTTTTTTCCCTTTAAAGAAGACAGTGCTAATAAATCTTGTTGAATCAAGACCTTGAAAGAAACTGAAAAATATGTACAGATCTCAAATATACCCAAGAAAAGTACTTTATATTACCTTGCTGCTGCTGCTGCTTCATAATGTAGTTTTAGTTGAATGTAATCTCCTCCACTCAAGTTTATATTTGAGAAATTGCCACACTGAAGCTGAAACCATTTTTGTCATTCAAAAGAAGTGGAAGATCAGCACTGAAGCTCTCCTATTAGTTGGTATAGTCTACTTCAGTGTTACAAGATTTATGATAAGAACATATTTCTAAATATATATTACATACCGGTGGTACAGGAAAACCTCGAAATAAAACCTTACTCTTTTTTTCAGGAGAAGGATGTGGTTTATTTATTATTGAAACGCTACACTAAACTATAATTCAGTGATATTTTATTCCAATTAAATTCTCCTTAGTAGTAATCCTTTTTTATGATAAGTAAAACCGAATAATACAGGGTATGTTCCCTCCAAAGAATTGTTGTGTAACAAGACTTGATGGTAATTCTACCTTTTCCAAAATCTGATATCAGGCAATTTATCTTCTAAATAATACTCCTGAGTACTAAAGCTGAAATGTTTTGGCTTCAACCCAAATCAAACTTGAGGAAGCAGATTCTCCAGAGCATTTCTCTAACTCTGTAAATTTAATTGTTATAATGAATAGAATACATGTGTCAAGATTACTTGCAATTTTACCTGTTTACTTCTCTTCCGAAGACAAAAATAGCAACATGACAAAGGCTGTTAACTCTTCCTGGAGTTTAAAAAAATAAAAAAGCACTTAGCACAGCACGTGATAATTAAAAGTAAACCAATTTTAAAGGTCCAATTCCAGTTAATTTCAGAACAGTTCAAATTAAAAACTCTTGTTCTATCACAGTAAAATAGACTGATGGAAGTTAAAAAAGAACTGTACAAGTATTTATCTACAAGATGCAAAGTATTCAGGTAAAAATATTTGCATATGCAAAGAAGTATCTTCTAATGCTCTACTTGATAGTATTTAGTCACATTGCTACATCTTCAGTTTCCTCTCTATCATGTCTACAAACATGATATTTTTCTTATATTTGACTTTTGTGCAGTATCTTTTTATAGATAATGAAATCCAGTGTGGTACTTGGATCAAACCAATATTGGTATTATTGGTACTCATGCCAGAAGTCAGACAGAGGTAAAGTTCACATTACTTCTCTTTGCCTCTTATTTCAAAAACTGAAAAGGTAATTGATTGGGAAGGAGGCCAAAGCTACTATAACTCTTTACCATGGGTAATCATACTCATTTAAATAAAAATGATCAATATTAAATAACTGTTGCTAATGTAGAGTAACTTATCAAAGGTTGTTTTTTGCTATTTCTTTCCTCCATTTAATTATAGTTATTTTATTTTCTTCATTACTCATATATATTTGAACCATGGATTCTAGATATGGCAACCATTATATTTTTACTCATATTTCTATTAGAGAGAAAGGCCATGTGCCCTGGAAGACTTGAACATTTCTTATAATGCTTAGCAGCATTATTACTGTTGATTGTTAGCAGAGAAGTGTGTATATTAACAACTGTTCTTTATTTTCAATCAATCTAGGGAAGTCTGTGTGGTTCCCAGCTTGATTTATTCATGTCGGGTTCATTAAGTCACAAACTTGTGCCAAGCATTGTGCAAAACATAGCAGATAATGAATTGTTAACTTCAGAATTCTCAGTTCTTTAGGACAGGCAGAAGGGTAAACAAACCATTGAAATGAACTCTGATGAGAACTGTAATAGAAATGAGGACTTTGGTGACTCAGAAGAGGGCTAGATAATGCTATGGATGTCTCAGAAAGACTCCACAGAAGAGCTAGTTTTTGAAGGATGAGGAGGAGTGGAATATTATGGATAGGTGTCATTATTGGTTAAATAAAAGCTAAGAGGTTATAACACAGGGACTATAAAATACAGTAGCTTTGAACTTTGAAGTGTACCTCTCTTTCATTCACTAGCCCAAGGTGAGTGGCACAGTTGAAGGGGTAACTCTGCTCCACAGAATCATTCATGGTCCCAGGCCTTTCTCTTTTGTTGCTCTACCATCAGCATTATTCTTGTCTGCATGGTCAAAGTTAGATTTTGGTTACTTCAGTTCAGCTTGAATGAAGGAAAAGGTATGGGGAAGCACATGCCCATTGCCTTAAGGCCCAGCCCTGGAAGTGGTGCTCACTCCTTCCTCTTCCGTTTCATTGGTGAGAATATAGTCATACGGCCGTACTCAGCTGGAAGGGAGGCTGGGTATCTAGTTACAACTCTATTACTATTGTCATTAGTAGATAGAGGCCAGACCACCAAGGGCCCCATATTTCAGCCTAAACTAGAAAAAGGACTTTTTAAGTTGCTTTGCTCCATGTGAAACTTTACTTTCTGTATTTGCTGGAGAAATTTTAGTATTTTACAGCTCCATCTCCACCTTTTAAATCTTAAAATCTAAATTGCGACCTGCTGCAAGGTGTTTTATTTTATGTTAATCTTAGAGGACTTCACATTTCCTACTTTATTTTTGGTCACTATCAAAAAATTGATTTAATTCATTGTACAAGTGACCAAAAGAGCCTAGATACCATATGCCTTTTAACCATACTAGATACCAAACAAAATATTCCTGCAAATGGTAGGATATATACCATAATCCCAGGTTTTGTTGACATCTAGTATAGATGAGGCTGGTTCACTCTATTCTCAGGTTTTTTGTTCTAGTGAAGAAAGTTAAGCTTCGTTAAGTTAGGCAAGGGCCCTGCAAAGAAAGGTTCCATGAGTAGTTCTTATCAGAGCTGAGGGACTTTTTTTTTCAGCTAAAAATAGTGTGGGGTAAAGCTTAACAGAGTCTCCAATTAGAACTTAAGGCTGTGTAGAAAAGAGTAACTGCCTTATAAAGAAGAAACATTTATTTCTAGAGCCTTTAGACTATGCAAGAGGGGAACTGGGCTGAGTTGGGGGTGGATATCCATAGCCTGTAGATATGGTTGGTCTTACTTCTCCTCTGAGTCTTTCCTGAGGTGTAGATCTAGAGGACCTGGAATATAAGGATACCAACACAGAACCACTGCCCTGTACATACTCATTGGCTTTTTGGCTTTACAACAGTTTTTAGAATTGGAATTCTAAAATGTAAAACATATTCTTAACTAGAGTTCACAATTTAACAATAAAAAAAAGAAAACAACAAAAACTTTACTAGAAAAATTTTGTAGCAGATGCAAGATGTGTTCTGTTTTCTAATGCTGGTCAAGTTAAAATCAAGAATTAGGTAAGTCCTGAAAGATACATGTAAGTCGTCGAGTTAAGAAGCAAGTCCACTGGAAGAGAGAAAACAGCACATGAGAAGGCATGTAGGTACATGTAGAGTGTGGAAGCTGCAAGTGGTGTGGGGCAGTGATAAGCAAAGGATTGATATGGGAGGATGATTATAGGTGAAGTGGCAGAGGTAGTCAGGACCAGATGCAGATAAGCCTTGTATGTGAAGCTGTGATGCCAGAGAGACTCTTCAGGGCAGTGAGCTAGCTAATCAGACTTGCATTTAGAATGCCCATTGCACAGTGTGACAGATGGAGTGAAGGAAGGTGAGTCTCAGCCAGGAGAACTTGGAGGAGGAGATTGCAGTGATCCAGACGGGGTAACCTACCTGTTAAGAATAGGGCACAGTGGATGGAGAAGTGACTTTGCACAGCTATATAGGAGACAAATGCAAAGGGCCTGTTGATTGTTAGCAAATAGAGGATGAGGGAAGGGAAAAATAAAGGGCCAGTTCTGGATGTGGTACCTGGGAGAAGGTGTGGGGCTGAGCCCTGAGGTAATTCCAACAGAGAATTTAAGAGCCAATGAAGGAGGAAAGGTGATGGGTTATATTTTTAAAAGATCAAGTGGAAACTCAGAAACTCCAAGTAGAAATGTCCAATAGACAGGCTATAGGTTTGAGATGAAGATGAAAGCTAAGGACAGAGATTTAGGAGCTATTAGCATACAGGTAAAAGCCGAAGTTAAACGTAGATTAAAATTAGCCTGAGAAATAGTAAAGTGGTTATTAGTTAAAACAGTTTCTAAGTCACTCTTATAACATATTATCTTTCTATTGATACGTTAATAATTCCAATAAATTCTCTCAAAATGTCATTATCTAAAATACTTCTTGAATATGCAGGGTTAATCAGCAATGGTAAATTGCTTGGTAATCGGTAAAATAATTGAAATGCGACCCCTCCTCCACCTAAAACTCAATTCCCCATTGTGCATGCTGCTGTCCTTCTTACCCAGGACAGATATATAAAGAACTCAGCCCGGCCGGGCGTGGCTCAGCGGTTAAGCGTCGACCTAGGATCCAGGCGATCAGGGTTCGATTCCCGGTCAGGGCACATGCCCGGGTTGCGGGCTCGATCAATGACTCCCTCATCATTGATGTTTCTATCTCTCTCTCTCTCCCTCTCCCTTCCTCTCTCTGAAATCAATAAAGATATATTTAAAAAATAAAATAAAATAAAGAAATCAAATGGAAACCAGAGGCCCTAATATCAAGAGATAGAATTTGGGTGAATCTTAGCTTATGCATTTGGAACTGTTTAATGATTTACACCTGGGTGGGACAAAAGTAGGGTTACAGTTGTTTGTATGGAAAATAATACAGTAATTAATAAATAATAATATAAGACTAAATGCTGTTTCATGTACTCACAACTGTAAACCTACTTTTGCCCCATCCTATATTTCTAATGAACCTTGGGTGCATGACTGTTTTCAAAATAAGGTGAAAAGCAGAAAGTAAAACATTGGTAGACAGTAACATCAGTTTCCAACCATTTCGAAACAGATCCTGAAGAATATAGACAGGGCTGATTAAGGGTGATCAGGAAAACCTCCCTACATGAGTGCTGACGTTTCTTATACTCAGAAAAGTGTTTTGTTGTTGAAGGCTTTTTGTCAGGGTCATCAAATATAAAAAATATTGCCCTGGAAATCATTCAATATCTGAGTTTTTATCCAGCTCTGCTATTACTTCTCTGGGCGCAACCTGGCATGCCTCTTGACCTTTCTGAGCCTCAGTTCCCTCAATGAAAGGAAAGGTTTTTGTTGTTTCTTCTAGTTCTGGAAGCTGTCTAGCTGAGATTCATTGTATAGGCTACTCTTCTATAATGAAAAAATGTTTATGAAATGTGAACAGATAATTTAGAGATGACCATTTTATATAGGGGACTTCAGCACCTGCATATATTTGTATCCATGAGGGTCCTGGAACCAGTCCCCTGTGGATCCTGAGGGGCAATTACATTTTTGGGGAGTCAAAAGTTATATGTGGATTTTCAGCTGTGCGAGGGCTTAGCTTCCCTAACCCCCATGTTATTCAAGGGTTAACTGTGGATAAATGTAAATTATTCTTGTTCAAAGAAAACTGGTCATCTTAACTTAATGCATATGTAATTCTTTTACTGGTGGAGACTGGTGGCTGGAAATGGACTCCTGGTGGGCTCAGCACTGCAGGGACACACTATGACTTAGTCCTTAAGGGTAAATGGCAGGCATACATCATTTCAAATTGCTCTTCCCTTCTCTCAGATCCCTGAAGTCAGGCCATGCCTTCAGGCATAGCTTTTTTCCCCAACCATTGTTCCTGCAATTGTTGGTTCAGCCTCCTGAGCTGCCTTAACCTTGGGAGGACTCCCCACAGTCCCCAGTAGCCTGCTGATCTCTACCTACCCTTTCACCACCATTAACAAGACAGTGCCTCAAGCCATGTAGAACTTGCATTTTAATGTCTTTTGTTTCTTTGTCTAGTTCCAGGTATGGTACTGGCATAATTTTCTCAGCCATTA